>NC_090438.1:584468778-585170278 GCF_031143425.1 Pleurodeles waltl | reverse complement strand
GCGTATTGGTAAAGGTGCAATTATCCGTGTAAAACGGTCGATGGCCAAGGTGTAACAAAACTCCCCCAAGGCGGGACAAATGTTAGTGATAATAAAGGATACCAAAGGATTTTTAAAAGTCAAGCCCATGAACTAGTGATAGTGATGGGCGTGTGGTGGGCGTGGTTAAAAGCCCACAGATAGATTACAGCAGGTCAGAGTGCTTGCCTAACAAGCACACAGGTAAGCAGCCATCGTGACTGTCTGGATAAGATTAGCCACAATAGGACCGCGGGCTGTTTCGCTTCTTCCCTAAACTACACCCTTATTATAATGTATGTTTAACATTTTGTCGCTTGGCTTGAAAATAATGTAATTAGCGTTAATTAAAGGACTGCTGTCCATTTTTTTTCAAATGGCGTCGCCTGCTCTGTAGTGGGATGGTAATAGCGCTTCCTATCACACATTATCAAACGTGGACAAGAACATTCGACTTCAGGATGCTAGTTAAATAAGAACGCTGTCCGCTGACAAACGTTGTGACTTGAAGGCACTCATTTTTAATTTCTGCAACAATTTCAAGCTTCCATTGTTCCAGGGTCGCTAAATTAAGTAAACTAATATTTACAGCGCGTACAGACAGGAGATGTTTCAAAAGTATTGGCAAAGTCAATAGGATTGCCCTATCCAAGTGTGCATTTTTCTGGCAAAGGTATGCAATATGCAAAACAAACATATGACAAATATAAAAATAAAGAAGTGTCCTAGCAACCCAGACACACCAGGGCAAGCACTGAAGCGTACATGTTTTAAGCAGGGATCAGGCAGAATTTGTCACTCATTGGTATAAGAAGCAATAATAAATGAAGAGTGCATGCCCATTGTCCCCTACTGTGTGCTGAGGTCGCTTAAAGTAAAATATAAATGACGTTTAAACGGAACAAAGCAGGAAGAGAGCTCACCGAAAGACCCCATTCGTATGTAAATATGAATGTATTTTTAGAATGTATTTTTTTCCAAAACATGAGGCTGGCTGGTGAAATCCTAACAGGGATACATATGGTAAAGCTGGGATTGCTGAATAGATTTATTCCTGTCAGTGCCTACATATTAATAGAGGGACTAGCCGAAGTAGCTTGACAGGTCCCCTAAATTATCCAGGCCCTTGCACCATGTGCTACTGAAAAGGCCCAATGTTCACCAGCAGCCATGTTGGAGCCTGGTGCCTGTCTCTGCCCGAGACCCGCCTCGTGATTGATCCGATGACATCTTAATGTTGCTCAGAAGCCCGGGATGCCAGTCGAGGAATGACACTGCACTGCCACCTCCCCGACAGACGCCTGTTCTGATCCTAATCTGCAGTGCTCTATGAAAGAGCCCTGCAACTATAAGTTTCCCTTAGACATCCCATTTTAGCATCACCGTGCTCACTTTGAACTCTGTGCATCCTGATGAAACGTGTATGGCTAATGATGCTAATCCCACGGCAGAGGCAGATGGAGATGACTTGGGGTAGTTGGGTGGGGTGAGGGGGGGCGGGGGGGAGGGACGGGGTAGTGTTGTGGGCGTTGTTGGCCGTTTTACCCCTGGTCCCCGCCTAATAATCCAAACCAAGTTTTAACTTATTACTGGAGGTAATATTCCTTGCAATTCCTTCCAAAGTATGAAGGGCTGTCTACTGACGGGCGTGCTTTAGTGTTTTTCTGGCACCCTTCAACCTATGTCTCGTTTAGCGAAAAATGTGCTTTGCAATCCACGAAACTAAACAAAAAACACTTGGACTGTCTTGCCAGCCACCGATAATCAACGGCAACTCATCCATCTTCATCCTAACTACTGCTACAATTGTTTTATTGCAGCAGCTTAAAAGCTTTCACTTGGCAGACGATCTCCTTATCTCTGTCTTAAAGTTGCATTAGCATCTATATTAAAAACTCCATGAAAGCGTTTGCTCTTTTAAAAAAATTCACACCAGATTTTCAGTACTGTAGGTCATCAAAGTGTCAAGGGAAATTCTGACTAATATTGTTTAGTCAACCCCGGCCGTCCAGATGGGCGAGAGTTGAACTCAGTTACACCCGGATGCCAGTCCCAAGATTGCTACAAAGGAGCTGTTCTCAGGCCTGGGTGTCAATCCTGAGTCTGCCAGACAGGGTAGCAATCTCTTAGGCCTTGATGGCGGGCTTGGATTTGCTAGATGGGTGCTGGAGTTAGTTATGGCAGAATGTCATTCGGAAGTTTTCCTATCACTATGGGAATGCATGAACTTTAAATGTTAGTCCAGAATTTACTATAGGTGTGGAAATATGCTAGGTCAGGACAAGACCTTGGTGTGCCATGTGGGTTCTATAATCAATGAGACAGTAGAGAGTTAATGTCCCCTGCTGGTGTACAGCCATGTTCCCCTCCCTGGAGTGTCCGGCTGCAAGTAGCTGGAATCATGTTTTTCTTTTTTTACCCCAAGTTCTGGACCTGTTTTCTGATCAAGTGTGACCACATTTGATTGACATTGGTCTACCTGTGCTGTCAGGGGTATAACATACAGAGTGGTGGTAGAAGCATACTGTATTTTGTGAGTCAGTAGTTGACTTGTGACCAGACCCTTTTAGAAGACGAGTGGAGGCTTATTGGCCCTCTCGTGTACAGTTCTACTTCTATGCCCTGACCCAGATCACAGCGCTAACATCCCAAGTGTATGTTATGCTGGTGTCAGTGTCCCTGTGTGGTGCAAACACTGTGTGCATGATTGAACCAGAGTAATGGAGGCCGCCAGATTCCATTTTGGAAGCCCACAGTCTGTTCACATGCACAAAATAGAGGTGAGATTATTTTCACAGCAAGGGGAAGTGTATTGCTGCCATTCCTGATGCTTGAGGGGGGAAATCTAGAAACTGAAAAGAGGAAAAAGGAAATAAATATGACCTTCTTAAATAATGTAATCAGCTGATTGTGCTGAAAGAAGCATCTGATTTGTCATTTTGAGCACTGCCATTTGGTAGATGGTGGGGTTGGAAGGTGGGACTACAGTCTCTGTTCAGAATTTGAGGGTTCCTTTCGATGAGGCCATCCTTTTGTCCATTTCCTGATTACAGTTCAGTGTGGCTGTTGATAGCCAGTTGCAGAAAGCTCACACCTCTTTGTGCCTCTGTTGTGGGTATTGCAGTTTGGACACTACCATGTTGCAAGAAGCATCACTCTGCTCAAATACCGTGTCTAAAGAACATCCTGGATATGCTAAATGAAGGAAGAGGTGATCCAAACTGGCTCTAGAAATGTGGACAGAATTCACATCCCCAGACTGCTATCACTGTATACAAGTTGAAGTCACTGACTCATTTGTTGATCTAGGACCAATTTTTCCATGACCAAGAAGGAAGTGCTGTTCATAGTACTCAGAGGACTCCTGTGCAAACAGAGGTGGTGTCTGCCGGATAGCCAGATTTCCAGAGTTAATGGGATATTACCTGGAGTCTGACCTGGAAGGAAGAAGCTGTTCCCCTGGCCTGTCTTGATACACCTGCAGGCCAATCTGTGGGTCCGTCCATCCAGGACACTAGTTGGTGTGATCCATGGACTGGAGACTGTTTTTTCTAACAAACGTCTGGAACCGCAGAAATCTCATGAAGTTGTGCCCAAGGGGACTGTGCCACTGTGACATCACAAAGGTGTGTCCCAAATGGATTGTGCCACTGCAACATCATGAAGACTGGACAAACTGTGGCACTGTGACATAATGAACCTGAAGCAGACTTGGTGACAATGACTTTCAACTGCACCTGACAGGACTATGCCACTAAAATTCATCTAAGCATTTACTAACTGGCCAGGTAGTATGTCAAAACAGTCAAAGAACATGTGGTCCAGATCTGCCAGGCTGTACCAGCATCGTGGACAGTTACCATCCACCCTTCTGCCCCAACTAAACAGTTTATTGGGGTATATTAAGATCTGAAGATAATTTGTAGGACTGAGCTCTAAGGCTTTCAATCAAGAGCACTCTACTTGCAACATCTAGAAATAACTGATTGTCAAAGCCGTGATCCCCAATTTTGATGCCCACTTTTCCCCTTGTTAGTCCAGATCGTCTTTAGCCTGATTGTTTAAGGTTGCATACATTTCAGCAATCCTGACATCCAGGCACAAAATCAAGTCTATCAGGGTGCTCTTCCCAAGAAACAGATGATTGCCTGCCAAATTCGTAACACAATCTCTAATCTGTAGCTATTTAAAGAATGATCTATTTTGCAGACTATAATCCTGTTGTAAATTAGAGAAGGAACACAGTTGGCCTTGGAAATATACATCACCCAGCTTTGTATTAGCTGGGTTCGATCTGTCATAGTAAACACCCAGCTACTACTCCATCTAGCACCAGCTCATTTATACTTGGAGGGCTATCTGATAGTCCGCTTTGACTAGTGTGGTCTATAGGTGCAAGTAGAACTCCTATATGTTGTAATAGTGCAGCCCGATACTAAAGCCTAAAACATGGAACCGCCCTGCCTCCCCAATCTATGGAATTGTTGTAAATAGATACAGTATTTTTGGCAGCAGACTAATTTTCAGAACATTGCAACTGACTAGCATCAAATATAACCCATTGATCCTTCTTAAGATTTGGCGGATTTTCCCTAACAGGGTTTCCATGTTAAGTCTGTAAGTCCACTGCTAATTTTTCAACTTCCTGATGTGCTGACTGGGGAATAAAGCATTCACAGCGCAATATCATCCACATATGCTAATACTTTTGTGTGATACCCATTCAAACTGACTGGCTGGATCACCTGATTATTTGTTATTTGTTATTAGGGGTTCAATATACTACACAAATAAAATAGGAGAACAAGGACAACCCTGTTGCATACCCCACTGGATCTAAATCTTTGCTGACTGTTGCCCCATAATCTGAAGTTGTGCATGGGGAGTGGTATAAAGCCTTTAGTGCCTTGACCATACCAGGCCTAAATCCTTAAAGAACCCCCCAGAGGTACCCTCAGGCCACCTGATTAAATGCCTTCTTGCCATCGAAAAGCATCATGGCCAAGGAGGCACAGTTGAACAAGGTAATCGCAAGTTTCATATGGTCCGCGGTGCCTCTTTCTGAGATAAACCCATGCTGCCAGGGTGACACAATGCCCTTCCCTAGGCGTATTGCTAAAAAACCTAAAATATATTTTGGTATCCGTATTCATTAATGACATTGGCCAATATGACCCAGAATTTTCTGGAGGTTTCTCCTTTATCCTGAATACTAACTACAATGTTAGTGCCCTGCCAAGAGCTGGGTAGAGCCCCTTCCTGTTGAACCAAACAGATCAGCTCCCATAAATCTTTGCCAAGCACAAAAGAAAATACTTCATAGAATTCTACCAAGATTTGGTTCAGAACCGCCACCTTACCAGAGGGTAACCTCGATAGGGCATTCTCTACGTCCTCCATTATGATATCCATAATCATAAACTCTGCTTCCCTATCATCTTACAAACCAAACTCCCCTTTGTGAATTGGGAGGAAGCAAGATGGTGGCCGGCTGAGACAGTTCTTGTGAGCTCTGCCAGACTAGCCTCGCAGACCTAGCCCTGAAGTATGATTTATGCTTGGGACCGGAACGCAGTAACCCACCAAACATGGCAGGCTGAGCTGGTCCTTGTCCTCAAGCACCTCCTGCGTGCCTGGGAGCTGCTCACCTGTTTTACTGTTTAATGTCTCTGGAAAGCCCAATCCTTGACACTGCAGATGGGTCCTAAACCAACAGGTGTGATTAGCAGCAGGAGCAAGCTGCTTTCTGCTTCCCTGGCTGCCTCAGCAGGGTGTGCTAGTAGTCAGCTCGATAACCGTGTTATTGGTGCTACTCCTGCCATCAGGTTTAGCGGTGCCTAGAAACAGGCGGGACGTCGGGGTCAAGATGGAACAAAAGTAGAGGCACCAAAATAGGCACTGAGAAAGAGGGAACATCCCAAAAAGGAAGAGTTAGCGCCGCCTGCAATCCAGCAGCCCCAGTCCTTCATGGATCCATTGCGGTGACCATCAGGAGGAGGGGCCAAACTGTGGAGGATACAGGAGCTGAAGGTAGGGCTACAATGGTGGCCACTGAGCTCCTGGGACCTCAGGAAGACCATGGTAAGAAGAGACAGGGGAGTCGGAAGGACCAGGTCCCCTTCTATTGCCAGCACAACAGCGTAGGTGGACTCAGGACAAAAGGTAATACACTCTCCTTCTATGATTATTGCAGAGTCTTCAGATATTAGCTACTCAGGCACTGCTGAGCTCCTACTGGGAGATGGCAAATCAGTGGATCCTATGCCAGCAAACAGCTGGGCAGACATGGTAAACAAGGCAGAGACTGAAGGGGTTGAGCTGGTAGTCCCAGCCGTGACTGACGTGGCCATACTCCAGGAGATCCCATTATTAAGTGAAGGGGACCTTGCAATGTAACAGGATAAAACCTTCACACTTCTAGGAAAAGTAAGGGGACTGGAAGATAAGGTTCTGGGACACTTCTTTTTGCTTTTGGATAGGTCTGAGGGGGGCAAGGAGGGGTCTGAGTCAAATTTAGAGCTGGGGCTGAAGGACCCAGGGGAAGGCAATAGCAGAGAGACCTCCAAGACTAGTGAGCTTAGTGATTTACTAGCATCAAGCTAGGGGTCAGCATGCATACTGTAGTACCTGAAAGCTGCTGAAAAAAACAGGGATAGGCTGGAACCAAAATGGATTACACCCATGGTAGACCACCCCTCACGGGTGATACCACTGGACACACTGAGGGGGCTGGGGGTGCTTGCGCCACAGGTACACCAACGCTGGAGTTGATCTATGAAACGCTTATGGCCCACAGGGAGGAATTGTGCACAGAGAGCCGGAAAGCCAAATTAACAACTCGCAAACTGGAGAATACGGTACGCAAAATGTCCAAAGTGTGCTCCACTATTGCAGACAGGTTAACTAACTTGGAGCTGCGAGCTCAGGCTCTGCAGACTGACATAGGCATAATTTAAGGGCTCACAGAGAAGCATGAGGCTCGGCTTGTGGCCATCCTGTGGCAGCTGGAGGATATGAAAAACCGGCAGAGGAGAAATAATCTGTGTGTACTGGGATCCCGGAGGGCAAAGAAGGGAAAGATGCATGAGGTTTCTTGATATATGTATTCCAGGAGGCCTTTCCTGAGCTTCAGTGGTGGGATTGGCCACATGAGATACAAAAGGTTTACCACTTTCCTATGACAGCCAAGTAATCTAACCAGGACCCGGTAAAACCAGGAGCAATATTGGTCTTTCTTGGCAACTTCCTATTATGTCAGGCAATCTTTGAGAAAGCACGCCTGACTCCAAAAGGACTGTGGATGGTTGCACTTTCTTTGACCAGCCATATTTCTACCATGCAACTGTGGAAAGGAGATGGTGTCTTTGGCAACTAATTCAGCCCTTTCAGGATCACGGGACACCAGCTTTTTTGATTAGTCTCGCAAGGCTCAAAGTTATTTGGAACAGTAGAACCCAGATGTTTACAACTGAAGTGATGGCTAAGGAATTCCTGAAAAGCTGGGAAAATAAGACTTTGGGAATACTATTATAACTAAGGAAATTTGATGCCATGATTAGTGGATGAATGCGAGAAGGCACTACCAACTGAAAAAAGCTGAGTTAATGCACAGTTATACTATTATCATACTAGCAACTCTGGTCAACCTTCGGTATTTGTGTCAAAGCCCAGCTCACCTGAGTCCTTGTTCAGTTCTGATGGAGGTTGAAGACAATCCGACCCCACCCTGAAACTGCTTGTTCCAGCACACTAGTTTTTAAAACAGTGCACTAAGAACAGAAGCTCAAGGGAAGGGGGGAAGTGGATAAAATAAAATAGAGAGACAACACCGTTCTTGCGTTTCCACTGTTGAAGTGCTGCACAAATCTGCGGCCCTTTCTGACTTCTGTAGAAACTGGTGCCTAATGAAATATAAACAAAGAACAGATAAGTACAACCTATTCCTAAATGGGTTCCTGACTATCCCTTTATTTATTAGAAATTCTCTTCTAAAAGTACCTCTTGGATCCTGGTCTCTAGTTTCCAGGTTTGGAAGGTGTTACTACTCTGGGATGTGCTTTCTATTGCTGTAAAGCTTCTACAACATTAAACAAATACTGTTATCAGAATTACCAATATCTAACATTCATCTTAATATAACTAAAGCCTAAACTCCCAATAGCAGACTCACTTTTCCCATATTTCCAGAATCTATTATAAAACAAATACTGTACTTTTACATCAAAATACAGCATGTAATTTGTGCAAGTCCTTGATTTACTGTTTGTCTTGCTGTTAATGGTTTCCACTGTTCAATTCTTAAAAGTTCTATAAAAAAAATATTTGCTTCACAAAGTTCCGCAAAGTATTCTTGTAACAAAGAGTTTGAATCACAATGTTCGTGGAAGGTATCTTGTTTCAAATTGTCTATACAAGAATCCAGAAATTGTTGTCAAAGTTCTTTCAGGTAATAAAAAGTTTTGCACTTACTTGTTGCTGGCAAGAGATACTGATCAGTCTAACCTTGTCTTCTTTCTCTTTTGCAGGTTGCTTGTAGGAGAGAGGCTGAGGCAAGGAGGAACCGGAAACCGGAGGAAGGAAGAGCCAGCAGCTGCACCCATTGAAGCCAATGAAAGTCTGTAGAGAGCAGGAGTGCCAGCGCGGAGGGATCTGGTCTCAGGTAAGCGGGAGGTAGACGAGCACAAGCACTGGGTGAGGCTCGGGGGCTGCCTTTTATAGACAGGGCTGGGTGTGGTTCGAAGAGCTGGGTGTGGTTTGAAGGGCTGGGTGTGGTCCTCACATGCTGCACATGTTCTTGAAAGGTGTGCAGAGCTGGGTGTGGTTTGAAGAGCTGGGTGTGGTCCTCACATGCTGCACATGTTCTTGAAAGGTGTGCAGAGTTTCAGTTATTATACAAGTGAGTTGAATTAACACATGGCCTAGGGAGGAGTGTTTTAAAGAAGCCTTGGTAAAAGCAAGGCCCAATGTGTAAACAAAACAGCACATTAAACAACATACACAGAAGCCTAGGGGGGGGGAAGGTGAGATAACAAGAAAGGCTTTCAATAGTAAGTTTAAAAGGGAGCTATTACAGAACCCACTAGTGCAGTGAGAGGGGACATGCTCTTTGCTGTGCACAAACCCTAACAATTTGTGATGGAAGCAGTGAAACTGAAAAAGTTGTGGCTTTGCCATCACATGATGTATGATGAGGTAGTTCACTCACCAATAAGGGTAGAGAAGGTGTAGGGTACTCTGCGGGGAGTGGCCAGGGGAAGCTCAACCATCTCAATAAACCAAGGCTGGTTTGGATGCTTCACATGGGTGGAGAGGGTAGAGAATGGGGAAAGTTCAGTGGGGGAGGGCAGTGTGAGCTTGGGTGTGGGCTAGGGTGGGGGAGGTTCTATGGGAGTGAACGGAAAGAAAAAAAATTAGCATAATCATGATGACAGCTTCTCAGCAGTGGAATGCCGGGACCTGATCTATGGGTGGCTGGCCAGAAGGGGCTTATGTCATTTTTTTTCTTAATGCATAAGGGTAATAATGTGTATTTGCTCAGTAAATGTATGCAGGCTGAATGACAAGAACAAGAGGGCAAAAGAGGCTGAGATACTCAGAGCCTGTTGTTTGCAGGAGACTCATATTCCAATGGCAAAGAGGATTTTGTTACAAATCAGGGGGTATACCCTTTCTGCCTGTACTTCACAAAGTGTTTCCGCTAGGGAGTGGTGATATTGGTGAAGAGATCCCAGGTCGCATCTAACCGATGGCTGGTAGATAAGTATTGGCTTTGGGTGATCCTTGAGTGCTGGGTAGCCGAAACTAAATGTACAGTATGTTTAATTTTTGACTCCAATTTCAATGAGAGTAAGATTTGGAAGGAATTAACTGTACAACTTACAGGGTGGCCGATGCCACTGGTTGTTTGTGGGGATTTTAATATCACTCTGGAAGTGGGTATGTTTGGTGGGGTCTCAACAAAAAAGTATTTGGGGTGGAAGTCACAGGTATTCAGAGCAACTGATGAAAAGTTATGCGTTAGTTGATGTCTGGGAGAGAGTGAACCTTTTGGCTTTTGGGTACACATATTTCTCTTAACCCCATGCAAAGTATGCCTGCTTGGGTTATTTTCTGGTCTAAGCTGGGCTGGTCATCAATGCAGCTATTAGAAAACTGCCAACAGTTTTTTCGTACCATAACCCACTAGTATTGGAGATTGCTTTTCTGGGCGCAGGGCTTCCCAAGGGTCGATGGACATTTGATAGAGGATTGCTTCTAGATGTTAATTATGTAGAGCACATGAAGAAATGGATATTGTAGTTCATGAATATTAATAGGCATAGTGTTTCCAAAGGTGTAATTTGGGATGCACTGAAAGTTGCTGTCAAAGGCGAGACAAACAGCTTTGTTGCTCACTCCTGTAGACCGCAAGACAAGGAAATAAGGGAATTAAGTGCTGATTTAGTGAGCTTAGAGATACAGCATATGGCCCTGTTTCAGGCAGGGCAAAATGGGAAAGAAATTCAGCAGTCGATTGACATTATGAAAGGTATGATCAATTGTTACTATTCAAAAATTCTGGCTAGGAAGTTTCATGCTCACAAATCTGAAGCATATGAATATAGCAAGTCAGTGGGGAGGATGCTGGCTTTGCGTATCCAGCAGCATGAGGTGGATCAAGCTATCAAGGTCATTGAGGTGGGGGTGATAGCACAAGGGCTACTACACAGGGAGATATCACAAACAAGTTTCAGGAGTAATACACAAAGCTCTATGCAGCAGATGTACAATCTGCCAAAGACAGAGTCAAGAATTTCCTGCGTAAAATTAATTTCTGTGCCCATGTTTGATGTGAGGGGGCAGTTTTGCACTAAACACAGAATTACTCTTCTCACATAATTATGTGAAATCTTGAGGAATAACTAGGTAATTCTGTGTGATTACGTTACATTGAATAACCCAAGTTACACCCAGCCCTACCAATAGCTAATCTGATGTTTCCTCCTTGTTAGGGAAGGCAGGCTAGGATTCCAAATATTGAAAATTACTAGTAAGTAATCTGAATATTACTTCCTCATCTGTCTTCTTTTTCCCAGTCTGTACAAATTGAGAATGTACCAACGCCAACAGTAAAAAATGCATTTAGAATATACATGAAATAAAAGCAACATCACGGTTCTATGTAAAATCCAGTGTTCTTTCTTGGATTTGATATTCAATTATTTTGTATACCATCATTGCACAGCAGTTAAAAAACTCATGAACCAAACGCAGATGAAACCACATCCAGTGTGCAATTCATAATGAAAGATGAATGTATTAGAAGTGGCCTATATCACTGCAGCGCATATGTCCTTAATAGAGGTTCCCTTCAAAAGTGCCCATGAAGAGGAAACACCTCTAGTACAGCGGTCTTCAAACTGGACGTGGGTCCCCCATGGGGGCCTCAAGTGATCCCAGGAGGGGCTCTAGGCTATGGCCAAAAGAAGCATTATACAGATATCAGGGCTTTGTTTTAAGCAGACGCATGTTATTGCATTTTTAAAAAGGTAACAGTACTTAACTGCAGAGTTTAAATAGGTCTAGACATATTTTAAAATTGCCATCTTTATATAATAATTATGAAAAATTCTGGGGGGGGGCAATGATTTTTATTTTTCAACTGGGGGGTGCAGCATTTAAATGTTTGAAGACCACTGCTCTAGTAGAATGGCCCTGGACAGTGCAATGGCAAGGCAATTCAACTTTCTTGTAATCTAAAGTATTCAGATTCATCCGTTCAAAGTAGCTGAGCAAGGTTGATGGCCCTTTATGGTCAATTTAAAAGGGACAAAAATGGAATCTACAGGGCAAAGACAGGACGTCCTATCCAGAAAACCAGGCAAAGCCCTGGGAAGGTTAAGAGAATGCTAAAATATCTCCTGCTCTGAAAAAGGGGAAGGAAAAACACTGGAAGGACCAACTGTTTGGAAACGTATAAACAAAAAAGAGTGATCAGGTCTTAAAACCATCCTGTCCGGCAAGAGTTTAATGAATGGATCATGCATTGCAAGCCTCCTATTTTCCCCAATTTACACCATTATGAAATGGCCTCCAGAAAGAAATCTTCAAAGTGAGAAATTTCAAGGCACCTCATTGAAGAGGTTCAAAGTTTCCTCTTGGAGAATGTTCAGGACAAAACGATGATCCCAAGATGCAATGGAGCATACAACACAGGTAATCTCAAAGGTAAGCTTTTCAAAAGATAAGAAGCCAAAGAATCAAAAGAATAAGGACTAGATCACCAGATAGTTCTAATTGCAGCCCACTATCAATGCAAAGCATGGCAAAAAAAAAAAAGAATTTTACACCGATCACAAGAGATGGCCTGAAAGTCCCCAAAGACACACTATGGTCCCCATTACATACAGTGGCCCTAGAGTGCAATAAGCATGCACACCTGTTTGCTGCTCCCCCATGGCACTGCAGTATTACAGAAGGAGCCATAGGGTCATGTGCAACCCCTTCTGTAACACAGACAGTACTGGTATTCATATGGTGCTTGTGCTATCTTAAGGTGGCATTCCATCATTTGTATTGGGCAGCACATTGTATCTAGTATGACCCATTCTCCCTGTTAGGACTGAGCATACGCTGGAAAAGCTGAGACACTGTACAAACATGGACTGTGCACCCTAAAAGTAATAAGGCCACAGGAATCAAACTTTCTCCAATGTGTTACATATACTTTGAGCATACTGTGTCTTCTATAATTCTTAATCGACAGAGCAATACCT
The DNA here is from genome assembly GCF_031143425.1 of Pleurodeles waltl. Taxonomy (NCBI): domain Eukaryota; kingdom Metazoa; phylum Chordata; class Amphibia; order Caudata; family Salamandridae; genus Pleurodeles; species Pleurodeles waltl. Next base: position 585,157,505 of record NC_090438.1, on the reverse strand, counting down.
GTACAACATCCCAAGCACTCCAATCTAAACTTTTCAAGAGGCGTTTCTGACAATTGATGTGACCTGAGAGAGGATGGACAAAACAGGAGTTACCCGTTTCCCACGAATTAAGTAGGACTGTGAAGCTGGTCAACAAAGATGTTAGCTTATAGGGACTCAATCTACGTATATCATCAGGAAATGTCGACTTGGTTCCTGGCTATCTGGTATTTACTATTTTCTTGTCAATCTGCATATCCAAGATGAGAAACAAGAAAGATGTGACAAATGTATTTTAGAACATTTATCGCAACAATCTTATTCTGGTATAAAAAAAACATGAGGCTAAGATTATCAGGCAAATGTGACAAAGCATGGTAGCCAGAATTACAAAAATGGTGAAAAAGTTAATTAGTTAAACCATGATTATGTTATTGTGTTGGAACACTCCTATCCGTTACTATCTACACTATAGAGAGCATAGTGTGAGTACCCTCATGCCAGATCAATTGGGATAGCCCGACCCACTATACCTAGGTAAGGTGCACGGGGTCTGGTGTAGTGCAGGCTTTTGTCCTGTGCAGGGTGGAAATCAGATTCAGCCACAATGCATCATGCATAATGGTGTGTCACATTCCAGGATAATCCTAGCAGAAGACCTTCTCTGCTGAATGTGGCTCAGAGGCAGTTTTTATAAACCAAGCACAGTTCATGTCACACTGTGTCAGAAGTGCAGGCGCGATGCTCAGATATTTTTGCAAATTTGTAGCAGTCTCCACAGACAATCAGAATACTTAGGACATTTTGTTCTGTGTGCTTAGCTTTGGGCGGAGTATAGAGACTGAATTGCATCAGCATTTTCAATAAACAAACTGTATGCACAGTGATTTCTCAGTACGTCATTACATGAGTGAAAAGCGTGGAGAGGGTCACCATCAGAAAAGAAATGTTAAGCTAAAATGTGCATTTCAAAATATATACACTAAGCAGGCGCTATTGTGCTTCACCACACAAGAAAAACCAAGAGGTTGCACCATGGATTGCAACAGGAGAGAAGACCACAGTCTCCAGCACCAAGCAGTAGTAACAAGAAGAATCTTTGCATGTTCTTTTGAAAGCTCTGCTAAACAGAGGAAAGTGGGAAACATGTACAATAGCCCTCCAACCAACCAAAGACTCAATACATCACATCTGAGCTTCTGGAGAGAAGGAGAAACCAAAACCTGGGAAGAAGAGAATTATGTAGTGAGGCAAGGAGATCAAGCCGTGCAGATCCAAATTTCTCCTGAATGTATAGAAGGAAATGAGGATACAGGCTCTGTCACTGAAAATGTAAAAGATCCATCTCAGCATATCTTAACGCCCATTCTCTGTCCCTGGACGATAAATTGCTAACAGGCCCGATCTCCTATTAGTTTCATCAGATAGGCTATTTCCGGATGCCTCATACTACAAAGATGGTTTATGCAGGATCGAGTGATCTGACTGTATTTACAGATCTGAGGTGTCTGGCTCTGAATCAGAAGGGCAAAAACAGTAGAGACCTGCAAACAGCAGTCAACGTCTTCCAGTTGAAGTGAATTTGCCATTATGTCTCCTACCAACGACCATTAACTGAATTCTTCCCCAGAGTGGTGCTGACACCATATTTTTCCTTATTTATTTTGAGATTTGAGAATAAATGAAGAAGTAAGTCATGTATATTTCCACATTTATTTCACTGATAAATGTGTACTCATACTTTGATGCTTGTCAGGTTTTAGTACATTACACAGCCAAATATAATAACACTATATACCCCCCAAAAATGTGCATTATTGCACAAACATATGTTGAGATATGTAGTTTTTAAGGAACTCTCAGCCTATTTTATAAATCCCTATGCTGTCTTTCTACACCTCTATTAGTCCAGAATTTATTGCATCATGGGAGATACTCAAAAGAAGCCAAGTATTCTGTTTTTTTCTACTTTTGAAAATAAATACAGAAAAGATACTGTTTTCTATCATCATTTATCAGAAAAATAAAAGTGGAAAACTGTGAACCTTAATAATAATCCAAGGCTTAAAAGACGCTAGCCACATGAGCTGGATCTAAGCACCACTGATGTTCCTAAATCATTAAAGGAACTACTGGGACCATCATCTCACTATTCTCATTTTTTTTATCTCAGTGAGACAACAGATGTTTTATCAAAGGATACAGCTGTAATCGAGCACAAAGGACTAACAAGAGAGAAGCAGCTATGGCCCCCTTTACATGACATCGAAATCCGTGCACTCCAATAGATCTGCTACTCCTGGCTGGAAGTACGCAATCAGTCTGCCTGTGACCATACACCTTGGATGCCTGTGATCCGATTTGTGAAGTTTGGTTCCTGAGCCTGACCCATGTCATCCTTTCTCGGCCATTACCAGAATCAAGTTCAATGACTGCATGACTAAAATTGCCCTCTAGATGAAGACCAACTGCGTGAAGCTGAACACTGACAAGACCAAAATCATGATCTTCAGGGAAGAGCACTTCACTATGGGACTCCTCCTGGTGACCAGCAGAACTAGGACTGACACACACCTCTACCAAATACGCTAAGAAACTTAGAATCATTTTCAACAGCAAACTCAACATGACAGCCCAAGTCAATCACGTCATGTTTCCATACCCTGAAGATGATGAATACGATTTTCAAATGCATTCCAATCAGTATCTGGAAAACCGTCACACTCACCCTCACCCTTTTCATAGGCAAGCTGGAGCACGTTAACACCTTCTATACTAAGATCATTAAAAATCTCACCAGAAGGCTGTAGATCATTCAGAACTTGGCATCCAGAATCACTCTCAATCTCCTAAGCCACACTCACATCCCACCACACCTGAATGAGCTCCACTGGCTTTCCATACAAAATCAAGCAGAAGTCAAACTCCTCAACCACACTTTCAAGGCACTACATAAGAATGGACCAGTACACCTCAACAATCGCATCTGCATTCGCAAACCTTCCAGATGTCTACGCTCATCTGGAACCCTACTTGCACGCAACCCACACATACAGAAAACCAGATCCAGGAGTTGAGCCTTCTACATTGCTCCTAAAGTGTAGAAAGATGTACTGCTACACATAAGAGCCTCCTCCTCCTGTCTTGAATTCAGCAATAAGCTGAAAACCTGGCTTTTTAGGTAGTCACACTAGGTCCTAGGTTTGGCAAGACTCACACTTGAGCATCCCAGGAGATTGTACACTCTACAAATCTGCATAACATAACATTCTGTCAGCCATCATCTGTCATAGCTTTTTCAAAAGAGCTTTTAAATAGTTCACAAGCTTTTCATAATAAAGGGTCCTATGAACTTTAATTTCTCAACTGGAACAAGATGAGATGTTTTCTAGGACAAGGCTAGATTTCCATCTTAAACATAAAACATAAATGAACCAGTCATCTTGGTATAAGAAAACTACTAACTCCGGAAAATGAAGAATACCCACCAGAACTCTTATAGAACTGCTTCCGACAGTGATTAATAAATCAGTGTGGGCTGTTTTTCAGGCAAGAGAGAGTCATTGTTTCTCTAAAAAAAGCAACTATTTATCTTTTCTGTGTCTTCTGTTTGGGATGAAGTTACAGAAGTACAGAAGTAATGGGGTACTGTACTTTAACTGAGTAACTGAGTTTCTCCTTTCATTCATGATTGTTGATGTTGCTCATTTGCATAGTGGTGGATCCTCTTTGCCTGAGCAACACTCCACCTAGAGGAGCCTGCAGGTAGGCAAAGTGGCACCAGAGGTGTAGTGCTGAAAGTCCACGAATCATGAGCTGGCAGACACCATGACACCCACTAAAATATTTTGGGAGACCTCTGGAAAGTCATTGACACCCTCTTGGCAAAATTATATGGTCCAGTTTCTCTCAGGTACTTTTAGAAAGACAGGCTAGGTTAGGACTCAAATACTATTTGCATGCATAGCCCATACCGCTAACCTTGAGGGGGGCATTCAGATCCTATTACAGGGTCTAGAGACCAACATATACACATTGAAAAAGAGGCGGCAACAACAGGTGTGTGGGTGCCCTTTTCTAGATTGTTGGTAGAATCAAGTATGTGAGTACCCATTATATGAGTAATTGTGGTGAGTTATCATCTCTGAGGGATGTCAATAGTCTGGTGGTGATATATCAAAGGTAGAAAGTTCAAAAGGTCCAGCCAAGATGATTAGAAAATGCTGTCAGCGAAAAAGCAAGTATATTCTCTGCTGCTTCTGTCAGAGATTCACGCGTAAAATCTGCATACTCATTTTGGTGAAAATGACTTATCTGTGCTGTTCAATTATTTGCAGATACACTGAAGTCATATGCAGAAAATGAGCTGAGATAGTCAATGTTAGGTCCACTTCACCCCACTAAAGATTAGTTAAGTAAGCGCATGTGCTAAAGGTTTAGACAAACTTTTATTAACGGGCATAAATTTGTTATTTTAATAGTAAATTCTTTTGGAGCACTCTGGTATAGTTACCACAGAGCAGGAGAGTGGCAAAATAGGGGACAGCTTTAAACAGGATGCTTCTCTTTTTTAGGTACAATGTCTTGAATGCTAATGTACTTGTCCTAGTGAGACATTCCTGTCCTTACATGAAGGCCAAAAACTCAAATTGTCGGCCAACATTGTTTTGAACATGATTATGGTAATTATTTGCAAATTGTTGGAACATTCAGGTACTGACTTTTTGGAGTGTCCCGATACTCACGAATTATGGGTGTTTAAACAGAATATCGGAAATAGAAATATGGTGGGCCAAAATGTTGTGTCAAGAATGTTGAGGAGACAATTATTGTGAAGATGCGTTTACATAGGTAGGCAACGTTTTACAATATATAACTCCACATATGTACCTTGATGAAATATATATATTTAAGGTAGGCAGATGTGGTTTTAAGAAAGGACATTTATACATACCTATTTGCACTTACCTTCTCAATATTTTGGACCTTGATATTTTTGTCATGATATTATTCCCACATTATATTTCTATTTCCGATAATCTGTCAGTGATCTGAATTATGTGGTGCATTAGTCTGATGATAATGTCCTGATGATACCCAAAAAGTCACTAAGGGCCTGATTTAGAGTTTGGTGGAGGGGTTACTCATTCACAAATGTGTAGGATATCCCATCTGCCGTATTACGATTTCCATAGGCTATAATGGAATCGTAATAAAACGGATGGGATATCTGTCATGTTTGTGACAGAGTAACCCTCACCCCCAAACTCTAAATCAGGCCCATAGAGCTGAAACGTCAATAACACCCTTTTGGTTACTTAGTGCTTTGTTAGTGCTAGGAGATATTGCATACATACAGGTGCTAACTTTGATTTAACTGCTCCAAATCATTGGCAAACCCTGGATTTTTTGTACAGTGTCTTGTATGTGTTTTTGTGTATATGTTCACTATTCAAGCACTGCTTCATCTGCACTATCATCAAAATGTATATATTGCTCCTTGTTCTTAATATGTCAAATTAAGGAACTGCAGAAACAAAGAGAAAAGTGTCCCGTATTCATTAATACTATTCTTTTAAACTATTCAGTAAGGACTGAATGATTCAATTTCGTTGCATACCTTGGAAGCATAGAAGGGGTATTTTTTGCCAAATGAGTCCCATTCCTAGCGGCATACAAGGCTCCTCCTGCTTTTCCCTAGCCCCCAGCAAAGCATCTGGCAGCACTGCAGAGGGAGCTCTGTGACGCGATGAGCCTTCCCCAGCTCCCCAGGCCTGGTGAAGCTTCAGGAGCCGTGGAGTGCCGTAGATTAACTGACCGTTTACCTGCCACTTGTTCATTTCTGCCTTGGAAATCCACAAAACAGTGCTCTGTATTCCTTGAGTGGGGTGGGAGGATTCTTAGGTTCACCCCCACGATTTGAGAGATTACTGGGAGACAATCTTGTAGCCAGGGCTTTAAGTGGGCCGGGTCCTGCCAGTGCTCTGCACCAGCAGTTCTAAAAAGCAGGTGCTGAAATGGATCCATATCGGGCTCTCCATTTTTGCCCTCACCCTCAGGGTGAAAAAAATCTTACCTTGGTAGCAGTACACCCTGCGCAGCCGTTGACGTAACTTCCAAGAGAATTATTTTGCAGTCTCTCCATTTAGAACTGAAACGTTTTTAATATTTTATATAAAGAAACCATTGTTGTTGCGTATCTTATGCAGCTCATAACCATTGACAAAGTAAATAGTCCTGGCATGTTGTAGGTGTAATGTTACTTGTATTATGTATCTGGATGCAGCAACAGAAAGAAGCAGCAAAATACCACTCGGGAGGCACACTATGCAAAGCACACATTTTTAGCTTACTTGTTTTTAAGCCACACCCTTTATTACATTGAGCACGCCCCTTTGAAACGTCCCACCGTTTTTTCATCCTACTTAACGCCCTGCTTGTACCACAGTAACACAGCCCCCCTAATAAGAACTACTCATCTTATTTTGACCGATGTGACTTCATGCACCGTAGGCGATACAGTAGGTATCACACTTAGCAATGATAGAGGTGGATAATATTTGCTTGATAGATGACCCTGTGAAAACGAAGACCGCACAGGCAGAGCGAAACCTGGCAGAAAACGTATCTAAGTGTTGGTGGGGTCCTATACCGGTACCACTGACCTTTCTTCAATGACAGCCTCTACTTGGGGAGGTATCCAGAAGTCCCACCCAACGGAGCGCTACTGCTTTTCTATAATGAAAGCCCTGTTGTGTTTACTGAATTTGTGATTGATAGAACAAACCATTTGCATATCTGGAACCTGTTTTTTTTTAAAGTCAAGTGAGTGCACCATGCCTCTCCGATTGCTATGCAAGGCTTCTTTACAAAATTTCTAAAAGTCTTTTATTCCTGTGTCTTTTTTTTTACTTCTGCGGTGCCGAAAAACTACATTGAAAATGCATCTAGACAAATCTGCACGAAGAAGGCAGACACCTAAACAGTTCCATGCTCTTAAAAAGGAATTACAAAACTTCCCCCAACTGGAAGCCAATCTAAATAATCAACTGACAGGCAACTGTAACATGGCCCCTGTTATGTTTCCATTAGTCTTTAATGAAAGTAAACTTTGTGGAAAGAAAGACTCTTCACACTTGGCTTACAAAACTACTTTTTGGGTACGGTATTTTCACAAAATTACCATCAAGTAAGTCAACATACTAATGTATTTTGAAGTTTTCTTTCAGCGTGTATTCAAGCTAATTATCCAGTGCACACCGTGGCGTCTAACTGAAGAGTCTTTGATTTAAGAGCCATCTTTGAACGCACAGGAATGTTTACCTTGTACACTAGCTAAAAACTGAAGGCGCAAGTTCATATCCGTGCATTGCTCATCATGTGCAAAACAGGCCCATGCTGACAAATGACCTCCTAATTCCATATGATGCCGAATTATAGGTCACGTTTGTTTTTTCATGTTTCCACATACACTGCTGGCCTGAAAGTTGATTAAAAGACGGCCTTGTGTTTATCAGAGTGCATCAGCGAATTAATATTATCAGAAACTCACGTGCCATTCACAAATTCGCTTTACACTTGTCTAGAACTGAAACATGAATCTACATGCTGATCTAGCAGCACATATGCCCTGAGTACACGACTGCTGGTGAATCTGCTATTTTGACTTTTATTTTGACCCTGTCTCACACTAATCTGCCATGTGCACAGAGGCCTAGGGTTGCTGTGACAATGAAAGTCCAAGACCTGTCTTGTGATCAGGAGGGGAACACCAAACACCCCGCGTAGTGGACAGAGAACTACTCACCCAGCAGTGTTTTGTGATCCTTTAGCATGGCCTGACTCTATGAGCTGTGTTAGTGAGAGTGTGGCTTACAGGTTCCACTTGTGTTGTATTGGTGAAAAGAACTGTGTGTGTGTGTATGCGTGTGCATGCCTGTGTGTGCGTGTGTGTGTGTAGAGATCTGATTAATGAAGCTGGTGGGATCCTTTTTAGTTGCCCCTTGTTTACAATGGTACAAGATTGAGTGGCTATGAAAGTCTATTGCCTGCATTCCTGTGCTTGGAGGGTGGAAATTAGGTCAGCAAAGTGAGAAAGTTGGAGATAGGGCTACCTTTAGAAATTTCATGAAGACTTTGTTATCAAGAGGGTTGCTGATTAGTTCTTCTTAAGCACTGCCATTTGATAGATATTGGGGTAAAGGGTGGGACTGCAGGTTTTACCGTGCCAGGTAAGGATGTTTCTAGTTCAGCATGCCTGTTTGTCTGTAACTGATTTCTGTTCAGGATGTCTGAACACAGGCAGGTACGAAAATCTCACAATTCATTGTTCTTATGTTATGGGTGCTTGGAGACACCTTCAGGGCTACCTGATGTTAGAAGCAACACTTTAAACAAAGGTTGTTTCCAAAGAGTAGCCCAAGAAAGACTCTTGAAAGAGAACCAATCCATGCCAGATCGGAAGGTGAGACAGTAGAGTCCCATCCCCAGTCCAGATAATATGCATAACAATGGGACCTAAGCCATTCTCCTTTGTTCAAGTTCTAAGGGGCAGATTTACAAGCCCCTAGCACCTCTTAGCATCGCCTTAGCACAATTTTATTTTACGCTAAGGTGGCGCTAAGTAGGCCATTCCCCTATGCCATATTTACACAGTGGCGCAATGCATGCATTGTGCCACTTTGTAAACCCTCGCACCACATTATGTCTGTGCCAGGCATAATGTATGCAAGGGGGGCATTCCCATGCAGGGAGGCCCGAAAAAATGGCACAGTGAAATTTAAAACGTTTCACTGCACCATTTTTTCCATCAATTTTAACACCTTCTCAAGGCAGGCATTAAAATGATGCCCTCATATTAACCAATGAGCCCCCCTTTGATTTGTTGCACTAGCGTCAACATTTTTGACCCTATTGCAGCAAAGCACCACAATAGCGTAATTTTTTTTGATGTTAATATGCTAATGACTGCCATGGTGTGGTGTATTATAAATACGGCACAACCATGGTGTTGTTAGGTGCCAGTAAGGGAACGCCAAAAAAAGTGGAGCATCGGCATCAATGCACCACTTTCTTGTAAATCTGCCCCTCAGTTCTTCATAACTAAAGAAGGGAGTGTGCGGCAGGGCTGCTGTGTAGCCAGGACTGTTGCCTATTTGAAGCTAGTCTCGCAGAAGTAAGGGTGCATCACCTGATTTCTGCACTTTCCATTGCAAGAGGCAAGGGTTTAGTTAGTGCCTAGAAGGATGCATGTCTGCTGAGACAGGAAGGGAGTCTTCCTGGCACTACAGAAGGCAAGACTGCCAAGGAAAAGATGCATAGCATGTTCCTGGGTGAGAAACTCCTAGAGAAAGCAAATTGCCTGAAAGAGCAATGTCAGGGGCAACCTGTGCTGAAGTGGGTCGCCGTGTCTCTCTCAGGGATGCCCATTATGAAATGTGCTGGCCTCGATTGGGCTGGGCACATCAAAGACATAGGCTACAACTAGTCTCCCCTGCAACGGCCACCACAAAAGTGCATGAAGACAAAACAACAGTGAACTTGTAACACATTTGGACTTGTGTAGAATGAAATGTGCACCCTGGCCTATTCATGCTCCTGCCACAACATGTGGTTCTATCCTGCACAGAGTCCCAGGTGGGAAAAACATGGAGAAGAAGAGGGGATGTGGCAGCCATATGGGAATCGTGACAAGGGTTATTACCCTGTATACTTCAATTGACTTGTGTGTTATTTAGTATTATTGTGTGATTAAATGTGATTGTTTGTTTTAGACAGGCAAACGCTTAGCTTTACTTCGAGTTATTGTGTCTGTTCGTTGATTGCTGAGTTTTGAGCTTGTGCCCCCATACTACCTTCTTGAGAAGACTTTGATTACTCACTCCTGATACCCTGAAAGTCAAATGTGAAAATAGTTGCAGTTGGCTAACATAGCAGAGCCATTGACTTGAAGTATCAGATTTGTTGCCCAATAGCTTCGTTCTGACTGGTGCCCCTGAATTGAATCTGCATTATATCAAATATAGCCTTCTCTTTAAACATATTTATCCAGCACTTAACCCCTTCTCTGCTAAGCCTCCCTTCCCCAGTGCTAAGCTTCTTTTTGGCTACTTGGAGTAGTTCGCACTTAGGCCCCCGATAACATTTTGTCTGCATAAGCTATCCACAACAAATTTGCAGCCTTTTTTTTCCAACATCCTGAGGATTCTAAAGATACCCAGGGTTTGTGGATTCCCCTGGAGGTGACTGAGAAATTAGTAAAAAAAAGCATCTGTTTTTATCCCTGCAAATGACATCAAGAAAGGGTTTGCAGTGCTAAGATCACCATCTTTCTAACTTTCAGGAACAAGCAGATTAGAATCAGAAAAACAATTTTTTCAACACAGTTTTGGCATTTTACTGGGACATAACCCATTTGTTCTATTTCTTGTGCTTTCAACTTCCTTCCATCTAGTGGCAGAAATGGGTATGAAACCAATGGTGGAGTCCAAAAAGCTATACATTTCCAAACAGTAGGCACAATTCTAAATTCAGCAACGGGTCATTTGTTTACATCATTCAAGGTTTCCCTATGGAAATTAATTCTTGAAAAAAATGAAATTGAGTTGAAAAAAACAACCTTTTGTGTCTAAGTTTTCGTCTCTAACTTTTTCTAAGTATGGCAGATTTTCGAAAGCAATACACCATTATGTCCCCGGGATACTTCTGGTTCCAGGGATATATAGGGCTTGTAGGTTCTCTAAGAACCCAAGCTACCCAGAGCCACTAACTGAGCTGCACCTTGAAATGGTTTTTCATTGTGTACTGGGTACACAGCAATTCATTTGGTTAAATATCAAGAGTGAGAAATATCAAGAGTGAAAAATATCAAGGAAACCTATGTACTTTCTGAAATGGGAAAAAGGTATGGAGTTTGGAAGCAGTGGTTATTTGCACATCTCAGAATTTGGGGGTACTCATACTAGCATGTGAATAAGAGGGCATTTCCCAAAATAACTTCTCTCTTACACAATGTCTTACATGTGGAAGTAGCAAATGCAGAGAAAGACAATTGACAATAACACTTGTTCTGCTATTCTGTGTTCTTCCAAGTCTACAGATAAAAAAGGGGCCTCACCTGTGTGGTTAGCCTAGTGCCTGAGACATTGAAAACAGACTAATGTTTTACAATGCAACTAGTTGTGGGTTTTGGGCCTAGCATAGCAGGCACCTATGGAAACCTAGAAAACCTGTACATTTTTAAAAACAAATCACAGAGGGGAATTCCGGATGGGGGTGACTTTTGTGCCTCTCACCACATTTTCTTACCCATAATTCCTTGCAAACCTCAAAGTTGTCTAAAAACCCAATTTTCCTTACATTTCTATGATGCAAAGTTCTAGAAATCAGAGTTGAGCCACAAACTTCCACCCAGCATTCCCCCCAACCCTCCCCCAACCTTCCAATAAAAATGGAACCTCGTTTGTGTGGGTAGGCCTAGTTCACGCGACAAGAAATGCCCCAAAACGTAACATGGACACATCAAATTTTTCCACTGAAAACTGACTCATTTGTTGCAATGTGCCTCGCTGTGGATTGTGGGGACTAGCACATCTGGCACCTAGGGAAACTTAGCAAATATGTACAGTTTTAAAACCTGGACACCTAGGGGAATCCAGGATGGGGTGACTTGTGTGGCTCTCACCACATTTTTCTACACAGAATCCCTTGCAAATCTCAACATTGTGAAAACAAATGTCCTCACTTTTCTGTGACACAAAGTTCTGGAATCTGAAGGGATCCACAAAGTTCCTTCCACCCAGCATTTCCCCAAATCTCCCGATAAAATTGGTACCTCACTTGTGTGGGTAGACCTAGTGCCTGCAGTGGAAACGTGCCAAAGCACAACATGGACACATCACATTTTTCCACTGAAAACTGACTCGTTTTTTGCAATGAGCCTAGTGAAATCAAGCAAACCTGTACCTTTTTTTAAATTAGATACTTAGGGGAATCCAGGATGGGGTGATTTGTGTGGCTTTCACCACACTTTGCTACCTAGAATTCTCTCCAAACCTCACAATTTGGCTACAAGAACACATTTTCCTCACATTTCTGTGATGCAAAGTTTCTGGAATGTGAAGGGAGCCACAATCTTCCTTCCACTCATCATTCCCCCAAGTCTCCTGATACAAATGGTACCTCACTTGTGTGGGTAGGCTTAGTTTCCACAACAGGAAACCCCCCAAAACACAACATGGGCACCTCATATGTTTCCACTGAAAACTGACTTGTTTTTTGCAATGTGCCTAGCTGTGGATTTAGGACCCCAGCATAGCTGGCACCTAGGGAAACCTGCACATTTTTAAAAACTAGACGCCAAGAGAAATCCAGTATGGGGTGACTTTTGTGACTCTCACCACAATTTTCTACCCAGAATCCTTTGCAAACTGCAACATTTGGCTAAAAACACATTTTCTTCACATTTCGTTGATGCACAATTCTGGAATCTGAGGGGAGCGAATAACTTTCTTCCACCCAGCATTCCTTCAAGTCTCCCAGTTAACATAGTACCTCACTTGTGTGGGTAGGCCTAGTGCCCGTGGCAGGAAATACCCCAAAACACAACGGACACATCACATTTTTCCACTGAAAACTGACTCCTTTTTTGCAATGTGCCTAGCTGTGGATTTTGGGCCCTAGCATAGCTGGCACCTAGGGGAACTTAGCAAACCAATACATTTGTGAAAACTAGACACTTAGGGAAATCCAAGATGGTGTGACGTGTGGTTCACACCACACTTTTCTATCCAGAATCCCTTGCAAACTTCAAAACTTATCTAAAAAACACATTTTCCTCACATTTCTGTGATGCAAAGTTCTGGAATTTGAGGGGAGCCATAAACCTCCTCTCACTCAGCACTTCTCCACGTCTCCCGATAAAAATGGTACCTCACTTGTAAGGGTAGGCCTAGTGCCCACGACTGGAAATGCCCCAAAATGAAAAATGGAAACATAACTTTTTCCACTGACTGATTTGTTTCAATGTGCCCAGCTGTGGATTATGGGCTCTAGCACAGCCGGCACCCAGGGACACCTAGCAAACCTGTACATTTTTCCAAACTAGACACTTGGGGGAATCCAGGATGGGGTGAGCTGTGCGGATCTTACCACATTTTTCTACCCAGAATCACTTGCAATCCTCAAAATGTGCCTAAAAAGCCCATTTTGTCCACATATCTGTTAAGGAAAGTTCTGGAATCTGAGGGGTCACAAAATTCCTACCACTCCTTGTTTCCCTTGGTCTCCTGATACAAATGATACTTCACTTGTGTGGGTGGACCAAGTGCCTGCAACAGAGAAGGGCCAAAACTGTGTAGAGATTGAGGGAGCAACAAATCGTGTTCAAAAGTGCGTTTTTAGGTTGAGTCTGCTTTGGGCATCTACAAACGTGAGGTTTCATTTTTATCGGGAGACCAAGGGGTACAGTGGGTGGTAGGAAATTTGTGTTTTTTTCTGTTTCTGGAAGAATATGGCACAGAAATGCATTTTGAGATTTGCAGGGCATTGTGAGTAAGAAAACTTGTTGGGATCCATCAGAGACACACCACCCTGTACTCCCCTAGGTGTCTAGTTTTCAAACATATCTAGGGTTTTTAGATTTTCCCTAGACAAGAAGCGAACATGCTTCCAATGACCAGATTTAAGAAATGAGGCACTGCACGTAGTGTAGTACCAATTTTTGTGTTCCTCGTAGCACCTCCCTAAACGCCACCATGTGTGCTCCATATCCAAGATACGGCACACCAGGGTGGTAGTTAGGGAACTAGCATCAAATATTTTTAGGCTAGTTTGGAGCTTTGCAGGATTAGCGTCAAAAACGTTGACGCTAATCCTGCAAAGCCAATTAAGGCCTATTGTTAACAATGGTGTGCCTCCTTTTAACTCCTCCTCTGAGCAGGCGTTAAAAGTGCTGAAAAAAATTATGCAAAGAAATCTCCTAGATTTCTTTCCGCCATGTTTTCAGCCCCCCTAACGGGGGAACTCCCCCTTTGCATTCATCATGCCTGGTGCAGGTGTGATGTAGCACAAAGCATTACAAAGTGGCACAGTGCTTGCATTGCACCACTTTGTAAATTTGGTGTGATGATTTTTGCCTCGTTGGGCCACATTAGCGTAAAAAAAAAGATGCTAATGTGGCACAAGGAGGCAATAGGGGCTCTTAAATCTGCCCCGAAGTCTCTTACTTCTGTTATGTCCTAAACACTCAAATAGTGAAAAAAGGCTGATCTTAGATTCTGTTAAGAAGACCTCTCACCCACCAACCTACTTGTTGGCAAGCTTCATCACTGGGGTCCTACCTGAGACACCGAGCATGTAGTGCTTCGATGCCTGATTCCAGCGGAGCAGGTTTTTTCATGAGTTGAATTCCTAACTGAGGAGAAGTGCAATAAAATTGTCTTGTGTCTACCCACTGTTCTTATGACACATACATACTGGTTGGATTTGGTATAATGGTGAGTGATGGTTCAATATAAAACATTTTATTAACAAGAGATTTAGTAAAATTAAATTCTCAGTTAATAATTGATGACTCAAAAACCGGAACCAACACAGCTCATGAGCTGTAAAGCTGTGACAAGGTACAAACCGCTTCATAGGCCATTTACTCCTTTCATCTGTGACACAGACAAGACCATTCACACAGCCAGCTACAGGCCCTGTACGTTATGACAGTCACAACAAGAGCTTATGAACTATCTGGAAAGTAATATGCTCCTTCACCCCTCCCAAATGGGTTTTAGAGCACAACACAGCACTGAGTCTGCGCTTCTGACGGTGACCGAATCTGCCCGTCATCTATTAGATAAGGGAGGACATGTAGCCATTATTCTCCTGGACCTCAGCGCAGCTTTTGACACGGTTGACCACTCTCTTCTTCGTGATAGACTCCGTAAGATAGGTGTGGGAGGCCTTGTGCTTTCTTGGCTGTTCTCCTTTCTTACTGGAAGATCCTTTCAAGTTTTAGACCGCTCTTTCCTGTCTAATGTTGTTTCTTCAGTATGTGGAGTCCCTCAGGGATCCTCCTTAAGTCCTACCCTCTTTAATATCTATCTATCTTCCTTGGCCAAAGTGGTTGCCCCCTACAATCTTTCAGTGATCACCTACGCCGACGATACTCAATTAGTCGTCTCTCTCTCCAGTACTGCAAAGTCTCCCTCTGCAAATCTATCTGGCTGTATGAAGGACATAAGTGATTGGATGATTCAATCCAAGCTTAAATTCAACAACGGCAAATCTGAAGTACTCATTTTAGGCAATGGCTCTCCTGCCTCCCCTTTATCTTGTTACTCAGAGACCTTTGCCAGTCTTCCGTCCCCTAAAAGACAGGTAAAAAGCCTAGGTTTTATAATGGATTCCTGTCTTACGATGGAATCACAAGCTAAGAAAATCTCCTCGGTTTGTTTTGGCCTTATCAGATCGCTTAGGAAGATTCTCAATCTTCTCCCTCCTTTGTCCAGAAGGATCCTGGTCCAGGCATTAATTCTTTCCCGCCTGGACTATTGGAATTCCCTCTACCTCAGCTCCCCGGAATACGTGATAAGGAAGCTGCAGGTTGTTCAGAACGCTGCAGCTAGGCTCCTTACGGACTGCCCGAGACATTTATCTGCCAAGCCGGCTCTTGTGGCTCTCCACTGGCTGCCGGTCAAACATTGCATACATTTTAAATCCATGTGCATCACTCACAGAGCCTTACATAACAAAGGACCTTCTTTTTTTAGAAACACATTTATATTCACGCCCCTCGAAGACACCTTAGATCTTCTTTAGCCCGGCAGATTCATATACCCCGTGTCTATAGAGCATGGGGTGGAAATTCCTTTACTATCAAGGCTGCCCATCTTTGGAATGCCTTACCTTCTGAGCTTCGCCATGAACCTTCTGAATCCTTTTTTAGGAAGAAACTGAAAACCATTCTTTTTAGTCATTAGTTGTGTCTTTTCATGTGTCTTGGATTTCTCTGTACCTTTAGCGCTGGGATGCCCTAGGGTAGCTATGCGCTTTATAAAAATGTATAAACTAAACTAAACTAAACAATGTACAGACCGTGTACACTCTGGCAAAGAGAAAAGTCAATTATTACTGCACATCCATCTTTTCCTAATGTGCACACACATACTGTTAGGATTTGGCATGAGGGTGAGTGATGGTTCAATATATAACATTTTATTAAGAAGAGATTTCACAAAAATGATATGCATTGTTAATAACTGAAAGGTAAAAAAAATGAACCAATGAGTCACAGCTCGTGAGCTGTAAAGCTGTGTCAATGCAGTAACCTCTTAACAGTCCATTTATACACCTTTCATACGGTGACACACATAAAACCATTCACGCTTCCAGCCGCGGGCCCAGCACATTAGAACACTCAAATCAACAGGCAGCGCCATTCAAAGGCCCATCACTTATATATGCCCACATACCTGACATAGCAATCTCACCGGCTGATGGTGTGTGTGGACTGGCATTTGGCTAGCAGTGTGTGTAGTGACCAGCAGCACTTCACTACTCACACACCGCTAGCCAAGCGAGGGGTCACACACACCGCCAGCCAAGCGTCAGCTCACACACACCGGCAGTCAAAGACCAGCCAATGCACACTGCCAGCCAAGCGCCAGCCCATGCACAGTGCCAGCCAAGCTGCAGTCCATGCACATCACCAGCAAAGCTCCAATCCATACCCGACCATCACCATTTTTTAACATAAAGAAAACACAAACCATTTGTAAGTACAAAACTACAAACACAAGAAGCTCTAACTAAATACATCACACCAATTCCAACTGTGAAACAGCACAAAAAATGTATAATGATACAGACAGGCAACGCTCACGGGTCCTCCCAAAAACTCTTTTGTGTGGTACATCCTAAAACAAGCAGGCACGCACATCTCAGGTTTAGAAGGATAATCAAGGCAGTGCATATGACTACTTCTGCATACCTCTTCACATACAAATTCTACATTTCTTACAGGGATTGTTTTTTTGGTAGTGGGAGGAATGTGATCATCAAAGTGGTGATCTTTCAGTCTAGCTACATCCTTCACCACTCCATCTCTAGGAACACTTGCCTATTCCACTACAACAGGGCTGCCTATCACAGGTTGCTGAAACTGAACAAAGGCCAACTTTAACTCTGAAGAACAATCCTTGAACACAACAAAAGCATTAAAGGTTGCTAAGTAGACAGATGGATAGACAACTTCTTATACCAAACATAAGCCTTATAAATGGCAGTGTAAGGTTCCAACCTCTGACCTTCTCTATTTACTCCACCCAAGTGCTTATTGTAGTCTGAAATGTTTGTGCATTTCAGCAACTTGAACCTAAACAGTCACATGTGAAGTACTTTCATCTTGGATGTTAATGCGCATGTGAACATACCATCTGTCTGCAAATTTCACAGCTAGCAGTTTATCACTATGCAAAGCACTGCACTGTCCCCTCTTAAGTTTTTTTTTTTTTACGAACAAGGTACTTTGATAACCTTTATGGTTAGAGTAGACTGTGCCACAAGCAACAGTGTCCACTTTGAATAAGTCCCTGAACAATTGCACACCAGTGTGGAAGTTATTTAGGTACAAATGGTGACCTTTGTTAAAAAGTCCTCTACTAAGTTCCCACACAATCTTCTCTCTAACTCTGAAAATGGACGGACAACCAGGGGTTTAATGGTGGAATCCCAACCAGTGTAGATCCAGAAATTATAGACTTATCCTGTACTACTCTCAGACAACATATACATCTTAGTTCCATAATATGCTCTCTTGCTAGGAATGTACTGCCTAAAAAGCAAAGAGTCTTTATAAAGACTCAAGACTGTTCTACAGCTATTTCTTTCCCTGGAACACAGACCTCTGAAAATTGATCTACAAAGTGTTTGAGGACAGGCCTAACCTTAAAAAGATGGTTGCAATTAGGGTGATCTTGTGGCAATGCTAAAGCATTATCAACAAAATGCAACATCCAAAGCAGAAGCAAATACTGATCACGACTCATGATTGCAAGAAATATGGCTGTTGCCATCAAGGGACTGGTAGACCAATATTGGGACAGAAACAGCTTCCTTATCAACCCCTTCAAAAAAAGTTAACCCTAAGAACTTCCACTCTTCCTGATTTGTGGGAGTACACCGGGTAGCTCTAGAGCAGGGCTTAAGTCTAGCACTGTTGTCCCTGAGATACTGTTCAACATACAAATAAGTCTTCTGAACAATCTCACCCAAAAATATGTTGTCCATAAACAACTGAAATAATTTTATAGGCAAAAAGTTTTCAGTGTTCACTCGATACCTCGCGACACCAGTAAAGGCAAGCAACGCTGGCTGCACCATGTTTGGGGCAACCCAGATTTCAGCTCTTCCTATGGGAAGCCTTCCAGCCCCAGGCTGCAACCCAGATGCCTCTTGCTACACAATCGGCACATCAGTGTCCTTCTCCAAAACAGGCACTTCATCTGCACTGACAGAGGCTTCATCATCAGATGATTCCTCTCGGACAGAAAATCCACTGCCAGATTCTTGCTCTTCCTCTTCCTCCTTTGCCTCAGATACACAGTCAGTCCCACAATCTTGGGCAGAAGAAGATTCAAAAAGCATACCAACAACCTGCTGAGAAGTCGTCTTGAGGTTAGCCATAATCCTTATTAATAAAAGTAACTTGACAAATAAGTCAACAACAACCAACACTGTGATAAAAAATAGTAATAAACAAAGGGTGTCTTTCTCACAAAGACCTATATACTAAAAAATAATAAGACTCAGTTGTCAGAGGCAGCTAGACTCACCAGCACCTACTCCGCACAGACACAGCAAGGACCAAAGATATCTCACTAGAAAGGAAAAACAAAATAAAATTACACATAAGACAACACAATACACATAATGCACAAATCCAAGAAGAATTTCACATACAATAAAACATAAGCTAAATATGCTGCTATTATTACACCATTTACAAAACACTCATCATGTATGTCAATGGTGCTCACTGAAGTAAACAGTGCACAAAAGTTTTACCCACCAAACACAAGCCACTACGCAAATTGCAGATCTACCACTGCCGAAACCGTAACCAGGAGTCACAGCAAAGGAATCGAAAGCTTTGCACTAGAATAAAAAAGAGAAATAAACATTATGATCACAAATTCAAATAATGCACCAATCCACACACACCAAGCTGGGGGGCAGATGGACATAAAAATATGGCCAAAACATTAACCCCCTAAAGGGGAGCAACCCTTGCCCAAGGGAACACTCACCACAGCAACAACAGCAGAAACTTCACTGGTGTCTAGTGGTTTCTACCCCCCTGGGGCAAATGGGCCTAAAGAAAGGCTGGCTGACCTGGCCCCAAGGGGGGGCAGAAATGGCCAAAATATGTGCCCCCTATAAAGAGAGTGACCCTTGCCCAAGGGGCTGCTCCCCAAAATAGTCAAATTTAAAATCCCTCGTGTCTAGTGGTTTCTATCCCCCTTGGGGACTGATGGGCCTAAAAAAGTGGCCAATCTGCCCCCTAGGGGGCAATATCAGTCAAAATAAGTGCTCCCTAAAGGGAGCGACCCTTGCCCAAGGAAAATCGTTAAAATTTAAAATCCCTAGTGCCTAGTACTTTCTGCCCCCCATCGGGGGCAGATGGGCCTAAATAAAAATGATGTTCTGCCCCAAGGGGGGCAGAAAAGGCCAAATTAATTGACCTCTAAAGAAAGCAACCCTTGCCCAAGGGGTAGCTCCCCAAAATTGCCAACATTTTACATTGCTGGTGTCAAAACAAAAAATAAATAAATCCCTGGTGACCTACTCTGTATGCCTGTAGCACAATCGCAACGCAGTGCACAATCGTGCAGTAGGAATACATTTTTAAAGAGCCACCAAGGGAAAAGCAAAACTATCTCCTTTTCCACCTGTGCATCTTTGAAACCTTCCACCCCTCCCAGGAAAAATACCCTACCTCCTTTCTCCTCCGGCGCTGGCAGCAAATGGCATCCTGCACTGCCAGCTTGCTCTGATGACACCAGTTCCTGGGGTGCATGCTGATGCCAGCAGATCACTGGGGAGGTAGGGTGGCAGCTGAAGTGCTTCCGCTGCCATCTCTTGTGGTAGGGTGCAGGGGGACAACCCATAGGCGGAGCTTCAGTGCTTCCCCCGTGGGTGAGTGCTGTGACTGCCGTGAGCCATCCGATGCTCATGCCGGGCTTCCGGCTTCCAGTGCATGCAAAGGGTTAAATTATAAAAATATAAGCACAGGACCTTTTTATTTCTTATATGGCTACCACCAACTCTGTCAAATGCCGTGGTTGCTGATATCGCAGCTTAATTCCAGCCCAAGCCTCTTTCTTCCACCACCTTGCCCTTGCTGTTTCTTGCTAACTTTTTCCTGGGTTAGTTCTTTCCTATCTTCCTCATTCTTTCTCCCATTTTTGTCTGTCTCTCTTGCTGTGGGTCAGCACGTGATGATGAAAAATATGTTGTTGTCCCTAATAAGTAGTACTGGTGCCCACCATTTGCAGCCGCTCACTCTTATTAGGCACTGCATCAGATTCTTGAGGCATGATAAAATCCATGCTTAAATTAAAGACAGCTGGCTTACAAAGGTTGTGCCCTTGATTGACAAAATTTAAATATTGTGTTAAGCCAGGAAACGTTGGCCTCTTTTCCAGAGTTACTTCCATTTAGTTTAGCACTCTTACAGATTTCTGTGAATGGCTGGACTCTTTGGCAATGCTTCGAAAGTCTTCTTTGTTCATAGGAACAGCCTGCTATCTCCAGAGGAAATACTGGAGCCATAAACATCTTCAGGCTGTCCAGGCTGAGCAGTAAGGCAAAAGCAGGAAATAACCCAGGAACTGGAGAAGGCAGAGAATCCATAAAGTCCAGTAAGCAAGCAATCTAACAGAAATTATGAGATGCAATCTGACCCAAAATGGTCTTACCCTTATCTAGTGCCAAACATGATGTAAGGTAATCTAGAATTGGTTCAGCCATCTTGGAATGAGAATCAACATTGGTTAAAGTTCCCAGCAATAACAATTAAAATAATTATTTGCTCAGACTTTCATGGTATATGTAGGAGGCTGGCCTGGTTTGTAGTGAGTACCAAGGGGCACTCTGCACCAGGTCCAGGTATCCGTTATTAGTGTAGAAGAGGTGTCTAGCAGCTTTGGCTGATAGAAAACGGTAGCTTAGCAGAGCAGCTTAGGCTGAACTAGGAGAAACGCAAAGCTCCCACTATACCACTAGTGTCAAATGCACAATATCATAAGAAAACACAATACACAGATATACTAAAAATAAAGGTACTTTATTTTTATGACAATATGCCAAAAGTATCTCAGTGAGTACCCTCAGTATGAGGATAGCAAATATACACAAGATATATGTACACAATACCAAAATTATGCAGTAATAGCAATAGAAAGCAATGCAAGCAATGTACAGTCACAATAGATTGCAATGAGAGCACATAGGTATAGGGGCAACACAAACCATATACTCTAGAAGTGGAATGCGAACCACGAATGGACCCCAAACCTATGTGAGCTTGTAGAGGGTCGCTGGGACTGTAAGAAAACAGTGAGGGTTAGAAAAATAGCCCACCCCAAGACCCTGAAAAGTAGGTGTAAAGTGCACCTAAGTTCCCCAGAGAGCACAGAAGTCGTGATAGGGGAATTCTGCAAGGAAGACCAACACCAGCAATGCAACAACAATGGATTTCCAAACGAGAGTACCTGTGGAACAAGGGGACCAAGTCCAAGAGTCACACTCAAGTCGGGAGTGGGCAGATGCCCAAGAAATGCCAGCTGAGGTTGCAAAGAAGCTGCCACCGGATGGTAGAAGCTGTGGATTTTGCAAGAACGAAGAGGACTAGGAACTTCCCCTTTGGAGGATGGATGTCCCACGTCGTGAAGAAGCTTGCAGAGGTGTTCCCACACAGAAAGACCGCAAACAAGCCTTGCTAGCTGCAAGGGTCACGGTTAGGGTTTTTGGATGCTGCTGTGGCCCAGGAGGGACCAGGATGTTGCCAATTGCGTGAGGAGACAGAGGGGGCGTCCAGCAAGACAAAGAGCCCACTCAGAAGCAAGCAGCACCCGCAGAAGTGCCGGAACAGGCACTACGAAGAAGAGTGAACCGGAGCTCACCCGAAGTCACAAAGGAAGGTCCCACGACGCCGGAGGACAACTCAGTAGGTCGTGCACTGCAGGTTAGAGTGTCGGGGACCCAGGCTTGGCTGTGCTCAAAGGAAATCTGGGAAGAGTGCACAGGAGCCGGAGCAGCTGCAAATCACGAGGTACCCAGCAATGCTAGCGTGGGGAGGCAAGGACTTACCTCCACCAAACTTGGACTGAAGAGTCGCTGGACTGTGGGAGTCACTGGGACAGAGTTGCTGAGTTCCAGGGACCACGCTCGTCGTGCTGAGAGGGGACCTAGAGGACCGGTGATGCAGTCTTTTGGTGCCTGCGGTTGCAGGGGGAAGATTCCGTCGACCCACAGGAGATTTCTTCTGAGCTTCTAGTGCAGAGAGGAGGCAGACTACCCCCACAGCATGCACCACCAAGAAAACAGTTGAGAAGGCGGCCGGATCAGCGATACAAGGTTGCAGTAGTCGTCTTTGCTACTTTGTTGCAGTTTTGCAGGCGTCCAGAGCAGTTAGCGGTCGATTCCTTGGCAGAAGGTGAAGAGAGAGATGCAGAGGAACTCTGATGAGCTCTTGCATTCGTTATCTAAAGAATTCCCCAAAGCAGAGACCCTAAATAGCCAGAAAAGGAGGTTTGGCTACTTAGGAAGGAGGATAGGCTAGCAACACAGGTAAGAGCCTATCAGAAGGAGTCTCTGACGTCACCTTCTGGCTCTGGCCACTCAGAGCAGTCCAGTGTGCCAGCAGCACCTCTGTTTCCAAGATGGCAGAGGTCTGGAGCACACTGGAGGAGCTCTGGGCACCTCCCAGGGGAGGTGCAGGTCAGGGGAGTGGTCACTCCCCTTTCCTTTGTCCAGTTTCGCGCCAGAGCAGGGCTGGGGGATCCCTGAACCGGTGTAGACTGGCTTATGCAGAGATGGGCACCATCTGTGCCCATCAAAGCATTTCCAGAGGCTGGGGGAGGCTACTCCTCCCCAGCCCTGACACCTTTTTCCAAAGGGAGAGGGTGTAACACCCTCTCTCTGAGGAAGTCCTTTGTTCTGCCTTCCTGGGCCAGCCTGGCTGGACCCCCGGAGGGCAGAAACCTGTCTGAGGGGTTGGCAGCAGCAGCAGCTGCAGTGAAACCCCGGGAAAGGTAGTTTGGCAGTACCCGGGTCTGTGCTAGAGACTCGGGGGATCATGGAATTGTCTCCCCAATGCCAGAATGGCATTGGGGTGACAATTCCATGATCTTAGACATGTTACATGGCCATGTTCGGAGTTACCATTGTGACGCTATACATATGTGGTGACATATGTATAGTGCACGCGTGTAATGGTGTCCCCGCACTCACAAAGTCCGAGGAATTTGCCCTGAACAATGTGGGGGCACCTTGGCTAGTGCCAGGGTGCCCACACACTAAGTAACTTAGCACCCAACCTTTACCAGGTAAAGGTTAGACATATAGGTGACTTATAAGTTACTTAAGTGCAGTGGTAAATGGCTGTGAAATAACGTGGATGTTATTTCACTCAGGCTGCAGTGGCAGGCCTGTGTAAGAATTGTCAGAGCTCCCTATGGGGGGCAAAAGAAATGATGCAGCCCATAGGGATCTCCTGGAACCACAATACCCTGGATACCTCTGTACCATATACTAGGGAATTATAAGGGTGTTTCAGTATGCCAATGTAAATTGGTGAAATTGGTCACTAGCCTGTTAGTGACAATTTGGAAGCAAAGAGAGAGCATAACCACTGAGGTTCTGGTTAGCAGAGCCTCAGTGAGACAGCTAGTCATCACACAGGGAACACATACAGGGCACACTTATGAGCACTGGGGCCCTGGCTGGTGACACATACAACTAAAACAACATATATACAGTGAAATATGGGGGTAACATGCCAGGCAAGATGGTACTTTCCTACAGTATATCATTATTTTCAATAAACAACACCTACTAAGGAAGTGTATACTTTTCAAGGCAAATGAATATCCTGAATGTTAGGAAAATACATGTAAAAGAAGTGCATGCCCTTTAATTCCCTGTGTGGTTCATCCGAGCCAAGCATATAGGGAGAGGAGATATGGTGGCCAAAAAGAGTAAAGAACAAAACACTGCCAAATGTTGAGGAACCCTGGGACAGAGCCCTCCTACAGCTGAATCCACCATGTGCCTGAAGCGACAGCCACACTCATAGAGAGTACAGAGAGCTGGCCCTTCTATATCTCAAACAGGTACAGAGATGTCCTTACATTTTTTTATGTGAAAAATGTTAGTACTAAGATTTCTTTAAGCTAGAAAAAAAATCTTGAGCTTGTATGACTATCTTAAGCCAGGAGAAATTCAGGATACTTGACAATAAGAAGAATATGTGCACAACTTACCTAAAAAGATATTCTTTTGAAGATACAGGGAGGTGATGGGTCTGTTGTGGATGGTGCTGGTGGGACAGTTGGGGGAGAATAGGTTTTAAGGGGATAGGTCTTGAAGGGTTTAGGGAAGGGGTAGGTCTGTAGTGGGTGGTTTTATTTATTTTTTATTTATTTTTTATAAAATAAATATGTTATTTCTTCCTATTTAAAGGTTTGTGTTAGATTGTATGGTTGCATATTCTTATTAACCTTATTATTATTATTATTAATTGTTCACTTTTTTATACTTTTCACTATGACATCTGCAAAACAGGATCCTCTACCTACCCACTGTTTGAACAGATGCTGAATGCAGAACCTGGCCCATCACAAAGATATTGGTCTATTGTCCACCCTGTTTGTCCTCTCTCTAGCCTACTCTGCGCTATAGTTGACTTGTAGTCCCTCACCTCTAGGCTAGCCCCAGTGCATCCCTTCAATTCACCCTCCTGCAATGAGTGTTGGAAAACTGATGATGCATTATATTTGCCTGCCCCCTCATTGATTTCATCAAAGAGCACTCACCCATCAGTCAGTAGTTGAAGTAGTAGTAATATCCATGTGCTTCCTGAACCTCCAGATCTAGTAACCGCTCATCACTAAGGAGAAATACAACAGCAACCAATCAAACAGAGGCAATGTGTTTAATTATAATATGGATGCTTGAAAGTCCTGTGCAAACACAAAGCCAACCACTTCTTCCTTCCAGTTCTTACCTGACCAGAATTTTATTGTCTGCCACCTCCCCCAAGACTAGCTGTTAATGCAGGGTGTTTTCCAAAGAAACAAACGGATTGTGGCCCTAACTGGCCCAAACAGGGAAAGCTTCACAGGAACAACAAGATTGTTCTTATTCAGAATGTAGCAGGTAAATAAACAAAAAAGCATTCTCAGTTGGCAAAAAGAAAAAAAAAACAGAGTGAGTGGAAAATCCAAAACAAAGACCAGCAAAAACAAGTCAATGTAAATGTTAAATGTGGAGTAATTTACTAAGGCAAACGTAATGAACATTCAAATCACAGAAGATGGTTAGCTTTGGTAGAATAACCAGGAAAATGTATTCTCAATGGTAGATTGTTGAAGAAAAAGTGCACAGTGCCTATGCTTGGCCTACTATTGTTATAATTTTTTCTGTGCACTATAACGTCCCCTTTTGGCCTAGATAAGGAGGATGTACCGGGCAAATCAGAATTTTTTTCTAACCTCGTCTGTGTCACTTTACCGACAAATCCGCCACATCTGCCCCACCAAATGCGAGATCTGTTAATGGTGGAAATAGATAACAGCACAATGGATCTCATAACTTGGGGAAAGAGGGTTAGAGTATGGATGATTGGATGAGTAATGGCAATTGGGTAAAAGTTTAGAGAGATAAAGAAAGCATTCGCCAAGTCCATGAGCACCACACAACTGTCATGGAAGGTAAATAAGACAGTTAGGTTACCCTACTCAATCTTAAATTCCTGTTTTGTGCACAGGTTGAAATTATGAGTTTGTAGGTATTTAACGCATCCAATAATGATCAGATGAGTTGAATATCTCAACTAACGTGAAATTTCGGCTGATCAGACCGGCCAAAATGTAACCGTGGAAAATCATACAGTATTTACTGTAGCATGCAGATTTTGGTGTGCTACTCTGAGCAGCGTCATGACTGGCGCAGGGCAGGGTGTGAGCCTGTGCCTGGAGTGCGGCAGCGACTTTAAGGTAAGTTTATTTTTTTCATATATAATTTTTTTATTTTGTTTTGGTTTCCCTACCCCACCACTTTGCCCAGTCGCCAGCTGCATCTGACATTTCAGAAGAACCAAGAGATGATGGCTTGCAAATTACAAACATGCTAATCGAGCAACGCTCTCAGCTTTCACCATAAAACAAATGATTACCCAAGCCTATTACATCCATCACAAGCACATCATTTGGCATTCATTGATGCAAGATTACCTGTTACAAGTGCTTTCCCAAGTGAAGACACTGCAGAGATCTCCCTGTGGTAAAGTATGGTAAATGTTTCCTGTACCTTAAGTAGGTTGTCTAAAACCGTCATCACTAATGGGCTTTTCACGTTATATGTCATCAGTGCCTGCATAATAGAAATGCCACTCATGTTTGGGTCGGTCATGCTGTTGCTGTGCATTGATCGTGGTGTTCACATGCTTCCACGCGTATTTAACCTGAACAGATAACTCATATAAGCGAGAGGGTGGGATGGCGAAAACTCAGACATTACATGTAATTTTCACAACATGGAATTTCCGAGATTAAAGTTGATTTAGTCACATATGTGCCACAAATCATATTTAAGTTGGATATCTTTCTGCTGAGCTGGTTGGAGAAGGGCAACTTAATTTTGTTTTTGGGTATGTGGTTAGAGTTCTTTAACTTAAAGGATGTAAACACTGACTGACCCTTTGTTGACACTTCTGACATTCACAAAAGAAGTTGAATGCTGTTATTAAATTTCTAGCACAAAAGGGAAATTTATAGTCAATGACAAAACAGTGTTCTTATCTTCGTTATACCAGTATTACCTACCTACAAGGGAAGTGGATGGTTATTTATTTGCGATTGAGATTGCAGGAGCAATGGCCCAAGTACCTAGGAAAGTGTTCCTCTAATTTTGTAGACATGGAATCAGTAAATCCTATTAGTGAGAGTTGAAAAAGTTATTTGTGGGTGAAAGAGTAATTCCTATGTGAAAGTATCTTTTTTGTGCACTCGTAAACATATTTTATATGTGAGTAAAAGTTCTCACAAATGTGGAGAGTGGGCATTCCTGGATTGTGATCTCTTGGAAATTTCTGGAAATAATCTGTATGGACTCACAAACCTCTCCATGGTTTATTCTCAGTCTAGAAGCAGTCAGAGATGTACTTCTGTCAGTGTAGAAAAAAATCAGTTTCTAGGATGGAAAATTGGTGTGGGTGTGAGCATGGCTTCTCCTTGGAAAAAATAGTATAAGGGGAGAAAAGAAGGTTTAAATGTGCAATTTTACTACAGTAGACATTTTTCAGCTCGTAAATATGCTGTGCATTTATGTATGTGGAAACTACTTCATGAAATTGAGCATAATTCAGGTCGAATCTGGTGCTAAAACGTTTTACTAGGAGTACCATGTCATTATTTTGAAAATACATAAGTAAATCGTATCTTATGCAGGAGTACGCCATCACTACTTTTAGAAAATGGTTTGTGAATTAAACCTGGACATTCGCAAGTACTAGCAGAAAATGTTTTGTGACTTAGGCTCTAAGAACTTTATTTTTTAATCAAGTCATTGGGCCTGATTCACATAGGAAATCATTTTGTGGCAATCTTCAAACACATAGATTTCCATCTTTAGCTGGAAAGAAATTTCCACTCGGTTAATAATCACCAATTCATGGTGTGGATGCCCCTAGCAGTTAGTAGGATTTATGTCATCACCCCCTCTACACCTATAGATTGAGACTTTCACAAATTAATTTACAACTGTAAAGTAACTACAAGTATCTTTATGTCTGTATTTTAATATTACGGCTATAGATGAAAATCACGGCTGTATGGCTGACCTCTGTGAAAAACCTAAGGGCAGATTTAAGGAAAGTGGTGCTGCACCCAGTGAGGCGCCACATTCCTTGCACCCCTTAGTGCCCCACCTACCGCCACCATGTATGCACCATATTTAAAATATTTAAAATACAGCGCAACATGGCGCGGGGTAAGGAGCAATAGCATCAGAATTTATGATGCTATTGATGTACTCTGCAGGAGTAGCACCAAAATGTTGCTGCTACTCCTGCAGAGTACATAGGGGCCCATTATAAATAATGGTATGCCCCCTTTTAACTATTGCTCTGAGCATGAGTTAAAAGTGCTGAAAAAAATGGCGCAAGGAAATCTCCTTTCCTTGAGCCATTGTTGCATACATTATGCCTGCCGCATGCAGAATGAGGTGGCAGTAACGTGGCGCTAGGGACTCTTAAATATGCCCCTTAGCTTGACAAAAAAACTGAGAAACAGAGAAACTTCACTCACCTGACCTATCTGGTAGACACCTGGGAAACATTAATTGTGCTCACACCATAGATAGAGTCTGTCCCCTTAAACTCTGTTACTTTGCTTGCTGACAAAGACCCTGAAACCGACTACAACCTCCAGGATGTAACCAACTTTTCTTTACTCGAGTGAAAGAAAAACTTTATTGAGGAAGAGACAGATCTTGCAGTCACATTTGTAACTGACCATTATTGACAAATACCTGGTCTGCTTTAGTGCACCCTAACTGGAGTGGAAAATGCCACGTGGAAGAAGGAGACAAATTCTGTCAATGCACTGGAGGTAGAGGTACACATAATTGGAAGACTTGAAAAAAGTGGTAGAATGAGAGAAGGTAGGTAGAGGAGAGGTTTTCCAGTATTCAGGTACCTAAAGGTGAACCTGGTTCCGGATCCTGTCTGCGTCTCTCTCCCATTTCTGAATGTGTACCCTTCGCAACACACCCTAACCTGCTTTATGGACTGCCTGTTCAGGAGAACCTCAGTGTCAGACCAGGTAAAAATCTACCTATCTCCGACATTATAACTCCCCACTGATGTCACACTCTCCTCCTTTCCAGTGGTAGGCAAACATCTCTTATATCTCACTCATACTTAGGTTTAACCATCCGGTTTTTGTGTCGAATGCTTAATATATTATTTTCTTGCACTCATCTTTTATATAGTCCCAGTAACAAGTACAATGGTGGAAACAGCTGGAGCAAGAGTAATTTTTACTGTGGCAGGGCTCCAACTAGGCCCTTTGTCTACGCATGTCACTACCATACACTCATGCCTTCACCATGCACAGCTGCCTTATCAATAATTTTATTGGAAATGTTGCAGTGACAATATGAAAGATGACATAGAATAAGTTATCAATTACATAATATGTGGAGTAATTAGCTGTGAATGGCAAAGGCACAAGTTATGGTTACCTTAGGGCACGAGTTTTAGTTACTTGAAGGAACTCTAACTATAACTGCTGAATTTCCATGGTTTTGTGCAAGTAAATTCCTAAGCTAACTATAATGCCTCTGTAACCTTTATTTTTTTCAAAGAACTTTTATGGTTTTTGTAACGTACAGTAATTTTCATTGCTACATGTGAATCCAACCACCGCCACGCACAGCCTTTGGCTGTGCACAGTGGTGGTAGGCTACAGGGCCTGAGGCCAACCCTCTATAAGCACCCAACCTTACACCCTACATGGCCTTCTCCTGTGAGCAGTAGAAGTTGCCTGAAAGGGCTGGCCTGCAGCCAGTCCCTGCGTCCAACCCCCCCTTACCACCCGACCTGATGATGTGCCCATTTATGGTGGAAGTTGGCTGTGGCCTCTCTGGGTGTGAGAATAGGTGTGAGAAGCTGTATCTAGGGGAAAGAGTGGCTGTCAGAGTGTCTGGATGTGAGAGTGCATACATCAGTGTTTTAGTAGGTGCATTAGTATTTGCGTACGTCTGTGAGTGGGTGCATCAGGTTGTGAGTGGGTCTGTGAGTAGGTGTGTAATGGGCTGTGTGAGTGGGTGTGTAACTGTCTGAGTGGGTGCGTGAGGTTCTGACTGGGGCTATGAGTGAGTGCATAAGCATCTGAGTGGCTCTGTGAGTGGGTGCACGTTGGAAAATGGGCTATTGGTAAGGGCAGGTAAGTACCTACACTTAGCAATAGGTCACTACCCTCCACTTAGGTCCATTTAGGTCTCAATAAATTAAACCCAGGTCAACCCTTGGTAGCTTGGCAACGAGCAACAAGGCTTAACTTACGAGACTAGTGTAAAGCATTTAAAAATCACAAAACACTAAATAAGTAAAACACAAAACACCATAAAAATCCAACACCAATTTATAAAAATAGTTTGTACTTTTATCTTTAAAATGGCACCAAAATGATTAAAATCGGATAAGGGGAGCCAGAGATATGATTTTTTAAAGAATTAATGCTGTTTAGCACTTAGAAACAAATAGCGCCAATCTGGTCATCTGGTTGCACCTCGACCGGAGCAAAGTCAAAGTTTGAGGCCGACCGCGATGGAGCCCTGCTCGGCTACAGCTTGTGGGAGGCCTTGGTCAAAAGTTTACCTTTGGACTTAGCTGTTTTATTGAAGATTTTCTTCAGCTGGACCAAGTCGTCAGTCCAATACGACCTCCTGGAACTCTTCCTCGGATAATCGTCGCGGAAGCCCTCAATGGAGATTTTTACCTTCGAACTTGGTCGTTTTTTTGAGTGAAAATCCTTTCACCGGGGCAAACCTGAATCTTGATCCGACGTCCCTGGAACCTTCTTCGGATACACTGCCTGGGAGGTCCAGGTCAACTTCCTATGTTCGGACTTAGTCAATTTTTTGGAGATTTTCTTCACCGGGACGAACCTGCAAGTCAGGCCGGGTTGCGGTTGAGGCAAATTCTCCAAATTTCGCCAAACTTCTGGATCTTTTTCCAGATGTTCCTTTAAGGTTCATTTGAGGATCCACAGCTCACCCCAAGGTTCCAGAAGCTCTGAGATGCTCCTTGAGGATATGGACTACAACCCCCAGAATGCACCTGGTGCAAACTCCAATTTGGCCACTGGACAGTGGTCAGCTGGTCAGTTTCTTCAGGAGTTGGTTCAGGGGACTCTGGTTAGCAATTTTTCACCTGAAGCAAACAGGGAGTCCCACCTCGAACCAGTTTAAACCAGGCAAAGTCCTTCTTGTGGTGAAGCTCAAGTGTGCAGCTGTTGCAGTCCTCCAGAGTACAGTGTTCAGGTGCAGGTCGGAGGTCCAGCAGGGCAGTCCTTCTTATTAGGACTTTTTTTCTGGCTGCTAACACTTCCAGGTTTGAAGTGTAGGCAGCCAATTAGAGCTGTTCATTTCTCTGCACCAGCTCGCCTTTGTTTGTGAATACTTAGTGGCCAGAGATATGCAAATTTGACTTTCCCTACATTTCTCAAAAATTACTTAACGGATTTACACCAATTAACAAAAAGCACAATCTGCGTACTGAAAGCTAGCAGTCTGCCAAATTTGGTGTAGTTCTATCCAGTGGTTTGGGCTGTAGAGGTGTTGACAGATCCTATGGGAATTAACATAGGAAACACAACTTTTTTCAGACCCCTTTTTCGCTCTTCCTACTTAACGGATCACCACAAATCTTTCCATGCACACCAAGAATAACTGGGACACTTTTTTTTTGAAAATTTCATGAAGATTTGTCAAACAGTGCCAAAGATATATGCAAGTCAAAAAATGTTTTTTCTATGGAAACATTGTCCTAACTATAACTACCTACTGGTGTAATTATCAAATATACTCATTGTTTTGTGTTGGACATGATATTTCATTCAGCATTCTTGGCAAAGATATAAAGGGGAAGTTCCACCTGAGATATAATCCCACTTGTGTAAATCATAGCTTATGCAGAGTTTTCAGCAATATGTTATCTCAATAGCAAGTTCACATAATATAGATTAGAATAGGTGTCAATATCCTCCATAGTGTGATGGCTGAGAGCCCAACCTCAAGTTAACGACATAATGTATAGGCTAAGTGCCCTTCAATATTAACTATATATTGATGGGGATCTCTGTATTGACAAGCTAAGTGCTACTGACCCATATCTCAAAATCCCATGTGACGTCTCCATTATATGAGGTCAGTATGGACAATGTAATCTTTAGTAATCCAATTTACTCTGTATTCAAAATTATATAATTATTACTCTTAGCTGGCCTTTAACAGAAGTCCCTACTGTAGTTAGTCACAATTTAAAAGATGCGGTCCAAACACATATCATAGTCTACAATTTCTTGTTATGTCATGGAGAAACTATATTCATTTCAAAAGCAATGTTGAAACTACTGGAGATATAAAAAAACATAAACACCATTCACTTATCCCACTGCAACTTTTTATCCTAATCAACTGAAAGCAAGAAATCCCCAACAGCAGTTATTCTACAGGTCTAAATATAATTCCTTGTCTGCGTTTAAACCATGTGGTATCTTCATGCAAAGCCTTACGACTTTCTAATCGGTGAATGCAGTAGAATCCTGTCACCTCCTCGATCACTCTTTGGTACATGCACAATAATAGTGGTTTCCAACCTTTTGACATCTATGGACCCCCACTTTATCATTACTAAAACCCGGGGACCCCACTGAATCATTATTGGAATCTGGGGACCCCCTACTGAGTCATTACTGAAAGCTAGGGACCTAATCGTTTAATGCAATTTAATTATCTAAGCAGTCGCGGACTCCCTGAGGAGGCTTCTCGGACCCCCAGGGGTCCCCGGACCACAGGTTGGGAACCACAGCACTATACCATAGTATTTCATTGTTTTCCAATTTGCATCATGTGATGTGGCATATTTTTTTGCCACTTCACAACTGGTATCCCAAAGCTGTACCACCTGGATATGCTCCAGGATCCTTTTCTTTAGAAAGCAAATCTTGCTTCCTATGTATGTAAGTCCACATGGCCTTCTATGGTCTACATTACAAAATTGGTGTTGCCTGTTATCTTGTAATCAATAGGTATTTCTCTCTCCTCCGTTGCAAGACTTACAAGAGTTGCACTTCACAAATACTATTTGTTGGACTTTTTTCCTTAAGCAGGGTCATCCCCAATCTTTTTGCCTCCTGCTTCCTATTTGTTCTGATCTGTTGCTGTTGGCTTTTGAACTCTGAGCACTTTACCACTGCTAACCAGTGCTAAAGTGCATATGCTCTCTTTGTAAATTGTATGGTTAATTGGTTTGTCCATGATTGGCATATTTGATTTAGTAGTAAGTCCCTAGTAAAGTGCACTAGAGGTGCCCATGGTCTGTAAACCAAATGCTACTAGTGGGCCTGCAGCACTGGTTGTGCCACCCACCTAAGTAGCTCTGTAATCATGTCTCAGACCTGTCACCTGCAGTGTCTGTGTGTGCAGTTTTAAACTCGACTTGGCAAGTCTACCCACTTGCCAGGCCTAAACCTTCCCTTTTCTTACATGAAAGATACCCCTAAGGTAGGCCCTAGGTAGCCCCAAAGGCAGGGCTCAGTGTATGGTTAAGGTAGGACATATAGTAATGTATTTTATATGTCCTGACAGTGAAATACAGCTAAATTCGCTTTTCACTGTTGCAAGACCTGTCCCTCTTATAGGTTAACATGGGGGCTACCTTTAAATATGATTAAAGTGTAGATTCCCTTTGTGTGCGGATAGACATGTGGAGTTTGGGGTCTCTGAGCTCACAAGTTAAAAACACCTCTTTTAGTAAAGTTGATTTTAAGATTGTGTGTTTGAAAACACCACTTTTAGAAAGTGGACATTTTCTTGCTTAAACCATTTATGTGACTCTCCCTGTTTGTGGATTCCCTGTCTGGGACAGTTTGACAGTTGGGCTGGTTGCACCTCTCACTAGACAGTGTCACAAAGGGAGCTGGGGTGTAGTCTGCATTTCCTGATGAGCCATCTGTTCTAGGAGGGAGGGTAGGAGTGGTCACTTATACCTGAAAGTGCTGTGCTTGCCCTCACACAATGCAGTCCCCAACCCCCTGGAGTGTGTCTGGGGCCTGGCCTGGGCAAGGAAGGATTTCACAAACAAGGGACACTTTTCTTTGAAGTAAGCCTACTTCAAAGGGTAAAATGGGTATACGAAGGGCACCCAAAACCACAGACTTTAGAACACTTCTAGAAACCAAGAGGAACCTCTGCCTGGAGAAGAGCTGAAGAGCTGAGGAAGAAGAGCTGCCCGGACTGTGACTGTGCTTTGTGGAGCTATGCTGCAGTTGCTGCTTCTGCCTGTGCTAGAGGACAAAGACTGGACTTTGTGTTGCCTTCCTTCTTGTGAAGATCTCCAAGGGCTTGATTTAGAGCTTGCCTCCTGTTGTTTGAAGTCTCCGGGACAGCAAAGACTTCTCTGTGCCAGAACCTGGAGCCTCTGGAGAGACTCCTACTCTGCCAAGGGGTGCCTATCCAGTTCCTGGGACCCTGAGAAGAGGAGCTGGCAGCCCAAGAGTGAGAAATCCATGCACAGACCGCAGCGCGGGGAAAAGATCGATGCAACTCTGATCTGCGGCTGAAAAATCGACGCGCTGCCTGCTCCGTGGCTGGAAGATTGACACCCGCGGCTGGAGAAACCATGTGCAGTGTCGCTGACGGAGACCGGTGAGATCGCAACCCACGCTGCGTGGCTTTCGGACCATCGTGCGGCTGAATTTCTGACGCAAACAACGCTGGGCATGCAAATAGACGCAAGGCCTGCCTGGACCCGAGAGTGCTGACCGGATCAACGCATCGCTCTCCTGCAGAGAGAAGAAACGATGCACGCCGACGCGACTAAAGGAGAAACGACGCAAGGTCTCGCTCGTGAGTGAAATCGGTGCATCACAAGCCCTTTTTGACACACACTCGCCCGTGTGGGGTTATTTTTGATGCACCCAAAGTACATTTTCATGCTAACAGCGTTAGCGTTGTGTTTAAAATTACATGAAGACTCTTTTTGCTTTTAATTGATAACTTGACTTGTGTATTGTGGATTTTTGTAATTTTGGTCTTGTTTTGTTTAGATAAATATTTCCTATGTTTCTAAACCTGTGTTGTGTCATTTTGTAGTGTTTCCATTGAGTTTCTGTGTGTGTTGGCACAAATACTTTACACCTAGCACTGTGCGGTTAAGCCTACCTGCTCGTGCCAAGCTACCAAGGGGGTAACCAAGAGGGTAAGCAGGAGTTAGCTGAGGGTGATTCTCTTTTACCCTGACTAGAGTGAGGGTCCTTGCTTGGACAGGGGGTAATCTGACTGCCAACCAAAGACCCCATTTCTATCACTATTTTACAATCATTCAGCCAATTCCTCGGATGATGGTCCACAAAGTGACTTCTCACCAGTCTGTCCTTCAGTAATTTTACTTTCCTATATGTAAAGGGAGGTTCTGTACCTATAGCTTTGGCAATATAGCTGTCACTTAGTAGAAAATTCCAGTGTTTCTGAAATATTTTCTTAATCTGGGCACATTCTTTACTGTATGTGGTAATCATTGTCAGATTGTTATTATTTTCCTGTTGTTGGGTTTTTTCCGAAATTAGAATCTGTTTTCAAGTTTAGATTTTTGCCCTTTTAGCTCCTTGTTCAGTATATGATGATTGAAAGCTCCTTTGATAGAATATTTTCTTTATTTCCTCCATTTGAGCTATTGCATCATCCTCTCTACACCAATTGGTGGCTAAATTCACCATATGGAATGCTTTTGATCAAGGCTTTCAGATGGAAACTAGTTCTATGTAACACACTGTTTGTGGCTGTGGGTTTTCAATACATTGTTGTTTCTAACTTGTTGTCCTTAACATAGACCCGAATGTCCCAAAAAATCTATTTGTTCATGATTGATGTTATAAGTGAATTTGAGGCCACATTCATTGTTGTTAATAGGTTGGAAGTATTCCACAAATTGCTGCTGTGTACAATTCAACACCAGAAACAATTCATCAATGTATTGCAGCCACATAATTATCTTTGACAAGTAGTTTTCATATTTCTCACTACACACGATTTCCCTCTCCCACCAACCCAATGTTAGATTTGCATAGCTGGTGGAGGGGAGGAATTCCCATGGCAGTCCCACAGATTTGCTGATATACCTGATGGATAAACAAGAAAATGTTGTTTCGCAGCCACATTTCAATCAGCTCCAGCAACATTGATGAGTGTCTCATTTCCTTCATACCTCTCTGTTTCAGTAAATAGTACACTGCATTCAGGCCTATATAATCATGGCGGTCGCCAGTAGGTAGTTATAGTTAGAACTATTTTTTCCATAGACAGAATGTTTTTTATTTTACCAATAACTTTGGGGCCACTTGACAAATCTTCAAGAAATTTTCAAAGCTTATACTTTAGTTGGTTTGGCTGCTGTGTTTGAAAGTTTTGGGGTGATCCGTCTAGCAGGGGATGCGAATAAAGGGGGTCCCAAAACACATTTTATCCATTTTATGTCAATGGGATTTTTCATAAATTTGAACACAACTACTGCCGGAACTGCTGGACGGAATTGCACCAAATTTGTCAGACAGCTAGCCCTTGGCCCAGAAAGTGTGCTTTTTGTGATCTAGTGTAAATTCCTTCAGTAGCTTTGAAGATATTTGAGTTGAAAAAATAAAGATATCTAGGGACGCGGGTCCTCCACAGATCTAACTGTCCCTGTGCTGATATCTGTTTGGCTGCCAACACTCCGACAAGGAAGTGTTAGCAGCCATCTTCGGACACAGCTTCAGCTAAGTCCCACAAAAAAGATTAAAAAAAAGAAAAGGGGCCAGTGTATGGCCACCTTGAGCCCCTAGCCTTGGTCTAGGAGTTCTCAAGTGATCCTGTCACGGCTCAAAAGCATTAAAAAAAATAAATCTAGAGCAGTGGATTTTTCCAAGATTTTTCTTTTTGTTAAAAAGGGCGGTCTCCTACCCTTTTGTAGTATTTTGCCCCATAGGTGGGCCATGTCCTGTGCACACTGGGGCTTTAAAAAGAGGCCTCCCTCCTAGGGCTTGTATTAGGCCCAGGGATCTCCACCACCCCTGGGTGATCAGAGACAAAATTAGGGTGACCGTGCGGCCCCCCACGCCAATGGACCGCCACGTCCCCTGGACAAAATGATAATTTGATATAGGAGAGGCCTGTATGGCCTCCCCCAGAGCCTCGAGGGCCGTCACATAATCAGGCTAAATGAAATCTGAATGCAGATGGGCCCACGTGACCCTCAACAGCCCCGGGGACCGCCACCACCCCGGAGCAATCACTGAGAAATATGCGGGGCTGTGCTGCCCCCCATGCCTTTGGGGCCTCTCCCTCCCTTAAGCAAAACACTTTTTTTGATATGGCCCCGGTGACCGCCACCTCCCCGGGGCTAAATGAAATCTGAATGCAGGGGGCTGCCTGGCTGCCCCACAGCCCTGGGAACCACCATCTCCCATAGGGGGTCCATTGCAGACTTCCGGCCCTGGTGATCACCACCTCCCTGGAGAAAATACAACCTTAGAGGATGCCATGAGGCCTCCCTCATGGAGCCATACATGGCCCTGGGGACCACCACCCCCTGAGGCCGGCTCCTGCTATGTCCTGGGCACACGGTTTAGGGGATAGAGGCACAGGCCAACAGGGAAACTGGGAGGAGTGCTGTGCACCAGGGGGAGGACAGGCCCAGGGAACCGACTCTCCAGGAGGCACTTGCAGAGATCCTGGGAGCTTATCAATATTTCCAGGACAAGATGGGCCAGATCCTGGACAATGTGCAGGAAAACAGGCAGTTGCAGGAGGGACAGTACCAGGGGATCTGGGAGGTCTTGCAGGCCTTTAACAACACCATGATCTCCATAGCAGGGGTGCTGGCAGACATGGCCAATATTATGAGGGAGGCAGTCAAACAACAGTGGGCCCTGCCACTAGCCAGACATCTGAACAGCCTTCTACCTCCGCTAGCGGACAGAAGGCCCCGCCACAGGACTCACAGGCCACCAGCACTCCTCCCCCTGCAGAAGGAGAACCACCCCACAAACGTTCCCTGCGATCCAGACAGAAGCCAGAGACACTTGCCAAGACCTCCACCAGGAAATGAAACTCTCCTGATTGTCTCCCTTGTGTCCCACTCAGGCACTCTGTCCACCTTGAATTGCCATTGCTACTCTTCCTATGTCCCCTTGGATAATGCACATCTGCTACAAACAGACTGGAACAATACCCTGGAGTTTCCTCCATCATCACCCCATCCCATTGCACTTGCCCCTCTATATTTTAACACATCAATAAACACCCTTGGAAAAAAAAAGTTTGGAGTATGTCATGTATATCAATTATGTATTTATTGAAACAGGTACAACATTGCAATTCAACTGTACAGAAAATGAGCATAGATTAATGACCTGTAGCTGGCTGCAGTGATCAAACCAGGAGTATATGTGAAGTCACCAACATCTGCAAAATTAATTTGCCAGCGGGGACAGTAAGTGGGCATAGAGGTGGAAAATATCAGCATGCCAGTGCCACAGAAATTCAAACAAATGTACTTGAAATATTAAGTAACACTGTCCTACTTGTGTATTATTGTAAGTATTGTCTGATCACAGATGCTCTGTTGTCCTCATCCTCATCCTCCTCATCCTCACTGTCCACAGGGTCCATTTCTGGCACACGGGCATCTCCAGCCTCCTCCTCCTGCAGGAATGGGACATGGCATCTGAGGGCCAGGTTATGCAACATGCAGCATGCCACCACTATCTGGCAGACCTTCTTGGGTGAGTAGCACAGGGATCCACCTGTCAGATGGAGGCACCGGAACCTGGCCTTCAGTAGGCCAAAGGTCCTTTCAATTATCCTTCTGGTTTGCCCATGGGGCACATTATAACGTTCTTCTGTCCTTGTCCTGGCATTCCTCACAGGGGTCAGCAGCCATGAGAGGTTGAGGTACCCAGAGTCACCTGAAAATATAGAGGGAAACACTTAGCCACACACTATCCCATATGGCCCACACCATACCCATACACCAACATCTACTGGGTGGGAACCAGGGCTCACCTATAAGCCTCTGTAGTTGTCCCATCACATCTGGGAAGCTGCTATTCCTCAGGACAAAGGCATCATGCACAGACCCAGGATATTTAGCATTGACGTGGGAGATATACTGGTCCGCCAAGCACACCATCTGTACATTCATAGAGTGGAACCTTTTCCGATTTCTGAACACCTGTTCATTTTGGCGGGTGGGGACAAATGAAATATGTGGTCCATCGATCGCCCCAATTATGTTTGGGATATGTCCAATTGTATAGAACTTGGCCTCCACTGTGGCCAAACCTTCAACCTAGGGGAAAACAATGTAGTTGCACATGTGTTTAATCAGGGCAGACAGCACTCTTGTCAGCACTATTGAGAACAGTTGCTGTGACATTCCTGCTGCCAAGCCCACTGTCACTTTGAAAGAACCAGTTGCCAGGAAATGGAGCACTGATAGAACTTGCACAAGAGGTGGGATCCCAGTGGGGTGACGGATAGCAGATATCAGGTCAGGCTCCAATTGGGCACACAGCTCTGTGATTTTGGCCCTGTCAAGTCTATAGGTGAGTATAATGTGCCTGTCCTCCTGTGTTGCCAAGTCCACCAAGGGTATTTACAAGGGGGCTGTCTCCATCTCCTATTCATCCGCAGCGGTAGGAATCTATGGGGCAAAAGAGTGAGGAGCCGGTCACAAACTGAACAATGGAGCTACAACAGAACTTTGCATGCTGTTAACTTGTAATGGGTCAGTGTGATTTGTCCAGTATGTCCTAATTTCACCAGTGACACAGCAATTTCCAAGGCCTGCCCCCCCCCCCGGAATGGCGTCTGCCTGTTCTGTGTGGAGGGACAGGTGGAAGTGAGGTAATTCCGTTAATGTTGGGAGCCATTGCGGGAGGCAGTCGGGAACTGCTGTGCAACTCCTCATTGGTTAATATTGGCCCCTATGAGGTACAGTGGCCAATGGTGATCTATGCTGGCGGTTACAGTATGCACCGCCGCGGACATGACTGCCATTTTCCATCTGATTCCTCACTTGCTACCTGATCTTCCACAGGAGAGGACCTACACCGCATGTGCTGCTGTGACCTGTGTCTGGAACCTACCATGGCCCCTGTGACCGGAGGAGTTGGCGAGAGTGATGTATTGGGTCCTTCGCCAGTACGGACTGCTGCATGGGCCTCCAGACCAACAGGTGAGTACACTGTGGGCACAATGCATGTGGCATGAATGCATGAAGCGGTGTGTGTGAAGGTCTCGTGTAAGGGGTGGGTGGATGTCCTCTGGGTGGTATATAGGTTGTGTACTGGGCCATGTGTGTGCCAATGGTGATGGAAATGGGTACGGTGGGCCATATGTGTAACAGGCAGGACTGTTTGTGTAATACAATTTTCCAGTGTGTA
This sequence comes from Pleurodeles waltl, assembly GCF_031143425.1. Lineage (NCBI taxonomy): Eukaryota > Metazoa > Chordata > Amphibia > Caudata > Salamandridae > Pleurodeles > Pleurodeles waltl. Next base: position 585,117,045 of record NC_090438.1, on the reverse strand, counting down.
TTGCCTCTGCAGGTCAGCGCCCATCAAAAGAAGGGTATATGGTTTGCCACCCACAATGAGGTGTGGACCCTAGGGGTCTATGGCAGGCAAAGCACCCACTGTCACAAACGGTGGGAGGACCTGAGATGCTGGGCATGGAAGACAGCGGAGGCCCAGCTGGTGATGGCTTCCCAATGAGGAAGGGGTGCTCGTCAACCCCTGACCCCCTGATGGCCCGCATACTGGCAGTGGCCTATCCTGAGCTGGATGGGCACTTGAGGGCATCACAGCAGCCATGAGGGGGTGAGCACAGTGCCCATCATTACAACTCACACATGGTAGGGTGGTAGCCGGGTGGGGGATGTGTGTCAGTGGGTACCCCTAGGTCAGGCCTCACATTACAGGGTAGGTCCCATGGTGGCTAGGGCTCAGAACGGAAGATCTTGCTACCTAGCTCGTAGGCATCCACTACTGGTCAGGGCTGCGTGGGTCCCAGGTGTGCTGCATTTGGCATATGTGCCCCCCATGCCATGGCTGCTAACTAGTTCTCTGGTAGTTCTATTGCATATTGCAAAGGCCTGTTCCCTGTGTGTGAGGGTGCTTTGTACGCCAACGGTGGTGTTGGTGCAGCCATTGACCAAGTGTATCCTTAGTCTCTCCCCCGCCTTTTTTGTTTTGTCATCCTGTCCTTATGTGCATTAGAATCAGAGTAGCAGAGGCACCTGCGACAGAGGGAGCTGCATCCCACAGGACCCAGGAGGCAGAGTCCACTGATGCTGAGGGCACCAGTGGGACGGAGGGTGAGGGGAGCACCACGGCAGAGACTGGAGGGGACAGTTCTGACACAGATACCTCCTCCGATGGAAGCTCCCTGGTGGTGGTGGACACTTCTTTGACCACCCCAGCTACAGGTACATCTGCCACCCCCACAACAGCACTACCTTCCCAGCAGCCCCTCATCGAGTTTCCTGTGCCCGCTCACCCAAGAGGGTGGGCATCTCCTTCGCCCCAGGCACCTCAGGCCCTGCCCCAGTTAGCCCTGCTGCCCTGAGTGAGGAGGCTATTGACCGCCTGAGATCCATCTCTGTAGGGCAGCCAACCATTGTGAATGCCATCCTTGGGCTGGCAGCCCAGATGCAACAATCTAATGCATTCCTAGAGGGCATTCACTGGACTGGCGCCCCAACAGAGATCAATACAGGCTCTGGCCTCCTCTCTGATGGCAGCCATTGTCCCTGTTTTTACCCTCCCCCCTCCAACTTCCACTGCCCAGTCCCATTCTCCTAAACCCCAACCCATCCCAAGCACACAGACAGACGAGCACGCACACAAAACAACACACAAGAGTGGTACAGGCAAACACAAGCACTACACTTCATCCCACAGGCACTCTCACAAACACCATCCAGTTGCAGACACATCAGTATCCACTATTTCCACTGTCTCCCTCTCCTCCTCCACCACCTCCCACCCAGTTCCGTCCACACTCACGTTTGCATGCACTACATCATCATCAACTACCAGCATCATCACCACACCAAGCAGAACACACACCTCACTGGCAGACACCACCACAACATAAATGCACAGGTCCCCTGTGTCCTCTCCCACTGTCTGTCCCCCCTCCTAAAGTACACAAATGCAAACTCTCAGACACCCAACAGCCATCCACCTCCCCACAGCATACAGGCCATGCACCTGCATCCAAAAGCAGCAGATAGACAACTCCAACAACCACTCCCTCTTCCTCCACTCCCATTCCTTCTACCTCTTCCCGCCCCAATGTCCCTAAAATACTGTTCCTATCCACCATTGACCTCTTCCCTCCCACTCCCCCTGTCCTGCACATATGGGCAAGGTAGGAAGAACCCAGCCAAGCACCTCAGCCACACAGTCCACGGGTCCAGTAGTCACCACACCCACTCGTGGTGGAAAAGGATCCAGGCCACATGTCTTGAAGGTGAAGGAGCCTGCACCAGCAGGCAAGAAGGGAAAGGAGCCTGCCCCAGCTGCTAGAAAGACCAAGGAGTCAGCACCAACAGACAAGAAGGGAAAGGAGCCTGCCCCAGCTGCCAGCAGGCAAGAAGGAAAATGAGCCTGCCCCAGCTGCCAGGAAGACCAAGGAGCCTGCACCAGCAGGCAAAAAGACCAAGGGGCCTGGGGCAGGAACTGTGACTGAGCCCCCACCACCAACCATGGTTGTGCAGCCGTCCAAGGTTGCAGGGGATGGGCAGGAGCCACCCCCCCACCAGCAGCACCACCACCACTGTGCAGCCATCTGAGGTTGAAGGGGATGGGCAGGAGCCGCCCCCTACCAACAGCACCACCACCACTGTGGAGCCTTCACCGCCGGCAGACGGTATGTAATCCTGCCTCCACGGGCTGCTGTGCGGCCTTCCCCCTGCAAAGCCAGTGGGTATGACACCCACCTGAGAGACTGTGACCTTGCACTCCCCATGATCAAGCACAGGGCACATTACCCCCTCCAGAACCAGTGGGGAAGACACCCACTCGAGAGACTGTGGGCCATCACTCCCCAGGACCAAGAGCACAGGGCAGGTTGCCCCTTCCACAACCAGTGGGTAAGACACCCACATTCCCAACACTCCCCAGGATCAAGCACAGGGCACGATGCCCCCTCCAGAACCAGTGGGCAAGACAGCCACTCGAGAGACTGTGGCCCATCACTCCCCAGGACCAAGAGCATAGGGCCGGTTGCCCCCTCCAGAACCAGTGGGTAAGACACCCACATGCCCAATACTCCCCAGGATCAAGAACAGGGCACGATGCCCCCTCCAGAACCAGTGGGCAAGACACCCACTCAAGAGACTGTGGCCCATCACTCCCCAGGACCAAGAGCGCAGGACACGTTGCCCCCTCCAGAACCAGTGGTCTTGTTACATCTCCCAGCTGAGGTGCCCCTTCGTCCCTCATTCCCCTGAGGTGCTTGCCTATTTACCAACTGATGCCCCTGCAGTGTTCTCTCTGTGTTGAAGCAGGTGACATGTGTGGCCTTGGACTTTGGCCTGTGGCCATGTGGACTAAATAAATAGTGAACTGGGCTGTGTCCCTTTTTCTGTACATACGTATATATCTATTATCTTGCCTAACTTATTATTCATGCTGTGTTGATCTCATTACATTCACTTTTGCGAAATCGTTTTGTCCTTGCATTATTCACCCGAGCTACAGGGTAAAATTGTTTTTGTAATGCAGCTGGTTATGTGTATGGTGTTGGGGGGATGTTGTGCATGTGTGTGTCACTCTCTTTTTCCTCACACCCTCCCTTGTGTGCTAGGCTGCTGTACTCCCCTTTGTCGTCTTCGCTGACATTGGTGTTCGTGGTGGAGCAGAACGTAGAAGATCATGGGAAAGACATGCATTTCAGGTTCCATGGCGGCATGGTTGTTCCCTGTGTCTCCGCTGGTGAGTCCTTTCCCGTCTGAGCTCAGTTTCTGCAAGCGTTTGATGTCGTTGGTACCGCCCCGAAAAAGATGGTGGTTTCCTGGGTCATAATATGGTGGGCGGAACATTGACTTCCGCCTGGCTGTAGGTGGCTACCAGCATGGTGGTTGTTGCTTCCACCCTTACGGTCGGTGTGGTAAATTGTCTGTCTTTCGGAGATCTTTCCACCATGGTCATAATTTGGCGGTAGTTACCGCCGGCCTGTTGGTGGCACTACCACCACTTCAACACCAACCGCCAGGATCATAATGGGGGCCTATATTTCCACTAAAAACCCAGAATGCAGACTGAGGGGGTCATTCTGACCCCGGCGGTCTAAGACCGCCGGGGCCAGGGTCGGCGGGAGCACCGCCGACAGGCCGGCGGTGCCCCGCAGGGCATTCTGACCGCGGCGGTTCGGCCGCGGTCAGAAGAGGCAAACCGGCGGTCTCCCGTCGGTTTACCGCTGCCCTTAGATTCCCCCATGGCGGCGCAGCTTGCTGCGCCGCCATGGGGGATTCGGACACCCCCTACCGCCATCCTGTTCCTGGCGATTCGCCCGCCAGGAACAGGATAGCGGTAGGGGGTGCCGCGGGGCCCCTGGGGGCCCCTGCCGTGCCCATGCCAATGGCATGGGCACGGCAGGGGCCCCCGTAAGAGGGCCCCGAAAAGTATTTCAGTGTCTGCTAAGCAGACACTGAAATACGCGACGGGTGCAACTGCACACGTCGCACCCCTGCAACTACGCCGGCTCAATTCTGAGCCGGCGTCCTCGTTGCAGGGGCATTTCCTCTGGGCCGGCGGGCGCTCTTTTGGAGAGCGCCCGCCGGCCCAGAGGAAATGTCTGAATGGCCGCCGCGGTCTTTTGACTGCGGTGCGGTCATTCAGCGGCGGTACCCTGGCGGACGGCCTCCGCCGTCCGCCAGGGTCAGAATGAGGCCCTGAGTGTGGTCTAAACAATATGGCCAACTTTTAATTTTGTAAGGGTTATCATTACCTAAACTCATACTGTTTTTTTTATTGCAGTATATCGTGAAGTTACTGTGGTATACTGTGACCAAATATATAACTAAGATTTTGTGCCTTATACCTTTAATGGTACTGAGCAAATTTTGATCTACTGACAAAAATGACCCTTTACACCCCATGTTCTATATTTCTGCCGAATTTCATCTACTCCGTCCGTTCAGCCATTTTCTCGCGAGGTCTGTTTAAAATGGACTGTATGACACGAACGCCAATACAGTCCACTGTACAACACACCTCTTCAGTCTATTACACTTCACTCCACTCTATGACATGTGATACCACTATACCATAATAAACTCCACTATGTGACACTCCATGCAACTGCACTCTACATCTCAACATGCCTCTCCATTGTATGACATCCCAGATCACTCTATGCCACTTCATTCTACACCGCTACACTCTAAGACACTGTACCACACCTCACTGTATATGACACACCACTCCACTCTACTGTATGACACAGCACTCCAATGTACGCCATGTCACTCCACTTTAACATACATCACTCCTCACGACACCATAACTCTCCACCATTGCACTCTTTGCACCTCCACTATTAGGTTTTTGACACACCACACTATGACACACCACTCCAAAACACCACTTCACACTAATGTATGACACACCACTAAATTCCATGCCATTCCAGAAAAAACACTGTACTCCACTGTTTGACCCTCCAGTGTTCCTCACTCTACTCCGCACTTTAACACTGTATGCCATGCTATTCCACTCTATGACACCCCACTCCACTCTATGACATGCCACTCCACTCTACTACATCCCATCCCACTGTATGACATCCCAGTTCACTCTACACCACTTCAGTCTACACCCCTCCACTCTAAGACACTATTCCACATGCCACTGTATATGATACACCATTCTATTGTATGACATGCCACTCCACTGTACACCACTCCACTGTGAAAAATACCACTTCACTCTATGACAGTCCACTCCACTATATGACACTCCACACCACTCCACTCTATGACACGCCACTCCACTCTACTGTACGACACTTCATTGTATGACCTTCAACTGTACATCACTCTACTCCATGCTACTCTGTAGCATCACTGTATGACATTCCACTCCACTCTACAGCACTCCACTGCACTCAATGACATGCCACTGTACTTTATGGCATGCTACTCCACTCTACGACACTCCACACCACTCCACCCTAAGACATGCCAATCCACTCTATGCCACTTCAATCTGCACCACTCTAGAACACTGTACCGCAGTCTACAGCACTCTATACTCTGACAGTCTATAACACTCTACCCAACTCTGTTCCACTTTATAACCCTGTCTGCACTCTATGTCACTCTATGTCACTCTCTGACACTCTACTACACTCTACAATGCTCTACTCAACTTCCTCTATGCCACTACATGCCACTTTACTCCACTGTAGTCGATGACACAATGCTGCACTATACTCCACTCTATGCCATGGCACACTACACCACTGTATGACACTCCCCTTTATGTCACTTCAACCCAACAAACTGTACAACACGTCACTCCACTCTATGCCACTCCACTCTATGCCACTCCACTGTACAACACTTTACTCCATTCTACGAAACAGTATGACATGCAACCCCATTCTGTGACTTCCCACTGCACTCTATGACATGCCACTCTACTCTGCAACACACCACTCCACTCTACAAGTCTCCACTTGTGACACTCCCTGCCACTGCACTGTATGAAATGCCACTCCTCTCTATGACATGCCACTCCACTTTACTAGATGCCCCGCCAATATACGACATGCCACTGTACTCTACACTACTTCCCTCCATGCCACTCCACTCTACTGCACTCCACTCTGTGCCATTCCACTCTATGCCACTCCACTCTACTCTACTCCACTCTGCACCACTCTACTGTGCGCCACTCGACTCAATACCACTCCACTCTACACCACTCCACTTCAGACTATTCCAATCTTCTTCATTCTACTCCACACCGATCTACTTTGGGCCACTTTACTCTACAACACTCTACTCTATGCCACTTCAATCCACTGCATAAAAAGAAAAAGAATTATGGATGTACTTTATGATATGTTGCAAAACATTGTTTTAAAAATAAAAACAAATCCATACAAAGTCATTGAAAAAAACAAAGGTGAAAGTTATAGTTAGGAAAACTGTATCTATTCTTTCTATTCACACCCAACTCAAACTACACAAATATTAGAAATTCTAAAGTTTATAGTTATATCTTAAATTGATAATTTACTCTTTCTATACTAATCCAACTTAAAATATACTGCACATTAGAAATTTTAAGGTTATAAATTAAATCTATAATTTGCACATCACCTTCAAATTACTATAACTTGTGCACATTGCTGTCAACTCGCTAATGACACTATTAACTAATCAAATTTCTAATGTTTGTATAGATTAAGGGCCTCATTACGAGTTTGACAGTCTGACAGTAAGAGCGCTGCAGTGGCTGATGCCATGTTCGCGGTCACACAGATCTCTGTATTACGAGTTATACAGCTAAGCCTGCCAAAAGACAGCCAAAATTCCAAAACCACCAGGACACTGGAGGGCGGGATAGAGGTGGTCCCGCCACCAGCACCGCCAGCCGACAAAGGAATCTTTGATTCAATTATGACCCACAATTCATGATATTGGTTCTTCCATGGCAGAAAGCTAATAGCTGTGCGCAATGCAACGGTCGGCGGTTACAACAGTAATACACCACACCACATTGGATAGTTTTAAAACCCCACACCTGACACACATCCACACACCCGACACACCTGACACATCTACACACTGCACTATAAAACACACCCCTTCATACCCGACAATACTTTGCAACCAATAAACCAGACACCGCAAGATAGAGGCTGTGCAAAAATATTTATCAACTATAGAATAGGCACCCCTACACACTTCACCTAGCACTCATCCCACACCAGCACAACACATACATTAATACCACATACATTCAACACTACCGGTCATCAACTCACATCACAGCACCCACACTTCACCACCACTGATTCACCTAATTGTTTCTTTCTAGCTCACCATCTTGTCCACCACTACCATGTCCCCACAAAAAATCCCTATTTCAAAGATGATGAATTGAGGTTCATGGTGGACGAAATCATCAGAGTAGAGACACAAACCCTTGGAGCACAAGTCCAGCAAACATCTATAGCCAGGAAAATTGAGCTGTGGCAAAGAATAGTCAACAGGATCAATTCCGTAGGCAGCTACCCACACGCAAGGGAGGACATAAGGAAGAGGTGAAATTACCTCAGGGGGAAGGTACGTTCCATGGCCACCAAGTACCAGCTGGTGGTCCTCAAGACCGGTAGTGGGCCCCCACCTCTTCCCAACAATTCACATCATGGGAAATGTTCTTGGACATCCTGCATCTTGAGGGCTTCACAGGAATGGGGGAGTGGAGTTGGGTAAGTCACAATACAACAACTGTCACCAAACTGCAATGACCTGCATGCTCAGTGATCACCTTTGGTCACATTAACAGCCAACCCGCTCACCACTCCTGTGTCCAAATGTCAAAATACCCCTCTCTGGCATACCACGTGTTAACTAAACTCACTTGGGGGCACACTGTCTGTGTATGGCATGTGTAATACAGGGGCTGACAGCACTACAACTCCCAGCAGGCACTGTACCACCATTAAGGAAACCAGAACTCTGGACTACAAGTTAAAATGCCTTCCATGTGAAACTAACAGTCTAATCAACCCACCTGTCTCCTCCACTATTGTAAAGCCCATGACAATGACACCAATGATATGGCCATCTGCCAGTACTTATAAAAGCAACACACAGCTACAGCTGTGTTCCCTGCAACACTGACCTTTAAATCGACATCCAAACAATATCATGTACTCACCTGAGGGGACACTAATGTAGGAAGCTCTATGTCTATGGAAAACACCCATACAGAGGGCTGGAAAACGGGTTATACCTATGCTTTTGGCCAGCTCTGTTACCATTATACATTGTGCAGCTGCTAGCTGACTCAATGATGCTATACACCTTACTTGGAAATCACTTTAACATATCAAGTTATCATTTTGACGAGATATGAGTCAATGGACAGTCACCTACCCACTAAGATACTCCAACATCTTATAGCAAGGTGTATGCAATTGGAAATCACTGTGTCCCACATAGGCCTAATTCAGATGTGGAAGCAGGTGTCATTTTCAAATCAGGGGATCAAGTAAAGGCCCTGTGTGCATGTCACATTGCATGTCTTGTGGTCAAACTGTGATATCACGTCTTGCATTACTTACAGCAACTGTGTGTTCCACTTCTCCTACAGCTAACCTATCCAATGTCACCATGGAAAGGACACCCAAGGCTGCCACCACCCCTCTGGATGAAGCCCTCAGTGAGGAGTACACCCCTGGATGTGTGGACAGTGAGGACGAAGCTGGCCATCTCGGATACCTGGTCAGTCAACAACTGTGAGCCTCACCCTGCCCACATCGACTCCTCCCAGCCTTGTTGCTTCAACATCACAGACAACCATTCTCTCCTAAAGCTGTCTTCTAAGGACAGTGTCTGCCATCTTGTGCCACTCTTTGCAGGTACCCGAGTCTCCTGTCGTTAACCCATACAATGATGGACCTGGCACCAGCAGGAGTGGGCAAACTGTCCCAGGGGTTCAGGCATGTGGGTTAGGGTACATGGAAGGGATGGCATGGACCAAAGGATGGAGGCTCATAGGGATACAACTGACCAGGACACAATTGCCCAAGTCTTGGGAGCTTACCAACATTCCCAAGGCATGATGGGCTAGGTACTTACCATGATGGGGGAGATAAAGCAGCTGCAGAGGGACAATCACCAAGAAGTCATGCAGCAGTGGCAGGCACAAAACTTGGCGTCCATTGCAGTGGTGCTGAGAGACATGAATACCACACTGAGTTTTGTACTCACCAGCTGGCCCCTTCCACTAGCAATGAGACATCAGCCCCTTCTACTTCCGCGGCTGCTAGTGGAATGGAGGCACTGCCAGGGGAAGGGCATGCCTCAGACATCCTTGCCTCTGTGGCTGAAGAACTCCCCACACACATGGACATCCTCCAAAACATCCAGGAGTAGCAGATTCAAAGACCAAAACCCCTGCCAGGAAGTTAACCTCTACTGATTGGTACCCCTTGTGTCGCAGATACACCCTGTTGACTTTTCTGAAACATATCACAATTTTTGCTATGGTACAATGACACTGGACTTGTGTCTCCAAATGTTGTAGCAGCTACCCTGATGATTTCATCCACCATGACAGAACCCACGGCTTTCTTTCTGTTATGTTTGATCCAATTCACTGATTGTACTCTGCACTCCCAAATAATACTACTTAACCACAGATAATGTGTGAGAGTCATTTATCAACCATATTTTAATGTAATCTATAATACCTCCTGCACAAAGAAGTTTCTCTCAAATGTAAGACATTTATAATGTTTCATTTCACATGTACAGTTTCATCTGGGTAGATTTTGCTTTTAATAATAATGATAGTGTAGGAGGCTGTCCTGGCGTATAGTGGGTACCCTGTGATACTTACACCCTGTGCCAGGTCCAGTTATCCATTATTAGTAGAATAGAGGTGTTTCTAGCAGCTTAGGCTGGTAGAAGGTAGCTATGGCAGCGGCTTAGGCTGAACTAGGAGACATGCAAGGCTCCTACTATACCACTTATATCATATAGCACAATATCATAAGAAAACACAATACTCAGAGTTACTAAAAATAAAGGTACTTTATTTTTATGACAATATGCCACAAGTATCACAGTGAGTAGCCTCAGTAAGAAGGTAAGTAATAAACACAAGTTATAAGTACACAAACCCAAAACAGGTAAGTAAGAGTAGGAAAAGTAATGCAAACAGTGTAGAATTACAATAGGATGCAATAGGTGAACATAGGTCTAGGGGCAACATAAACCATATACTCCAAAAGTAGAATGCGAATCACGAATGGACCCCAGACCTATGGGAGCTTGTAGAGGGACACTGGGACTGTAAGAAAACAGTCAGGGTGTCCAAGATACCCCACCCCAAGACCCTGAAAAGTAGGAGTAAATACACCTACTACCCCAAAAGGACACAATAGTCATGATAGGGGGATTCTGCAAGAAACACAAACATCAGCAAAGCACTGAAGACGGATAAATGGACCTGAGGACCTGCAAGGCAAGGGGACCAAGTCCAAGAGTCGCGATAGTGTACGGGGGACAAGAGCCCAGGAAACCCCAGATGAAGGTGCAAGGAAGCTGCCTCCGGATGGAAGAAGCTTAGGATTTTGCAACAACGAAGAGAACTTCTCCTTGGATGGAAGATGTCCCACGGCGTGCTGAAGGTTGCAGAAGTGTTCCAATGCAGAAATACTGCAAACAAGCCTTGCTAGCTGCAATGGTTGTGGTAGAGGTTTTTGAGTGCTGCTGGGGACCAGGAAGGACCAGGATGTCGTCCCTTGAAGGGGGAGATGGGGGGGCACTCAGCAACTCAGAGAGCCCCCACAGAAGCAGGCAGCACCCACAGAAGTACCGGAGCAGGCACTTAGAAGATTTGTGAACCAAAGCTGGCTCAGAGTCACAAAGGAGGGTCCCACGATGTCGGAGTCCAACTCAGAGGGTTGAGCACTGCAGGATGGAGTGCTGGGGACCCAGGCTAGTCTGTGCATGAAGGAATCCTTGGAGGAGTGCACAGAAGCCAGAGCTGCTGCAAATCACGCAGTACACAGGTTTGCAGTCTAGCGTGGGGAAGCAAGGACTTACCTCCACCAAACTTGGACTGAAGGATCACTGGACTGTGGGAGTCACTTGGATAGAGTTCCTGTGTTCCAGGGACCACACTCGTCAGGATGAGAGGGGACCCAGAGGACCGGTGATGCAGTCTTTTGGTGCCTGCGTTAGCCGGGGGAAGATTCCGTCGACCCACGGGAGATTTCTTCTTGGCTTCCAGTGCAGGGTGAAGGCAGGTTACCCCCAGAGCATGCACCACCAGGAAACAGTCATGAAAGCCGGCAGGATTAGGCACTACAATGTTGCTGGTTGTCGTCTTGCTACTTTGTTGTGGTTTTGCAGGCGTCCTGGAGCAGTCAGCGGTCAATCCTTGGCAGAAGTCGAAGAGGGAAGTGCAGAGGAACTCTGGAGAGCTCTTGCATTCGTTATCTCAAGAATACCCCAGAGGAGAGACCCTAAATAGCCAGAAAAGGAGGTTTGGCTACCAAGAAAGGAGGATTGGCTACCAAGAAAGGTAAGAGCCTAGCAGGGGGGGGTATCTGACGTCACCTGCTGGCACTGGCCACTCAGAGCAGTGCAGTGTGCCCCCAATACCTCTGTTTCCAAGATGGCAGAGGTCTGGGACACACTGGAGGAGCTCTGGGCACCTCCCCTTGGAGGTACTGGTCAGGGGAGTAGTCACTCCCCTTTCCTTTGTCCAGTTTCAGGCCAGAGCAGGGCTGGGGGATCCCTGAACCGGTGTAGACTGGCTTATGCAGAGATGGGCACCATCTGTGCCCATCAAAGCATTTCCAGAGGCTGAGGGAGGCTACTACTCCCCAGCCCTTCACACTTATTTCCAAAGGGAGAGGGTGTAACACCCTCTCTCAGAGGAAATCCTTTGTTCTGCCTTCCTGGGCCAGGGCTGCCTGGACCCCAGGAGGGCAGAAACATGTCTGAGGGGTTGGCGGCAGCAGCAGCTGCAGTGGAGACCCCGGGAAGGCAGTTTGGCAGTACCCAGGTTCTGTGCTAGAGACCCGAGGGATCATGGAATTGTTGTCCCCCCCAATACCAGAATGGTATTGGGGTGACAATTCCATGATCTTAGACATGTTAAGGCCATGTTCGGAGTTACCATTGTGACGCAATACATAGGTAGTGACCTATGTATAGTGCACGCGTGTAATGGTGTCCCCGCACTCACAAAGTCCGGTGAATTTGCCCTGAACGATGTGGGGACACCTTCGCTAGTGCCAGGGTGCCCACACACTAAGTAACTTGGCACCCAACCTTCAGCAGTTGAAGGTTAGACATATAGGTGAGTTATTAGTTACTTATGTGCAGTGAAAAATGGCTGTGAAACAACGTGGACGTTCTTTCACTCAGGCTGCAGTGGCAGGCCTGTGTAAGAATTGTCTGAGCTCCCTAAGGGTGGCAAAAGAAATGCTGCAGCCCATAGGGATCTCCTGGAACCCCAATACCCTGGGTACCTAAGTACCATATACAAGGAAATTATATGGGTGTACCAGTGTGCCAATGAGAATTGGTCAATTTAGTCACTAGCCTGCAGTGACAAATTTAGAAAGCAGAGAGAGCATAAACACTGAGGTTCTGGTTAGCAGAGCCTCAGTGATACAGTTAGGCACCACACAGGGAACACATACAGGGCACATACTATGAGCACTGGGGTCCTGCCTAGCAGGATCCCAGTGACACAGGGGCTAAAACATACATACATACAGTGAAAATGGGGGTAACATGCCAGGCAAGATGGTACTTTCCTACAGATTGACGTTCCTCTAATCATTTTTCATTGAACTTTTCCACACACAGATTGGGAGAATGCCAATGATCACACAGTGATGTGCTGCTGCTCACTTCAGTGTATCAGCATAGCTGTTGTACACTACCACCACACAGACTACTGAATTTACAGACTTGTCAGTCTTTCAGTGTCCCAATAGGCAAACATGTGGTCATAAAGTATCATCAGCTAAAGCCTTATTACATACCCATAACATAGCTCCCAATTGACTATACCCCATGATACAGAAAGAGGTCAGTACATATGACCCCAGTCATGGAACTTTCCACTTACCACGGTCAAGTATCAGTAAGCATGCCACTCTCCTATGTCAGTCTTGATACACATCCACAGTGGCCTGTAGTGGGGAAACACAGTGACAGCCACATACAAGTTACTTATTACCAATACAATCCTTTCTGATGGTTGACGGCATAGATAGCACAGAATGACATGTGTGTGTGCAAACCTCCAATGCCATACAGGTCTTTTGAGTGGAATAGTACACTACTATCCAACTGTCCCGACAGTCTGGGCATGGAACTCACACACCACAAATCTCATGTCTGGCAGTACCTTGTACAATCCATGTCAACTTCACTCATCAGTCTGCAAATTCCACCTATCTGTGACACTGTAAGATTTTGCCAAATGAGGAGGAGCTTGTGAAATAATCTGCAAAGTATAAATGTCAAACATAAGGTATGGCTGCATGGAAAATAAAATATCATACAGCCAATTCCCATATACAATGGTGACTGACACTGTGCATTGTGGGAAAATAAGACTATGGTGATATAAAACATGCATACTACTCCATGGAACATTCTGCATGCACATCAGAGTTATGTGTTTGGAAGCTACTTATGACCTGTCTGATGGTTATACTAAGATCCTTATCGAGCATCCCCAAGCCCACCAATACCCAACTGAGTAACTGAAATTGCATAACATCACATACCTAAAGTCAGGTGAAGTACTGCTTGATTAGATCTGCCCTGATATCTCCAGCTTTGTCTTCATCATTCTCACCCTCACTTTGCACATCTGCATCCTCACCCACTGGAACTGTTGGCTCCTCCTCATCTGGTATAATTGGAATTTGATGTCTCAGGGCGAGGTTGTGGAGCAGGCAGCAGGCAACAATAATCTGACATGCTTTGGTGGGTGAGTAGAGGAGGTCTCCACCAGGCTTATTGATGCTATGGAATCTTGCCTTCAGGAGCCCAAAGGTGCGTTCCATGACACACCTTTGCCTCATTGAAGCAGATTTCCCCTGGTGTGGTTGGGTACCTCACTGGTGTCATTAACAAGGGACGGTTTGGGTAACCAGAGTCCCCTGTAAAGAAGAGTTTAGAAAGACATACCTAAGTAACGGACATCCACACATCAGTTAGCAAATAAAAGTTATAGATACACATGACATTTGTGACTTACCAACCAGCCAGGCCCTCTCCGTATATTATTGTGTCAGCATCAGTGGGATCTTGCTGTTTCGCATGATGAAGGAATCATGGACTGACCCCAGGTACCTTGCACAAACTTGTGAAATGTAGAGGTCAGCCAAACAGACCACTTGGACATTGAGGGAGCAGAAGTTTTTCCTGTTCCTATACACCTGTTCATTGGCTTTTGGGGGAACCAAGATTACATGGGTGCCATCTATGGCTCCACCCACATGTGGAATGTGTCCCAACCAATAAAACTCAGCCTTCACATGGGCCAAATCTTCATGTTGTGGAAATCTGATGCAGCTGTCCAGGTGTTTTAACAGTGCTGACAGTACAGCCTTCAAGACCATACTGAAAATAGATTGACATCCCTGCAGTTAGGGCCACTGTATTTTGAAAGGAGCCTGTGGTCTTGAAGGGGGGCACTGACATAACTTGTACAATGAGTGGTATGCTATGGGGATTATGAATGGCAGGCATCAGATCTGGCTCCAACTGACGACAGAGATCCATGATTGTATGCCCATCCAGGCGGTAGATCTGAATCACATGTCGCTCCTCCATGGTCTGCAGGTCTGCTAGTGGACGGCACACTGAAGGTTTTCTTACTCTTCTCATGCCAGGGTAACCATGTGGGGGAAAACCAGAATGTATATGCATCACTCATTCTGTACTTCATAAGTATGATCATACATATGTCACATATTATACTCTAAAATGCCACATGAAACTGTTGAAACGTTGTACACTGAACATACCTAGATAAATAATGGCTCATTACTGCATTCACATCCCCTTTCCTCTATCATATGTTAGAAATGGGAAAGCATGTCACTGACAGTCTATATGACAATAACATTAGTAACATGTAGCACATTTATGGGACACATACACCACATGTCAGATTGTAATTGCTCTGCTGACTATGCTAGTACAGTTACAATTCTTGAAACAATTTAACATCCTATACATATTTCATGCACATTGCTACATGTTTGCTCAAAGCCAGCAGTGAGCACAATGTCGTAGATATGTTTCACAGATTATGACGCAACTTTAAAATAATGTTTTCATACATATACGAGCATGAAAACGAAAGCTGCCTGACCTACTGTTACTGTACTAGATAATAGTAAGTAAACTAAGTCATCTGGTGGAAGTCATCGTGGCGGTAGGCAGACACAACTGTGGTGGACTTTGCCATTGGAATACATTGCTCCCTTTTGCCGTCTTGAGCCAATACCGATGGCCACAGACAGTGACACTCTTTTATGTGGTGGACTTGACTGCCATCTCATACTTCTCTGACTTGACTCCTGACACTGCTGCCATCAAGACCACCACAACCTAAGCTGCTGTGTCCTGCTTCTGGGAGCAATCATGCCACGTCCTGCAGGTGATATGGCCCCTACCTTCTTTCCTGAGGAGCTTGAAAAGCTTGTGGAAGAGGTCCTACCCCTGTATGAACAGCTATATGGTGCACCATAGGAACAGGTAATTGCAATGTAAGTGCAATGTTTTAAGGGTTAAGTGTATGATGATGTCCAGGGAATATGGTGGAATGAAGGATTGTGGCAAAATGTGTGGGTGGATGGCCATGTGCATATGTGTACAGATAGAATTTGAGTCCCGAGACAGTAGAGTGTGTGTGATGTATGTACCCTGACCCAACTGCAGACTGTAATACATGATAAGTGAATGTGGTGTGAAAAAAACATTGGAAAGATATACCATGTTTACAGACATGCTTGCGGTCTGATCACATGTTTCAAGCTGACACCTGGTGCTGGATATGCATGTTGTATACCTGTCTCATCATCACACATGGCCTGACTTAAGATGTTCATCCTTCATTGAAGGGGATGTTGAAGACAGTCTGTGTATGGCTAGTTGCACTAACTTGTTGTTCACCCTGCTTGCTTTGGTCTTGTGTATGTGGGCATGACATTCTCTTCTTGTCTGTGTCATCAATGTAGGTCAACGCCCATCAGAAAAAGGGCATTTGAGGTGCCAGCGCCAAGAAAGTGCAAACCTTCGGGGCCCACAGCCAGTGGAGAACCCACTGTAGGAAGAAGTGGGAGGACCTGAGACGCTGGGCCCGGAAGACAGCAGAGGCCTAGTTGAGGATGTCCTCCCAATGTGGATGGGCTTTCCATCGGACCCTGATCCCCCTAATGGCCTGCATATTGGCAGTGGCCTACCCGGAGTTGGATGGGTGTTTGAGGGCAGCACAGCAGCCACAAGGGAGTAAGTACAGACTTGGCATATTTTCATTCCCTTTAACAGGTTATTGTATGATATGAAGGTTTCTAAGCTGTGACAATGTGGTAAGTCCAAGGACCACATTGATATACAGTCCCCAACATTGGTGCACAGGGGGCGCACGTTCTAATGACATGTTGCTCTCCTATGTTGTTCCCTCTGTACAGAAGCATATGATGATGCACATGTGACTGTATCAAATGTGTGTACCACTATACAGCTTTTCATACCCTGGTGGTTTTTCCTCTCCACCTACAGATCAAAACTCCCAATTTCATGATAGTAAGTTGTTCAGGTCTTTGCCCTCTGTCCATTCCAATGCCCCTTGATCCATGTCTATATGCAACAAAATGTTTCTGATGACTGATAGCATCATATGAGGCAGTGATGTCCATCAGACATTTTGCATGCCATACTTGCATGACTTATTCAAACCTGTTACAAGGTCAACCCCGTTGGCATGTGAGGAATGTACATAGTCCTGTGTAATGTGTCATTTGAGTCGAAATCCTATAAGTTGGTAACCATGGAGGTATTACTAAGCTCCTATGGGATCACATACAATGGTGTCAGGGCTATGAATGTTAGTGCCATGTTCAGGTTCTGTAGACGGGGAGTGGTTACACAGCTGTTTCCTTAGCCATAGTGTTGTGGCATGATAAATAGGCTAAGACATATTCTTGACGAATACAAACTCAACTGTTTTTGCCAACACCATCTCTACACTGAAAGGTTGTGCCATGGGTTAACATTGGAAAGAGTTATTGACATTCTATCTCTTGCTATTTTGGATATGTTATGAGTCCTTGTTGTATGGAACCCCATTGTTTGCACTGGCACCATTATGGTGCAGGTGTGGTAGATGACATACACATGTGAGTGGTAAGGTATGTGTATTTAAAGAATTTGGTTTGCACCATGGTTGGTGTACCTGTCATGGTAGCCACTGATGTGGTTTGTCTCTCTGAATGTTTCCCCAAACAGATATAAAGCTAGTCATGTCTGATGTGTATTTAGTGATGTTGCCACTCAGTCATTGGGCTATTGATGGAACAATTACATGATACCTTGCACTGTATATCACATTCGTGCACAGTTCAGGTGTCCATTGTCTTGAAATAGTAGATGTACTACCTGTGGTTTTGTGTGAGTAAATGCTCTGAGCTTAATAGGCTCTTCTATGAGTACTATACTTTGTTTTCAGGAGAACAATGACTTAGATGACTTGGTCCACAAAGTATGTATATTCCTTTCCTACATCACTATTGGTACATGTGTTGGTGGCATGTTCTGACTCTTTCATGTGGGTATGCCAATTGGAGTAGTTCTGTTTTTGTACATTTCCATTGTGAAGGTTGTGTATTCAGTGACACGAGGTAGGTATAGCTTATGTGTTACATGTTGTGCTGTGTTCACTATGCAATTTGCTTCCTTGCCTGGTACATGACATCAGGCCAAATTGTTGGTATGTGTTTAGTGTGTGTATGTGATATACGGAAATCTATATTACATCTATTTCCCATTGCTTGGTTGTTGGTTGAATATGTGGCTCTGGATAGGGACCCTATATCATGTGGGCAAGTCACCTTGTCATGGAGTGGTCAGTGTGATAGCTCTTATTGTAGGTGTGAGATAGATAGCATAGCTGATGTGATGATTGAGGGATGTTCAGTGTATCTTGTTGTGACATGATGTTGGCACTATACTGGTACAACCTGAGGGTGTTGGTCAACTACATGCAATGTTACTGATATCTACCATGTGATGTAAGTAGTATATAAAGAATGTAATGACCCTACCTCACTTTCTGTTTTGCAGCATCAGCATCGGTAGATAAAGGAGACAGGGCACATCCAAGTGAGGAAGCTTCTGGCCACGGGATCTCCAGTCACAAGGACACTGACACGGAGGGACCCAGTAGCCTGGAAGGTGAGGGGAGTGCCACAGGGGAGCCTGGTTCAAATCCATAATCTTCAGAATACTCCTCCAGTGGATGCTACCTGGGGGTGGCGGACCCATCTGGGACCACCCCAGCACCTTCTCTGTCTGCCACCCCCTTTCTATCACCGCCCTACCTGTGGCTCCACACCCAGTGGCCTTGCTCGGTAACCCAAGAGGGTGGCGTCTCCTTTGCCACAGGCACCTCTGCTGCAGCTCCTGTTAGACCTGCTGCCCTCAGTGAGGAGGCTATTGACCTCCTGAGATCGATCTCTGTGAGTCAGCGACCATTGTGAATGCCATCCAAGGACTGTTAACTCAGATACAACAGAGTAATGTGTTCCTGGAGGGCATTCATGATGCACTGGCTAACCTACAGAGATCATATCAGGGTCTGGCCTCCTTACAGATGGCAGCGAGTCACCCTTTGTCTATCATCACCCTCTTACCCTCTACCTTCCTCTTCCCAATTTCAATCCCCCCTTCAGTGACCCAGCAAATCACACAAACAGATAGGCATGCATCCACCTCAACATCCAAGGGTAGTGCTGACAAACATAAGCACCACAGGACACACCACTGGCATACACACAAACAACATGGACCTGCACACACAGCAACAGTCCCTACAGCCCTGACACCGCCACCACTCCCAGCATTACTGACACAACATCTGACAAACCTGCAGACACCACACCAACATTCTCTGATCCAGTCACCACACCAATCCTACCGACAGACACCACCCCAGCAGACCCTCAGATCCACCCCTGTCACCAAACCCGCAGACACCCACAACCACAGACACGCCTGTATGCAGCACATCCACCATACCTGTAGTCACCACCCCATCAGACAGCCACTCACCCATCACGGCATCCCCCAGCACCTCCACCACCCCTCAGCCCAAGACACATAAACACCTGCACTCACCCACCCAACAGACACCTCTTACCCACGAGCATACCTCCCACACAAACACACCCAAAACATCCACACAAACACCTCGGAAAACCACTCCCTCTCCCTCCACATCCAAACCTTTTTATTATGCCTGTCCATGTGTGTCTAATAAAGATTTCCTCTTCAAGTTTGACCTTTTCCCTACTCCTTCCCTGTGAGACCCCTAGATGTTCAGGTTCCCTCCCAAGCTCATCCCTTCCACCTCAAGGGCCTCTCCTACCCCACTGCCACTACCCATGCCCTTCCCTCTGCCAAGAAGTCGAGCCCTCCCAAGAGGACCCAACCCTCCTCCAAGCTAAAACCAAAGCCCCCCCTCCCAAGTTAAAGCCCAACCCCCCGAACCTAACCAGTTGTTGGTTTACTGGTTATATCTTTGCCCTCTTTGTCCTTTCTTAGGTTTGGAAGGTTCCTGCCTGACATTGTTTGTGTGTGAGTATTTGTGTGTGCGTGTGGTGCTTCTGCTTCCTGTATTGTTTGGGCAGTTTGTGAAGGTGTGTGCAGTTCTTTTGTTGCCCAGGGATAGGGTCTGTGTTGGGTGCTGGGCATGTGTATGTTGCAGCGATGGTATTGTGTGGTATTTGTGTTGACATGTCTTAGTTGTTGTGGTGTGTGGCTTTGTGTGCATTGACTGTGTGAGTGTGCATGTATTGTGCATGGTATGATAGGTATGATGTCCTGCGTGTGTATGTGCGATGTGTTTGTCAAATGCTAAGTTGCATGATTGTGTACTTGTGTGTGTTTGTTCCCTGTGGGTGTACATTGTGCTGTATGTGTGATGGGTCCCTGGCCAGTGTTGGTTGTGAGTATTGGACTATATGTTTATGATGTTGCTATTGCAGTATTGTTGTGACATGTTGGTATGGTGTTTGAACTGGGCCTCTGCTGTATTGTCGTGCGTAAGTGTGTGTTCTTGACATGTGGTATGTGTTGGCTGCAGTGTGCATGCTATGCATCTGTGGGTGTCTTTGTTGTTGTATGTGAGTGTGATTGTCGGTGTACTGTTAAGTGTGAGTGTTGCCCTCGCTGCCCCCTCATGGTATGGTATAGAACTGTACAAAATTGTCAAAATATGCAACTGTAACAGGTGAGTGTGTATACTTACGACTGCTGTTCTTGTCGTGCGGCGAGCAGGAGCAGCAGGATGACATCTAATTGTGGTTCCATGGCAGCTCCATATGAGTTTGGCTTCCTGAAGAGGTGAGAGTCTCCTTTTACATAGTTCGTTTCCACCTGCCTTTTCCGTGATGGTCCCACCATGGCGGAAATGTTGGTTGTGTGCAACCGTGTAATATGTTGGACGGTAACTTGTTCTCCGCCGGCCTGCTGGTGCCTTCAATCGTCCATGGCGGTCTTACCGCACTGACAGTGCTGGTGGCGCTTTGAGTGTATTCTGTTTGCAACACCGCCAAAGTCATAATTTGGCAGTCCCCTCCGCCAACCTGTTGGTGGTCTGACCTCCACCGTCAACATGGCTGTTCTCGGACCGCAAAACTCGTAATGAGGCCCTAAGTTGGGTTTGTATAGAAAGAATACATTCTAGATTTGTTATAACTACAACTTTATATTTTCAAATGTTTGTGTAGTTTAAGTTGAGTTTCCATAGAAAGAATGAATAAACTTTTAAACTTTTCCTAACTGTAACTCAGCTGTAACCTTTGTCATTTTCTAGCTCGGCGTGGATGGCACTGCGCAAATCCTATTCTCAAAACCTTTGCTAGAAAAACAGACATTTGAGGTGAGCAAATCCAGAGTGTCACTGGTATTGCAAGGTGCTCTTTACTGGAGCTCCTCTCCACCTAAAATTGGGAACTACCCAGAGTTCTCTGTTTTGCATAATGTATGTGTCACTTTAACCATGAAAGGGTTTTGTTTTTACTTATACTGGTTGCTCCCCTGTGTCTGGACAAAGCTAAACTTCTCTAAATAGATGTAATGACATCAACACACATATCAGGAGTTGCTTTTGCTTATTCCAGGTTGGTTTGGATGGTATTTTATCAATCCAAAGCTGTAGTACTGTGTTTGGAGTGGTGAAAGACTTTTGTCATTTTACTTCTCGGCAAGGATGGCACTGAGCCAATCCTATGCTTAACGATTTTGCTGTACAAATGGCAAAAGACTTTTGGGCCTGATTACAACTTTGGAGGACGGTGTTAATCCGGCCCAAACGTGACGGATATACCTCCTACCGTATTACGAGTCCATTATATCCTAAGGAACTCGTAATACGGTAGGTGGTATATACGTCACATTTGGGACGGATTAACACCGTCCTCCAAAGTTGTAATCAGGCCCTTTGTCATTTTGTAGCTTGGCGTGGATGGCACTGTGCCAAACCTATGCTTAAAAACTTTGCTAGAAAAACAGACATTTGAGGTGAGCAAATACAGAGTGCCGCTGGTGTTGCAGGGTGCTCTTTACTGGAGCTGCTCTCCACCTAAACTTGAGAAATACCCAGAATTCTCTGTTTTGTTTTGCATAATTTATGTGTCACTCTAACCCTGAAAAGGTTTTGTTGTAAAATATATAATATATATATTTTTTTGCAGTGTGCAACCCCTTAAATGATCACGCCAATAGTGCTCCAATTGCTAGGAGCAGTGTAGTCATGATACAGACTTTGGTGCTCCCAGATTGGACCCATCAGTAATGCATTTACGTGAAATTCAATATTTAGAACTCAAACATCCTCAACAATAAAAATTACAGACACACTGTATAGGTCTGAAGGTTTATATATGGAATTATTAGGCAAATTACATAAAATGTACTATCAATAAGTTCAACAGTAAAGCATTTTATTCATAAGTACAAATAATTTAGTAAAGCTCTATATGAAACCAGGCATAGATTCCACTTCTAAAGTTGAGGAAAGGGGGTTCTTGGCTACAGAAACAAGCATGCCATTTTATAGGACTTTAGACAATGACTTTCATACATTTGTACACAAGAGAATGGGTCTCAGTATATGCGCCAATGAAGACCAAGCAAGAAAAAACATTTTACTACAGAATATGTTTGAGGATTCTCTCATAGAAGTATTGCATTGGATTTAGTCGCTCTTATAGTTATTCAAGCATGCTAGTCGATACATTGTACAAAGATAGCCTGGGGCAGCTAGGGTTTGTTGGTTAGCTATAGTGTCACGTGATGTTTTATGACATCACTTCAAGATGGAGGGCAGTGTAAAAACAGCTTTATAATAGTGAAACCTTGGCTTCTAATGTATTTAAAGTGAACAAAGGAAAACAACTCTTCTACACTACACAGTGGCAGTAGCCACTCTGTCATTACTGGAGATAGGAATTCCTCAGATTTTTGACCCTTAATAACTTTGTGCTCCTTTGATGAATCTCCACAAAACTTTATAGACCTATTATTCCTTCTACATTGTCGAGATGATGGAAAGATTCACAGTGATTGGTCAAGAGGAATGCAAATTAAAAAGTGGGACAATAAAACAACTTTTGACCCCAATGCATTTTAAATTGACTTTTTGTGTTGGATGTAGCTGAACAACCCCTGAACAGAATGCAATGCCATTTCACAGCAATATGCATTACACTATGTAGGTGATCCTTTTTGCTATTACAAGCAGTGATATGAAGTGGTTATCAAGTTGTAAGGGGCAAAACTTAGTGATTTATATAGCACAAAACTACTAAAAGGAGCAAGGGAGTCTAAAAAAACAAACAAGACTACATATGTACAGTTTCACATTTACTACATGATCAACTGAAAGACCCATTTACATAACAAATAGAATACATCTTAATCTACATACGTTTTCTTTGCATGCCCTCTGGCTCACAAAATAAAACTGTGACAATAAGCCAAACAAAACTCATCTTCTTTATGCACTTCTGTACAACAAAATGAAAAAGGACCTTGCAGTGTGCAAACTACTATATGGATGATATGATGATTGACCACTAGGAAAAAAACTCATATTCTCAATTTTTATAACAACAACTGTGACCAAGCCCTGCACCCAACTTCCTATAAGCACCAAACCCCACATCACGTATGGCCTTTGGCCTTGCATGGCGGGGGTTGGCTACAAGCCTACCCCCTGAGTGGGTCAGTGAGTGTGTGCATGAGTCTCTGAGTTGGTCTTTGAGTGGGTCCATGAGTGTCTGTTTGGGTCTGTTAGTGGTTGCAAGAGTGTCTCTGTGAGTCTGTGAGTGAGTGTGAGAGTATATGGGTCTGTGAGTAGGTGCATGAGTGTCTGATAGGGTCCGTGAGTGGATTCATGAGTGTCTGAAAAAGTCTGAGACAGGGGTTTTGAGTGTCTGAGTGGGTCTGTGAGTGAGTGCAAGAGTGTGAATGGGTCTCTGAGTGGATGCATGAGTATCTGTGTGAGGCTCTGAATGGGTGCATGAGTGTCTGAGTGGGTCTATGAGTGGATGCATGAGTGCTTCAGTGAGTGTACAAATTTCTTTTTGTTTTTTTCACTGCTATTCGGTAATTCATCGCAACACAGGGGCTGCACTGAGCGTTGTGACGCATTCGCAAATATTGCACGCAGAATTTTTTTTCCCCTGTGTTTTGAATGCATAAGTTGTCACACAAACACCTCTATATGTCACCCATAGGGTCAGGGGATCTCCACCCTGAGCCCTAATATTACTTTTAATAATAATGTTCAGCTCCAGGGACCGTGATCCGTAACTTTAAATGGGAACCGCAGCTTTCTGCTCAGGTTGCATTCAGCCAATCACAGCATTCCTGCTACTGCGCACATTCGTAATTTGTCACAAATTTGTGGCAAATTATTAGCTCAGTTAGATATACAAATTTGGATTTCCTTTAATATTTCGAAAACTAGAGAGCAGATTTACACCAAATAATATAAAGTGTGCTTTTGGACCAAGAGCAATCTTTCTGCCAAATTTGGTGTAATTCCATCCAGCGGTTCAGGCTGTAGTAGTGTTCAAAATCTCTATGGGAATTAACATGGAAAATGCACTTTTTTTTTACCCCTTCCCTTCTTCTCGAACCCCACTTTCCGTGACTTTAGAAGACACTTTTTTTTGGAGATTTTTTTGAAAATTAGATGAAGATTTGTCAAAGATATAGGAAATTCAAAAAACGCTATATACATATATTTATATATATATACATATATGTATGTATGATTTTCTCCAGGGATACACAACCTTCACCTCCGGGCAAATATACATGTCTGTGTGTGTGTGTATATCCATATATTACCCAGTGGCGGTTGCTACTAGATAGTTTTAGTTAGGACCAAGTTTCTGTAGAAACAGCATTTCTTGTTTTGCTAGTAACTTTGGCGCTGGTTGAGGAAACTTCACAAACTTTTCCAAGAAAATACGACGATCACTTCAGCTGCTGTTTGGAAAGTTTTGAGATGATTCTTCCAGGGGGGCAGAGAAAAAGAGGGGTCCCAAAATACTTTGTCCCCATTAATTTTTCCATGGGGATTTTGAACAGTGAAAAGCGCCGAAACTACTGGACGAAATTACACTAAGGGGCATATTTATACATTTTGATGCACAATCCGTGCAAACCGTGCACCATATTTAAACTTTGACGCCCGCGAACGCCAAAATTCTGCTGTGTGCGTCATTTTCTGGATGCGGGAAACCGCCTTGCGTTAATGACATGCAAGGTAGGCTTTCCCGTCCAAAAATGACTTAAACTCCCCTGCGCCTTATTTATGCTACCGCGCAAAAATGACTCACGGGCGGGAGGCGGAGTCGGAAAATGACGCACAGCCTGATTTGCGTAAAAAAATAACACCTGGGTCAGGGCAGGCGTTAAAATGGGGCAAACACACCTGTACTTAATGAAATCACACAGAAGCAACAGCAGAGCTCTAAAAGGAAGACATGGAGGGGCTTTTCATCCAGCATACATGCAGACGCAGAACACAGGACCAACAACAGCAGCTTCCACAACACCAGCAGGGACCCCAAAGGCAACGCAGAAGGCAGGAGAGGATATTCCGCACCAGGACAACCCTTCTGGGTCTCCGCCAACAGACATCATTCAGAGGTACAAGCTCAACTGGCAAGCCATTCAGAAGCTGCTGCACAACATTGAGCCACAGTTGGCACCCAGCTTGCAGACACCCCACATCATTCCACCAGAAACCAAGCTGCTAGCTGTACTCCACACTTTGACAAGTGGCTCCTTTCAAACCACTGGTGCCCTGGTTGCTGGGATCTCACAGCCATCATTCTCCGCCTTCTTACCCAAGGTACTGGATGCTATCATCTCCCTCACACCCGCCACATCAGCTTCCCCAACACACAGCAGAAGCAGCAGGAGACAAAACAGGGCTTTTACCAAATTAATGGCTTCCAACACGTCCTTGGTGCCATTGACTGCACACATGTACGGATTGTGCCACTTGCTGCAACCGAACATCTATACCGCAACAGGAAGCACACACACCCAATCAATGTGCAGGCCATTGTCAATCACTGGGGTTTGATCACCAACATCGTGGCAAAGTATCCTGGGAGTGTACATGATTCATTCATCTTCCGTCACTGCACCATCAATCAACACTTCCAGGATGGACGATGTGGAAATGGCCTACTTGTTGGTAAGTACTGAAACCCAGTAATATACACACAGCACAGCAGCCTTCTATGACACACAACACATACACCACGACATCGACACGTGGACAGGAAGACAATGAGGTTGTGACACCGCTAGGCATGTTTGATGTCCTCACCCAATGGGATACACACCTATGGACAAATGAAAGTTCCAAATAACAACAGATACCACTCCACAGACACAAGGGGACAGTTTCAAACAACACAATGACAAAGACATGTCCCCAACTGGCAGTACAATTTGGAAGATTAATGTTTCAATATCACATCAATAACACTGAATCAAACACCCTTCCAACCAATAAGTACTGTGTAAGGGGTGTGTAATGTGTTTCGCTGCAGGTCAACACATAGCATGATGATGACTACAATGAAGGTCACATGCAATCATTGAGGCTGTACCAATATCTAACATCACTCCTGCTCTCACATTGCCCACTACCAATAAGCAAGTGGACTGTGCGAAGAACACATATTGATGGGACAATATTGAAAGTGCACATTCCTACACATAGGCATTGCGACAAATTAACTCACACACAACAGATGTACAGGCATACGGACCTTCTGAAACTCAAAATGGCAACCTCACAACCAAATTAGCCATCTGAACTAGAACATGTTCAGTAGTATAGGTACACATTACAACCTGAGTCGACTTGGCAAGGGCAGAGAAATAGGTCTGCAGTGAACTTGTCACACACGTGAAATTAGTGCATAGTCAATTGTCAGCAAATCAGTGCTGACAACATACGGAGATGTGTTGTACATTGTCACTTGCCAAATCTAAGGGTCTCACTGATGGTTAAATTATTCTATTGCATATGTGTAGGAAAGTACCATCTTGCCTGGCATGTTACCCCCATTTTTCACTGTATATATGTTGTTTTAGTTGTATGTGTCACTGGGACCCTGGTAACCCAGGGCCCCAGTGCTCATAAGTGTGCCTGAATGTGTTACCTGTGTAGTGACTAACTGTCTCACTGAGGCTCTGCTAATCAGAACCTCAGTGGTTATGCTCTCTCATTTCTTTCTAAATTGTCACTAACAGGCTAGTGACCATTTTTACCAATTTACATTGGCTTACTGGAACACCCTTATAATTCCCTAGTATATGGTACTGAGGTACCCAGGGTATTGGGGTTCCAGGAGATCCCTATGGGCTGCAGCATTTCTTTTGCCACCCATAGGGAGCTCTGACAATTCTTACACAGGCCTGCCACTGCAGCCTGAGTGAAATAACGTCCACGTTATTTCACAGCCATTTTACACTGCACTTAAGTAACTTATAAGTCACCTATATGTCTAACCTTTACCTGGTAAAGGTTAGGTGCAAAGTTACTTAGTGTGAGGGCACCCTGGCACTAGCCAAGGTGCCCCCACATTGTTCAGAGCCAATTCACTGAACTTTGTGAGTGCGGGGACACCATTACACGCGTGCACTACATATAGGTCACTACCTATATGTAGCTTCACCATGGTAACTC
This sequence comes from Pleurodeles waltl, assembly GCF_031143425.1. Taxonomy (NCBI): domain Eukaryota; kingdom Metazoa; phylum Chordata; class Amphibia; order Caudata; family Salamandridae; genus Pleurodeles; species Pleurodeles waltl. The sequence continues at coordinate 585,089,334 of NC_090438.1, read as the reverse complement.
CGAATATGGCCATGTAACAGGTCTATGATCATGGAATTGCCCCCTCTATGCCATCCTGGCATTGTTGGTACAATTCCATGATCCCAGTGGTCTGTAGCACAGACCCTGGTACTGCCAGACTGCCCTTCCTGGGGTTTCTCTGCAGCTGCTGCTGCCAACCCCTCAGACAGGCAGCTGCCCTCCTGGGGTCCAGCCAGGCCTGGCCCAGGATGGCAGAACAAAGAACTTCCTCTGAGAGAGGGTGTGACACCCTCTCCCTTTGGAAAATGGTGTGAAGGCAGGGGAGGAGTAGCCTCCCCCAGCCTCTGGAAATGCTTTGTTGGGCACAGATGTGCCCAATTCTGCATAAGCCAGTCTACACCGGTTCAGGGACCCCTTAGCCCCTGCTCTGGCGCGAAACTGGACAAAGGAAAGGGGAGTGACCACTCCCCTGACCTGCACCTCCCCTGGGAGGTGTCCAGAGCTCCTCCAGTGTGCTCCAGACCTCTGCCATCTTGGAAACAGAGGTGCTGCTGGCACACTGGACTGCTCTGAGTGGCCAGTGCCACCAGGTGACGTCAGAGACTCCTTGTGATAGGCTCCTTCAGGTGTTAGTAGCCTTTCCTCTCTCCTAGGTAGCCAAACCCTCTTTTCTGGCTATTTAGGGTCTCTGTCTCTGGGGAAATTTTAGATAACGAATGCATGAGCTCAGCCGAGTTCCTCTGCATCTCCCTCTTCACCTTCTGATAAGGAATCGACCGCTGACCGCGCTGGAAGCCTGCAAACCTGCAACATAGTAGCAAAGACGACTACTGCAACTCTGTAACGCTGATCCTGCCGCCTTCTCGACTGTTTTCCTGCTTGTGCATGCTGTGGGGGTAGTCTGCCTCCTCTCTGCACCAGAAGCTCCGAAGAAATCTCCCGTGGGTCGACGGAATCTTCCCCCTGCAACCGCAGGCACCAAAAAGCTGCATTACCGGTCCCTTGGGTCTCCTCTCAGCACGACGAGCGAGGTCCCTCGAATCCAGCAACACCGTCCAAGTGACCCCCACAGTCCAGTGACTCTTCAGCCCAAGTTTGGTGGAGGTAAGTCCTTGCCTCACCTCGCTGGGCTGCATTGCTGGGAACCGCGACTTTGCAAGCTACTCCGGCCCCTGTGCACTTCCGGCGGAAATCCTTCGTGCACAGCCAAGCCTGGGTCCACGGCACTCTAACCTGCATTGCACGACTTTCTAAGTTGGTCTCCGGCGACGTGGGACTCCTTTGTGCAACTTCGGCGAGCACCGTTTCACGCATCCTTGTAGTGCCTGTTTCTGGCACTTCTCCGGGTGCTACCTGCTTCAGTGAGGGCTCTTTGTCTTGCTCGACGTCCCTTCTCTCTGCAGGTCCAATTTGCGACCTCCTGGTCCCTCCTGGGCCCCAGCAGCGTCCAAAAACGCCAAACGCACGATTTGCATGTAGCAAGGCTTGTTGGCGTCCATCCGGCGGGAAAACACTTCTGCACGACTCTCCAAGGCGTGGGGGATCCATCCTCCAAAGGGGAAGTCTCTAGCCCTTGTCGTTCCTGCAGTATTCACAGTTCTTCAGCCTAGTAAGAGCTTCTTTGCACCAACCGCTGGCATTTCTTGGGCATCTGCCCATCTCCGAGCTGCTTGTGACTTTTGGACTTGGTCCCCTTGTTCCACAGGTACCCTCAGTCAGGAATCCATCGTTGTTGCATTGCTGATTTGTGTTTTCCTTGCATTTTCCCTCTAACACGACTATTTTGTCCTTAGGGGAACTTTAGTGCACTTTGCACTCACTTTTCAGGGTCTTGGGGAGGGTTATTTTTCTAACTCTCACTATTTTCTAATAGTCCCAGCGACCCTCTACAAGGTCACATAGGTTTGGGGTCCATTCGTGGTTCGCATTCCACTTTTGGAGTATATGGTTTGTGTTGCCCCTATCCCTATGTTTCCCCAGTGCATCCTATTGTAACTATACATTGTTTGCACTGTTTTCTAAGACTATACTGCATATTTTTGCTATTGTGTATATATATCTTGTGTATATTTCCTATCCTCTCACTGAGGGTACACTCTAAGATACTTTGGCATATTGTCATAAAAATAAAGTACCTTTATTTTTAGTATAACTGTGTATTGTGTTTTCTTATGATATTGTGCATATGACACTAAGTGGTACTGTAGTAGCTTCACACGTCTTCTAGTTCAGCCTAAGCTGCTCTGCTAAGCTACCATTATCTATCAGCCTAAGCTGCTAGACACCCTATACACTAATAAGGGATAACTGGGCCTGGTGCAAGGTGCAAGTACCCCTTGGTACTCACTACAAGCCAGTCCAGCCTCCTACTTTGGTTGTGCAGTGGTGGGATAAGTGCTTGAGACTACTTACCACTCTTGTCATCGTACTTTTCATAAGAGAAAAATATACAAAACAAGGTCAGTGTATATACACATAGCCAAAAAGTTTTGCATTTCCTCTTTTCACTCTTTTCTAAGTGCTGAAAAGTACTTCTAAACTTTCAAAAAGTTCTTAAAAGTTTAAAAAGTTTTTTCTGTCTTTCCAAAAAGTTCTGGAAACTTTTTTCTCTTTTTCTATCACTTTAACTCTCTCTGAAAATGTCTGGTACAGGAAAAATTGTTGAACTGTCCAAACTTGCATATGATCACCTTAGCTGGAAAGGAGCAAGGAGTCTCTGCATAGAGAGAGGTTTGAGTGTAGGGAAGAATCCTTCTTTAGAACTGTTAATTAATATGCTTAGAGTACAGGATAAGGCCATAAGTGCCCAATCTGTAGAAAAAGTAGCTAATGGTTCCCAATCTGATCCAGGGACTCCCCCAGGAAAAGGTTCAGGAAAGAAACTTCTCAGCCTGCCCATTACTAGACAGTCTAGCATAGTTGGTACAGAGGTTGAATCACATCATACTGATGATGTGCTCTCACATTATGCTGGTAGCCAAGCTGTTAGGGTGGCCTCTGTAAGGGACAGGTCTCCTTCTGTTCATTCCCATCATACCTCTGTATCTAGAAATGTCCCTCCCACCCACCCTGATGACAGATTGTTAGAAAGGGAGCTCAATAGATTGAGAGTGGAACAAACCAGACTGAAGCTCAAGAAGCAACAGCTGGATTTGGATAGACAGTCTTTAGAAGTAGAGAGGGAAAGACAGAAGTTGGGTTTAGAAACCCATGGTGGCAGCAGCAGTATTCCCCATAGTCATCCTGCAAAAGAGCATGATTCCAGGAATCTGCACAAGATAGTTCCCCCTTATAAGGAGGGGGATGACATTAACAAGTGGTTTGCTGCACTTGAGAGGGCCTGTGCTGTACAGGATGTCCCTCAAAAGCAGTGGGCTGCTATCCTATGGCTATCATTTACTGGAAAAGGTAGGGATAGGCTCCTTACTGTAAAAGAAAATGATGCTAATAATTTCCAAGTTCTTAAGAATGCACTCCTGGATGGTTATGGCTTAACCACTGAACAGTACAGGATAAAGTTCAGAGAGACCAAAAAGGAGTCTTCACAAGACTGGGTTGATTTCATTGACCATTCAGTGAAGGCCTTGGAGGGGTGGTTACATGGCAGTAAAGTTACTGATTATGACAGCCTGTATAACTTAATCCTTAGAGAGCATATTCTTAATAATTGTGTGTCTGATTTGTTGCACTATGTGAAACTGGATGGGATGTACAGGGTATATAGATGTAACCGTGTTACCACCACAGTGGAACTGAATCTGTGTATGGAAGTATCATCTCTCCCCCCGTTAAGACACAGGGACACCTCTTTCACATGACACTATGCAAGGGAGTACACACTGTACTGCAACTCTACAAAAATACTGCTGACATCCAGTCAACAGCCAAACACCCGTTCAGATAAGGAAACAACCCAATGCTGATGGTACATCCTAGAAGCCTAGGATTCCACACAATAACACAAACACTGATGAGTCACAGACAACACAAGAGAACAACTGCCATGCAAAGTGACTATTATGGTGCAAGGTACATCAACATGTTCTCACTCATTTTCTCTTTCAGCTGATCAGGGGTATGGGATCCAGCCATGGAATATGACCCCATTTGCAAACCCAGCAGTGCAGCAGAGCATGCCTATAATGAGGCACATAGGAGGACACGCACCATAGTCGAGAGGACCTTTGGGATCCTGAAGTCAAGATTCCGGTGCCTTGACATCACCGGAGGCAGCCTCCTATACTCACCAGAAAGGGTGTGCAAAATAATTTTGACCTGTGCCATCCTGCACAACATATGTGTAAGAAGGAACATTCCCCTATATGAACCTGACCCACAAATGCCTGAAGATGAGGAGGAGGAGGATGCTGTTCATCAACATGAGGGGCACCATCCAACCACAGCTGCAGGATTGCGTCGGAGACAACATATTGTCCAAAATTTCTTTTAACTCTACTCATCCATCACCACTGTCTTACCATATGTCAATAAACACCTATACTATTCACTATATCATGGTCTGGATAATCGGTTTTGCATTACATTATCTCTAACTATCAGAATCAGAGTGCAGCCTCCTGGAGCATTGCTGAAATACAGATTAGGACACAGAAAAATCCAGATCTATTTTGATGCATATGAATGTACAGCCAAATTCCACACACACTGTAAATTACATATATCCTGTACATTTCACACTTGAAGGGCATTAGCAGAGGACCATACCTATTTCACACATACGTGTTGGCAACATGGTTCATCGCAGCATATGGCACACAACTAAGACACCATCAGTCAATAAGGGAAAAAATGCCTTATACATGAGGCAGTGGATGTGCTATTGCATTGGTGACAAGAAGGTATGACCAGACCCATGACAGCGGTAAGTCTTACATCACCTATCTTTGCAAGGACTATGTGTGACAGGATTTCCATATGAGCAGCAAATTGATAGCACAAGTGCCCCAGGTATGACTAGCATTGCTCACATGACATCCCCTGCACATGGCAGCCCATATCCTAAGTCCAGCCACACCCATGTTCCCTGTCTCAGCCCACCCTTCTTCAGAGGTCCCTGGAATGGGAATATGTGTACCCAGATAATCCCTTCTCTACACACACCCACACTCACAATGTGAATCCAGTGTGCTTCCCTCTTTAGTATGGTATGCCATAGTCATTGTACTTCTGTCTGCATGGACGTCAGGTTAAATAATGCACTGCCTTGTAGTCTGTAGGACCTGAAATCAACTGTACATTGCTTCCCATGTAAAAGGTACTGTTGGCCCTTTGAGCTTGAATCTCACCTACAGAACTTGTGAGAGAGTGAAGCTGCACACGCCTGAGAGCACCTCCATGGAGACCAGCCATTTGAACATTCACTGCCCTTGCAGCTTCCTGGAACAGCATAGAAGCTGCCATTTTATCTATAACACTGTTATGCATTGCCATAAAAATCAGCTGTGTAACACAGCCCTTGGGTTAATGTGTTACGTTTCAACACACAGGAGAAACACAGTTTTCAGTTTCCACAGTGTTGTACCACCTTTGACCAGTCTCAGTCTGACCACTGTGTATTTGCCTTGTTAAATTTTTGGATCCTGATTGACCCTGCATCCTGTTAGCCTGACTGGTTCCTGTCTTTGCGTTACGCTAAAGGTTCCTTGTGGCTACATTTGTATCATAGTTGCTTTCCCGGCCCTCACTTTCCTCCTGGCGTTTTGTGTCAGGTGGGTCTACAGTGCATACTCAAATACATTGTATAGCATAATCAGTTTATTTATCTTACCATGGGGGGGAACTTGTCTCCAAATAGCCGAATCATGGCCTATCCCTTGTCTGGGTTTCATGTATGCATGAGTGACAAATAGTGACAGTGTACCATGGCTGTATGCATGGATTGGGTATGGTGCTTCCAGCAAAACAAACAACGTCAGATAATGTGCATGAAATGTCTACACATGTTAGGACCCTGACAGTCCACACGCTGATTCACATTGCCCCCAATATATTGATGGGGCTTGCACGGTGAATAGCTGTGAGATTAATCAGCACAGAGGCACTGATGTTCCCAGATGCAGTGGGAATTTTAGAGGCCAACCTGTGTACAAATGTTGTGAGGACACCTGCCGGTATAAAAATCCTGGGACATTAACTTTGTCAGCACACCAAGGTTGCCCTGTTGTCAGTCTCATAACACGTCTGCAGTGACAGAGCTGGACTATCCCCATGTGTGTTCTCAATTCCTCATTGGCCTTCCTTCAATTGATCTGCAAAGGATACTTTGTAGATGCAGGAAATGGCTCCACAGACTCATGACTAGACCTGCACTTAACTGTGACAACATAGACCCCAATAATGATACAGGTTAATCATTGGCCCACACACATGAACCAGACACCTCTGTGCATTTTACCACTGGAAATATGTGAACACTTGCTGCTTGGTCTGCTGGTCCTCCACTGCCACAGGAGAGACATGGCTCATTTATATGACTCCAACTTTGGCGTGACATTACATTTGTGTATTATTTTCGGGACTCAGTGTCACAAACACGGTACCCATATAGCATTATCCATGCCTGACTCATGTTGGGTAAACAAACAAGTGCCTAGGAAGTAGTATCCAACATTCCAGGACATGGGATGGCTAAGTTTTGGAACATTGCCATGAACAACCGTCTACTATCTATCCTGTGCATGCTTTGTCATTGGTGGTGCTTATGTTCCAAAAAACCTAGGAAGTGCACACAACAGTTGTTGCTACATGTATGACTAACACATGTCCTCTCTCATTTCCACACTGAATAGCATCTGAGGGTTGGACACATTGACTCCACATGCATACAAGCAGATTTGCTAAAATGTATCTTGTGATGGTCACACAGTGGGACAACGACAATAGTAGTAGCCAAATCACACACATTGACCCATAGGCATTGAGTTACTGTACTGAGTTGCATTGCCTTGCTATCCTCTCTTGACGCAAAACATGCCCAAACTGGGTAATACCTAATTGTATCCCACACGTTTGGCCATCTCTTGCGCCAGTGAAGAGTGGTCAGTTTGTGGACTTGTCAGCATCACATCCTCAAGGTGTTGGTTCTGACAAAATTGTGAATTGCCACCTTCTTGTCCTACTCAACTCTCTATTTACTTCCATTCTCATGGTGAGGCCTTGCACTGGCTGTGGGTGTTCTGATGGCACCAGCACCACACTTAACAATCTGGAACTGCCCCAGTCTCTGATCTTTCACATCCACCTATATATTTTTGAGATCTAGCATATACTATGTATAGCATTGGTATGGCACGATATGGATGTCAGCATTGGTAATGTGTACTGCTGATGTTGGGCAATGCGTGCTACATTGGATTAAACTGTCCTAGCAGTGTTCCATTTCCTCCTCTGACTGTGCGGGTGTATGTGTCCTCCCCCTCAATGCTGTTGCCTGAGCTGTATGACATTTGGGATGTTGCATGGTGTCATTGAAGCTATTGTGACCGAGGCACACAGTGGACCCTGACATATGCAGCATGGGTATGACATTAGTGCTGTGTACCTCCTAATGTTTATGACAATGGCTGATGTTTGTAGCAACTATGGACAATCACATTTGACAGGATTGGAACATGTGTATTGATTTCAGGGGATTGCGAACGTTGTCATCCTGAACCCTGTAATTTGGGTGTGTTTGATCCATGGGGAAGTTACTGCCATTAGCTACTTGACCTGAACACACAGCAGAGGTGGTAGTGGCAACTGTTGTCAGTGTTACATTCCACTTGCAGATATGGCTAGAGGTTGTTAATTGGGCCCTAGTTAAGGTAGGGAGAATACCGGCTGACATGTGACGGGCTGCCAGTTTAACGTTGTACCCTACCATCCTGGCCTGGCTTTACCTATCCAATATCCTTGGCATGGCAGCATACAGCCCATGCAAAGGTTGTTGGTGTAGTGTAGTATTGTGCCCCAGGTTTCCTCTGTACAGCCCATGGCCCAGTGCCATGCCCCTTTACCCGTGCCACTCCCTGAATATCATGACTTACATACATTGTGTAGTAGGTTAACATTTAACAGTTAACATTTGTGCATTTTAATTCCCCATGCAACTCACTATGCATCTGCACTGTCTCCTGGTAGTCTGCGCTGTCCTGTCCTTGAATCCCTGTGACAATCTCCTCAGGGATGACGGCTGCGACCATCTCCTCCATGTGCTCCAGGGCCTCCTGCGGCGCTGGACTCCCACCTCCAGTCTGCAGTGCTGCCTTCCTGTTCCTGGCCATCTTTTCCTTGGTCCTGTGCTTGCAGTCATGCCAGCGTTTCTTGCACTCAATGACTGTTCTCCGTATTTCTGCCACACTGTTGATCTTGTCAACAATTTGTTGCCATATTGCCTCTCCCCTACTAATAGGCAACTTTGAGCTGACAAACAGTTGATGCTGGTGTTCCGTTACCTCTTTCACCAGAATTTCCTGCTCCTCTGCACTGAAGCAACACTTTCTTCTCTTCTTCTCCCTGTCCTGGGCCTTGTGTGGGTCCTCCTGGCTAGTTCCTGGCCTGTTGCCATCTTCCTGGGGTCTGTACAAGCATCTGGGATCCATTTTGGCTCTCCTTAGCACATTTTGCTGTGTTTGCGCCCGTATCCAGTTTGCGACGTCGTAAACCGCCTCACAGTCATTTTCGTCACGCTAACGTTGTTTTCCTTTACAACGTGACGCATTGGTTTGAGTAAAAAAAAAACGACTCACACCTGTGGTTTGTGCCGCCGGACGTCAAAGTATAAATTTGACGCCCGCACGGCGCAAGGAAATGGCGTTAGCTGGCGGTACATTTTTTGACGCAAAACTTCGTCTGCGCAGTTTTGAGTCAAAAAGTATAAATATGATCCTAAGTTTGGCAGAAAGGTAGGTCCTGGTCCAGAAAGAGGCCTTTTTTGTTTTGGTGTAAATTTGTTCAGTAGTTTTTGAGAAATAAACTGGTAAATACATTTGTATATATAGGGACGTGGATCCGTTGCAACTCCGACGTGGAGCACCAAAAATTTGCGAGCCACATGAAGCAGTGTGATTGGCTGGCCGCAAGCTTTTCAGAAAGTTGTGGCTGCCATATTATCCACCCGCAGTGGTCCTGGGGGATGGAGTTCTTGTCAAAAAACAATACAAGGGGTCAGAGTAGAGGTACTCTGAACCCAAAGGTGGAATTAATAGGTAGAGATTGACAGAGTTGCCAGTGTGTAGGTATACGGAGAGAACTATTGGATGGTTTTGAATCTAGCTAGTCACTTAGACTATGAATTCATGTAGCACTTGGGTATTTTCAGGACGAATGCTAGATTTGCGTATAAGATATTCTTATCGGGATCTTTTCAACTGTTTGGGAAAGATAATTAGGTAAGCAGTTATAACATAGGACTTATGTCTGGGTATCTGGAATAGCTCCTTTTCGTTCAAACGATTATGTTTTCCTCTCGATATAGAATATTCAGCACAAGTTTCAACTACAATATATAAGAGGGAATGCTCTGCGGGAGAGGTGATTTTCACATATAAAGTACAGACTCAGAAGTTTTCCTATTCTCTTCATGGGGTTATAAGGAACAGAAAAGATTCCCATGTGTGTGTGCATGCATAACATTATACTTATATACATGAGTCATTGTAAACTAAAAATTCAGGGCACTTACAGTATTATGTATTTATGGTTCACGATTATGGTGACTCATATATTAAGCCTGAGAATGTATATTGTTTGATTGACTAATACATATATATAACTGGAATATGTTATTGAAGGTTTCCAAATTTGAATTGAAGAGCACTAACTGACACAGGGGGTCATTCTGACCCTGGCGGTCATCGACCGCCAGGGCCAACGACCGCGGAAGCACCACCAACAGGCTGGCGGTGCTTCCTGGCCAATTCTGACCGCGGCGGTAAAGCCGCGGTCAGAAAAGCGAAACCAGCGGTTTTCCCCTGGCCATCGGAATCCTCCATGGTGGCGCTGCAAGCAGCGCCGCCATGGGGATTCCGACCCCCTTCCCGCCATCCTGTTCCTGGCGGTTCTTACCGCCAGTAACAGGATGGCGGGAACGGGTGTCGTGGGGCCCCTGGGGGCCCCTGCACTGCCCATGCCACTGGCATGGGCAATGCAGGGTCCCCCTAACAGGGCCCCATAAAGATTTTCAGTGTCTGCTTTGCAGACACTGAAAATCGCGACGGGTGGCACTGCACCCGTCGCACCCCTTCAACTCCGCCGGCTCCATTCGGAGCCGGCTTCATTGTTGAAGGGGCTTTCCCGCTGGGCCGGCGGGCGGCCTTCTGGCGGTCGCCCGCCGGCCCAGCGGGAAAGTCAGAATGACCGCCGCGGTCATTTGACCGCGGTACGGTCTTCTGGCGGTTCAAAAAAACGGAATGACCCCCACAGTGTTAATTTTCGTACTAAATAATTATCGAATTATTGAGAGCTTCTTGTTATTTCATGATTACTGTTCACAGCCTTGACAAGCCTTCAAAAAGTAATTTGGTGATTGTCCCAGATGAAACACGTGTTGGCTTGGCCAAATGTGGAGTTGTAAAGAAATATCAAGTGGAATAAAGAAACTCATCACACTAATTGGACAAGATGGAAGAAGTGTGCCTGGTTTCTTAATATTATTGTGACAATCATTGGTTGTTAGCTCACAGGATTTAGGGTGGTTCCCCGTCAGACCACTGTCTATTACTCAAGAGTTAAGTTTATAACATATCAATATATACTACTATGCTAGCAAGATTGGGAGCGTCAAATTCCCACCAAGACCACCTTTCTCATTAACATGCTACTATACTGTATGCTATTGCATTCTACAACACTCCACTGTACAACACTCCACTCTGCGCCAGTCCACTCTACGTTACTTCACAGTATGCCACTCCACTGTACACTACTCCACTATAAAGGTATTCCACTCTATGCTACTCCACTCTACGCTATTCCACTGTATGCCCCTCCATTCTATGACACTCCATTGTACACTATTCAACTGTATGCTACTCCACAGTACACTATTCCACTCTGCACCACTCTGGTGTATTCTCCTCCACCCTATATAACTTCACTCTACAAAACTCTACTCCACTGTATTTCACTCTACTAGACTCTACTTCACGAAATCCCTGTACACTCGATTGTCCAAATTTGTACTCAATTTTATGCCTGTACACTGTATTGAAAAACACTCTATTCCACTCTATGACAGTTTCCAACACTATATGACACTGCATTCCACTTTACTGTGCGAGATACCAATATGGAAATTCACTTACCCTTCTTCACTTTACACCACTCCACTGTACACCACTCCACCCTACGTTATTTCACTCTATACCACTCCACTCTTCTACATTCCACCGTATGGTATTTCACTGTATGCTATTCCACTGTATGCTACTCAACTTAACAGAAATCCACTCTACACCCCTACAGTGTATGCCACTCACCTCTAAGCCGCTCCACTGTTCGATAATCTCCTCCACTCTATATAACTCCACTGTGTAAAAGTCTACTTCACGTTATGGTACTCCACAATACTCTACTCCACTCTCTGCCCATACACTCCACTGTCTAACTCTATACTCCTCTCAACACTTTACACTCTATTGTACAACACTCTATTCCACTATATAACACTTTTATATCCTCTATGTGTGAGAAAGTAGCCTCTTTCTAGCCTTGTTACCCCCACTTTAGGCCTGTTTGTGAGTGTATGTCAGGGTGTTTTCACTGTCTCACTGGGATCCTGCCAGCCAGGGCCCAGTGCTCATAGTGAAAACCCTATGTTTTCAGTATGTTTGTTATGTGTCACTGGGACCCTGCTAGTCAGGACCCCAGTGCTCATAAGTTTGTGGCCTATATGTATGTGTTCCCTGTGTGGTGCCTAACTGTCTCACTGAGGCTCTGCTAACCAGAACCTCAGTGGTTATGCTCTCTCATTTCTTTCCAAATTGTCACTAACAGGCTAGTGACCAATTTTACCAATTCACATTGGCTTACTGGAACACCCTTATAATTCCCTAGTATATGGTACTGAGGTACCCAGGGTATTGGGGTTCCAGGAGATCCCTATGGGCTGCAGCATTTCTTTTGCCACCCATAGGGAGCTCTGACAATTCTTACACAGGCCTGCCACTGCAGCCTGAGTGAAATAACGTCCACGTTATTTCACAGCCATTTTACACTGCACTTAAGTAGCTTATAAGTCACCTATATGTCTAACCTTTACCTGGTAAAGGTTAGGTGCAAAGTTACTAAGTGTGAGGGCACCCTGGCACTAGCCAAGGTGCCCCCACATTGTTCAGAGCCAATTCCCTGAACTTTGTGAGTGCGGGGACACCATTACACACGTGCACTACATATAGGTCAATACCTATATGTAGCTTCACAATGGTAACTCCGAATATGGCCATGTCTATGATCATGGAATTGCCCCCTCTATGCCACCCTGGCATAGTTGGCACAATCCCATGATCCCAGTGGTCTGTGGCACAGAACCTGGTACTGCCAAACTGCCCTTCCTGGGGTTCACTGCTGCTGCTGCTGCTGCCAACCCCTCAGACAGGCATCTGCCCTCCTGGGGTCCAGCCAGGCCTGGCCCAGGATGGCAGAACAAAGGACTTCCTCTGAGAGAGGGTGTTACACCCTCTCCCTTTGGAAAATGGTGTGAAGGCAGGGGAGGAGTAGCCTCCCCCAGCCTCTGGAAATGCTTTCTTGGGCACAGCTGTGCCCAATTCTGCATAAGCCAGTCTACACCGGTTCAGGGGACCCCTTAGCCCTGCTCTGGAACGAAACTAGACAAAGGAAAGGGGAGTGACCACTCCCCTGACCTGCACCTCCCCTGGGTGTGCCCAGAGCTCCTCCAGTGTGCTCCAGACCTCTGCCATCTTGGAAACAGAGGTGCTGCTGGCACACTGGACTGCTCTGAGTGGCCAGTGCCACCAGGTGACGTCAGAGACTCCTGCTGATAGGCTCCTTCAGGTGTTAGTAGCCTATCCTCTCTCCTAGGTAGCCAAACCCTCTTTTCTGGCTATTTAGGGTCTCTGTCTCTGGGGAAACTTTAGATAACGAATGCAAGAGCTCATCCGAGTTCCTCTGCATCTCTCTCTTCACCTTCTGCCAAGGAATCGACTGCTGACCGCGCTGGAAGCCTGCAAACCTGCAACATAGTAGCAAAGACGACTACTGCAACTCTGTAACGCTGATCCTGCCGCCTTCTCAACTGTTTTCCTGCTTGTGCATGCTGTGGGGGTAGTCTGCCTCCTCTCTGCACCAGAAGCTCTGAAGAAACCTCCCGTGGGTCGACGGAATCTTCCCCCTGCAACCGCAGGCACCAAAAAGCTGCATTACCGGTCCCTTGGGTCTCCTCTCAGCACAACGAGCGAGGTCCCTTGAATCCAGCGACTCTGTCCAAGTGACCCCCACAGTCCAGTGACTCTTAAGTCCAAGTTTGGTGGAGGTAAGTCCTTGCCTCACCTCGCTGGGCTGCATTGCTGGGAACCGCGACTTTTGCAGCTACTCCGGCCTCTGTGCACTTCCGGCGGAAACCCTTTGTGCACAGCCAAGCCTGGGTCCACGGCACTCTAACCTGCATTGCACGACTTTCTAAGTTGGTCTCCGGCGACGTGGGACTCCTTTGTGCGACTTCGGGTGAGCACCATTTCACACATCCTTGTAGTGCCTGTTTCTGGCACTTCTCCGGGTGCTACCTGCTGCTGAGAGGGCTCCATGTCTTGCTCGACGTCCCCTCTCTCTCCTGGTCCAATTTGCGACCTTCTGGTCCCTCCAGGGCCACAGCAGCGTCCAAAAACGCTAACTGCACAATTTGCAGCTAGCAAGGCTTGTTGGCATTTTTTCGGCGGGAAAACACTTCTGCACGACTCTCCACGGCAAGAGGGATCCGTCCACCAAAGGGGAAGTCTCTAGCCCTTTTTGTTCCTGCAGAAACCTCAGCTTCTTCTGTCCAGTAGAAGCTTCTTTGCACCCACAGCTGGCATTTCCTGGGCATTTGCCCATCTCCGACTTGCTTGTGACTTTTGGACTTGGTCCCCTTGTTCCACAGGTACCCTAGATTGGAAATCCACAGTTGTTGCATTGTTGGTTTGTGTCTTTCCTGCATTATTCCTCTAACACGACTTCTTTGTCCTTAGGGGAACTTTAGTGCACTTTGCACTCACTTTTCAGGTTCTTGGGGAGGGTTATTTTTCTAACTCTCACTATTTTCTAATAGTCCCAGCGACCCTCTACAAGGTCACATAGGTTTGGGGTCCATTCGTGGTTCGCATTCCACTTTTGGAGTATATGGTTTGTGTTGTCCCTATCCCTATGTTTCCCCATTGCATCCTATTGCAACTATACATTGTTTGCACTGTTTTTTAAGACTATACTGCATATTTTTGCTATTGTGTATATATATCTTGTGTATATTTCCTATCCTCTCACTGAGGGTACACTCTAAGATACTTTGGCATATTGTCATAAAAATAAAGTACCTTTATTTTTAGTATAACTGTGTATTGTGTTTTCTTATGATATTGTGCATATGACACTAAGTGGTACTGTAGTAGCTTCACACGTCTCCTAGTTCAGCCTAAGCTGCTCTGCTAAGCTACCATTATCTATCAGCCTAAGCTGCTAGACACCCTATACACTAATAAGGGATAACTGGGCCTGGTGCAAGGTGCAAGTACCCCTTGGTACTCAATACAAGCCAGTCCAGCCTCCTACATTGGTTGTGCAGCGGTGGGATAAGTGCTTTGAGACTACTTACCACTCTTGTCATTGTACTTTTCATAAGAGAAAAATATACAAAACAAGGTCAGTGTATATACACATAGCCAAAAAGTTTTGCATTTCCTCTTTTCACTCTTTTCTAAGTGCTGAAAAGTACTTCTAACTTTCTAAAAAGTTCTAAAAAGTTTTAAAAGTTTTTTTCTCTGTCTTTCTAAAAGCTCTGACAAACTTTTTATCTTTTACTATCACTTTAACTCTCTCTAAAAAATGTCTGGCACAGGCCAAAATGTTGATCTGTCTAAACTTGCATATGACCACCTTAGCTGGAAAGGAGCAAGGAGTCTCTGTGTAGAGAGAGGTTTGAGTGTAGGGAAGAATCCTTCCTTGGAACAGTTACTTAACATGCTTAGAGAACAGGATAAGGCTAGAAGTGCCCCATCTGTAGAAAAAGTAGCTAATGGTTCCCAATCTGATCCAGGGACTCCCCCAGGAAAAGATTCTGGAAAGAAACTTCCTATCCTGCCCATTACTAGACAGTCTAGCATAGTTGGTAATGATGATGAGCCACACCATACAAATAGTGTTGTCTCACATCATAGCAAAAGCATTTATTCTCACCATACTGGTAGTGATGTTTCTGTTAGCCAAGCTGTTAGGGTGGCCTCTGTAAGGGACAGGTCTCCTTCTGTCCATTCTCACCATACTTCTGTTTCAAGGCATGTCCCTCCCACCCACCCTGATGACAGATTGTTAGAAAGGGAGCTCAATAGATTGAGAGTGGAACAAACCAGACTGAAGCTCAAGAAGCAACAGCTGGATTTGGATAGACAGACTTTAGAAGTAGAGAAGGAGAGACAGAAACTGGGTTTAGAAACCCATGGTGGCAGCAGCAGTATTCCCCATAGTCATCCTGCAAAAGAGCATGATTCCAGGAATCTGCACAAGATAGTTCCCCCTTACAAGGAGGGGGATGACATTAACAAGTGGTTTGCTGCACTTGAGAGGGCCTGTGTTGTACAGGATGTCCCTCAAAGGCAGTGGGCTGCTATCCTATGGCTATCATTTAGTGGAAAAGGTAGGGATAGGCTCCTTACTGTGAAAGAAAATGATGCTAATAATTTCCAAGTTCTTAAGAATGCACTCCTGGATGGTTATGGCTTAACCACTGAGCAATACAGGATAAAGTTCAGAGAGACCAAAAAGGAGTCTTCACAAGACTGGGTTGATTTCATTGACCATTCAGTGAAGGCCTTGGAGGGGTGGTTACATGGCAGTAAAGTTACTGATTATGAAAGCCTGTATAACACAATCCTGAGAGAGCATATACTTAATAATTGTGTGTCTGATTTGTTGCACCAGTACCTGGTAGACTCTGATCTGACCTCTCCCCAAGAATTGGGAAAGAAGGCAGACAAATGGGTCAGAACAAGGGTGAACAGAAAAGTTCATACAGGGGGTGACAAAGATGGCAATAAGAAGAAGGATGGTGAAAAATCTCAAGATAAGCATGGGGATAAGGGTAAAACTAAAGATCCCACTTCAAATCTTAAACACTCTTCAGAGGGTGGGGATAAAACAAATTCTTCCTCTTCTTCTCAACCTGCACACATTAAAAAGCCTTGGTGCTTTGTGTGTAAAAACAGAGGCCATAGGCCAGGGGATAAGTCCTGTCCAGGTAAACCCCCTGAGCCTACCACCACTAATACATCAAGCTCTAGTGCCCCTAGCAGTAGTGGTACTAGTGGTGGGACTGCTGGCAACAGTCAAGTAAAGGGTGTAGTTGGGTTCACTTATGGGTCCATAGTAGAAACTGGGGTAGTCAGTCCCAAGACAGTTTCTGTCACACCTAGTGGCATTGGCCTTGCCACACTGGCTGCTTGTCCCCTTACAATGGATAAGTACAGGCAGACAGTTTCAATAAATGGTGTTGAGGCCTTGGCCTACAGGGACACAGGTGCCAGTATCACTTTGGTGACTGAAAACCTAGTGCATCCTGATCAACACATCATTGGACAACAGTATAAGATTATTGATGTCCATAACTCCACTAAGTTTCTTCCCTTAGCTATAATTCAGTTTAGTTGGGGTGGAGTTACTGGCCCTAAGCAGGTGGTGGTATCACCTAGCTTACCTGTAGATTGTCTCTTAGGTAATGACCTAGAGGCCTCAGGTTGGGCTGATGTAGAGTTTTATGCCTATGCAGCCATGCTGGGCATCCCTGAGGAATTGTTCCCTCTCATTTCTACTGAAATGAAAAAGCAAAGGAGAGAAGGCCTGAAAACTCAGGAATCCTCTCCATCAACAGGTAAAAAGGGTATCACAGTATCCCCTAACCACCCTACCATTCAGGATACCATTCCTGTGGTGGGAGAAACCTCTCCTGGGGTGGCACCTGTTCCAAGGGAAGCATCAGTTGGCAAAACTGTACTCCCTGAGGTGGAAGTACCTCTCTGTGGGATAACTAACATTGGTGAGAAAAAGAGCACCATTTTAGTTAACATGGAGCATCCCTCCAACCCTCCCAGAGAAACTTTAGTGCAGAAACCCCTCACTGCCTCACAACACTTAGGACAGCATCCCTGCCCTAGTGTGGAGCTCATAGGACAGCATCCCTGCCCTGCTCCAACTCAAGAGAAACAGCATCCCTGTTCTCTCTTCCAGCCATATGGACAACGTTTTTGCCCAGCTATGGCTTTTCTGAGACAGCAGCCCTGTCTGGCATTTCCATCATTACAAATAGGTTCAATGGACAATTCCCACTGCTCTAAACTAAAACTTACTGATAGAAACTCAGAAAATACATCTTCACATTGTTGCTTAGCTAAAAAACTTCAAACAGGGTGGTTTACATCCCCACAGGGAAGTAACCATATAGTGGATGATAAAGGGAGTAACCAGTCTATTGCAGAGCTACTCTCTACTTCTCACCACTTAGACAATAAAGTCTCAACTGGCCAAGGTTAGCCTTATTGTCCTTCGTTTGGGGGGGGGGGGTTGTGTGAGAAAGTAGCCTCTTTCTAGCCTTGTTACCCCCACTTTAGGCCTGTTTGTGAGTGTATGTTAGGGTGTTTTCACTGTCTCACTGGGATCCTGCCAGCCAGGGCCCAGTGCTCATAGTGAAAACCCTATGTTTTCAGTATGTTTGTTATGTGTCACTGGGACCCTGCTAGTCAGGACCCCAGTGCTCATAAGTTTGTGGCCTGTATGTATGTGTTCCCTGTGTGGTGCCTAACTGTCTCACTGAGGCTCTGCTAACCAGAACCTCAGTGGTTATGCTCTCTCATTTCTTTCCAAATTGTCACTAACAGGCTAGTGACCAATTTTACCAATTCACATTGGCTTACTGGAACACCCTTATAATTCCCTAGTATATGGTACTGAGGTACCCAGGGTATTGGGGTTCCAGGAGATCCCTATGGGCTGCAGCATTTCTTTTGCCACCCATAGGGAGCTCTGACAATTCTTACACAGGCCTGCCACTGCAGCCTGAGTGAAATAACATCCACGTTATTTCACAGCCATTTTACACTGCACTTAAGTAACTTATAAGTCACCTATATGTCTAACCTTTACCTGGTAAAGGTTAGGTGCAAAGTTACTAAGTGTGAGGGCACCCTGGCACTAGCCAAGGTGCCCCCACATTGTTCAGAGCCAATTCCCTGAACTTTGTGAGTGCGGGGACACCATTACACGCGTGCACTACATATAGGTCAATACCTATATGTAGCTTCACAATGGTAACTCCGAATATGGCCATGTAACATGTCTATGATCATGGAATTGCCCCCTCTATGCCATCCTGGCATAGTTGGCACAATCCCATGATCCCAGTGGTCTGTAGCACAGACCCTGGTACTGCCAAACTGCCCTTCCTGGGGTTCACTGCTGCTGCTGCTGCTGCCAACCCCTCAGACAGGCATCTGCCCTCCTGGGGTCCAGCCAGGCCTGGCCCAGGATGGCAGAACAAAGGACTTCCTCTGAGAGAGGGTGTTACACCCTCTCCCTTTGGAAAATGGTGTGAAGGCAGGGGAGGAGTAGCCTCCCCCAGCCTCTGGAAATGCTTTCTTGGGCACAGATGTGCCCAATTCTGCATAAGCCAGTCTACACCAGTTCAGGGGACCCCTTAGCCCTGCTCTGGCGCGAAACTGGACAAAGGAAAGGGGAGTGACCACTCCCCTGACCTGCACCTCCCCTGGGAGGTGCCCAGAGCTCCTCCAGTGTGCTCCAGACCTCTGCCATCTTGGAAACAGAGGTGCTGCTGGCACACTGGACTGCTCTGAGTGGCCAGTGCCACCAGGTGACGTCAGAGACTCCTGCTGATAGGCTCCTTCAGGTGTTAGTAGCCTATCCTCTCTCCTAGGTAGCCAAACCCTCTTTTCTGGCTATTTAGGGTCTCTGTCTCTGGGGAAACTTTAGATAACGAATGCAAGAGCTCATCCGAGTTCCTCTGCATCTCTCTCTTCACCTTCTGCCAAGGAATCGACTGCTGACCGCGCTGGAAGCCTGCAAACCTGCAACATAGTAGCAAAGACGACTACTGCAACTCTGTAACGCTGATCCTGCCGCCTTCTCGACTGTTTTCCTGCTTGTGCATGCTGTGGGGGTAGTCTGCCTCCTCTCTGCACCAGAAGCTCCGAAGAAATCTCCCGTGGGTCGACGGAATCTTCCCCCTGCAACCGCAGGCACCAAAAAGCTGCATTACCGGTCCCTTGGGTCTCCTCTCAGCACGACGAGCGAGGTCCCTCGAATTCAGCGACTCTGTCCAAGTGACCCCCACAGTCCAGTGACTCTTCAGTCCAAGTTTGGTGGAGGTAAGTCCTTGCCTCACCTCGCTGGGCTGCATTGCTGGGAACCGCGACTTTTGCAGCTACTCTGGCCCCTGTGCACTTCTGGCGGAAACCCTTTGTGCACAGCCAAGCCTGGGTCCACGGCACTCTAACCTGCATTGCACGACTTTCTAAGTTGGTCTCCAGCGACGTGGGACTCCTTTGTGCGACTTCGGGTGAGCACCTTTTCACGCATCCTCGTAGTGCCTGTTTCTGGCACTTCTCCGGGTGCTACCTGCTGTTGAGAGGGCTCCTTGTCTTGCTCGACGTCTCCTCTCTCTCCTGGTCCAATTTGCGACCTCCTGGTCCCTCCAGGGCCACAGCAGCGTCCAAAAACGCTAACCGCACGATTTGCAGCTAGCAAGGCTTGTTGGCGTTCTTTCGGCGGGACAACACTTCTGCACGACTCTCCACGGCAAGAGGGATCCGTCCACCAAAGGGGAAGTCTCTAGCCCTTTTCGTTCCTGCAGAAACCTCAGCTTCTTCTGTCCAGTAGAAGCTTCTTTGCACCCACAGCTGGCATTTCCTGGGCATTTGCCCATCTCCGACTTGCTTGTGACTTTTGGACTTGGTCCCCTTGTTCCACAGGTACCCTAGATTGGAAATCCACAGTTGTTGCATTGTTGGTTTGTGTCTTTCCTGCATTATTCCTCTAACACGACTTATTTGTCCTTGGGGGAACTTTAGTGCACTTTTCACTCACTTTTCAGGGTCTTGGGGAGGGTTATTTTTCTAACTCTCACTATTTTCTAATAGTCCCAGCGACCCTCTACAAGGTCACATAGGTTTGGGGTCCATTTGTGGTTCGCATTCCACTTTTGGAGTATATGGTTTGTGTTGCCCCTATCCCTATGTTTCCCCATTGCATCCTATTGTAACTATACATTGTTTGCACTGTTTTTTAAGACTATACTGCATATTTTTGCTATTGTGTATATATATATTGTGTATATTTCCTATCCTCTCACTGAGGGTACACTCTAAGATACTTTGGCATATTGTCATAAAAATAAAGTACCTTTATTTTTAGTATAACTGTGTATTGTGTTTTCTTATGATATTGTGCATATGACACTAAGTGGTACTGTAGTAGCTTCACACGTCTCCTAGTTCAGCCTAAGCTGCTGTGCTAAGCTACCATTATCTATCAGCCTAAGCTGCTAGACACCCTATACACTAATAAGGGATAACTGGGCCTGGTGCAAGGTGCAAGTACCCCTTGGTACTCACTACAAGCCAGTCCAGCCTCCTACACTATGACATAGAAATGCTACGTTGCGAGGCATCACTCCAACTTTTAACAGTTTACTACGCCACTCCAATCCATGCCACTCTACTCTACAGCACACTAATACAGTCTATTATACTTTACTCCACACTATATTATGCCACTTGACTCTACACTACTGTATGGGATTTTACCTTACTCTGTGCTGCTGTACAGCAATCCACTCTACACAGCTCCACTGTTTGACACACTACTGAACTCTATGCAGTACCACTTTACAACACTCTATTATAATATATGCCACTCTCTGACATGTTACTCAAGTCTATATCCCTACACTCCACTGTACAACACTATACTATACTGTATGTTGCTATATTGTACACTGCCCCACTCTTTGCCTCTCTGTGACACTATAGTCTACTATACAATACTGTACCAACTCTTTTTACACCACTGCACCCCACTTTACTCCTCCTTACTCTATGACACAGTACTCCACTAGTCCATTTTACTCTTTTCCAATCTACATGATTCTATGGCATTGGAATCTATAACCCTGTATGCCAATCCACTCTACCCCTCTCTACAACAAAGTACTGTATTGTACACCACTCCACTATAAAAAAAAAACTCTACTAGACTGTATGCCACTCTACTCTACTGTCATCTACAACACTTTCCAATACTTTACAACACGCTACTACACTCTACTGTCCAACACAGTACTCCAAATTATGACACTTTACTTGCATGATGCTTGACGACATGCCACTCCACTCCTCTCTTGTGACATGGCACGCCACTCTATGACACTCTCCTCACTGAACTTTATGACACTCCACTCAATGATATTCCATTCTATGACACTTTACTTCACCCTACTTCGCTCTACGCTCTAGAACACTCTACGAAAGTCTACAACAACCTACTCTACTGTACTGTACAACTCGCTGCTCCACTCTACAATATTTGATCCCACTAGGAGACACCATGCCACTACACTGTATAACACTTTACTACACTATGCACTACTCCGCTCCACTGTACTCCACTGTGTTCCACTCTACAACCCTCTATGACAATAAACTTTACAACATTCGCCTCCACTGTACTGTACAACACACCACATAAAGACACTCCAATCAACGACACTCGACTCCAGGATTTGAAGCACATTTTTATTAAAAATTAAAACAAAATATTGAAATTCAATTAATAAAACAAAGGTTAAAGCTTAGTTATAGATGGAGGAATGCTTTCCTCATACTAACAAAACTGAAGCTATGCAAACTTAAGAAATTCTAAAATTACAGTCATATCTTTCATTTCCAATGTATCCACCGTCTTCAAATTATTATAAGTTGCTTACCGCTGTATACACTCTTTTCAGCTCGCTAACCAAACAACATTAACTATAACTCAACACTCTACCATGTACTGTGAAGTGATTTGGGCACCTGTATATTGAGTATATTATGCAAATTGCAGGGCATCCTCAGGGAGAGTGCTTGGGAAGTTCAGAGTTTCCACATGTCTTCTTCACTGTTACCTCTCCCTTTGCATATCTGGGGGTCATCCGCGCCGATCACACTTTCATGATGGTTGCTACAGTTTTAATCTTGATTAGTGTTCAGAGCATATGATGTTTGAGGGCGGCTGAACTGCACCCTTACATAACTTGAACCCTGTCAACTTTTTGAGTGTCATCATTGGTTCACAAGCTAGCTAGAAGATGTCAATGGACTCTCATGTACACTGGTTAGCTTTCCGTATCCTTAAAATGTTTGAAATCAGGATCCATCTGGGGGTCAAAGTACATGGTTAGTGCCGTGAAAGTACCATCGTAGTCTTATTCACCTCCTTTGTTGAGAACATTTTTTAAGGCCTTGACCATTACTTATCTAGCATAATGGAGGAGAGGCTATCTTTATACCTCCCCATCTGTCTCCTCAGCATACCTGAAGAATTTGTTGCGGTGGATGACTCAGGTGAACCAGTGGAATGCTTCCATCAAAGGGTCACTCAGTTAACTAGATGGATTGAGAGGATTGGCTGATCAACCTACAGCTTGTTTGGGCATGTATTGCTGAGGAACGTCATGATT
The DNA here is from genome assembly GCF_031143425.1 of Pleurodeles waltl. Classification (NCBI taxonomy): domain Eukaryota; kingdom Metazoa; phylum Chordata; class Amphibia; order Caudata; family Salamandridae; genus Pleurodeles; species Pleurodeles waltl. Next base: position 585,066,446 of record NC_090438.1, on the reverse strand, counting down.
TTCCACGTGGGAGCAACATCTTATGCTGAGCCATCCACTTGACATGCTTGACTCATGTTTTATAGTGTGCTCTTTGTTTCAGTTAAGGCAATCGGTATTGGTTGCTTTCTATGTCTTGGCCTCTCTCTCCACCTTTTAACGTTCGTGTAACGTCTTGATGTACTTATATCACTAACTGTCAATCTGTTCAAGCCACCATCGATGTCATGCAATGAAAATGAGCAGGCTGATTCACCTCTTGGCACTTAGCAAAGAACTTAAGCGCACAGCGCCCAGTGGTAGTGGACTAGCAGCACCACACCTTCACTTTATAAGATGTTAATAAAACCTGCATTATACTATTTTGAAAAAGAAAATTTACTCTGGACCTGCCTAAATGTATGCCAATGAATGTATGACAACTTTTAAAGGATGCAGACAGGGTTGATATGGTCTTGTAGCCATGGCTGTGGACAAATAGTGTTGAACACGTTTAGCCCAGATATCATTGAATTCTGGTAGTTTTAACTCTGCAAGTTTAGAATGAAAAAGCTCGGAATGCTAATCGCCCTCAGAGAAAAACCTAAATAATAATACTTTGTACAACTCTCAAACAATATGCTTTATAATCTTTCAAACAAAAAGGTAAATGTGTCAGAATTCAGATATCTCTCACTGTATCTCATTTCTTAATTTTATAGTGACATGAAATGAGCGAAGTCAAGTTATTTTCAGCTGTTGTATTTGCTATTGTATCTTGCTCAAATACACATCTTATTTTGCACTGGGTATTTGGGAAACAATCCGCAAATTTTAATGCATATTGCCCCCCTTAAATATATACTAAACGCTGCAGCAAACATAGTTACGGTCTAAAGAAATATGACCACATCACCCCATTCTTATGGAACTCCACAATGTAGACCAGCTACAAAACCAGCTGCTTCATCTACAATTCCATCATGACCAGCACCCTTGGAGGACAGGCTCACCATCTCTGGTGGCTTTCCACACTCCCACAGTCAGGACACTTTCACTGAGGAGAAACTAAAGTGCAACAAAATAAAAATACAAAGCATATTCTCATCTATCCACCAAGAATCTGGAATGATTTCCCTGTATTCTTCGAACAGCACCAACCCCTTGTACGCATATTCCCATTTTGCCCAAGGCCCCACACATCCGAAAACCAACCCTCCCTCTGGGTGCTACCCAATCAAAGTGCAGATCAGTCAGGGCAAACCAGGAAAAGATCTCAGACCTGTGGTCTTTTTTAGAAAATCTTCACTGCAGCATAGTTAAAACCCTGAACAAAGTATCATGTCTGATTGAGAAAAACTGAAACTGGGGTCAAATTTGTTACAATACTTCAACAGAGCTGGTTATGATAAAGCAAGCATTCTGCTACCTGAAAGGCCATGGGAATAAATACGTTTACTTGACACATATGGCAACTGACATAGGAGGATCTTATTGCTCCTATAAATGCCAAAGATTTCTGTATGGAGCAGTTCAAAACACAGAACTTTTTTATTGATATATAGATCTTTGGTTGAACAGTTTCATTTGATATGTGTGGGTAGTCAGCACTATTAACATATGCCTCTTTACATTTAATTTGGCACTATGGTGAACAACAGTGGAGCAGTTATTAATTTAAGTGGTCTACTGGATTGTGATGAAGCAAATTTCCAGATATTGACTTAACTCTTTTCATCTTCCCTACCAGACACCACCCGCTGCCTAGTTGCAAAATACCTATTGTTGGTTTCCCAAAAACTTACAGTGCACTTACAACCCACCCATTGCTTTCCATTGGCAGGCTTTATTGTCACTCTAATGTGCTGGCTTCTTACTCAATGGCTTTCCTTGTCCCATATTGTCTATCTTGTGTTTTTTGCTACCATGGACTATAGCCTCTTTACTATCTTTTGGATTGCCTGACTGAGTCACTGTTTATTTTAGCACATATTTGTATAATTTGTGGTTAGGCACTCTAAAACAGTGAATGTTTTTTCTAGATCTCTCCCTGTTGTACTTCTTTCTGGCCTGATGTTCCTCACTTCCTCGTTTGCTGCTCACGCTCACTTGTGTGCTTCCATCCCTCTATAATTTGTGTTGCTCATTCCCTTGTGTGCTTCTCTGCCCCATGTGTTGCTCTCTCTGTCATGTTTTCCTTTTATCTCCTCACCAGGCTCTATTGTTTTTTTCCCCAATTCCCACACCCTGTTACTTCCTCCACTTTCTTCCCTTACTCCTAAGCACCTTTTCAGGTCCTTTTTTTCACTTTTTTGTCTTGGAGGGCACAGAAGCAAATTGCTGATGGCTATATTTTGGCTATTCAAATTTGATTTTCTTTTATTTACCAATCCATCTCGGATTGATAAAAAAGACATCAATGTCCATTTGCACATGCGTGATGACATGTGCATACATAAGTCATCATGCATGCATGCATCAGTGAGATGGAATGGCTGTGTCACCACTCCTTTCTGGCCGCACAGCAGCACCAAAATGCATTGGCAAAGTCAATAGGCGAGACCTTATGGCTTTGTCAATACTTTTTTTCTCTTGCCACATTTAACACTTTTAAGAAATTGTTCCTCGAAAATACACCTTTATGCAATTTCCTTATGGACCGCTGTCTACACCTAGAGATTTGTACTGGTGGGTGTATCTCAAGTACAAAAGTCACACAAGACATTACATGTTCACCTGTGCTCTATGGCCAAAATAGGCCTACTCACATGGGATTGCCACCAGTGCATTGGGGAACAGCAGCATGCAGCAAGTAGGGTAAATTGGGGAGGGCTATTGTGTCTTTGAGCTTGGTTCTGTGATCTGCCTTTATGTAGCGCCCATCTTTGTTTTTTTATTTGTTTTTTGCTGTTTTTTTTTACCAGTACCCGCATACCAGCCACACTTTTTCTCACTTTCGTTTTCAAACAAAGAAGAATTGAAGCCAGCTATCAGATCACCACTAGTAAGAACTTGGCAGCACCAAGTCCTCATTCCCAATCATTGGGCAAATGTGACTAGGACCCTTCTAATGGGATGGAATTGCAGGATTACTGCAATGTGTGATACAGAGAGCTATATAAAATCTCACCAAAAACTGCCACAAGAATGTGACTTACCATACTAACTTGCAATCATGTACTAACTTTTTTAAATATATCCACTTGCCTGCAGTTGACTCAAAGATAAAATTCAAAGTACTATGCACAAGTCCTATGCAACAAAGGATCTTGGGACATTCAAAAACTGGCCTTCACAAGAACTAACTCATATAGAATTAATCAACAGGGTTTCTAGAGACAGAAAACATAGGCACAGGGCAATGCCTGTGTGGGAAACAAAGCTATGCATTGTCTTGTATTCCACCATAATAGCAGACCTGACAACTATGGAACACATTTCATTGTGTGAGAGGAGGAGACTTAAAGGAGTGAGATCTGCGGTGAGAGCAAGGCAAGGAGACCTTTACTCTCATGATCCAAGAAGAATTGGCCATGGAATGTGGGCGGGGCTTTGTGCCGAGCATTGACCCCGCCTCCTTCCCCACACAAAAAGTGCACAAACAAACGATTCCAAGGCTGCTCCTGGTGTTCTGAGGAGATTACAAACCCCTCCATTGACAACAGCGATGTGCAGTCTACAAACACAAGCCGGAAAAGCTCTGTGCAGGGATTACCAGCTCCTGGTCAATTGACTCCTCAACTGGAGACAGTGGAGCAGAGCTGATATTGTGTGACACGCAGCAGCACACTCTGTATTGGCAGAACCTAATCATCGCACTTTGACGATGGTGGTGGGATCGAGGACTTCAAACTGGCCAGCAAATATTCACAGGTCTCCAGAAATCTGATATGGTGACAAGGGAATATTCATAGTCAATTATAAAAACGTTCACACAATTCTTTTCCATACTCATTTATGCATTAAGATTGAGCAGGTTTAGCCCCAACTTTTTGGAATTTCAGAATGTCATAGAAGAATTCCTCTTCTCCTAGGAATCATAAAAAGCAAAAGGATCAGGCGTCAATTTGTGCCTCTGTATTTTCTATTTTTAATGTGGTCTTGCTTGTAGTGTTTTTTATTTGTAATACTAATGCCTCCTATGCCTCATCTACTTTTGGTGGCTTTTAAGGGGTATTCATCAAATAAAATGAAGGTAGCAATGTGGTTTTAACATCTTTATTAAGCATCTAAAGTGTGTCGAAATAGTAAATGCATCAAGAGTTCAAACACATCGGAGAATGTAATTGAACATATCGAGAAGTAGAGTAAACTTCTGATACATGACAGCATTTGAGGAATGTAATTGTTAGTTATACATGTTCATATATTTTCCTGTCCCTGTTTAAACAGCAAACTCCTTATTGATATGGGGTCAAATCTACAAAGATGTGATGCCCTCTACACCTCATCTAATTTTGGTGGTTTTCAAGTGGTATTCATGCAATAAAATGAAGATACCGATGTGGTTTTATGATCTTTAATAAACATCTAAATTGTGTTGAAATAGTAATGCATCAAAATTTAAAACACGCAGGAGAAGGTACCTACACATATCGAGATGTAGAACAAATTCCTGATGCATGATAGCATTTGAGAAATGTAATTATTAGCTATTGATCCAGCTCTGGGCACTACTTCTAGATCTGGGTTCTGATGGGCACTATTTCTACATCTGGGGTCCGATTAATATTTTTCCAAGTTCTGAGGAGTGAAGAAACACACAATTAAACTTTCCCAGTACAAATTACAGTGTAACCTACTGGCCACACATTGAATCTCAGAGACCAAATAACATTCCAAGGGCTTTCTCACAGGCTTACATAAATTAGTCTCAAAACCATTGCATAGATATGTAAGATCGCCAAAGGAGAATTAAAGAAGCACATTACATTGCTTTTAATCAACAAGTGTAAAACTAATATGTCAATAGCTATAATACACAAAATGAGAAAGCATTTGAGGCATTAAATCCAAATCCAGCTTCTCCTGCTTAACCATTAATTCTAGATTCCCAGCTATGCTATTATCTATGAAATTTAGAAAAAAAGATCAACCCACAGAACTTCTGTAGAGGATTCTGTCAAGATGGGTGTGACCAGCATGAAGCCGCTTAGGTTAAATGTGAGGTCTGTACCTCAGAGAGGTCCGCTCCGATCAAGGGCCAAAGGAATCTGAATCTACAACTACCTAAACCACACTTAAATTCAATTCTTCCAAAAGCTGACATCACAACAAAACTTTCCACTAAAAAACAAAGTTACAAATCACACTTGTAATTGGCATTTTCCTTTCAAATCTCTGCCATTCGACCATGGTGCATCCTCGCACTCAGGAATTTCAGAGAAGAGTTACAGCTGCCAATTCAGGATACCCTTTCTATCCTTAGTAACATATCTCCTCAGCCTCTCCCCTATCTTCTTTGTACAATAGCCTGTAGACTCCTACCATCGCATCCCTCAGCTTTGAAAGATATGCAATAACACAAGCTTTCACATTGAAGGTTAAAAATGGCAAAAGAACTTTGGCCTTCACTCAGGGCAAGCTAAAACATGAATACACTTTAGTTTCAATGGCTTTCCACATGTTTCTCATGATGAACATAAAATTAATAAGGAAATAACATTTTCTAAAATACTGTAACCTAACATACTTCCAAAAATGATGAATAAATGTGGTTTAAATGAAAAGGTATATTCATATGTGCACTTTACTTGCATGCAATTCAGTGCACCACGTTATATGAAAAGCCACTTACATACGTTATATAGGAAAATAACCACTCCTTCATTTCACATCATGAGACATAATGGCACAGCCAAGTTATGATATATATGTTGCTCTATCTGTTCAAATAGCAACCTCCTTTCTGATATGCGGCCAGATATATGAAGATGTGACACAGCGTAACATAGTACGACAACTTGCAACGATGCACTGCATGGAGAGAGCAGGAATGCACCATATCTAGTAAGATATGGTGCATTCCTGCTCTCTCTCTGTGCTGGCAAACACACTGGAGCCTAGTGTGTTGCAGGCAGAATTGTTTTTGTGCAGAAAGGGACACCTTTGTGCACAAAAGCAATCCTGAGAGACCTTTTCCTCTTTCAATGTGTGTTGCAGAATGCACCACACATAGAAAGAGGAAAAACAAGGAGAAATATAGTCATTTCTCCTCATTGTGCCTCTTCTGAGAAGGCGTACTTTTTTGTCACACTCCTAGATTTACTACTGTAGTAAATCTGGAACTGTGCTAAAATCCATGAGTGCTCCACCCATGGAACACCTTCCCAGGACAGAGTAACCCAAGGCAGTGACGTGTGCTGCTTTGAGTTACTACAGATTTACTATGCCTCACACAGCCACGCACTGTGGCTCTCCATGGCATAGTAAATCTCAGTTAAGGCTTGCGTTGCTCTTGCATTGCCTTGCGTGAGGCAAGAGCAACGTAACCCTTTCATAAATCTGCCCCTCGGTGTGCTCGCCTGTTTTGCTACTGATCACGTGCATTCTTTAACTAAAAGAACCCCATTAATTTCAGCATATTTATGAATGGAAACAGATAGAAAACCCTTTGAGACTGAAGGATTATCAGTAATTCCAATGTAATGAATATTTACCCAAAGGAAATGTTTTTTTTTCTTGTGATTGATATCATGAAGGTTACATAGAAGGCACTGTGCCTGTTTCCTCTAATAGCTTTGGATGTGTGATACCGTTATCAAACAGTGAACCTTGGTGACGTCCAATGAGGAGAGCAGAACATTGAAAAACATTCTAATGAAAGGAAAATAAAACAGCTGCTATCTTAAAGCCTACTTTTCCACTGCATTGACTCCGTCTGGTTTATCCCTGGTGTACTTTGAAAGGACTGATTCACAACATTTAGTCAGCAACAGCAAAAGAATGCAGTGAACTTCTTTTTGCAGAAGGCAGTTGTAACAGGTTTATTCTAATGTGTTTATTACCACTGAAATTCTCAATATTTCACAATACCCTTTGCGTTGGTTACTTCATGAAACACGGATCCTCTGTCTTAATTCCCAATGAGTTGCTCAGTGCTTAATTTGTAAATAGAGAGGTGCCGTCGCTCAAAGCCCTTCTCTTAAACACGAGTCTGTTGTAATTAAATCTGCCAGCACTGACTACTGAGGCAGCGTAATCCTGAAGCCATCTCGGGCCTCTTCAATCCATTTACGGCCACCCCTGCCCCTTCAGCTCATCCCGCAACTTTCTATTTTCTCCCTTTATGGCGCTTTTTCGTTTTTCTTTCTTCCGTCTTTCCGATATGTGTCTTTTGCTCGCAGCAAAATGCTTGAGGCATAAGAATAAGCCCCGGCCCTCACAAATAAGTGCCGGTGCTCAGCTCAGGAAACAACAAGCACAAATTAAGCACTGGAGAACATCTATCCTTATATGCATAGAACTCAAATACATTTCTGTCCAGCGCCTCTTTTACCTGTTGTGGAAAACGATCCATGAAATAACATTTTCCTCTACACCGCCTATAAAAATGGTATTAATGATGCAGTTTACCACATTTACTACCTTACTTTACCCTTAACCTTCTCGTATGTGTAATTTTGGACATGAAGCTAAACAGGGGGAAAGCTTTGCACATATTATACCTGTGTGGATGGGTATTTCATGTGAATTGCATTTTTCCAATTTGCGTTGTGCAGTACTATCATTCTAGGTGTCGTTTACAAAAAGAAAATCCATAGGTGTAGCACAAATCTCATATGTGTAAATAACACTTTCACAAACAAAAGTGGCTTTTTCAATCATCATATGTATTTGGAGTTTCAAATGTGTCCCATGCATGTCTGCCTTGTGGCAACAGCTCCTGGTCTGTGCTGATCGCCTCCTTAACAAATTCTACACGAAAGACCTATTTGCTATGCTGGAGGGCGGGATCCCCAAAAGTTACAAACAAATAAACGTTAGATAGTGGAAGGAACAACTTAGTAAGGTTCTGGCTTCAAAACTTATGACCTACATACATACTGTCAATTAGGCATTTTATGAACCTAGTCTGTCGTCTGAAAGTATAGCTGATGTTTTGACCCATTGCTTGTTAGAATGGTTATCATCAAGACAGAAACAAGTGGAGGGTACCCAAATATTTGTTTTAAAAAAAGCAATTGAAATGAAAGAAGTGAATGAAAGGACGAGAATGGAGGCTAGCTGAAACCATATTCACTGTATCAACCCCCAGAGGCAATCCACTGTAAAAAAGCACAGTAAAAAAAATGAGTTACACCATAATTAAAAGCACCAATGGACCATGGATAGAACGGGAAAAATAAATACAAATTGGAGCAGATGATACAAATGCTCTATGTGAGTTGCTATTGGATGGAGTGGAAAGGAAATCGAAAACTGTTGTAAAAGTTAAAAACGTGTGAAAGTTTGACAGCTACCCTAATTAACAGACAACAGGGTTACAACTCAACCGGCAGGTACGAAACTGATTTCAATAAACAAATAAAAGCCTCCCTCTTGCAGCACAACAGTCACTGTCCAGATCCAATAGCAAGTGGCATGTACCACAACTACTGGATCCACTCTATCCCCATTCCTACCAAGATACCTCTGGGAAATCATGATTTAGGTATACATATACAATTCTGCCTCCCCATGAAGGCTACAGCGCAAGTGACTTCAGGTGCCAATGAGTTAGGGGAATAAAACTCCGAGTACAAGGTTTGCCCTCTCCCATAATACCTATCCCAACACAAAGGATGATGGAGGTACCCCACAGATCTAAGATTAGGCTTCTGGTTCTGCATAAAGACCCTGGGAATGGCTACCTCATCAAACACAAGGAATTCTGATTGGCTATCTCACCTAAGACTCTGACATCTCTTAGATTATTCAGAAGTACCCTCACCCCTGGTCCCACCAGTGGCATGCTTCCTCATCAGATCCTCACCCACTGACCTAATGTGTGTGGATGGGCTCCACGCAATTTGTAAGAAGAGCAGTTATTATAGCAGGACCTACAGTTAAAATGTCCAGCAGCTTTCTGCAATTTAAATAGGTAATTAGTTTATTCAGGATACCTATGTCAAGGTTAAAAACAATTAAAGTAGGATGGTAATATGGGGGTACTAGGACCCAAAAGGTCCAATGTCAAGTTGACATGGTTCAGTCCTATCAAATTCCATGCAAGGTCAACGGGCTTTCTTCAGGACTGGAATTATTTTAGATCCCTGAGTTGTGAGTTATGTATTTTCAGTCCATAGTTTGTTGTAAACATGTGGCACTCTCACATATTAGAAAGCATGCATACAATTACAAACCATACTCCAGCAATTTCCCTATGTATATTCTGGTCATTAATGTTTATGGATCCATGAGACTTTGGGAGAGAGGGGACCCTGTAGGCAAACATTCATCAAGAGTTTTTGCCCTTCTGGTTTCCTGTCCATGTTCCTCCAAGCCCAGCATGTCTTTTTGCACAAGGCAGTTGTAACATGGGTTTATTCCAATTTGTTCATTACCTCTAAAACTCTCAATACTTCACAATAACCTTTGTGTTGGTTACTTCATAGAACGTGGATCCTTTGTCCAAATCTCCAGTGAGTTTCAGAACGTCTGTACTTATATGATTCAAATACATTTATGTCCGAATCCTCTTTTTCCTGTCATGGGAAACGATCCATGAAAAGCCATCTTCCTCTACACCACCTCTGAAAGTGGAAAGAATGTTGCATTTTTCCACACTTACTACCTCACCTCACCCTTATCGTTTGTGTAATTTTGGACATGAAAGTAAATATGGGAAAATCATTGCAAATATTTGAAAATACTCAAAGCTATAACTGTGTGGATGTTTATTTAATTTGAATTGCATTTTTCTCGTTTGTGCTGTGCAATCCTATCATTCTTGGTGTCCTTTGCAAATACAGAAAATCCATAGGTATAGCAGAATTCTCATATGAGTAAATAACACTTTCACAAAAAAAAACACACCTATACAACACCCTGATTCTTTGTCACTGACTAGACACCAGAATCGTCAGTGAGAAAGTAGGAAAACGGATTAAAGAACCCTTTAACCACGTCACATGCCCTGAAATGTAGAGCCAGGATTGCATGTAAAATATTCCCTTCAGTGCAGGATTTCCAGGACAACACAACTAGACACCTTAGACATGCGAGTTGCTGAGGCATTATCCTTCCCCTGTGATCCCACACCTCACCAAGCTAACATCTCCCTAAAGATCTGAGGGCATATTTTGGGGCAGTGCAGCAAGGCTTTTTCCTGTGCTGCCCTATATCAAAGGAAAATGGCAGGAATGTGCTGTATCTATAAAATACAGCACATTCCTGTTCTCCTCCACTGCTGGAGCACAATTGGCCGCCATGCACCAATGCAGGCATCCTTATACCATGGTGCAATGGTGTCTAAGTTGTAGGAATTATTGTTTTTGTGCAGGAAGGCACACCTTCCTCCACAAAAAAACAATCAGTGGAGGCATTTTCCTCCTTCTATGTGTGCTGCACAATGCAGCAGACATTGAAAGAGTAAAAAATGAGGAGAAATAAACGTATTTTTCCTTGCTTCCCCGCCCCTGTGGAGGCATAGGCTTTTGACACATTCATAGGTTTACAAAACCTTGTAAATCTGGGAATGCATCACAATCTATGCGTGTTGCATCAGAACACCCATCGCTGCACCAATGGTATGCCTCTTTGATACAGAGTAAGGCAATGCAGCATCTTGTGCTGTGTTGCCAAGGCCACGAAAAAAAACTGCACGGTGGCTTTGTATGGCCTTGCACATATGGTCTGCAGCCTGTGCCACTGGTGCGTCAAACAAAGTGACAAACCTGCCGCACAAGCTGCTTGTTAATATGCCCCCTGGTTTTGAAAGTCACTGCCTTGTTTCTGGCACTTATAGAAGCTACATCATATATCTAAGGGAAATCTTTAAGGCAGAAGGTTGGTCTCATGCAAAGGGTCAGGTCTCCTTTACAGACTCCGACATCCAACACCTAGTATCCCCACAAGGAGAATTCAAAACTAGACTCTATTGTATCAATCTCTTGTGCTGGGAGCATTTGACTTAAACCACAGAATGAAGACACATTGTTTTGCGGCTAGTAATAAAGAGTTTAGTAAGTGTTTGTCATCACCCCTTTGGGTGAATCTTCACATTTGGCATCGAAACTAAAATCATGCTTATTGCAGATTTTAGTTTAGAAGCTTTGGTCATTTCCATTTCCTCCTTATCCTTCAGTACTTTCTCCTAAAATGCAGACAGTATTGGGCACTCCCAGAGTATGGTGTCAACCAGACCACATGTTCAAATCCCTTCCAGCAGCAGTCAGTTATATTTGGTTTCATGAGGTGCAGCCTACATGGAGTCAGATGCCTTTGTATGTAAATCTAAATATGGTGTCTCACTGGTCTGGTGAAAGTTCCACATTCAGCTCTTTTCCCCTCTCAATCTGGATGGCATGCTTGGAGCTGGATAGGGCTTTGACAAAAATATTTCTGTGAGATTATATGACAAACATCTGACACTTTCGTTAATATTTTTTTCAAAGTCGGTAAGTGTGTGTAGCAGTTCTAACCTCTTAATAAAATATTCAGTGTCTGACCTGAGTGTATCTAAAGTGGTCATTGTCCTCTAATGCGTAATCTATTTTCTTTTGCTTACATGATATAATTGCATTACGGCAGCCATGTTGGCTATTATTGTGTATTTCTGTTCCCTCGTGAGTTTAAAGGCTTCCCTGTCCAAGCCCAGGGGAAATCTGGATTCCCAAACAAGGGTATTAGGGATCCCAGAAACCTAGAGAGACCAAGCTTTTCTCCTGCACAATCCCATATGTGTAGTGTTATCCTCGTATTAGCAGAGCAAGTTAATTTATTAGCCTTGGTTAAATCTCGGTTTATGCTTGGGAATTTCCTAGAGACATTCCCCGCTAGGTGATGATCTGTGAAGCACCATTGGCATTCTATCCTGATCTAAGCTGTTCCAGCTGGAAGCCAAAGTAAAGCTGCTTTGTAATAAGTATAAATCTGGAATTTCCAGTCCCCTTGCTAATTGGTGATGTGAACATTTCTCATCCATTGTAGCTTTCTTGCCTCTGCTAATGAGCGTCTGGTTTGAATATTGTAGCTGTCTGATAATCTCACGTTCAAAACTGGAGGAGTTGTATCGGAACATGAACAGCACCCCTGTAAGCACATTCATCTTTATAGAAATAATACACTCCCACCATGACACCAAGCACCATGCCAGCTTTGTAAATCACTCTCATTCTCTCTCATCAGTGGTGGGAAGGTAACATCATGTATTGCCTGCAAGGCAGAGTCCAGGTTTATCCCTAGGTATTTATTGTTCAAGTTTATTATTTGGAAAGGGGATTGTTCTTTTCACCACATTTGCTCATCTGGAACTCATTTGAGGCCTAAGGCCTAAGACTTAAATATGATCAACCTAAATCCTGATATTTTGCAAAATGATTGTAGTTCCCTCAAAAGACGGTCTAGGAAAAATCTGAGGCTGGTCAGCAAAATCAAGATATCAGTGAAGAGAAAGACTTTCAAATCATCCCAACCCAATTTGGCACTTCTGATATTAGGGTTGGAGCATATTAACTGAGCTATGGGTTCTAGATACAGGGAAAAGAGAAGGGGTGAAAATGGACACCGTGTTGTGTCTCTTATTGAATCTGCACCCCTCTGGACTCAACCCCATGAACCCTAATCCTCAACGTGTGGTTAGTGTAGCCAGTCAAGGCCATTGCAGTAAAGTGGGCTCCCACTTCTCTGTCCCTCAGACCCTCAATCATAAAAGGGATTCTCTCTATTGAACACCTTTTCGACATCTAGGGACAGCAGGACTACAGTTTCTTTAAATTTATGTCAATAAGTTTGTCTTTCTTCGTATAGTCCTCAACTCTGTTCTTAGGAATAAACTCCACTTAGTCTGGATGATCAGATCCTGCTCCAAGGGCTGTAGCCAGTTAGCTATTATTTTGGTGTAAATTTTAAAATTAGCATTCAGTAGGGAGATTGGCCTGTAGGGGCCGCAATGTTCTGGCTGCCTTACTTTCTTGAGGATAAATGATACCCATGCCTTAGTCATGGGCATGTCCCGGGAGGGGTTATCATCATAGATTTTGGTCATTAGGGGAACAGGGTGGGCCGGACGTTCCTATAGAAAGCTGGGGTGAATCCACCAGGTCCCAGGGCTTTGAGAAGTGTAAAGCCTTTCCCAGCTGAAATAATTTCAACCAACATTGTGGGGGATTCTAAACGGATGTGTTAAACTGTGGAGAACTTGCTAAGTCTGTGGAAATTGCCCAATAGCAACATCAGCAACTGGGAAAGTTGAGTACAATGCCTGATAAACTTGTGCAAATGCTTCTCACTTGTTGTCCTCATTCAATCAGAGAAATAGTACTGTTGTGGGAATGAGTTAGCCCTCAACCTCCTTGTACACTCCGGAGTAGGTGGTGATGCCCCCATGCAAACTGGTTAGCCCTGCACTATTCTTCTTGTTTTAACAGGGGTGTGAAGGACTCTAAAATTAAAGAACGTTGGATTTATCCAATTGCCAATTTATTAACCATTACGTTTAGCTCTCAATGTTTCAGAAGAGCAAGCCGTCTCTTTGTGTGCATACCTTAGAGCCTGTGTCATAGAATCCAAGGACAAACACCTGAAGCTGCTAGCGAAAGCATATGTGTCCCCCAATTAATCCCTCACTATATCACATTGACAATTTTAGAACTGTAGAAGTCATCTAAAAGGGGATCTAGAAAACAGCTTAAATCCAAGCAAATGGATAAATCTCCTTTCAGAAGATATCAGAAACCTCTGAGCCTACTAACCATTTCTGTGGTGGTGTCATAAGTAATAGAACATTGTCCAACTCTCCACCCCACCAGGTTCGATTCTAGTCTATTGTAGCCTAACTTCAGTGCATGCTAGGCCTGCTTAGTCCATCATCGTGCCACCACTGTACCATCAGGCTTTGAGTCAAGCTTAGGTTCTCCAAGGCATAGGAAGGTTGCAATCCTCAGGCTCTTGTTTAATCATGTCTGGATGGGGCTTGATGTTGTGCCTGTGTTTCCACTTCTGCTAGCACTCTCTTTTCTCTTTGAGGGGATCCTGACTTATCTGAACCATATGGCCACTGGTTTCAGAGTTGCCTCCTGTGCTAATGCCCAGGATCTTCTATGCCTTTGTCAGCAATTTCGACTGCACATGTTTGCCCTGCCATTCAAAGTAGGTCTTAACTTAATGGTGTGTGGCCATTTCTAAGGAGTTTCGTGTTGCTGCCTGTATTGGGTCTCAGGATAAAAGTCTCTCTATTTGAGCAGAGTGGTTTTCACTAAGCCTTGGTAGATGAAAAACTGATAACGTTTGAACAACCAGCACTCTTGGGTTCTTGGTGCTGACATAACCTGCTCCGTGATTTGGAAATGATGGACATGTGTGATAATATCTGGGGGTGGGGAAGCAATTCCCTCATTGGGTGATGATTGTCACTCTCTAAGTCCTATCCAGGATGATCTGGTCTGCAGTGTCCAGGAGTAAGGAGTGCAGTAGTCTGAGTGTAAAGTTTTCATAAGTGTTTCCTCCGCCCTGAATGGAATCAAGTCAAGTCAGTGCTGGTGGCACTGTTTGGCTTATTTGTCAAGTTGACTAGTGGCCACTTTAAAAGGAGTAGCTCTGCAAAGGAGGTCCTTGACAGACTGGTCAAGTTGGTGCCTTGCTCACATATTCTGACAGAGTGGCTGTGACAAGAGATCTCTTCTTTGGGTATCTGAATGGATGAGATTTGTCTGGTGACTTTTTGCCCCCGAGCAGGTGCTCCACCCAACCTGCTCAGGGGACCACATTGACCTGTGTGCATTAAGAGACCAAATCATCAGCCTTGTTGGCACCATCACCCCGAATGGGGGACGTCCGCTATTAATTTGCTTAGGCGCAAAGCATTCCTGTGTGGTGACTCAAACAATCGCTTCAAGTTCTCCGCCTACAGAGATCAGTTGAAAAGGTACCATTTACTGTTATCCAGTCACTGCATAGATTGATCTACCCCTCTATTAGGTCTACTTCCACACTTTCTTTGGGTATAGTACCTTGAACATTGTCCCTACTGTATGCATTGGTAGTGATTTGGCCACCTCATTGTCCCTAACATTTGCATTGGTAGTGATTTGTCCCCACCAGCAGGGCCCTTACTCAAGATCACCAATCTCCACTCATTGGCCAGCAAGGAAAGTATCAGCACATTTGATGCCTCATGGTCGGGGCGATCTTCCTCGCGCTCCGCCGTTCTTTGTGCAAGTTTTCAAGCCTGGGCCCACCTGAGCAACCCTTCACTGTGTATGTGGGTATTTAGGAATGGTGACTTCAAAGCCACCCTCCTATGTGGGGATGGCCACCCTTCAGCCACCAGCCCATGGGTGACCTCTCACCCCTATTGACGAGAGGCGGCTGTGGATATTGTGTTGTCCCTGCTTTTTGATTCAACAACTTGCCAAGGGATGCTCAGTAGAGCCACCCCACGGCCCTAGTTTCTGCCACTGCCCCGAGCAGGTCTCTCCACTCCCACTAACCAAGTGATGACCTCTCCTGGGGCCACAGCAGTTTCCCTCTGGCCGTGTAAAGCTGCCCTGTTACCACTTGCTTTTCTCAGCAGGCCACCATTTTGGAAGAGGCTACAACAACTTGCAGACTCCTGGCAGGCCCTGTGGTCTCAGTGCTGCACTGTGCTCCGTTGCAGCTCGCCTCTTGGCTACGAGGTTTCGAGGCTGCATCACCAGGCCCCGACTTCTGCTTTGAAGGGCCGGGGGAAATGCAATTCAACAGAATCGCTAAGTCTGAGTGGCAAAGCTCCAAAAGAGACTTCTCGTCGCTCCATCATCTTGTCCACGCTCCTCCTCATGCCTTTTTCGCATGCAAATCCATGACTATTACATGAAGTTTGCACTTTGGCACTAATTCATTTTGCATAGATTTTTTTTAATGAGCTATATAATATTATCAATTTTCACGGGGAAAATGTACAACATTATTTTATACCATGCATCTCTCACAAACTATCGAAAGCCCGATTTTATCTAAAATGTATTACCACCATTCCATTTAACTTCGTTGCGCGACTGCGGCACATGCAATACCTCAGTGTGTCATCTCAACTCGCCAGACGTAACTTGTACATGCAATGGAGCCTGCATGTATTAGATGATGCTTTCTTTACTTTCCTTAACTTTGTTACTCACAGCACACATGTGCTTTCGCCTCAGGCTTTCCCAAATGTCTGGAACCAGAACAGTTATCCCACAATCCATAAATGAACAGAAAGTCACAATCAGTTCAGTTTTTATCATAATTCAGTAATGTGTGATCCCAATAAAATAGAATTCCTATTTCTTAAAACCGTTTTTGCAAGCACTTAAAAATTCATTTGACCCAATTCGTAAAGATATGTGTAAATCCGCACCCACAGGTATATACACTTGTACTGATGCAGATTTATGGATCTCTGGAGTTATCTAAACTTTCCAAGAGTACTCACGGGGACCAAATCAAAACAACATTCGTAAATCTGCACTGTCAGGTTTTAATCCTTTCATGGATGAAGATATGCACATATACCCAAACCTTTCAAAGTTGATTTCAATATTAGTTACGTTTATGCGAAGGGCTCTCTGCGGGTGTAATTGTATAAAGTGCACAACTGAACATTGCAAATATGTCTGCATTTGTGGAATTTGCATTTTGTTTGTCTGAATATTTCCAAAATGTACAGTAAATTCCAGCCCTATAACTGTCAACACTCTACCCTGGAGTACAATCTATCCATATATAACATTATACCTTTCTCGGTACACGTTCCTTACGCATAGAAATCCGGTCATTTGTGCCTGTATGTTGAACCTATTTGTGTAAGTGGCTTTGTGAGCTGTTGCCAGAATTTACAGCTAAAAAAAGGTGTGGGGAGTTCCCTGTAACCCATGAGAGTTTTGGAAAAATAATTGAAAAACAAGCAAAAGGTGCTCTAAAAGGGAAAAATTATAAATTAGGTCAAAGCCGTGGATTGCCACCTGATTACGAATGCACAACGGAGTACATTCCTAAATAAAATGGATTATTTTTATAAACACCCTTTTATGTATTCAAATGTGTCGTCACATTAATGCATTCATTGATGCAACTAGAATTTTTATTCAATTATTGCTCTCTTCCCTTTATAATCTCTCTTTCTCTTTCTCTTTCTCTTTCTCTTTCTCTCTCTCTCTCTCTCTCTCTCTCTCTCTCTCTCTCTCTCGCATGCCGAGCTGAAAAAAGTATTTTACCACTCCAGGAACAGTACTACAACTTTGGATTGGTAAAATATCATCCAAGCTAACATGGAATGAATAAAAGCATCCCTTGACATGTGTTTCACTTTTGTTACAAGCTCTTCAGAGAGGTATAGCTTTGTCCAGACACAAATGAGCACCCAGTATAAGCCAAAACAACACCCTTTCAGACTTAATGTGCTGTATAAATTATGCAAAAAAGGGAGCAAGAAACTCTGGGTAGTTTCCAAGTTCAGGTGGAGAGCAACTCCTATATAGAGCACCCTACAACACCAACAACATGCTG
This sequence comes from Pleurodeles waltl, assembly GCF_031143425.1. Lineage (NCBI taxonomy): Eukaryota > Metazoa > Chordata > Amphibia > Caudata > Salamandridae > Pleurodeles > Pleurodeles waltl. The sequence continues at coordinate 585,048,821 of NC_090438.1, read as the reverse complement.
AAAAGAATGAAAGGAACCCCTGGCACGTGTTTTGCTCTTGTTATGAGCTCTTAAGAGAGGTATTCATATTATCAGGGGTGGCTCCTCCATTAGGGTGGAGGAGCGTTGCCCCCCCGCAAGCAGCGGCAGCTGCAAACCTTTACAAGGAACTTATAATGAACAGTTTTTATTATTGTTTCCTTATAAAGGGGCAGGGTCACAGGGGTGACGAGGAGTGCTCAGCACTTCCCCTCAGATTCCATGTATTTGGCCGGCTGTCTCGAGCCAGCCAAACACACATGCGCAGTAGGCCCGGCGCTCCCAGCCAATCCTGATGCAGCTCTGAACAGCGTCAGGTTTGGCCGCATGGCAGGCTAGGAGCATGTGCCTGTCTGCAGCGATGGAGGAGAGAAGCAGTGCGGTATGATGGGGTAGGTAAGCGTTTGTTTAATTATTTTTTTCAATGTAATTTTTATACCCACTGAACCCCTCCTTCATACCCCCTCCCCGGACCCACCCCACCCTGCCCCTTTCACGCGCTGTGAGCTGTGAATGCATATTATTAATTACAGGTTGGCTTGGATGGTATTTTACCAATCCAAAGCTGTAATACTGTGTCTAGAGTGGTAAAAGGCTTTTGGCATTTTTCAGCTCAGCATGGATGGCACTTGCTAAGACTGTGCTCAAAGTCTTTGCTGTAAAAAAGGCAAAAGACTACATCACTTTGGATTTGAAAGTGGGTTTGTGAGTGTATGAGTGTGTGTTTGAGTGCATGCATGTGTGACTTGCTGTGTGGGTCTGTAAGTGGGTGTGTGAGTATCTGTATGGGTGTGTGAGTGGGCGTGTGAGTGGCTATGTGAGTGGATGTATGAGTGGCTGTGTGGGTGTGTGAGTTCTAATGTAGTTCTGTGAGTGGGTGTGTGAGTGGCTGTAAGGGTGTGTGAGTGGGTGTGTGGGTGGTTGTGTGTACGTGGATGTATGAATATGTGAGCGTGTCAGTGGGTGTGTGAGTGGCTTTTGGGTCTGTGACTTGGTGTGGTAGTGGTTTTGTAGGTCGGTAACTGGGTGTGTGAGTGTGTGAATAGGTTTGTGAGTACGCGTTTTTTTAAAATTGGGGTCTGGATCCACAGATCTGACATGGATTCACACAGGGACCATGCTGAGCGACGTAGAGGTTCTGTGGACCCTTGCGTGCCCCCCAAAATTGTTTTGTTGCAATTTCTTGCCTATAAATGGCCCTTCAGAGACCCCTCCAACATGGATCCACAGATATAAATACATCTTTTTTGTTAATAACCCCAAAACTACAAAACAGATTTACACCAAATTTCAAAGAGATCTTTCAATCAATCCATCAATCAGTTTTTATAGTGTAACTGCTCACCTGTGAGGGTCTCAAGGCACTGGTGGAGGGTCTGGGCCTCATTCGAAGAGCCATGTCTTGAGATTCTTCCTGAATATGGTGAGTGCTGGGCTTTGTCTGAGGTGCATGGGTAGGTTGTTTCAGCTCTTGCCTGCGAGGTAGGTGAAAGATCTTCCTTCGGCAGTGGTTTTCTAGATGCGTGGAATGGTGGCTAGTGCCTTCTGGATGGATCGGAGGAGTCTATGGAAAGAGATGCAATGATTCAGGTAGGCCAGTCCGATGTTGTGAAGGGCCTTGTAGGTGTGGGTGAGTAGTTTGAAGTAGATTCACTTCTCTACTGGGAGCCAATAGAGGGGTCTCAAGTGTTGAGAGATGTGTTGCTGAGGGGGGAGGTTCAGGATGAGTCTGGCGGCAGCATTTTAGATGAGTTGTAATTTCCTGATGTTCTGGTGCTGTCGTAGAGTGCGTTGCCGTAGTCGAGCTTGCTTGTTACTAGGGCGTTGGTGACTATCTTGTGGCAGTCGTCTGGGATCCACTTGAAGATTTTGTGGAGTTGGTGGAGGGTGTGCCAGCAGGAAAATGTGACTGGATTTACCTGTCGGGTTATTGTTAGGGAGGAGTCAAGGATGATTCCCAGGTTGGGGGCGTGGTCAGTCGGAATTATTGGGACGATGAGCGATGTGGGCTACCAGGAGTCATCCCAAGCAGAAGTGGAGTTTCGGATGAGCTCAGTCTTGTCTGAGTTGAGCTTGAGGTAGCTCTCCCTCATACAGGCTGTGACGGCTTTCATTCCGGTGTGAAAGTTACTCTTGTCTTTGTCCAGGTCTTCAGTGAGGGATATGATGACTTGTGTGTCATCGACGTAGGACACGATGTTCATTCCGTGGCCTCTGACAATGGCTGCAAGCAGGGCCATGTAGATGTTGAAAAGTGTTGGGCTCAGGGAGGATCCCTGAGGGTCTCCGCAGCTAACTTCTGTTGGTTTGGATATGAAAAGTGGGAGCCTGACTCTGTTCTTCTGGTGAGGAAGGAGCAAATCCATTATAAGGCTTTTCTGTGGATTCCTACATCGTGGAGTCTGGTGCATAAGGTGCTGTGGGAGAACATGTTGAAGGCTGCTGAGAGGTCGAGGAGTATGAGTGCTGCAGTGTGACCTGTGTCGAGGAGTCTGCTGATGTCATCGGTGGCTGCAAGAAGAGCTGTCTCCATGCTGTGGTTGCTGCGGGAGCCAGACTGGGAGGTATCCAGAGAGTTGTTGTCTTCGATGAATTGTTGCAGCTGTGAGTTTATGCCTTTTTCCAGGACTTTGGCCGGGTAGGGTAGCAGCGAGATGAACCGGAAATTCTTTAGCTCTGATGGGTCGACTGTGGGTCTCTTCAGGAGAGGGCTTACTTTGGCGTGTTTCCAATCATCTCGGAAGGTGGCTGTTTTGATAGAGCAGTTCAGTGCCTTGCGGAGTTGAGGGCGATGGATGCACTGGCTCTGTTGTAGATGTGGTGAGGACAGGGGTCTGTGGGAGCTCCGGAGTGAATGCTGTTCGTGATGATTTCAGTCTCTTCTGTGGTGAGAGTGGACCAGCTGTGGAAAGTTTTGGTGGGTTCTGGGGGGTTGGATCGATCATAGGTTCTGATGCTGGGTGGGTTCTGCGGTTCTGAGTGGGATCTTTGGGGCGCAAAATCTAGCTTCTGTAATTCCATTCAGCGGTTCGGGCTGTATTTGTGTTTAAAATCTCTATGTGAAAATTCATAGGGAAAACATGTTTTGGGACCCCTCTTTTTTCTCAGTACCCGCTTAACGAATCACCCCAAAACATTCCAGAAAGCAGTTGAAGTGGGTGGCAAACTAGTTTTGAAAATTTTGTGAAGAGTCGTCAAATGGCACCAAAGTTAGCAAAGCACAAAACACTTTAAACTCTGGAAACTACATAAATTCACCAATTATAGTTATAGTAATGTCAAGTAACTATACGTCGTGCCTTAGTGTAACTATAACTTATGCCTTCATCTTGCACTGGTAATTACCCCACATATTACATCACTCATGACATGTACTATGACATCATTGACAATATGACTGCAAGAGTTGCAATGACATTATTGATGAGAAAACTGCATGGCGACTGAGTTATAGATACTTTAGAGCATGGGAACTCACAAACATTTGTTCAGGGTCCAAAACGTTCTGTCTGTGGTGCGACCGAGGGCCGCATTGATGCCAGGAATGTGGTAGTCGGGGCCTAGGAGGTGTAAGGTGTGTGGAGGGGATGCAACGCATGTACATCTAGTTGTTGAATTGCACCTGGGATCAAGCCCGGCTTCCCCACTTGACCAAATTGTGTTATCGGAGCCAACTGTTTTGTTTCATTTTGCCGACTAGCATTGTTGTCAGGGTGGCTTGAGGCATGAATGTTTCTAAATTCATATTTGAAAAGTGTCACTTAAAAAAAAATCACAGTGCACTTTTATAACCTGATGTACTAAGGTGAAACTCATGTTAATGAAATACACTTTTTTTTAGTTTTGAAAGGAGCTTATCATTTTTACATGCTTGTTGTAAGATGTCTAAAAATGAAGGTGTTCTTCAAGTTAAGTGGTGCAGGACAGCTTCTGTGCTTTTTTTTTTACTTCAGTTTGACTGAAAATAAATGATTGTTGCATAATATATTTATGAGCTTCAGTTCTTTGTAAAGTAAACAGCAGCCTAGTGCTGCTGTTGAACCAGTGGCCCCATGTAAAGGTCGGGAGACCCTCAGGCCCTAATTTGAGTATCACTGCTTTAGACCATGAGTTATAGCTATTTCAGAGAACTATAAAGGGTGAATTTCTGTGGTTTTTAGACTTTAAAACATTACGGGCCAGATGTAGCAAACGGTTAGCGAGTCGCAAACGGCGAAAATCGCCATTTGCGAGTCGCAAACCTGAGTTTGCTATGCAGAAATGCATTTTGCGAGTCGGGACTGACTCGCAAAATGCATTTCAGAGTCGCAAATAGGAACGGGTGTTCCCTTCCTATTTGCGAGTCGGAGTGGTATGCAACTCCAATGGAGTCGCAGTTACCATCCACTTGAAGTGGATGGTAACCCACTCGCAAATGGGAAGGGGTCCCCATGGGACCCCTTCCCCTTTGTGACTGGACCCCAAATTATTTTTTCAGGGCAGGTAGTGGTCCAAGGGACCACTACCTGCCCTGAACAAAATTCTGAAACAAAAGTTTTCGTTATTTTTTTTTAAGTGCAGCTCGTTTTCCTTTAAGGAAAACAGGCTACACTTGAAAAAAAAACTGCTTTATTTAAAAACAGTCACAAACATGGAGGTCTGCTGACTACAGCAGGCCTCCATATGCATGAGTGCCCATAGTCGCTATGGGGCCACAATTTGCGACCCACCTCATTAATATTAATGAGGTGGGTCTTTGCGACCCCATAGCGACTCACAGACGGTGTCTGAGACACCGTTCTGCATTGCAAATTGCGAGTTGCAATTTGCGAGTCGCTCGAGTCGCTCGGACTCACAAATTGCAAGTCGCAATTTGCAAAGTTGCTACATCTGGCCCTACGTTATTACTGAATGCATTTCACCTAACTATAATGTTACTTTAACCTTTTTTTTGTCAGATATATATTTTTTGAACATTTTTTATTGGTGCTTTGTATTTTTTCATCAGTTATGACAATATATAACATTGTTAGAATGGCGTCAGTTTATGCATCCATAGGTTATCATATTCTTAAATGCCCTGATACATCTAGTAGAATGTGCTATTTCTGAGCAGTTGTGGTTTACCCAAGCTCTGGTCCGCGTGCTCTGAGGCAGTGTACGTAACCTGCATTAGATTCTTTCAGTACCATATCACGTGCCCCGGGGAGGGCCTCTTTTTTTGCTCTCTGTTCAAACCACACCTAGCAGCCCCATTACCCCTTCAGCTTTCTGCATATCGATAAACATGTATTCACCGGACTGCACTAAGGACATAAACATTAAACAAGGTCCCAACTCCCCTCCCAAGGACAGTCCAGAAACGACTGACCACCCAAACAGAACACAATAACCATGATGAGTGTCATGCGATACCGCCCCTACCAGAACCAAGAGGCAAGAAGAAGTGGGGGGTGAGAAATACATTGGGACAACATCACCCAATCCGGGCATTTTCCTATAACTTCATATGCTCTGCAAGATCAGCAGCAGCCCTATGTAGGTCCATGGAGGCAATTTAAATTAGGTTGTCGGATGTCTGTGGCATCATTCGGGGAAGATCTTCTGGTGAACTTGCTCGGAATTCGACAGATGAATGTCTCAGTCATGATCTCAGTCTGTTCCAGCCCCCTTCCCATCTGAAAGGTCAGGGTCTGTTAAGGAGGCTGCAGCTTGAAGCGCTAGTTTCTTCACCTCTTCGGATTGGGTGGCTAAGGGTCTGGTGAGCCGGGGCCGGGAAACCCAGCTCCGGGATCTACTCCATCGTTTTTGGCGCTGGGCAGTCGCAGCCGTATTCTTTTCTTTGTCTTTCTGTTTTGGGGACCCAGTCGTGCTTGATCGATATCGTTCCAGCCAGGTCCATGCTTCTCCAGGATCCTGACAAAAGTGTGTAGTCCCGTCCACCATAAGTTTGAGCCAGTAGGGGAAGAGTAGTGCATATGTTATCCCTTCCTCTCTAAGCGCTCTCTTTACTGTTGCGTAGGTGGCTCTTTTGGCCTGCACAGCCGCTGTAAAGTCTGGGAAGAGACTTGTTTATCCCCCTTCCACCATAGAAGGCCCAGCCACATGCGCCCTCTGCAACAGCAGGTCCCGGTCTTGACAGTGAAGAAGTTTGGCCACAATGGGTCGAGGTGGCCTACGGGTTGCGATCTTTGGGCCGGTATGCAGTGCGACATCTCCAGAGCAAAGAAGGGCGCAAGGTCATGGCCGTCCATTAGATTTCGCAGCCATGGTTCAAGGAATTCCACCATATTACTCCCCTCTATTTCCTCCAGCAGTCCAACAAGGCGGAGATTGTTGCAGCAGTTGCAGGCTTCCGCATCTTCTGCTCGTCATTCCAATCGATCCACTCTGTCTGCCAAATGTGACACTTGGAGCTGCAGTGCTTGGTGAGGGCTGGAGGGTCGTCATCGTGTATTCCACTTCCCTAACTTCATCTGTCAGTTTCTGGTGGCCCGCACACATCAACCGCAGCTCAGCCACTACCTTGCCAATATCTCGCTGAAGGGTAAGCTTGGAGTCTTCGATGGCCCCAAGTATTTTGTTAGGGTGTAGATAATTTCCTCAGTTCTAGCGTGTGCAATCACCTGGTATCTGATCAGGCAAAGTCTGGGTCATTTGCCCCGCAGGGCCCTGAGATATGGGCTTAGTTTTCCCCATGAAGAGCCCATTCAGGGCTAAGCTAGGGTGTGCGATGTGCTTTTGTCACTAGTGCTATAGTAGGGCTGCTTTGGGGCCCACACACAAATCTCACAGGTCACCTTTAGTCAGTTCTGCGGCCGGAGTGCCTACACAGTTCTGCTTCTACCCTGTTGCGAAGGCTGGGCCAGCCTCTGCCTTCTTGTGCCTTCTTGTGGTGGGGGCCCCACCATGAAACTCCTTGCACAGCGGGCAAGAAAGGAGCCAGGCTCCTCCGTTTGGCCCCCCTCCGCCACTCCAGCAGCCCCGTTGGGTCAGGTGTCGTGTCCCAGCACCCCAGGGGAAAACGCACAATCTTCGTAGGAGTTCACTGCCAGGCGGGACCTCCCAGGTTCCTCTATTTTGCCATCATGCTATGTGCCTCCGTTGTTCAACTAGTACATCAGGTTCAGCGCCGCATGCCGGACCGCCAGTAACCACTCAATGACGGGGCGGTGCCTCCTTCCTCTACTCTCTCCTTTTGCCAAAGTCAATGTACGATGCTCCTGGTCGGGGAGCCCTGGGTCTCACTGTCAGCACCCCATGCCTCTATTGCGAATATACTAATCCCCTCAGGGGCCCGGGCCTTCTGCTTCACCTTCTACAGTGCCCCACTCTGCTCCTCTGTGGACGGCAGTGAGATGGAAATTCCCCGAATCTCCACTCACCCACTTCCCGACGGGCGCCACACCAGCATCAGCATTCAGCGCCGCCGGCTCCAGTTCTTTTCTTTCCAGGGAGGGAGGGTCCACGCCTTACACCAGTCTCAGGCTCAGCGAGGCTACACCACTCAGCGGCAGGGCACAGCCCGCAGACCCAATTCTCCCGTCGGGTTTTCTGCTGCCTTGCGCCATCCCCGTTCACGAGCAGCAGCCCCGCTCGGTTGTCCAGGTTGCTCTGCACAGAGCACCTGGTCAAGGGGTTCTCTACTCCTGCCGCTGAGTTTAGGATATTTGCTGCGGGCTGGGGCAGAGCAAAAAGATTGCGCATCTGCCATGTTGGATCACGTAACTACGCCCCCAGTGTATATCTACATATATATAGATATATAAACATATATATGGTTTTATATATATGGTTAACCTGGCTGCCAATAGTAGGTAGTCATAGTTAGGACCTAGTTTCCATTGAAATAAACGTTTTTTGACTTGCCTACATCTTTGGCATCATTTGATCAATCTTCATGAAGTTTTCCAAAAACAATGCTCTCTTGAATGTTGTTGTGCATGGTAAGTTTCTGGGTGCTCCGTCAAGCATGGGATAAGAAAAAGGAGGGTCAAAAAAATGCATTTCCCATGTTAACTCTCATAGATTCTTAAGACACGCTTGCAACCCAAACCGCTGGATGGAATGACTCCAAATTTAGAAAAAAGGTATTTTTTGGTCCGCAGATGAGTCTTGTTTAATTTTGTGTAAATCTGTCTGTAGTTCAGGAGAAATGAAAGTAAATCCAAATTTGTATACCTAGGGTTGTGACAAATTCGTGAATATTGAAGATCTGATTGGCTGCCAACACTTCAATCAGGAAGTGTTGGCAACCATTTTGAGACTTGGGTTCAGCCGATTCTCAAAAACAAATGAAAAAAAAGGCAGGGTACTGTTACCTTATCCCCGTCTCTATGGTGCAGTGGTCCCCCAAGGACTGGCCCCTACCTCTGAAAAGCATTTTGTTTTTTAAATAGTGGCAAAAATCTGGGGGGGTTATTACAACTTTGGAGGAGGTGTTAATCCGTCCCAAAAGTGACGGTAAAGTGACGGATATACCACCAGCCGTGTTACGAGTTCCATAGGATATAATGGACTCGTAATGCGGCTGGTGGTATATCCGTCACTTTACCGTCACTTTTGGGACGGATTAACACCTCCTCCAAAGTTGTAATAACCCCCTGGAACTTTTGCAATTTTTGTCATGATATTAAAAAAAGCAGCTTGGTTTCCCGCGCTTGCTTTTATTTTTGCCCCCAGGTGGGCCAGGTCCTGAGGGAATATTGATTTAAGGAGAGGGGTGCATAGGGCCTACCACCTGGGGTTGCTGAAGCCCAGGGGACCGCCACCGCCCGGGACTTTGCATAAAATGTATGCGGGGCATGTAGCTCCCCAGGGCCGGATCCTGCTACCTCCTGAGGTACCCACCCTCCGGAGGTAGCTGTTTGCTTTTGCTTGGTGGAAGCTGACACGCAGAAGCAAACATACCTCTACTTTCAGCATGCTTGAGCTATCAAACAGCTCCTGCTTGCTGAAAGCAGCATTTTCCTCTCTTTCCCTGTAAGCAAAAGTTTTTGTGGGGAAAAAGATGAAAACTTTGCTCCCGCAAGCAGGGAGCTGCTATTTAAAGCAGCTCCCTGCTTACCGGAGCAATGCCGGCTCCCGCAGGATGCTGGGAACTGGCTAGGACCGCAGGGGCCTGCAGACTCTCCCATTGGTCCTGTGATGTCACCAATCATCTTGCTTGTGTGGCGCTTGAAAGCCATTCCATGTAGAGACCATTGCAATAACAATAGCAATGGTCTCTCCACAGAATGACTTCAAAGCTGCACACAAGCAAGATGTTTAGTACAAATGTTTTAGTTGTATGGTTTTATATTTTCATGCACAGCAGAACAGAGTGACGTCTGGCCTACTAGTAAACACTCAGTAGGTTGAAGGTTCGAACCCTGGTATCTCATGGCAGTGTGTCTCTTTATTTACTCGTGTTTAGAATGTTAAACAATCCTAGTGATGGAACATTTACATCTTTTTCCCCATCACCATATTTGCATTGAATGTCCTAGAGATGTCTGGACATTGCACACTAAGAAATCATCTGTGGCCTAGTGGTTAAGGTCTCAGACCCTCACACTGAAGGTTGGGGATTCCGGTCTAGGTGTGTCAGTTGTCATTTCTCAGCTTTAAATTCTTTTGAACTTTAAAAAGAATCGGACATCAAAGTGATCTCACTCTTTTTATTTGTCAAATACATTTTTTTCTCTTTGTCAGAACATTTCTCATTGTAAGTGGTGTGGGACTGGGTGGTTATAGATGGTTGGTCGGAGGGCCTGGCCAGAGGCTAGGCCCTGTGAGCATCCCCCGCGAAGCACAGCCCAAAGTTGTGCATGTCACAAAGTTGGATGGTTATGGTGGTTGGCCACAAGGCCGGGCCGCAGGTCAAGCCTTGCAGCTAACCCTCACCATGCACAGCCGAAGGCCATGCATGGCATCGGTTTTGAGGGTCATAGGGTCATATGTATTAAAGCATTTTCCCATAGACACAGAATGGGTAAAACCCTTTGATACATCTGGCCCATAGAGTGTTGGCCACAGGGCCTGGCCATAGGTCAGGTCCTGTGGCCAGCCCCACCGCACATGGCCAAAGGCTGTGCATGGTGCAGGGATGAGTGGTTATAGGGGTTGGCCTCACCGTGCAGCCAAACCCCACTGCGCACAGCCAAATGGCGTATGCAGGAGGGGCTGGATTCACGCATTGTAATTAAAATTACTTTTTTTTAAAGCGTAGAAATTCACTGATAAAAACAAAGTTACAGGGACAATGTAGTTGGCATACAAATTAACTTAATCAAAAAATTTTTACAGGGACTTTATGGTTAGGTTCTGAATTTAGTCGCATAAAATCACAGTGTTTCAGAACTTATAGAGTTATTTCAAGTAACTATAACTTGTGCCCTAAGGTAACTGTAACTGTAACTCGCACCCTTGCCAGGCCACTGCTAATTATCCCAGATATTACAGCACTCATGATGAAAACTGTACATCGTGGGGGCACGAGTAGTAGACACCTTAGGGCGTAGCTATCCAGTGTCATGGAACCTGAAACAAAGGATCTGTAAAATATAAGAAACATAAAGAAATATTAGTTCTGTGTTGCAGGCTCCGATCTATGTGGCACAGTAACCCATAATAGAGGTCTTTGTACAGGATAATATATCTGGGAAGAAATAACTTTCCTCTTTATTTTTTAAACAAAGATCAAGCAATGGGATAAAAAGTATAATAACAACTGTGCCTTGTTATTTAGTCAATATTCACCCTAAATGCAATCAAAAGCAAGCCTAAGAGGGGAGAAAGGAAATTGGTGAGTGGGGACAGAATTGTCCCACATAAAGAGTAATTGTGCTCTTGGAAGGAAGCCTATTAATTCATCAAGGGCAATCGAATGCCGAGAAAAACAATCAGCATCATGACAGAAAGATGTGCCAGACGTGAGCTCAAACCTAAGGTGCTTTTTTGCAAACAAATGGAGCACCCTGACAATGAAACAGAAGAACAAAGAGAGTTATAATTGAGCCCCAGCAAAATAATAAAAGAATGAGCAGACGGGGATCACAGAAATCAATAAATGGTGCAAAATTAGAACATTAAAATTACATTGAATGTGAACGGATTCCAGAGGGACTGCCCATTTTTGTTCTTCCCACATTGAACGACTTAGATCCTGATTTACTTCAATAGTGGCAGATGGACACCACAGAATATTCTGCAAGACTGATGAAGATCCTGATTATTCATTCAGAAAGGAAACTCTCCAAAGCAACTGAATGTTTTAAGGAATTGTAGGAACGTTTGGAGCCTTTGAAAGATAAAGAAGAAGTAAATAATGCTTTATCCTTAATGGAAAATAAAATGGAAAAACATGAGGCAGAGGTTGGGACCAAGAAAGCAAAGAAGGTAATTTGTGACAGGATTGATTATGCCAGTGGCAGTATTTATACCTTCACATTATGGAACAGAAGATGGAGGCGAAGGCGAAGGCAGCCCAAACAAATGTGGACAGCTCAGAAGTCAATTTGGGGGTTGAGTGGTCAATTACATCAATGCACAGATTAGATTTTCCAGAGTAAGTCAAATTGTATCGGATACAAACAAGGAAGAAAGGCAGAAGGGCTCAAATGAAAGGCAATGTTCCAACAACAGATGGAAGACATGTAGATCCAAAGGGAATAGGAAAAGGATGGAGTTTCAAAGGCAAAAGAGTATGACCATGGGAAAAAACAAAAATCTGGTCATAAATCTTTCCAATAAACAACTGAACAAGAAACATATGGATTTACTGAACAAAGGTCTCACATTTTGCCCCTTGGTATAGATAGACCCTCCTACTGCCAGGATAGATTTGTACAAATTTTCATGAAAGTTGAAGGTAAAGAAATATTTTTCAAAAAAGAACTTCAGACAAGAGAAAAGAGTGAAATCTAAGGAAAGGAGGAGCACGATATCTGTACTGACATTGAAAGATGTAAGACACTTGAGAATATTAACCTCCTTGGCTATGGAGGCAGAGGAAGTATCCATGCAAGAGGCATGACAGATTTACAGTTTTGTGGGTCTATGCGTATTCAAGTGACTGAAACCATTTTGAGAAAATGTAAAACCGAATCTAAATGTTTCCCACAACTGCCACATAGTAATAAAATTGATGCCTTCCAGGAAATAGTTACAGAGGGTTGCATAGGATTCATAAAAATGACGCAAAAAATAGCCCAAGGAAACCTAACAATGTGACCAAAGATGTATGGCAGGCTCTTATGGATTTGAAAAATGACTAGGGGAGCAACATCATCATCCTGAACAAGGAACAGTACATTACGGAAGCCAACAGACAATTAAGTAATGCTGAGCATTATTAGAAATTGGCAGAGGGTCCAACAAGGGAGTACCTGGTGATATTCCATCAAAAACTACCTAACCGGCATGAAAATTGACTTTTGGATGATGAAGAATATTGATATTTGAAATTTGATCCTGCTGTTACCCCACTATATATTTTCTGTCAAATGTTCACAAGGATTAAGACAAGCCACAGAGGAGGGCTATTGTAAACTCAATTGGAGCCCTTCTTGAAAATACCTCACGGTTTATTGATCTCTTACTTTTTCCACATGTCACCACATTGCCATCTTATCTCAGGGACTCACACAATTTTTAAAAAGACTAGACGGTATATCCTGTAAATCATGTTATTGGATGGCCTATATTGTTGTGGTACCACTATATACCTCCATGTGCCATTTGGACGGCATGAGAGCCTGCAAATATATTCTAAAATCACAATCAATGTCACTTTTAATACATGGAAATGATGGACTTATGTCTTCGGCATAATGTGTTCTTATTCAATGATGAATATCTTCTCCAAAAACAAGGCACATCCATTGAGACATCCTTTGCACCGACCTATGCCAATCTCACAATGAGTTGGTGACAGATGAAGACTGTGTGGAATCATCAAATCATAGCTAGAGCGGACCAAGTCATCATGCGGGTCCGCTTTATTGATAACTTGTTTTTGTGATTTGGAAGGTGAAAAAAAGAACTTCAAAGAGTTCATTGACTCCTCAAACAACAATTCACAAAAACCTATATTCACCTTCGAAGTTAGTAACACAGAGGTCAATTACCTAGCCATCAATAGATATGTGAAGGACAAAACATCATGCACGAAGATTAACATGAAAGCGACCAGCACTAGTAGTATCCTTCATGCCTACAGTGGGCATCCTCAAGTCCTCAAATGGAGTGTCCCCTATGGGGAATTCCTTCGAGCAAGAAGGAATTGCTCTGAAACAAAAGAGTTTGAAGAGCAAGCAGGAGAAATGACTTTCTCTTTGAAGTAAAGGGTTGCCCTTTGTGAGTTTTGGATGGTGCATTGAAAAGAGAGGAGCTTTTGGTAGAAAAACGAAAGAGTCTGGCTAAAAAAAGATGGAGAAGAACCCAAAAGGTACATAATGAAATATAATTAATCTCATCAGGAAATAAGAGAACTTTTAAATGTAATTTGCAGGTCCTAAAATTGGATAAGACTCTGAAAGATTCCATCCCAGAGCATCCTAACATCTTTTACAAAAAAAACCTTCTTTAGGAGATAGACTGATGAGCAGCTACATCGAACTAGAGAATAAAATGGGAGGAACATCAATTGTGAACTGTCGCAATAAAAACAAGAAGGGGTTTTGGAAGTTCCAGAAGTGCATGCCTTGCCCTTATGGCTGGACTAAATTGCCATTTGAGACACAAAATGGCAGAATAAACTCAATCAAAGAGATCAAAGAGTGAATAACTTGTGAAACCCCTTTTTGTGATTTATGTGCTGGAGTGTTCCTGTGGACAAAGGTATGTTGGGAGCACAGTGAATAAAATTAAACTACATAGTCTACAGCACATAAGAGCCATAAAAAACAGATATTTTATATATTAAATTGCTAGACATGTGTGGGATTCACATGATGAGGATGTGAGTAATTTGCACTTTTACCACATTTAAAATGTCAAACAGAAACTCCTAGGAGGTAACAGAGAACAGGATTTGTGGAGGGTGGAATCAAGATGGGTTATATTGGTGGGAACGGAGCAGTCATGGGTTTGAATTTGGATTTGAATTTGGATGCTGAATTGCATGTTCACCTTTAATGCAATAAATTTGTAGACATAGGTGGATCATATTTATGATGAAGTTTTGAGGACAGACATATATGCGTAGTTGGAACTCTGGGAGAACTTGATTTGTGACTTTGATTTGATTGTATGATCTATTAGATTGTGTAACAATAATACAGATAATGCACGTTCAAAGGCCATTTACCCATAAGTGCCCGGGGGGCACCCAGGTCACATGGCTGGCCCCCAGGGAATGGGGTCCCTGGGCCAAGATCATCCTGGGGAGGGCGCCATGTGGCCACGTTCCCTGAAATTTTTTTTTAGACCAGGCCTCCGGTGATGGGTTCCCCAGGACCAAGATCAGCATGGGGAGGTGGGTCACACGCCCTCTCTCGACAAAAAATTAAATGTTTAGGCCAAGCTCTGGGGGATGGATTCCCCGGGCCAAGATCGGCCTGGGGAGAGCGAGCTGTGTGGTCCCAGTCCAAAAAAAAACATTTTAATGTTTAAGCCAGGCCCCAGAAGGGTGGGATCCCCAGGGCCCAGATCAGCCTGGAGAGGGGAGGGTGCGGGGATGGGTTGTGTTGGAAAATGGGTTATTGGTAGGGCAGGTAGGTACCTACACCTAGCAACAAGCCACTAACCTCCACATAGGTACAGTTAGGTCTCAGTAAATTAATCCCAACTCAACCCTTGGTAGCTTGGCAACGAGCGTCAAGGCTTAACTTAGGAGACAAAGGCCCTCATTCCGCCGCCCGCCAAAGTCCCGCCGTCAGATTACCGTTCCGCGGTCGAAAGACCGCGGCGGTAATTCTGACTTTCCCGCTGGGCTGGCGGGCGGTCGCCTTCAGACCGCCCGCCAGCCCAGCGGGAAAGAGGCTTCCACGATGAAGCCGGCTCGGAATCGAGCCGGCGGAGTGGAAGCTGTGCGACGGGTGCAGTTGCACCCGTCGCGTATTTCACTGTCTGCGCAGCAGACAGTGAAATACATTTAGGGGCCCTCTTACGGGGGCCCCTGCAATGCCCATGCCAGTGGCATGGGCACTGCAGGGGCCCCCAGGGGCCCCGCGACCCCCCCTACCGCCATCCGGATCCCGGCGGTCCGACCGCCGGGATCTGGATGGCGGTAGGGGGGGTCGGAATCCCAGCGGCGGTGCAGCAAGCTGCGCCGCCGCGGAGGATTCAATGGGGCGGCGGTACACTGGCGGGACCCCGCCAGTGGTGCCGGTCCGACCGCGGCTTTACCGCCGCGGTCGGAATCCCCATTGGAGCACCGCCGGCCTGTCGGCGGTGCTCCCGCGGTCCTCCGCCCTGGCGGTCAAAGACCGCCAGGGTCAGAATGACCACCAAAGTGTAAAGCATTCAAATATCACAAAACAGTAATTAAATAAAACACAGGAAACAGTTTAAAAATCCAAAACCAATTTATAAAAATAGTTTATATTTTTATCTTTAAAATGACACAAAAACGATTAAAATCGGTTCAGGGGAACCAGAGATATGAATTTTTAAAGAATTATTACTTTTCTAGCGCTTAGAAACAAAAAGCGCCAATCGGGTCATCTGGTTGCACCTCGACCGGGGCAAAGTCAAACTTTCAGGCCGACCGCGATGGAGCCCTGCTCGGCTACAGGTCGCGGGAGGCCTCGGTTAAAAAGTTACCTTCTGACTTAGTCTTTATTTTGAAGTTTTTCTTCACCGGTACGAACCTGCCAGTTGAATCCGACCTCCTGGAGCCCTTGTCCGGATACGCGATGTGGGTTTCCTCGGTGGAGACTTTTACCTTCGGACTTAGTCGTTTTTTCGAGATGAAAATCCTTCGACCAGGGTAAACCTGGATCTTGATCCGACTTCCATGGAGCCCTTCTCGGATACGATGGCTGGGAGGTCCCGGTCAACTTTTTACGTTCGGACTTAGTCTCTTTTTTGGATGTTTTTCTTTACCGGGACGAACCACGAAGTCAGGCCGGGTCGCGGTTGAGGCAAGCCGGCTAGAATTTCCGCGGCGGGTCGGTCCCTCTCTGGAGCTTTTTTCCAAAAATTCTCAAATCTTTTCCAAACTTCTGGGGCTTCACCCAGATGTTCTTTTAAGGTTCTTTTGGGGTCCACAGCTCACCCCAAGGGTCCAGAAGTTCTGTGATGGTCCTTGGGGGGTGTGGACTTCAACTCCCAGAATGCACCTGGCGCAAACTCCTTTTTGGCCACTGGACAGTGGTCAGCTGGTCGCTTTCTTCAGGAGTTGGTGCAGGGGACTCTGGTTTAGCAATTTTTCACCTGTAGCAAACAGGGAGTCCCTCCTTGAACCAGTTGAAGCCAGGCAAAGTCCTTCTTGTGGTGAAGCCCAAGTGTGCAGCTGGTGCAGTCCTTCTGAGTGCAGGGTCCAGGTGCAGGCCAGGGGTCCAGCAGGGCAGTCCTTCTTCTTCTTTAGTTCCTTTCTTGTTGAATTCTGGAGGGGATCTGAGGTGTGGGTGCAGGTCTGCCAGTTTTATCCTTGCTCCTGGGTGAAAAGCAGGGGGGCCCTGGTTCTCCAATCAGGGACAGGGTCGTCCCCCTATGATGACCACTTCCTGGGAAGTGTGGCAAAAATCCATCCCAGAAGGCAACAGTCTCTAAAAATCCAACATGGATGAATCTGATTTTTGGAGGTTACATCTGGCTGAGCCCACCCACTGGTGTGGCTAAAAATCATAAACACACCCCTCTCCTGCCCTCTCCTAATCTAATCAAGGGGGCACCTAGCTGTCTGGGGTTGCAGGATGTGGGGGTGTTGCTGGGTGGTGCAAATGTCCTTCTCTGTCTTTGAAGACCAGTTTGGCAGCCCTCCCCCTTCCTGCCTCACCATCTGCTGAGGGGAGATTCTCTCCCCCAAGCACATTCCTTTGTGTGAAGTCTGGCCACTTCACACCTCATCAAGGCAGCCTGGCAGAAGCTGCTGCAGGCTGGCCAATCAGAGCACAGCAGCAAAAACAATGCAGAGCTGAAATTGGCAACTTTTTAGGTAAAGTCTAAACTTTTTACCTGAACTAGTTATATTAAATCCAACAACTGGAAGTTGTAGGATTTATTACAACAATTAATTTGATACCAAATTCTTGGTATGCAACATTTAAGGAGACTTTAAAATTTAAAATAAAGTCTGCCCATTCTAGCCTATGAAGGCCATTTACTTCAATGAGGGAAAAACAAATTTGGCTGTTTTTACCTCACCAGGGCTTATAAATCTATTTTTATAAAGTCCCTGCTTATAGTTACATGGCACCCAGCCCTAGGGGCACATAGGGCACACCTTAGGGGTGACTTATATGTAAAAATAAGGTAGTTTAAGACTTTGGAAGTACCTTTAATTCCAAAGTCGAATTTGCATATAACTTTAATTTAAAAGCAGCCAGCAAGGCAGGCTTGCTTTTAAAATGACACTGGGCACCTCAGCAATGCACCTAGGTGTGCACCACCTATGCTGTGGTCCCTAAACCTACATGCCCTACCATATACTAGGGACTTATAGGTAGGTTAACTTAGCCACTTATAATTAGCCTAATTTGCATATCCATTTTACACAGAGCACAGGCCCTGGGACTGGTTAGCAGTACCCAGGGCACCTTTAAAGTCAGGAAAACACCAGCAAAAAGTGGAAAATGGGGGCAAAAAGTTATGGGGCCTCTGCAATCAGCCCTGTTTTCTCACACACCCCCCCCCCCAGCCCACACGCCCAGGAGACTCAGCCCAACCCTGGGAGAGTCTTCCTGGCTTGTTAGGCGAGGAAGACAGTGAAGAAAACTGGCTGTCCCTTTGCAGGGCCTACTCTGCCTTATATCCTCCTGTCAGGGTCACTCCCTATGGGTATTGAAGCCATCCCAACAGTAAAAGGACCCAACACAAACTGAAACTTTTCTCTAGGGGGGTCTTCCTCCTTTCTCTCTGCCAACTTGGGTAGTGAGGTGCCCACCTCCCCTACTCCAAACTTTGCTAGGGCAACACCTAGCTTACCCAAAGAGGTCACCCAACACTTGAGCAACCCCACCATGACCAATAGGGTCAGGGGGCCTACTTTGCTATTGGCCCTGGGGTCTGCCTCCCAGGCCAAGTACAGTGCTGCCAGGAAGGCTAGCACCCAGCAGAGGCTACTGACAGCTGTCAGTACCCAGAACCACACCCTAAGCTCTCCACTGACAGGTGGCTGAGCTGCTTTAGGGGCATCTTTGGGGTCCTGGCACCCCTCTTGCTGTCTAGAGTGGGGGGCTACCACCTCCTGTGGCAGACACCCTCCTTCCACTCTCCCTTCTGTCAGTGCAGGGGCAACACCTTGCATCTGGACAGATGCCTGACTACTCAGGACTTCCTTGGGGTCAGGTGAGGCCTCACCAGTGCCAACTCTGGGCTCCCCCCTTACTGGGGCAGAGGGCCCTTGGCTCCCTGGAACTCTCTTTAAGAGTGGCCTACCCTTCCTTTTCTTCTTTCCTTTTCTTGGGGACCCCTGTCTCCTAACTGTAGGGACTGACTCCCCAGGACTTTGGGTTGGGGGGGTGCCCTGGGCGACCACCCCATCTGTGACCAGACTCACCTCTGGGAGGTCATTGCCCAGGATACAATCTAGGAGGAGGTCAGCACTGACTACCACCCTAATCCAGTCAAGGATACCCTCCCTCTCTAGGGGCACTATGGCTACAGGTTTGGAGGTGACCTCCCCTGTGGCTATCCTGACTTTCTTTGTCTTTCCTGGGACATACATGTCTGGGGTCACTAACCGGTCACTCACTATAGTGTGACTGGCACCGGTGTCTCTCAGGCCAGTGGTAGGGATCCCATTCACTTGAATGTGGTGGAAGTGCCTACTCCCACCCTCAGGGATCACCAGCTTACCATCTGGTCCTGTCTCCCAGCTCAATGCTAGGAGTGAGGAAATTCGATTTTTAATACGATCGTATCGACCCGCCATTTTGTGGCCCGCCGCCATTTTATGTTGCCTTCACTCAGGCAGCACAGCGAACGAAGTCCATTCTGCCTTTTCTGCTTATTCTGCAACATGGTGTTCAAAACAGCCTTCTGCCTCTATCTTTACAAGGCTGGTATTAAGGTCTGACCGAGTACACTAATCCCTGTCTGGTTTTCTAATCCTTGTTTCAACTATCTGTAGGCTCACACTATTCTCCGCCGATCTTATCTTATCGTCTGGCCTTCGCTGTCCTTTGCTAGTATTCTCTCATTTCACAACTGTCCTCCAAACGCACACAAACTTATCGCACCACATGCAACTTCGTTGTGGATCGGTTAATGAATTAGTTCAAGGGAGGGGTGACAAACACAGCTGGAGGGGAGGCAACCTTAAGTCACTTGATACTTTGTTTTCCAATTCCTTCTATTGGTGCTGTCTTGTTTTCCGACATTTCTATTGGCTCTGTTCTATCTTTACATTATTCTTACTGGCTCCTTTCTATGTGTTCTGGGAGTGTATGTAGTTAATAAATGGTTTTTATACGGTATATAAGATTGTGCGCCACAAAGTAAAGTGGCAGTCTCCTGAGAACATACCTTGTGTACTTCTTGGACAACTGTACTAGCTGCAGCTAATAAAATCTGATCTTTTACGCCTGACAGAGTGTCCCGTGTCTCTGTTAGTTGAGGCAGGTGAATCCAAGGAGATTTCAGGCGTACCCTGCGCCGCCAGGCCCATAAGGTTCTGGTTCTTCAACTGGCGCCCAACGTGGGGCGGCTTCAGTGGTACCGGTTCTGCCTGAAGGTCGTGAGGAACCCCGCAAGAAAATTCTGGAGGAATCGCGAGCCACGTCAAGCGACCCCTGTATGTCGAAGTGGTCCGAAGGTCTTTTTCAGCGCGGTTACTCCTTCCTGACGGCTACTGATGACTGCTGCCCTGACTGCCGCCCTGCCTTGGCCCTTTCTTTGATGATGTATGGTAAAGCGAGACGATAGACGGGCCTCTGTTGGTGTAAGAAGACATCCTTAGTTAAGTATTTGGTGGGTCGCGCCCACAAATTTTGGTCTTTGTTTTGTCCTTAGGTCCTTAGATTTGGCCATTGCAGTGGCCAAAGCCGAGGGGTAAGTGCATTTGTGCTGTGTAAACTAAAAGTTTTACCCCCTTGATGTTTGTGAACAGCCAGTAAAAATCGTGAGATGTCTGGTCTGACTAAGTTTGGAAAACTTTGTTGCTTTGGTTGTAATAGGGACTCCCAGCTTGAGGACTCCTGTCCGATTCCTTTGGTTGGAACTCCCACATATGAGCTCTATTCTAAACATGGTGTTGGTCCTATTGCCTTTAATAAGACATGGACCCGATATACAAAGAAAGATGGTGTTTTAAAATGGCCAGAAAATGGTAGTTTCGAAACTGATGTGCTAGATAATTTAGAAGCAACGTTATTTAAAAGAAAAGCCCGGCCGGCAATGTTTGACTCTTTTCGCCTTTGGCGTAAGGAAGCCAAACAGAGAGAAATTAAACAAGCGAAACGAGATAGGAAAACACAGGGAATGACGATTATACAGGCTGCTCAGCAATTCAAAGATGATGAAATAGATAATGCAATGGAAATTTCAGACAGACAGCGTCGAATGGCAATAGATAAATGCTATCCGACGTTGCCTGTCTCTTCCCTTGATAAGAGAAAAGATTTTGAGGAAGATTCCTTAATGTCCCACTTACTGAAATTGCCTCCGCCCTATGTACAAGGTGCTAATGCACCCCCGATGTTACAGCCTGTTCAGCCGCCAGTTGTGCTTCCGCCTGCTCCAGCTTTTCCACATTTGCCTCCTCAAGTATTGCCTATGCCAGCTTTGCCTTTAACTCCTTTGCCTTCTGCTCCTTTGGCAATTCCTAATGCTCCTTTAGTTAATTCACCTAATACCTTGTCCCCTATCCTTATGTCAAATTCTCCATCTATGCGTAAGCGATTTGCCGATACGGTCTCTGGTCTCTTATCACCTTTCTTTGAAGCTTTAAATGTGTCTCCAGCTTTTTCTCGAAGACAGTCTCGTAGTCAATTCCCAGACTCCGAAGAGCGAGAAAAATTGGACTCACTTGCTTGTAGATGGATCAAGAAGGGTCCCCAATATAGTACGTCTGATATTATGTCCACCTTTCTGCAATGGAATGCACCTACGCAGAGATATGTTTTTAAAGTTATGTGCGATACTCTCGCTAAAGAATGGGAGGATATGAATTTGGGTTCGGTCCCACAGGATCTGTTAGATGTTCAGGCTGACTTTGACAAAGGACTTATTGTGGGTCCTAAGGTTGAAAACGCTGTCAGAACACTTATTTCTTTCAGATCCCTATTGTTCTCACAGACTTTTTCTGATTCTGATCCTTCAGTTAGGACAGCACTGAAAAACTATCCCATGAGAGAGGTTTCTCCAATATGGAAGGAAGAAGTTGCAGCAGCAGGTGCTAATCCAGCTATTCCTGCGCATTTTCAGCGCATATGGATACATGTCCCCTGGAAAAGGTCTGAAGTTTTAGCACTTAAACAGTCACTACCAGATCCACGCAAAAATCCTGCTGGTTACTATAAAGAGTTGTCGCAAACAGTTGATGCATGTACTATGAATCTAGCAGATATTGACATGTTGATGGGAAATGTAGTTCCACAGACAATATGGGCTAAAATTCGTAGAGAGGATCACGCTCAAGAATTAGGCGGCGATTGGAACGCTATTATTGCCGCAGATAGAGGTCAAGTAGGTGGTGCAAAGCCCGACGCTTTGATCTCAGAACTCCCAGGTAGGCTTATTACATTAATGAAAACAATGATGCCTGCTTTGAGAGTTAATTGGGATAAGCTAGCAGCATGTAAACAAAAGAAAGATGAAAGTGTTTCCGATTTCTTTACCCGATTCGAGGAGACATTCATTGATCACAGTGGTCAAGATATGGCTACAGAAGGGGGACAGCGATTATTTGTGGATAAGTTCGTATATAACTTGCTTCCTGAGCTATCACACAAGCTAAAAGACTCCGAGAGTTCATGGGCAGTTTCTTCTTCCGCCCAGATATTGGCTACTGCACAATATTATGAAAATAGAGACAAAGAAGAAAGGGAAAAACAAGAGAAAAAGACGAAAGAATTAAAAACTAAAGTTCTCTTGCAACAGGCTTATCCTCCTCGTTATGTTCAGCCTCAGTTTCAACAGCCCCTGCAGTTTCAGAGGTTGTATCAAAAGCCTGAACCATTCATTCCAAGACCTTTGCTAGGTCCCAATCAATGTGCTTATTGTAGGGAGGAAGGTCATTTTAAGAACAGTTGTCCGGCATTGTTGCAGCGTAATGGAGCAACATCTGCTTCACGAGGTCGTGGTGGTCCTCAGTCAGCAAATAGAGGTAGAGGTCGAGGTGTGTTAACCCAAGGGCAGCGTTCTTTTGTTCCTCCAAATTCCGGAAATTACTTTGACCAGCAAAATGTTAGGTCTACACAGTATTACAGTGAGGATCAGTATATTGAAGGAGGGAATGAAAGTCTTCATTTTGAATAGGACAGCCATGGACAAAGTAAGGGGGTTACGTCAATTCCAGTGGATCAGAATGGACCTTATGTTAATGTCACTACAATGGGTGTTTCAGAGCCATTTCTTTTAGATACTGGTGCCATGAGAAGCTCTATCATTCATTCTAAACTCCCTGGCGCACCTTTGTCTGGCTTAACGAATGTATCTGTAGGATTTTCTGGCGCCCCTGTTCGCAATCCAGTTTCTTGCCCTTTGCCTGTTTCAATAGGCCCTTATGATTTAGAAGCTCCGCTTCTTCTGACGAATGGTTGTGGTGAAAATCTGTTGGGTTTAGATCTATTAAAAAGAATGCATGCTACGATATATTGTTCACCTTCTGGTGTATACCTCACTCTAGGACAGAAAATGACTAGTCCAATGTACTTATCAAAAGATCAATTCCCACCTGAATTGCTTTCTCTTCCCGAAACGCTTTGGGCTACGGGTCCGAATGACGTTGGTTGTCTTGAGATCCCACCTTATGTTGTTACTCTTAAGCCCAATGCTGAAATGCCACGTATTCCGCAATACAGAATCTCTACTGAAGGTGAGAAAGCACTTCTGGAAATTGTCCATGATTTGATTCAGAAGGGTGTGGTTGAGGAAACGAGAGGAAATACATGTAACAGTCCTGTTCTTCCGGTTCTTAAACGCACTGATCCTTCTCAGCCTCCTGTTTATCGTTTTGTAATTGATCTTCGGGAGGTAAACAAGATTGTCGTACCGCAGTTTCCTGTAGTCCCAGATATCACTGCTCTGTTGACGATGATACCTTCTACAGCGACTTGGTTTTCAGTTATTGATCTAAAGAATGCTTTCTTTAGTATTCCCATCGCCGAAGAGAGTAGAGATATTTTTGGTTTTTCCCTCGGAGGCCGAAGCTTCCGGTTTAAACGCGCACCTCAAGGTTATTGTGAAAGTCCCTCTATTTACAGTCAAGCTCTAAAATGTCATCTTGATGCCTTTTCCTTACCGTCCGGTGCCGCTCTCATTCAGTACATGGATGACTTATTAGTTGCCGCTGATTCAGAGGAGATTTGCAAAAACGTGACCGTTGCACTGTTGCGTCATTTGTTTGATCTGAATCACAAGGTTTCTCCTTCTAAATTACAATATGTCTGTCGCGAGGTGACTTATTTGGGTCATCTCTTGTCAAAGGAGGGACGACGATTGACCCCCGAACGAATTCAGGCAACTGCACAAATGTCAGTGCCATCCACACAAAGAGAGGTACGTGCCTTTTAGGGCATTACTTCTTATTGTAGACAGTGGATTCCGAGTTTCTCTTTATTGGCTAAACCGCTGTTGGCGCTAACTTTAAAAGATACGCCTCAGCCTCTTCCGTGGACTGACGAGTGTCAGAAGAGTTTTACTGATTTGCGTATTGCTTTGTGTTCTGCTCCTGTATTGGGTACTCCTGATTACAGTAAGCCCTTTACGCTCTATGTCCACGAAAGAGAGGGTTGGCCATTGTCAGTCTTAACGCAGCGTTTTGGAGATCAACAGCGACCATGCGCATATTTCTCAGCTACGTTAGATCCAGTAGCTAAAGCATTGCCTAGTTGTCTTAAGGCGACAGCGGCAGCAGCAATTTCTATTCGACAGTCTGCTGGAGTAGTGCTAGATAATACTCTCATTGTTATGGTGCCACATGCAGTGGATACTTTACTAAATAGGACAAAAACGCAGCATCTTACGAGTGCTCGGTTGTCCGGATATGAGCTGACGCTTTTGGCTAGTCACATACACATCAAACGATGTAATACCCTGAATCCAGCTACTTTGTTGCCTCTTCCAGAAGAGAGAGATGTCTCTGAACAGCATGATTGTTTTCTCCGTACTGAAGAAGAGACTAAGGGTAGAATTGACCTAAAAGACACGCCATTAGTGAATCCAGATGGAACACTATGGGTAGATGGTTCTTGTTTCAAGCTCCCGAATGGAGATACAGTTTCAGCCTACACTATTACTACTTTGCATACGATTGTGGAGACAGCACGCATTAGACATAATTCAGCTCAGGCAGCTGAATTGATAGCCTTAACTAGAGCGTGTGTGTTATCCAAAGGAAAAAGAGTAAACGTGTACACTGATAGCCAATACGCTTTTGGTGTAGCGTTTAACTTTGGGCGTTTATGGAAGGAAAGAGGATTCTTTACTTCCCATGGTACTAAGATACAACATGGTCAATTAGTGACTGAACTTCTTGAGTCACTTACAATGCCTACTCAGATAGCGATCGTGAAGTGTAGTGCACACAAAAAGATTGTGGACGATGTTGGTCGAGGAAATGCATTTGCAGATGAGGTAGCAAAAAAGACAGCCAGAGACAACACAAGTCGAATGTATGTTGCAGGTCCCGCAAACTGCGTAAGAGAAAAGGGAATGTGTGAAGATACAGTAGAGAGTGTGAAATCAATTCAAGGAGAGGCTACGGAGAATGAGTTGAGAAAGTGGAAGGAAAGTACAGGAATGTTAGATGAGATGGGATGTTGGGTTGAATTATCAGAACATCAACGTTGGCTGTTACCAGATGCTTATGTACTACCTGTAGTTACTATGGCACATGGTCCAGCTCACCTAAGTGCAAAAGGAATATGTAAACTTCTGGCTCCAGTGTGGCAAAATGAGGGGATCCCAAAGTGTGCAAATAATGTAGTAAAACATTGTATTGTTTGCTTGATGTACAATCCGGGAAAGGGAACCCCAACTCCAGCAGGTCATTTTGCTCCTCCAACATATCCATTTGAGGTGTTGCAGATCGATTATATTCACATGGAACGATGCAACAACCTCAAATATGTTCTGGTGGTAGTATGTGCTTTTTCTAGATGGGTAGAAGCCTACCCTCTGAAGGACAATACTGCTTTATCAACTGCCAAAATACTTTTGAAAGAATTCTTCCCTAGGTTTGGTTTGCCGCGCATTGTCTGGAGTGACAATGGGAGCGAATTTGTGGGTCAAGTCATGCAAAAAGTTTGTGCAGGTCTTGGCATAAAACAGAAGTTCCACGCGGCGAATCACCCACAGTCGGCTGGTTTAGTAGAATGCTACAATGGAACCTTGAAGCTTAAAATTGCTAAGGTGCAAGCTAGCACAGGACTTAATTGGCCTGATGCTTTACCATTGGCTCTTCTGTCCACCAGAACAGCAGTACACTCTTGTTTGGGGCTTAGCCCTTACGAAGTGATATTTGGTCGCCCAGCTAATGTATGGGGAGTTCCTCGCCCTAAGAAATACTCAGACTTGCCATACCCGATGTTGATTGACTACTTGCATGACCTTACAACTAAATTGCGTGTTCTTCATCAACAGGTTCAGAGTGCTCTACCAGAGGCTTCCACAGACCCAGGTCATTCCATCCGACCAGGTGACTGGGTCTGCACGAAAAATTTCCAACGACAGAGAAATTTGGAGCCCAGATGGAGAGAGCCACGCCTGGTTCTTTTGACCACAAGAACAGCAGTTAAAGTCGAAGGAAAGAAAAACTGGGTGCATGCCGTGCACTGCAAGAAAGTGCCTTTGCCCTTGCCTTTCGATCAGTGGGTCCGTAGAGGCATCAGTGACTCTGAAAGTGAGAAAGTTCTGCAATTTGTACCATTCAGTGATGCGCGTCTAATTGGAACACTTTCTGAGAAAGAGGACGACGACATCCTTCAAGAAGCAATACCATCGCATCGTCGCTTGAACACGACAAATCCAGGAACATTGTTTCAAAACCAGACTGCCTCTGGACAGGAACGCTATAATTTGAGACCAAGACCAAAGAACTTGTAAATTTCTCTCCTATGTAGTACTCTATCCCGGTTGCAGGGTCACGGTAGGAGTCTTAGTTACGACCTGAGTAAGTGGCAATAGGCCTGCAGGACCTCACAGTGTCATAGGACGGTAGATAATCGTGACTACAGTGATTGAGGAAGATTGCCGTGAGCATCCACTTAGAAAGATGGAGGCTACATTAGATAAAAGAGAAAGTAAAAATGTAAAGAATAATTGTAAAGAAATATATAGTCATTGTAGTATTGCTCTATGCGTCATTATATTGTCGTGTATTCTTTTGGCATCTGTAAACTGGATCATTATTACTCTGCAGCAAAAAGTTGTCTCTTCTCCTACCTCTACATCTTCTTCTACTATCTCTCCGCACCTATTTCACACTCTTCCCCAGCATGAACTCATCAGAAGAACTGAATACTTTAACAATTCCTTCGTCCAGTTGTTACATCAACATCAGTTAGTGATCAATACAACTGACTGTTGGGTGTGTGGACTCATACCACATACGGTAGAAAAAGGAATGCCATATTTAGTTCTTCCATTCTCCTATGAAGGTTCCGCTTGGGCTTATTTTGTCATTTTCAATAATGCATATCAAAGTAAATTAAACAACCTGTCAGTTCACATAGTGTTGGTTCAGATTTCAGTCATAGTTTATTGATAAAGGGAATGGTAGCTATGGCTAAAATCATGGAAAAAAGTGAAGCTTCCATAGATGAAAGAAAAGCATATACCAATTGGAACATAACTAATTACATTTCCAGCCTCAATGATAAGGTTGAGCAAGGAAAATCTCCTCCGATACGGGTCATACCCCAACAAGGAAATTTCTGTCTGCAAATAAATGGTAGAACTCCAAACACCGGACAAAGAGAAAGTTTATGTTCCCATACATATGTTTATTCAGCCCTGAATTCACTGCCGTTAGTACCATCTCAAGGTACATACTTCGTTTGCCACGATAGGGCTTATACATGGTTGCCAGCTGATTTCTCTGGTACTTGTTATATAGCCTTTCTTCTTCCCCCTACATACACCGCTCCTGCGAACCATCATAAAAATAGATATGGCAGAGGGATTGTGGATTCGAAAGACACAGCAGGACAAGAGGGAGGAGATTTCCTCAAAGGATTTCTTCCCTTCTGGGGTCCAATGGCCAACAGCAGAAATATAAGGCAATTGGTTCGTGTCGTAGAAACCACCATAGACATCACTGTAGGAGCTTTAAGTAACATTACAGCTGAACTACAGGCTGATCGTCTTATGACCTTGCAGAACCGTGTTGCCTTAGACTTTGTTCTTGCGGACCGTGGTGGAGTATGCAAATTGATCGGATCAAGTTGCTGTATTTTCATACCTAATGACGCTCCGACAGTATACCAAGCTATCTCTAAGTTACACATAATCTCCGAGTCGATTCATCAGGACGAAGGAGATTGGTCCTTTTCAGAGTGGTTTTGGGGATTACTGTCCAAATGGGGTTGGAAGGTATTGACATTCTTTGGAGTAATTTTAGCTTTTATATTCTCTTGTTGTCTTTGTATGCACTGCGGTCCTGCCATCTGCAACCTATGTGCTACTGCATGTATTCCCAAACCCAAGTCACAAAGAGCAGAGAATATCAAAATGATGGTACAGCAACAGCTTGATGACCTCATGGCCATAGACATCGACTCAGATTAACATGAGTTTGTGTATCTTGCCTGAGTTCTGGCAAAAGGAGGGTCTGAGGAAATTCGATTTTTAATACGATCGTATCGACCCGCCATTTTGTGGCCCGCCGCCATTTTATGTTGCCTTCACTCAGGCAGCACAGCGAACGAAGTCCATTCTGCCTTTTCTGCTTATTCTGCAACATGGTGTTCAAAACAGCCTTCTGCCTCTATCTTTACAAGGCTGGTATTAAGGTCTGACCGAGTACACTAATCCCTGTCTGGTTTTCTAACCCTTGTTTCAACTATCTGTAGGCTCACACTATTCTCCGACGATCTTATCTTATCGTCTGGCCATCGCTGTCCTTTGCTAGTATTCTCTCATTTCACAACTGTCCTCCAAACGCACACAAACTTATCGCACCACATGCAACTTCGTTGTGGATCGGTTAATGAATTAGTTCAAGGGAGGGGTGACAAACACAGCTGGAGGGGAGGCAACCTTAAGTCACTTGATACTTTGTTTTCCAATTCCTTCTATTGGTGCTGTCTTGTTTTCCGACATTTCTATTGGCTCTGTTCTATCTTTACATTATTCTTACTGGCTCCTTTCTATGTGTTCTGGGAGTGTATGTAGTTAATAAATGGTTTTTATACGGTATATAAGATTGTGCGCCACAAAGTAAAGTGGCAGTCTCCTGAGAACATACCTTGTGTACTTCTTGGACAACTGTACTAGCTGCAGCTAATAAAATCTGATCTTTTACGCCTGACAGAGTGTCCCGTGTCTCTGTTAGTTGAGGCAGGTGAATCCAAGGAGATTTCAGGCGTACCCTGCGCCGCCAGGCCCATAAGGTTCTGGTTCTTCAGGAGGACTTCATCATCTGAGGAATCCTCCTCTATGGCTACACTGGACAGCCCAGTGCTAACCACCTTCTTTGGACAGGCTGCATCTCCTCTGAAGTGACCTGTCTGCTGACAGTCAAAGCAAGCCCTACTGTCCAAGAGCTTTTTTAACCCTGGGTCTCCCTGTCTCTGCATGTCAGAGTGGGAGTGGGATTTACTCTCCTCCTTCTTAGGGTTCTGGGGTACAGAGGGAGTCTCTGTGGTGGGCTTACCACCTCCCTCCCTAGGTTTTTGGGGACCTGCCCCCCCCTTCTTGGAGTCTCCCCCCTGGGACTTGACAACCACCCTGGTTCTCAACCACTCATCAGCTGCCTCCCCTAGCTCTCTAGGGTTGGTCTGCTTAGAGTCCACTAGATGCTGGCGTAACCTTTCTTGGGTACAATTGGTCAAGATGTGCTCTCTCATGATCAGATTGTATAACCCCTCATAAGTATTTACTTTGTTACCAATAATCCAGCCCTCTAGTGAATTTAGTGAGGTGTCTACAAAGTCAACCCAAGACTGGGTACTGACCTTCTGGGTGTCCCTAAACTTGAGCCTATACTGCTCTGGGGTCAGACCAAACTTTTTAGTCAAGCAACTCTTCATACTGGGGTATGAGTCTGCATCCTCCCCACTCATGGTTAGGAGCCTATCCCTCCCAGAGTTGGGAACTAACTCCCAAAGAAGTGAACCCCAGTACTGAGGCTTGACTCTCCTCATCTGGAGGGCCCTCTCAAAGGCCCCCAGCCACTTATCTATGTCATCCCCCTCTACATAAGCAGGAACCACCCCTTTGGGTAATCTGGGGCAAACTCCCCCACCCATGGACACCTCAGCTTCTTTATCGCTGCCTCCATCTCTTTTCTCTTTGTATGCCCACTTTTTCTTTTCTAGGGCCAGCTTGTCTGCTTCCAAAGCTAGCGCTGGGCCTCCAGCTCTCTTTCTCTGATGGATGTGTTCTCTCCTCCTGAAAGGACCCCCTTCCCACCACTAGCTTTGGATCTGCCCCTAGTGACTGTGTTTACTGAGGACCGTTCTTCCTCATCCTCACTTGGGCTCAGATGCCTTCCCTCCCCTGAGTGGTTAGAGCTTGCATCCTCCCTTCTTTCTCCCTCCTCTGGAGCTTCTTCTGACTCTACCTCTTGGGCCTCAGCCCATGCTGTCAGGGATGTGATCAGGATTTGATTCCTGAGATCAGTGGTTGCAGGCAACCCTCTTTCAATACACAACTCCCTAAGCTGGACTACTGTCAGTGTGGGTAGGCTAGCCAGATCAAGCTCCATGGTTCCCTAGTTTTGTGTCAACAAAAACTTTTTGCAAAAATTGGAAACAAGAATTTAGAAAAATTACAAAAATTCAATAATTGAAATTAATCCAAATTAAAAAAAAAAACAATTTTTGCACTAGGACAATTTAAAGGATTTTTAATTTGTTTTACTCAAAACTGTAACGTGATATTGAACACAAGTACAGGATCCCGTCGCTGCTTCCAATTATGTTGGAAAATGGGTTATTGGTAGGGCAGGTAGGTACCTACACCTAGCAACAAGCCACTAACCTCCACATAGGTACAGTTAGGTCTCAGTAAATTAATCCCAGCTCAACCCTTGGTAGCTTGGCAACGAGCGTCAAGGCTTAACTTAGGAGACAAAGTGTAAAGCATTCAAATATCACAAAACAGTAATTAAATAAAACACAGGAAACAGTTTAAAAATCCCAAACCAATTCATAAAAATAGTTTATATTTTTATCTATAAAATGACACAAAAGCGATTAAAATCGGTTCAGGGGAACCGGAGATATGAATTTTTAAAGAATTATTACTTTTCTAGCGCTTAGAAACAAAAAGCGCCAATCGGGTCATCTGGTTGCACCTCGACCGGGGCAAAGTCAAACTTTCAGGCCGACCGCGATGGAGCCCTGCTCGGCTACAGGTCGCGGGAGGCCTCGGTCAAAAAGTTACCTTCTGACTTAGGCCCTCATTCTGACCTTGGCGGGCGGCGGAGGCCGCCCGCCAAAGTCCCGCCGTCAGGTTACCGTTCCGCGGTCGAAAGACCGCGGCGGTAATTCTGACTTTCCCGCTGGGCTGGCGGGCGGTCTCCTTCAGACCGCCAGCCAGCCCAGCGGGAAAGAGGCTTCCACGATGAAGCCGGCTCGGAATCGAGCCGGCGGAGTGGAAGCTGTGCGACGGGTGCAGTTGCACCCGTCGCGTATTTCACTGTCTGCGCAGCAGACAGTGAAATACATTTAGGGGCCCTCTTACGGGGGCCCCTGCAATGCCCATGCCAGTGGCATGGGCACTGCAGGGGCCCCCAGGGGCCCCGCGACCCCCCCTACCGCCATCCGGATCTCGGCGGTCCGACCGCCGGGATCTGGATGGCGGTAGGGGGGGTCAGAATCCCCGCGGCGGTGCAGCAAGCTGCGCCGCCGCGGAGGATTCAATGGGGCCGCGGTACACTGGCGGGACCCCGCCAGTGGTGCCGGTCCGACCGCGGCTTTACCGCCGCGGTCGGAATCCCCATTGAAGCACCGCCGGCTTGTCGGCGGTGCTCCCGCGGTCCTCCGCCCTGGCGGTCAAAGACCGCCAGGGTCAGAATGAGGGCCTTAGTCTTTATTTTTAAGTTTTTCTTCACCGGGACGAACCTGCCAGTTGAATCCGACCTCCTGGAGCCCTTGTCGGGATACGCGATGTGGGTTTCCTCGGTGGAGACTTTTACCTTCGGACTTAGTCGTTTTTTCGAGATGAAAATCCTTCGACCGGGGTAAACCTGGATCTTGATCCGACGTCCATGGTGCCCTTCTCGGATACGATGGCTGGGAGGTCCCGGTCAACTTTTTACGTTCGGACTTAGTCTCTTTTTTGGATGTTTTTCTTTACCGGGACGAACCACGAAGTCAGGCCGGGTCGCGGTTGAGGCAAGCCGGCTAGAATTTCCGCGGCGGGTCGGTCCCTCTCTGGAGCTTTTTTCCAAAAATTCTCAAATCTTTTCCAAACTTCTGGGGCTTCACCCAGATGTTCTTTTAAGGTTCTTTTGGGGTCCACAGCTCACCCCAAGGGTCCAGAAGTTCTGTGATGGTCCTTGGGGGGTGCGGACTTCAACTCCCAGAATGCACCTGGCGCAAACTCCTTTTTGGCCACTGGACAGTGGTCAGCTGGTCGCTTTCTTCAGGAGTTGGTGCAGGGGACTCTGGTTTAGCAATTTTTCACCTGTAGCAAACAGGGAGTCCCTCCTTGAACCAGTTGAAGCCAGGCAAAGTCCTTCTTGTGGTGAAGCCCAAGTGTGCAGCTGGTGCAGTCCTTCTGAGTGCAGGGTCCAGGTGCAGGCCAGGGGTCCAGCAGGGCAGTCCTTCTTCTTCTTTAGTTCCTTTCTTGTTGAATTCTGGAGGGGATCTGAGGTGTGGGTGCAGGTCTGCCAGTTTTATCCTTGCTCCTGGGTGAAAAGCAGGGGGGCCCTGGTTCTCCAATCAGGGACAGGGTCGTCCCCCTGTGATGACCACTTCCTGGGAAGTGTGGCAAAAATCCATCCCAGAAGGCAACAGTCTCTAAAAATCCAACATGGATGAATCTGATTTTTGGAGGTTACATCTGGCTGAGCCCACCCACTGGTGTGGCTAAAAATCATAAACACACCCCCTCTCCTGCCCTCTCCTAATCTAATCAAGGGGGCACCTAGCTATCTGGGGTTGCAGGATGTGGGGGTGTTGCTGGGTGCTGCTAATGTCCTTCTCTGCCTTTGAAGACCAGTTTGGCAGCCCTCCCCCTTCCTGCCTCACCATCTGCTGAGGGGAGATTCTCTCCCCCAAGCACATTCCTTTGTGTGAAGTCTGGCCACTTCACACCTCATCAAGGCAGCCTGGCAGAAGCTGCTGCAGGCTGGCCAATCAGAGCACAGCAGCAAAAACAATGCAGAGCTGAAATTGGCAACTTTTTAGGTAAAGTCTAAACTTTTTACCTGAACTAGTTATATTAAATCCAACAACTGGAAGTTGTAGGATTTATTACAACAATTAATTTGATACCAAATTCTTGGTATGCAACATTTAAGGAGACTTTAAAATTTAAAATAAAGTCTGCCCATTCTAGCCTATGAAGGCCATTTACTTCAATGAGGGAAAAACGAATTTGGCTGTTTTTACCTCACCAGGGCTTATAAATCTATTTTTATAAAGTCCCTGCTTATAGTTACATGGCACCCAGCCCTAGGGGCACATAGGGCACACCTTAGGGGTGACTTATATGTAAAAATAAGGTAGTTTAAGACTTTGGAAGTACCTTTAATTCCAAAGTCGAATTTGCATATAACTTTAATTTAAAAGCAGCCAGCAAGCCAGGCTTGCTTTTAAAATGACACTGGGCACCTCAGCAATGCACCTAGGTGTGCACCACCTATGCTGTGGTCCCTAAACCTACATGCCCTACCATATACTAGGGACTTATAGGTAGGTTAACTTAGCCACTTATAATTAGCCTAATTTGCATATCCATTTTACACAGAGCACAGGCCCTGGGACTGGTTAGCAGTACCCAGGGCACCTTTAAAGTCAGGAAAACACCAGCAAAAAGTGGAAAATGGGGGCAAAAAGTTATGGGGCCTCTGCAATCAGCCCTGTTTTCTCACACAACCCCCCCAGCCCACACGCCCAGGAGACTCAGCCCAACCCTGAGAGAGTCTTCCTGGCTTGTTAGGCGAGGAAGACAGTGAAGAAAACTGGCTGTCCCTTTGCAGGGCCTACTCTGCCTTATATCCTCCTGTCAGGGTCACTCCCTATGGGTAGTGAAGCCATCCCAACAGTAAAAGGACCCAACACAAACTGAAACTTTCCTCTAGGGGGTCTTCCTCCTTTCTCTCTGCCAACTTGGGTAGTGAGGTGCCCACCTCCCCTACTCCAAACTTTGCTAGGGCAACACCTAGCTTACCCAAAGAGGTCACCCAACACTTGAGCAACCCCACCATGACCAATAGGGTCAGGGGGCCTACTTTGCTATTGGCCCTGGGGTCTGCCTCCCAGGCCAAGTACAGTGCTGCCAGGAAGGCTAGCACCCAGCAGAGGCTACTGACAGCTGTCAGTACCCAGAACCACACCCTAAGCTCTCCACTGACAGGTGGCTGAGCTGCTTTAGGGGCATCTTTGGGGTCCTGGCACCCCTCTTGCTGTCTAGAGTGGGGGGCTACCACCTCCAGTGGCAGACACCCTCCTTCCACTCTCCCTTCTCTCAGTGCAGGGGCAACACCTTGCATCTGGACAGATGCCTGACTACTCAGGACTTCCTTGGGGTCAGGTGAGGCCTCACCAGTGCCAACTCTGGGCTCCCCCCTTACTGGGGCAGAGGGCCCTTGGCTCCCTGGAACTCTCTTTAAGAGTGGCCTACCCTTCCTTTTCTTCTTTCCTTTTCTTGGGGACCCCTGTCTCCTAACTGTAGGGACTGACTCCCCAGGACTTTGGGTTGGGGGGGTGCCCTGGGCGACCACCCCATCTGTGACCAGACTCACCTCTGGGAGGTCATTGCCCAGGATACAATCTAGGAGGAGGTCAGCACTGACTACCACCCTAATCCAGTCAAGGATACCCTCCCTCTCTAGGGGCACTATGGCTACAGGTTTGGAGGTGACCTCCCCTGTGGCTATCCTGACTTTCTTTGTCTTTCCTGGGACATACATGTCTGGGGTCACTAACCGGTCACTCACTATAGTGTGACTGGCACCGGTGTCTCTCAGGCCAGTGGTAGGGATCCCATTCACTTGAATGTGGTGGAAGTGCCTACTCCCACCCTCAGGGATCACCAGCTTACCATCTGGTCCTGTCTCCCAGCTCAATGCTAGGAGGACTTCATCATCTGAGGAATCCTCCTCTATGGCTACACTGGACAGCCCAGTGCTAACCACCTTCTTTGGACAGGCTGTATCTCCCGTGAAGTGACCTGTCTGCTGACAGTCAAAGCAAGCCCTACTGTCCAAGAGCTTTTTTAACCCTGGGTCTCCCTGTCTCTGCATGTCAGAGTGGGAGTGGGATTTACTCTCCTCCTTCTTAGGGTTCTGGGGTACAGAGGGAGTCTCTGTGGTGGGCTTACCACCTCCCTCCCTAGGTTTTTGGGGACCTGCCCCCCCCTTCTTGGAGTCTCCCCCCTGGGACTTGACAACCACCCTGGTTCTCAACCACTCATCAGCTGCCTCCCCTAGCTCTCTAGGGTTGGTCTGCTTAGAGTCCACTAGATGCTGGCGTAACCTTTCTTGGGTACAATTGGTCAAGATGTGCTCTCTCATGATCAGATTGTATAACCCCTCATAAGTATTTACTTTGTTACCAATAATCCAGCCCTCTAGTGAATTTAGTGAGGTGTCTACAAAGTCAACCCAAGACTGGGTACTGACCTTCTGGGTGTCCCTAAACTTGAGCCTATACTGCTCTGGGGTCAGACCAAACTTTTTAGTCAAGCAACTCTTCATACTGGGGTATGAGTCTGCATCCTCCCCACTCATGGTTAGGAGCCTATCCCTCCCAGAGTTGGGAACTAACTCCCAAAGAAGTGAACCCCAGTACTGAGGCTTGACTCTCCTCATCTGGAGGGCCCTCTCAAAGGCCCCCAGCCACTTATCTATGTCATCCCCCTCTACATAAGCAGGAACCACCCCTTTGGGTAATCTGGGGCAAACTCCCCCACCCATGGACACCTCAGCTTCTTTATCGCTGCCTCCATCTCTTTTCTCTTTGTATGCCCACTTTTTCTTTTCTAGGGCCAGCTTGTCTGCTTCCAAAGCTATGTATGCTAGCTGGGCCTCCAGCTCTCTTTCTCTGATGGATGTGTTCTCTCCTCCTGAAAGGACCCCCTTCCCACCACTAGCTTTGGATCTGCCCCTAGTGACTGTGTTTACTGAGGACCGTTCTTCCTCATCCTCACTTGGGCTCAGATGCCTTCCCTCCCCTGAGTGGTTAGAGCTTGCATCCTCCCTTCTTTCTCCCTCCTCTGGAGCTTCTTCTGACTCTACCTCTTGGGCCTCAGCCCATGCTGTCAGGGATGTGATCAGGATTTGATTCCTGAGATCAGTGGTTGCAGGCAACCCTCTTTCAATACACAACCCCCTAAGCTGGACTACTGTCAGTGTGGGTAGGCTAGCCAGATCAAGCTCCATGGTTCCCTAGTTTTGTGTCAACAAAAACTTTTTGCAAAAATTGGAAACAAGAATTTAGAAAAATTACAAAAATTCAATAATTGAAATTAATCCAAATTAAAAAAAAAAACAATTTTTGCACTAGGACAATTTAAAGGATTTTTAATTTGTTTTACTCAAAACTGTAACGTGATATTGAACACAAGTACAGGATCCCGTCGCTGCTTCCAATTATGTTGGAAAATGGGTTATTGGTAGGGCAGGTAGGTACCTACACCTAGCAACAAGCCACTAACCTCCACATAGGTACAGTTAGGTCTCAGTAAATTAATCCCAGCTCAACCCTTGGTAGCTTGGCAACGAGCGTCAAGGCTTAACTTAGGAGACAAAGTGTAAAGCATTCAAATATCACAAAACAGTAATTAAATAAAACACAGGAAACAGTTTAAAAATCCCAAACCAATTCATAAAAATAGTTTATATTTTTATCTTTAAAATGACACAAAAGCGATTAAAATCGGTTCAGGGGAACCGGAGATATGAATTTTTAAAGAATTATTACTTTTCTAGCGCTTAGAAACAAAAAGCGCCAATCGGGTCATCTGGTTGCACCTCGACCGGGGCAAAGTCAAACTTTCAGGCCGACCGCGATGGAGCCCTGCTCGGCTACAGGTCGCGGGAGGCCTCGGTCAAAAAGTTACCTTCTGACTTAGTCTTTATTTTTAAGTTTTTCTTCACCGGGACGAACCTGCCAGTTGAATCCGACCTCCTGGAGCCCTTGTCCAGATACGCGATGTGGGTTTCCTCGGTGGAGACTTTTACCTTCGGACTTAGTCGTTTTTTCGAGATGAAAATCCTTCGACCGGGGTAAACCTGGATCTTGATCCGACGTCCATGGTGCCCTTCTCGGATACGATGGCTGGGAGGTCCCGGTCAACTTTTTACGTTCGGACTTAGTCTCTTTTTTGGATGTTTTTCTTTACCGGGACGAACCACGAAGTCAGGCCGGGTCGCGGTTGAGGCAAGCCGGCTAGAATTTCCGCGGCGGGTCGGTCCCTCTCTGGAGCTTTTTTCCAAAAATTCTCAAATCTTTTCCAAACTTCTGGGGCTTCACCCAGATGTTCTTTTAAGGTTCTTTTGGGGTCCACAGCTCACCCCAAGGGTCCAGAAGTTCTGTGATGGTCCTTGGGGGGTGCGGACTTCAACTCCCAGAATGCACCTGGCGCAAACTCCTTTTTGGCCACTGGACAGTGGTCAGCTGGTCGCTTTCTTCAGGAGTTGGTGCAGGGGACTCTGGTTTAGCAATTTTTCACCTGTAGCAAACAGGGAGTCCCTCCTTGAACCAGTTGAAGCCAGGCAAAGTCCTTCTTGTGGTGAAGCCCAAGTGTGCTGCTGGTGCAGTCCTTCTGAGTGCAGGGTCCCGGTGCAGGCCAGGGGTCCAGCAGGGCAGTCCTTCTTCTTCTTTAGTTCCTTTCTTGTTGAATTCTGGAGGGGATCTGAGGTGTGGGTGCAGGTCTGCCAGTTTTATCCTTGCTCCTGGGTGAAAAGCAGGGGGGCCCTGGTTCTCCAATCAGGGACAGGGTCGTCCCCCTGTGATGACCACTTCCTGGGAAGTGTGGCAAAAATCCATCCCAGAAGGCAACAGTCTCTAAAAATCCAACATGGATGAATCTGATTTTTGGAGGTTACATCTGGCTGAGCCCACCCACTGGTGTGGCTAAAAATCATAAACACACCCCCTCTCCTGTCCTCTCCTAATCTAATCAAGGGGGCACCTAGCTATCTGGGGTTGCAGGATGTGGGGGTGTTGCTGGGTGCTGCAAATGTCCTTCTCTGCCTTTGAAGACCAGTTTGGCAGCCCTCCCCCTTCCTGCCTCACCATCTGCTGAGGGGAGATTCTCTCCCACAAGCACATTCCTTTGTGTGAAGTCTGGCCACTTCACACCTCATCAAGGCAGCCTGGCAGAAGCTGCTGCAGGCTGGCCAATCAGAGCACAGCAGCAAAAACAATGCAGAGCTGAAATTGGCAACTTTTTAGGTAAAGTCTAAACTTTTTACCTGAACTAGTTATATTAAATCCAACAACTGGAAGTTGTAGGATTTATTACAACAATTAATTTGATACCAAATTCTTGGTATGCAACATTTAAGGAGACTTTAAAATTTAAAATAAAGTCTGCCCATTCTAGCCTATGAAGGCCATTTACTTCAATGAGGGAAAAACGAATTTGGCTGTTTTTACCTCACCAGGGCTTATAAATCTATTTTTATAAAGTCCCTGCTTATAGTTACATGGCACCCAGCCCTAGGGGCACATAGGGCACACCTTAGGGGTGACTTATATGTAAAAATAAGGTAGTTTAAGACTTTGGAAGTACCTTTAATTCCAAAGTCGAATTTGCATATAACTTTAATTTAAAAGCAGCCAGCAAGGCAGGCTTGCTTTTAAAATGACACTGGGCACCTCAGCAATGCACCTAGGTGTGCACCACCTATGCTGTGGTCCCTAAACCTACATGCCCTACCATATACTAGGGACTTATAGGTAGGTTAACTTAGCCACTTATAATTAGCCTAATTTGCATATCCATTTTACACAGAGCACAGGCCCTGGGACTGGTTAGCAGTACCCAGGGCACCTTTAAAGTCAGGAAAACACCAGCAAAAAGTGGAAAATGGGGGCAAAAAGTTATGGGGCCTCTGCAATCAGCCCTGTTTTCTCACACAACCCCCCCAGCCCACACGCCCAGGAGACTCAGCCCAACCCTGGGAGAGTCTTCCTGGCTTGTTAGGCGAGGAAGACAGTGAAGAAAACTGGCTGTCCCTTTGCAGGGCCTACTCTGCCTTATATCCTCCTGTCAGGGTCACTCCCTATGGGTAGTGAAGCCATCCCAACAGTAAAAGGACCCAACACAAACTGAAACTTTCCTCTAGGGGGGTCTTCCTCCTTTCTCTCTGCCAACTTGGGTAGTGAGGTGCCCACCTCCCCTACTCCAAACTTTGCTAGGGCAACACCTAGCTTACCCAAAGAGGTCACCCAACACTTGAGCAACCCCACCATGACCAATAGGGTCAGGGGGCCTACTTTGCTATTGGCCCTGGGGTCTGCCTCCCAGGCCAAGTACAGTGCTGCCAGGAAGGCTAGCACCCAGCAGAGGCTACTGACAGCTGTCAGTACCCAGAACCACACCCTAAGCTCTCCACTGACAAGTGGCTGAGCTGCTTTAGGGGCATCTTTGGGGTCCTGGCACCCCTCTTGCTGTCTAGAGTGGGGGGCTACCACCTCCAGTGGCAGACACCCTCCTTCCACTCTCCCTTCTCTCAGTGCAGGGGCAACACCTTGCATCTGGACAGATGCCTGACTACTCAGGACTTCCTTGGGGTCAGGTGAGGCCTCACCAGTGCCAACTCTGGGCTCCCCCCTTACTGGGGCAGAGGGCCCTTGGCTCCCTGGAACTCTCTTTAAGAGTGGCCTACCCTTCCTTTTCTTCTTTCCTTTTCTTGGGGACCCCTGTCTCCTAACTGTAGGGACTGACTCCCCAGGACTTTGGGTTGGGGGGGTGCCCTGGGCGACCACCCCATCTGTGACCAGACTCACCTCTGGGAGGTCATTGCCCAGGATACAATCTAGGAGGAGGTCAGCACTGACTACCACCCTAATCCAGTCAAGGATACCCTCCCTCTCTAGGGGCACTATGGCTACAGGTTTGGAGGTGACCTCCCCTGTGGCTATCCTGACTTTCTTTGTCTTTCCTGGGACATACATGTCTGGGGTCACTAACCGGTCACTCACTATAGTGTGACTGGCACCGGTGTCTCTCAGGCCAGTGGTAGGGATCCCATTCACTTGAATGTGGTGGAAGTGCCTACTCCCACCCTCAGGGATCACCAGCTTACCATCTGGTCCTGTCTCCCAGCTCAATGCTAGGAGGACTTCATCATCTGAGGAATCCTCCTCTATGGCTACACTGGACAGCCCAGTGCTAACCACCTTCTTTGGACAGGCTGTATCTCCCGTGAAGTGACCTGTCAGCTGACAGTCAAAGCAAGCCCTACTGTCCAAGAGCTTTTTTAACCCTGGGTCTCCCTGTCTCTGCATGTCAGAGTCGGAGTGGGAGTGGGATTTACTCTCCTCCTTCTTAGGGTTCTGGGGTACAGAGGGAGTCTCTGTGGTGGGCTTACCACCTCCCTCCTTAGGTTTTTGGGGACCTGCCCCCCCCTTCTTGGAGTCTCCCCCCTGGGACTTGACAACCACCCTGGTTCTCAATCACTCATCAGCTGCCTCCCCTAGCTCTCTAGGGTTGGTCTGCTTAGAGTCCACTAGATGCTGGCGTAACATTTCTTGGGTACAATTGGTCAAGATGTGCTCTCTCATGATCAGATTGTATAACCCCTCATAAGTATTTACTTTGTTACCAATAATCCAGCCCTCTAGTGAATTTAGTGAGGTGTCTACAAAGTCAACCCAAGACTGGGTACTGACCTTCTGGGTGTCCCTAAACTTGAGCCTATACTGCTCTGGGGTCAAACCAAACTTTTTAGTCAAGCAACTCTTCATACTGGGGTATGAGTCTGCATCCTCCCCACTCATGGTTAGGAGCCTATCCCTCCCAGAGTTGGGAACTAACTCCCAAAGAAGTGAACCCCAGTACTGAGGCTTGACTCTCCTCATCTGGAGGGCCCTCTCAAAGGCCCCCAGCCACTTATCTATGTCATCCCCCTCTACATAAGCAGGAACCACCCCTTTGGGTAATCTGGGGCAAACTCCCCCACCCATGGACACCTCAGCTTCTTTATCGCTGCCTCCATCTCTTTTCTCTTTGTATGCCCACTTTTTCTTTTCTAGGGCCAGCTTGTCTGCTTCCAAAGCTATGTATGCTAGCTGGGCCTCCAGCTCTCTTTCTCTGATGGATGTGTTCTCTCCTCCTGAAAGGACCCCCTTCCCACCACTAGCTTTGGGTCTGCCCCTAGTGACTGTGTTTACTGAGGACCGTTCTTCCTCATCCTCACTTGGGCTCAGATGCCTTCCCTCCCCTGAGTGGTTAGAGCTTGCATCCTCCCTTCTTTCTCCCTCCTCTGGAGCTTCTTCTGACTCTACCTCTTGGGCCTCAGCCCATGCTGTCAGGGATGTGATCAGGATTTGCTTCCTGAGATCAGTGGTTGCAGGCAACCCTCTTTCAATACACAACCCCCTAAGCTGGACTACTGTCAGTGTGGGTAGGCTAGCCAGATCAAGCTCCATGGTTCCCTAGTTTTGTGTCAACAAAAACTTTTTGCAAAAATTGGAAACAAGAATTTAGAAAAATTACAAAAATTCAATAATTGAAATTAATCCAAATTTAAAAAAAACAATTTTTGCACTAGGACAATTTAAAGGATTTTTAATTTGTTTTACTCAAAACTGTAACGTGATATTGAACACAAGTACAGGATCCCGTCGCTGCTTCCAATTATGTTGGAAAATGGGTTATTGGTAGGGCAGGTAGGTACCTACACCTAGCAACAAGCCACTAACCTCCACATAGGTACAGTTAGGTCTCAGTAAATTAATCCCAGCTCAACCCTTGGTAGCTTGGCAACGAGCGTCAAGGCTTAACTTAGGAGACAAAGTGTAAAGCATTCAAATATCACAAAACAGTAATTAAATAAAACATAGGAAACAGTTTAAAAATCCAAAACCAATTTATAAAAATAGTTTATATTTTTATCTTTAAAATGACACAAAAACGATTAAAATCGGTTCAGGGGAACCGGAGATATGAATTTTTAAAGAATTATTACTTTTCTAGCGCTTAGAAACAAAAAGCGCCAATCGGGTCATCTGGTTGCACCTCGACCAGGGCAAAGTC
Source organism: Pleurodeles waltl (assembly GCF_031143425.1). Classification (NCBI taxonomy): domain Eukaryota; kingdom Metazoa; phylum Chordata; class Amphibia; order Caudata; family Salamandridae; genus Pleurodeles; species Pleurodeles waltl. Next base: position 585,006,971 of record NC_090438.1, on the reverse strand, counting down.
AAACTTTCAGGCCGACCGCGATGGAGCCCTGCTCGGCTACAGGTCGCGGGAGGCCTCGGTCAAAAAGTTACCTTCTGACTTAGTCTTTATTTTGAAGTTTTTCTTCACCGGGACGAACCTGCCAGTTGAATCCGACCTCCTGGAGCCCTTGTCCGGATACGCGATGTGGGTTTCCTCGGTGGAGACTTTTACCTTCGGACTTAGTCGTTTTTTCGAGATGAAAATCCTTCGACCGGGGTAAACCTGGATCTTGATCCGACGTCCATGGAGCCCTTCTCGGATACGATGGCTGGGAGGTCCCGGTCAACTTTTTACGTTCGGACTTAGTCTCTTTTTTGGATGTTTTTCTTTACCGGGAAGAACCACGAAGTCAGGCCGGGTCGCGGTTGAGGCAAGCCGGCTAGAATTTCCGCGGCGGGTCAGTCCCTCTCTGGAGCTTTTTTCCAAAAATTCTCAAATCTTTTCCAAACTTCTGGGGCTTCACCCAGATGTTCTTTTAAGGTTCTTTTGGGGTCCACAGCTCACCCCAAGGGTCCAGAAGTTCTGTGATGGTCCTTGGGGGGTGCGGACTTCAACTCCCAGAATGCACCTGGCGCAAACTCCTTTTTGGCCACTGGACAGTGGTCAGCTGGTCGCTTTCTTCAGGAGTTGGTGCAGGGGACTCTGGTTTAGCAATTTTTCACCTGTAGCAAACAGGGAGTCCCTCCTTGAACCAGTTGAAGCCAGGCAAAGTCCTTCTTGTGGTGAAGCCCAAGTGTGCAGCTGGTGCAGTCCTTCTGAGTGAAGGGTCCAGGTGCAGGCCAGGGGTCCAGCAGGGCAGTCCTTCTTCTTCTTTAGTTCCTTTCTTGTTGAATTCTGGAGGGGATCTGAGGTGTGGGTGCAGGTCTGCCAGTTTTATCCTTGCTCCTGGGTGAAAAGCAGGGGGGCCCTGGTTCTCCAATCAGGGACAGGGTCGTCCCCCTGTGATGACCACTTCCTGGGAAGTGTGGCAAAAATCCATCCCAGAAGGCAACAGTCTCTAAAAATCCAACATGGATGAATCTGATTTTTGGAGGTTACATCTGGCTGAGCCCACCCACTGGTGTGGCTAAAAATCATAAACACACCCCCTCTCCTGTCCTCTCCTAATCTAATCAAGGGGGCACCTAGCTATCTGGGGTTGCAGGATGTGGGGGTGTTGCTGGGTGCTGCAAATGTCCTTCTCTGCCTTTGAAGACCAGTTTGGCAGCCCTCCCCCTTCCTGCCTCACCATCTGCTGAGGGGAGATTCTCTCCCACAAGCACATTCCTTTGTGTGAAGTCTGGCCACTTCACACCTCATCAAGGCAGCCTGGCAGAAGCTGCTGCAGGCTGGCCAATCAGAGCACAGCAGCAAAAACAATGCAGAGCTGAAATTGGCAACTTTTTAGGTAAAGTCTAAACTTTTTACCTGAACTAGTTATATTAAATCCAACAACTGGAAGTTGTAGGATTTATTACAACAATTAATTTGATACCAAATTCTTGGTATGCAACATTTAAGGAGACTTTAAAATTTAAAATAAAGTCTGCCCATTCTAGCCTATGAAGGCCATTTACTTCAATGAGGGAAAAACGAATTTGGCTGTTTTTACCTCACCAGGGCTTATAAATCTATTTTTATAAAGTCCCTGCTTATAGTTACATGGCACCCAGCCCTAGGGGCACATAGGGCACACCTTAGGGGTGACTTATATGTAAAAATAAGGTAGTTTAAGACTTTGGAAGTACCTTTAATTCCAAAGTCGAATTTGCATATAACTTTAATTTAAAAGCAGCCAGCAAGCCAGGCTTGCTTTTAAAATGACACTGGGCACCTCAGCAATGCACCTAGGTGTGCACCACCTATGCTGTGGTCCCTAAACCTACATGCCCTACCATATACTAGGGACTTATAGGTAGGTTAACTTAGCCACTTATAATTAGCCTAATTTGCATATCCATTTTACACAGAGCACAGGCCCTGGGACTGGTTAGCAGTACCCAGGGCACCTTTAAAGTCAGGAAAACACCAGCAAAAAGTGGAAAATGGGGGCAAAAAGTTATGGGGCCTCTGCAATCAGCCCTGTTTTCTCACAGGTTGTTATAGGAAATGGCCTGCGACCAGGCCCTGAAGCGAACCCACAGCTTCACAGGATTGGATTGTTATAGGGTTGGCTGCAGGGCCTGGCCTGCAGCCAACTACCGCCTCACACTGCCTTTGGCCATTCGCAGCAGTGGTTGGATTAACTTATAGTAATGAAAATGAGTTTTATTTAAAAAAAAACATAGAATTTAAATGAAAAAAAGGTTACAGGGATGTTATAGTTAGGAAATAGAATTTTAGAAAATAGAAATTCATTTTAAAAAACCAAAGGATTCAGGGACGTTATAGTTAGGCTCACATTTAAGACGTACCAAATCATAGAAATTCATCAGTTATAGTTATCTCAAGTAACTATAACTCATGCCCTAAAGTAACAATTACTTGTGCCCTCACCATGCACTGCTAATTACCCCAAGTAATACATCACTCATGGCATCTGTAAGGAAATGCCTCCTTTGCATGGTTACCCTCTGACCTTTTGCCTTTGCTGATGCCAAGTTATGATTTTAAAGTTTGCTGAGGCCTGCTAACCAGGCCCCAGCACCAGTGTTCTTTCCCTAACCTGTACCTTTGTTTCCACAATTGGCACACCCTGGCATCCAGATAAGTCCCTTGTAACTGGTACCTCTGGTACCAAGGGCCCTGATGCCAGGGAAGGTCTCTAAGGGCTGCAGCATGCCTTATGCCACCCTGGAGACCCCTCACTCAGCACAAACACACTGCTTGCCAGCTCTCAGGGTGCCATGCCAACCTCACACTGCCTATGGCATAGATAGGTCACCCCTCTAGCAGGCCTTACAGCCCTAAGGCAGGGTGCACTATACCATAGGTGAGGGCATAGGTGCATGAGCACTATGCCCCTACAGTGTCTAAGCAAAACCTTAGACATTGTAAGTGCAGGGTAGCCATAAGAGTATATGGTCTGGGAGTCTGTCATACACGAACTCCACAGCACCTTAATGGCTACACTGAAAACTGGGAAGTTTGGTATCAAACATCTCAGCACAATAAATGCACACTGATGCCAGTGTACATTTTATTGTGAAATACACCCCAGAGGGCCTCTTAGAGATGCCCCCTGAAAACATACCCGACTTCCAGTGTGGGCTGACTAGTTTTGCCAGCCTGCCACACACCAGACATGTTGCTGGCCACATGGGGAGAGTGCCTTTGTCACTCTGTGGCTAGTAACAAAGCCTGTACTGGGTGGAGGTGCTTCTCACCTCCCCCTGCAGGAACTGTAACACCTGGCGGTGAGCCTCAAAGGGTCACCCCTTTGTTACAGCTCCCCAGGACACTCCAGCTAGTGGAGATGCCCGCCCCCTCCGCCATGGCCCCACTTTTGGCGGCAGGGCCGGAGGAGATAATGAGAAAAACAAGGAGGAGTCACTGGCCAGTCAGGACAGCCCCTAAGGTGTCCTGAGCTGAGGTGACTCTGACTTTTAGAAATCCTCCATCATGCAGATGGAGGATTCCCCCAATAGGATTAGGGATGTGCCCCCCTCCCCTCAGGGAGGAGTCACAAAGAGGGTGTAGCCACCCTCAGGGCTAGAAGCCATTGGCTACTAACCCCCAGACCTAAAACACCCCCCTAAATTGAGTATTTAGGGGCTCCCAGAACCTAGCAAGATAGATTCCTGCAACCTAAGACGAAGAAGGACTGCTGACCTGAAAGCCCTGCTGAGAAGACAGAGACACCAACTGCTTTGGCCCCAGCTCTACTGGCCTGTCTCCCCACTTCAAGAAAAACTGCAACAGCGACGCGTTCCACAGGGTCCAGCGACCTCTGAAGCCTTAGAGGACTACCCTGCATCTAAAAGGACCAAGAACTCCAGAGGACAGCGGCTCTGCTCCAAAGAAGAAACATCTTTGCAACAAAGAAGCAACTTTTAAAGACAACACGTTTCCCGCCGGAAGCGTGAGACTTTGCACTCTACACCCGACACCCCCAGCTCGACCTGCGGAGAAACAACACTACAGGCAGGACTCCCCGGCGACTGTGACCCTGTGAGTAGCCAGAGTTGACCCCCCTGAGCCCCCCCAGCGACGCCTGCAGAGGGAATCCAGAGGCTCCCCCTGACTGCGAATGCCTGCTTCTAAGAACCCGACGCCTGGTAAAGACACTGCACCCGCAGCCCCAGGACCTGAAGGATCCGACCTTCAGTGCAGAAGCGACCCCCAGGTGGCCCTCTCCCTTACCCAGGTGGTGGCTACCACGAGGAGCCCCCCCCTTGCCTGCCTGCTTCGCTGAAGAGACCCCTGGGTCTCCCATTGAACTCCATTGCAAACCCGACGCCTGTTTGCACTCTGCACCCGGCCGCCCCGTGCCACTGAGGGTGTACTTTTTGTGCTGACTTGTGCCCCCCCCCGGTGCCCTACAAAACCCCCCTGGTCTGCCCTCCGAAGACGCGGGCACTTACCTGCTGGCAGACTGGAACCGGGGCACCCCCTTCTCCATTGAAGCCTATGAGTTTTGGGCACCACTTTGACCTCTGCACCTGACCGGCCCTGAGCTGCTGGTGTGGTAACTTTAGGGTTGCTCTGAACCCCCAATGGTGGGCTACCTTGGACCCAACTTTGAACCCTGTAGGTGGTTTACTTACCTGCAAAACTAACAAACACTTACCTCCCCCAGGAACTGTTGAAAATTGCACTGTGTCTAGTTTTAAAATAGCTTATTGCCATTTTTGTGAAAACTGTACATGCTATTTTGCTAACTCAAAGTTCCTAAAGTACCTAAGTGAAATACCTTCCATTTGATGTATTACTTGTAAATCTTGAACCTGTGGTTCTTAAAATAAACTAACAAAATATATTTTTCTATACAAAAACCTATTGGCCTGGAATTGTCTTTGAGTGTGTGTTCCTCATTTATTGCCTGTGTGTGTACAACAAATGCTTAACACTACCCTCTGATAAGCCTACTGCTTGACCACACTACCACAAAATAGAGCATTAGAAATATCTCTTTTTGCCACTATCTTACCTCTACGGGGGACCCTTGGACTCTGTGCATGCTATTTCTTACTTTAAAATAGCACATACAGAGCCAACTTCCTACAGCATCTTTGATAACAACATTGATAAAATAAATATAACATTTGCAGTAAAATTATTTAGCAGAAAACTGTGTATGGAGGGGGCACAAGGGTTGGAGCAATATAGAAGAATGTCATCTGCATAAACTAATATTTTAATTTGGTGAGGACCTGCTTGAAAACCTGAACTGCGTGTGTCTTGTCTCATTTTGGTTGGAAAAGGTTAAAGTACAATAATAAACATAAGAGTTGATAGTAGACAACCTTGGCGTACTCCCCTGGTTAAAGAAAAATGATCTGAAAGCATACCATTAACAGAAATTGCAGCTATCGGGCAAGTGTATAATAAGGAAATTAAAGAAATGAGCTTGGTTGGGAAACCAAACCATTTCAACAACTGATACATAAACTACCAAACGATATTATCAAAAGCTTTTTCTTCATCTAAGTCTATAGCAGCTATAGGTTGGTCCAAAGTAGGGGCTTTGCTAATGACATTGAAGAAGACTTGAGTATTATCAGAGGCCAATCAGCCTTTGACAAAACAGGATTGTTCATAACCTATTAGATCAGGTACAATAGGGTCCAAGTTTAGTGCTAAAATATTTGTAAAGATTACTAATCACTATTAACTAAAGAGATAGGTAGATAATTCTTGCGTTGTGAGAGATCCTTATTATCTTTTGGAATCAAACAAATGATGGCATCATGGAAAGAACCTTGAGAGGCTGCATTAGTGACAAATGAATTCAATAGAAGCAAAATGTTGGGGAGAAGAAGTTTTGCACAATGATTGTAAAATGTATTTGAAAAGCCATCAGGTCTAGGAGTTTTCCCACTATGTAAGAGTGATATGGCATAAGTAATTTCTACTAGTGAGATATCTGTTTCAAGTGGATTAAAATCAATATGTTGTGAGATAGGAAATGCAATGGATTGAAAATAGTTACTCAAATCTGATTGCAATGGTTGTGTTTCTGGGGTATATACATTTTTATAAAAGTTAACAAACTTATTTAGAATATCCTTAACCCTTATCTTTAAAAAGAGTAGCCCCTGTATTTGTATGTAAGGATTCTATTTTAGTTCTGTCCCTTCTGACTTTTAAGTAGTTTGCAAGCAATTTCCCCATTCTGTTTAATAATCGAGACGAGGGAAAAAGGGGTGTTAGGATGGAAAATAGGGAGGAAAAAGAACAAAATATGACTGTATAAAGAAACCTGAGGAAAGAAATAGCAAAACAGAGAACAGAAAAGCAGTACAAGTAATACATATGATGGCTGAAAAACATACCTACAAATACAAAAACGAGAGGGAGGATTGCAACACCGGAAGACGATGATGACAAAACTTAGACTCCAGAAGATGGTAGGGCAGCCTTGACTTGAACAAAGACATCACATGTGATTGAGACCTCACAGGAACAAGTCTGTAAGGCACATACCTGTATCACAAAAAGAAAAACATTTCAGTGTTAAAAATCATTCTAATACAAGTAAAGGCATCATAACAATTATGCATCAACAAAATGATTGCTAAATAACTATTGAACGGGAACAGAAACAAACATTAGACATTCAAGTAATTTTTAAAGTGTTCATATCATCCACTCTGTGTTGTTAGAGAAAACTCTTAAGAGCAGCCGTATCTTTATAAGTAGTGTTTTTTTCTTTGTACGTCACTTTAAATAAGCAAGGATGAATGAATCCAAATCTAGCATTTGTGGGTTTTACCTAGGGTGCATGTCAAGGAATTGTTTATGATGGTCGGTAGTGACTTTGGCAGCGTCTTGAGAAAAGAACAGTCTATGGCTAGCCCATAGAACTTTTTGGCTTTGACAGCTGACATGACTAGTAACAAGTCAGTATGCTGCAGGAAGAATAAAACAAGTCCTCGGGGCTTTTTAGATACTCTGGGACCGAACATATGTGGTCTTTGTATATTGAGAGGATTGATGGTAGACATATTAAGAAGCTTTGGCAGAAAAGACTGGAAGTAGACAGTTGGATTGGAGCCTTTGATATTCTCTGGTAGTCCATAAATGCGTAAATTATTTCTGTGATTATGATTTTCAAGATCCTCTGTGTGTTTTTTGAGAAGAGAAATTTTTGATTCCATGTGAGATACATGTGAAGTTGTTATCTGAAAACCTTCTGTTTTTTGTTCCATTATTGAAACGCGTGATTCTAGAGATGACAATTTTTCATCTAGATGTTGCAGCGTTTTAGTAGTTTCTTCCATAAATGTTTTCAAAGCTCAAATTGCTTCAAAAATCACATCCATGGAGGTCAGTATGGATTTTACTGGAGATGAAGGATATTTTTGGGACTTTTGTTTAATCCCATTGGTAATTTGCTTAACAAGGAAGTTTTGGGGATGGTACCTGAATGAGATTCGACTTTCACTGAGATAGCGTCATCCATGTCGTTATGTGTAGAATCTGAATCTGGCAGAATAACGTTGTTAGAAATATTACAAAGTTTAAGATTTCTTATTTTCCCCATAGAGAGTAAAAAGTATTTGAAAAAAAAGAGGAGAGAATCCAGGAATCTATTAAATATCCACTGTTTGTAGAACTCTTGAGGTGATTGTTACAAACTTAAGACAGGAAACATGGGAACTAATGGCTGAAATAATTCTGAGTATAAGGTATAGTCAGTTAACCTTTATAAAGAAGGACATGTAAAATCTTACATATTTGTGAGAAAAACATATGTGCATTTGGGCGAGGCTCATATTGTGATATGATATTCATTGAAAGCATTCCAAGGATCCATGAAGTATAACTGTTGAAAGCACTGTGATGAGGCATCATTTTAAGTTAAAGAAAAACAGTGCAAGCATTTGTTGCCCATTTAACAAGCAGATACTCATTTTCCTGTTAAGAAGGCTGATTAAGCATGGGCAAAGCTGGGGGTACCATGGAATATGCACCGCTGATTGCTATTAGTAAATTTGGTGATTTGAGGGTCGAGTGGTGAGGAAATGCGCCCACAGCTCCAAAATGGCAGGTTCAACCTCTCACTTTGTGAGAAAAGCTGCCGGTGCTTACTGCACACAAAAACAATGCTGCAAGAGCCCAAATTTGGTTCCACAACTCACCAAGACTTCGGTTAAGGAGTCATGCCTGTTTTCTTTTATCAGGCAGACTTTGAAGCAGTCCCATAGATAAATACGGCTTCCTCGTTTGTTGGACCTCAGTACAGTGCCACCATCATCATTGGTGCCGAACCCACGCCCGATATGGTTGACCTTTGAGTCCTTTTATTTTATAATTGGTCATTTTTTTCTAGCAATAAAATGACAACACATTTGAATATATAAAATGTTATTTGCATAATGAAATAAATTCTTTTTGGGTTATATTTTTTGGGGCACTGTTAATTACTTAACACTTCACTGCTTTGATGTAATTTATAACTCTTTCCATTCAGAGTACCTTTTGCTTGTTTTTCAAAGGATTGATATCTAGTCATTTTTTTGTGCCAATATTTCAATCCTCGATCATTATCATGCTACGGAAATGCATGCATTCAATCCCTTGAATTAGAAACATTTAAAACTACTTGATTGACATAGAGATGATTCCCAGTTACGTTTCAAGTAATTCTGCAATCATATTCTGACAATAGCCTATGATTTGTTCTATGCTTTATGTCTATCATGCAGGTCTATTAAAAAATAGAAAATAACTTACTTTTGCACCATTTACTTTAATGATATAATGAGATTGCTTTGACATTATTATGTCCCTCATTGTGAGATCCCTGTCTTTTAGGGCAGGCAAACCAGGGCCTAAAATTCCTAATTCCAGATGCTATCAAAACACGGGGATTACAAATTATTCTCTCCAGAATTAAGAATAACATATAGACTCTGGTATACCTCTTGGGATATGGCTTTCTCCTTTTCAGTATATTATCATATTTATATTTTAATATTCCTGTTTTTACTAAGCATAACTCTCAGGGCATGACTCCCAAACTGCATTTTGTTGCACATAAGATGGTACTTCAGTAGTTCTCATGTACCACAAAATGCAACTCACACATATAAAGCTGGAAACATCCTCATCTGTCTCTCCTTTCTTTTCTGTATGTAGATCTCTACCACTGTGTCCTAGATCTCTGAACATGTAGGTATACAAAATAATTGTAAAGGTGGAAGCAACAGGGGGAGCAGTGATAAAATGGGGAATAATTACAATGCTCTCCAGTTGTTGTTGAGATTGTTCAGTTGATGTTTCACTATAGCATATGTCACATCTTTTGTTTGCTCAGCTCTGATGTATTCCAAGTTCTTGGAAAGCATTGAGATACTATGGAATGGACATGGTAATGGAACATTAAAGTAGAGGTGATAAAGTAAAAAAAAATTGAGGAATCTTGAATTTCTCTACATCATCAGACTCAGAACCAAACAACACTTGGGGCTCAACAATGATGAGGAACTGTTTGTCTGACCCTCCAAGATTTTGCGATTTTGCGTTTTGTAATAAAATTGTGAAATTGACACTTTTGTAAAAAGCCCGCTCTTTTTACAAAAGTGGCAGCGAAATCTGCAGTAATGGGAATCCTCTCTTGTATTGGTCCAGTGGATCACCACTGGGTCAATAGAAGAAGCATCTCACAGCAGGCAGGTGAGGTGGTGTTTGTTTATTTACACCTCACTTGGATCCCCCTCAATTTCAACATGTTTTTGGCTCTTCCCTGTCACAGGCACTTGGCCCACCTACACAATTGAGCTATCATTTTTAACGGGTGACTGAGGGGAACGTTGGGTGGTAGGAATTTATCCCGGTGCGGTGATCCCACACAGAAATGTGGGGAAAAAAGTGATTTTTTAACTAAATTTGAGGTTTGCTGAGGATTCTGGGTAAGAAAACATTGGAGGATCCACGCAAGTCACACCTCCGTGGACTCCCTCGGGTGTCTAGTTTTCAGATATGTCTGGGTTTGGTAGGTTTCCCTAGATGGCTGCTGAGCCCAGGACCAAAAACACAGGTGCCCCACCCCCACAAAAACAGGTAATTTTGTATTTGATAATTTTGATGTGTCCAGATAGTGTTGGGGAATTTCCTTTTGTGAGCACTAGGTCTAACCACACAAGAGAGGTACCATTTTTATCAGGGGACTTGGGGGAACGCTGGTTGGAAGGAGATTTGTGGCTCCTCTCAGATTCCAGAACTTTTGGTCTCTGAAATGAGAGGAAAAAGTTTTTGGGCCAAATTTTGAGGTTTGCAAAGGATTCTGGGTAACAGAACCGGGTGAGAGCCCCACAAGTCACCCCATGTTGGATTCCCCTAGGTGTCTAGTTTTCAAAAATGTGCAGGTTTGCTAGGTTTTCCTAGGCGCCGGCTGAGCTACAGGCCGAAATCCACAGCTAGGCACTTTGCAAAAAACAGCTCTGTTTTCTTTGGGAAAATGTGATGTGTCCAGATAGTGTTTTGGGGCATTTCCTGTCGCGGGCGCTAGGCCTACCCACACAAGTGAGGTACCATTTTTATCCGGAGACTTAGGGAAACGGTGGGTGGAAGGAAATTTGTGGCTCCTCTCAGATTCCAGAACTTTCTGTCACCGAAATTAGAGGAAAAGTGTTTTTTGGCCCAAATTTTAAGGGTTTGCAAAGGATTCTGGGTAACAGAGCCTGGTCAGAGCCCGACAAGCAACCCCATCTTGGATTCCTGTAGGTGTCTAGTTTTTAAAAATGCACAGGTTTGCTAGGTTTTCCTAGGTGCCCGCTGAGCTAGAGGCCAAAATCCACAGCTAGGCACTCTGCAAAAAACAGCTGTTTTCTTTGGGAAAATGTGATGTGTCCAGATAGTGTTGTGGGGCATTTCCTGTCGCGGGCGCTAGGCCTACCCACACAAGTGACGTACCATTTTTATCGGGAGACTTGGGGGAATGCTGGGTGGAAGGACATTTGTGGCTCCTCTCAGATTCCAGAACTTTCTGTCACCGAAATTAGAGGAAAAGTCTTTTTTGGCCCAAATTTTGAGGTTTGCAAACGATTCTGGGTAACAGAACCTGGTCAGAGCCCCACAAGCCACCCCATCCTGGATTCCTGTAGGTGTATAGTTTTTAAAAATGCACAGGTTTGTTAGGTTTCCCTAGGTGCCTCCTGAGCTAGAGGCCAAAATCCACAGCTAGGCACTTTGCAAAAAACAGCTCTGTTTTCTTTCGCAAAATGTGATGTTTCCACGTTGTGTTTTGAGGCATTTCCTGCTGCGGGCACTAGGCCTACCCACACACGTGAAGTACCATTTTTATCGGGAGACTTGGGGGTATGCTGAGTGGAAGGAAATGTGTGGCTCTTCTCAGATTCCAGAACTTTCTGTCACCCAAATGAGAGGAAAATGTGTTTTTTTTGGTCAAATTTTGAGGTTTGCAAAGGATTCTGGGTAACAGAACCTGGTGAGAGACCCACAAGTCACCCCATCTTGGGTTCCCCTAGGCGTCTAGTTTTAAAAAATGTGCAGGTTTGCTAGGTTTCCCTAGGTGCCGGCTGAGCTAGAGGCCAAAATCATCAGCTAGGCACTTAGCAAAAAACAGCTCTGTTTTCTTTGGGATATTGTGATGTGTCCACGTGGTGTTTTGGGGCATTTCCTGTCGAGGGCGCTAGGTCTACCCACACAAGTGAGGTACCATTTTTATGGTGAGAGTTGGGTGGAAGGAAATTTGTGTCTCCTTTCAGATTCCATAGCTTTCTGTCACCGAACTGTGAGGAAAAAGTGTTTTTTGGCCCAAATTTTGAGGTTTGCAAAGGATTCTGGGTAGCAGAATCTGGTGAGAGCCCCACAAGTCACCCCATCTTGGATTCCCTTAGGTGTCTAGTTTTCAAAAATACACAGGTTTGGTAGGTTTCCCTAGGTGCCATCTGAGCTAGAGGCCAAAATCTATAGCTAGGCACTTTGCAAAAAACCTGGCAGATTTCAATGTAAAAATGTGATGTGTCCATGTTGTGTTTCCTGTTGCGAGCATTAGGCCTACCCCCGCAAGTGAGGTACCATTTCTATCAGGCGACTTGGGGGAACACAGAATAGCAAAACAAGTGTTATTGCCCCTTGTCTTTTTCTGCATTTTTTCCTTCCAAATGTGACAATGTGTAAAAAAGACGTCTATTTGAGAAATGCCCTGTAATTCACATGCTAGTATGGGCACCCCAGAACTCAGAGATGTGCAAATATCCACTGCTTCTCAACACCTTATCTTGTGCCCATTTTGGAAATACAAAGGTTTTCTTGATACCTATGTTTCACTCTTTATATTTCAGCAAACAAATTGCTGTATACCCTGTATGGAATGAAAGCTCACTGCAAGGTTCAGCTCATTTATTGGCTCTGGGTATCTAGGGTTCTTGAGGAACCTACAAGCCCTATATATCCCCCCACGGTATATTGCTTTCAAAAATCTGACATCGCAGGAAAAAGTTACAGAGTAAAACGTGGAGAAACATGGCTGTTTTTTTCACCTCAAATTCAATATGTTTTTATTTCAGCTGTTATTTTCTGTAGGAAACCCTTGCAGGATCTACACAAATTACCCCTTGCTAAATTCATAATTTTGTCTACTTTTCAGAAATATTTAGCTTTCTGGGATCCAGAATTGGCTTCACACCCATTTCTGTCACTAACTGGAAGGAGACTGAAAGCACAAAAAATCGTGAACATGGGGTATGTCTCAGTAAAATGCCAAAATTGTGTTGAAAAATTGGGTTTTCTGATTCACGTCTGCCTGTTCCTGAAAGCTGGGGAGATGGTGATTGTAGCACCGCAAACCCTTTGTTGATGCCATTTTCAGGGAACAAACCACAAGCCTTCTTCTGCAGCCCTTTAAAAAAACAAATTCTAATTTCTTGGTCTCCTTCAGGGGAACCAACAAACTCTGAGGGGCGTATTTATACTCCGTCTGCGCCGATTGTGCGTCAACATTTTTGACGCACAATCAGCGCAAACGTTGCCCCGTATTTAAACTTTGACGCCCTAGCCAGCGGACGACAACATTTCGCAGTGTGCGTCATTTTTTGGATGCGGCAACCCGCCTTGCGTTAATTATATGCAAGGTAGGCGTTCCCGTCCAAAAAATGGCTTAAAGGGCCGTGCGTCGTATTTATGCTTTCGGGCAAAAATGATGCACGGCCGGGAGGCGGAGCCATAAAATGACGCACAGCCCGATTTGCGTCAAAAATTAACGCCTGGGTCAGGGCAGGCGTTAAAATGGGGCAAACACACCTGTATTTAATCAGAACACACAGAACAAACAGCAGAGCAGCAGAGCAGCAACAGGGAGCCATGGAGGTGATTCTAATCCAGCATGCACGCAGACGCAGAGCCCAGCAGCAACAACAGCAGCTACAACAACACCAGCAGGGACCCCAAAGGCAGCGCAGAAGGCAGGAGAGGATATTCTGCCCAAGAACAACCCTTCAGGGCCTCAAGGAACACAACATCATACAGAGGTACCGGTTGAACTGGCAGGCCATTCAGCAGCTGCTGCAAAACATTGACCAGCAGTTGGCCCCCACTTTGGTGACACCCCGCACCATCCCAACAGAAACAAAGCTGCTTGCCGTACTTCACAAGCTGGCAAGTGGCTATTTTCAAACAACTGGTGCCCTGGTTGGCGGAATATCAAAACCATCATTCTCAGCCTTTTTGCCCAAAGTACTGGACGCCATCATTCGACTGACACCCCGCCACATCTGCTTCCCTAACACACTGCAGAAGCAGAAGGAAACTAAACAGGGGTTCTATGCTATCAGTGGCTTCCCACACGTCATTGGTGCAATCGACTGCACACATGTACGCCTTGTGCCACCTGCTGCAACTGAACACCTCTACCGCAACAGGAAGCACACACATTCCATCAACGTGCAGGCCATAGTCGATCACCAGGGATTGATCACCAACATCGTGGCTAAATATCCTGGGAGTGTACATGACTCACACATCTTCCGTCACTGCACCATCAATGAACACTTCCAGATGGACGGTATGGCAATGGACTACTTGTTGGTAAGTACAAAAACCTACTTATTTACACACTGCACAGCAACCCTCTAGGACACACAACACATACACCACAACAGCAACATGTCGACAGGAACACATTGAGGTTGTGACATCGCTAGCCATGTTTCTTAAGTCACCATTGAACCTGTCACACATCGGAATTTACTGTACAGCCTAATGTGAAGATGTCAATGAGTGTGGTTGCCTAAATGTCACCTAGCAAATTGTAAGTGTCCCAATGACCTTTACATTAATACATTGACTAAGTCTAAAGGTATGGGATGTCCAGGGTACTTTGATGTGAACGTGTTAACAACACTTTCAATTTTAACTGTGCATGGAACGATCATCTCACCCCCAGTGAAGACACACGGACACCTGTATCACAAGTCACAATGCTAGGGAGGGCACACTGTACTGAAAATCCCAAAACATACTGCTGACAAACGGTTAGCAGACAAACACTTGTTCAGCCAAGGAAACAGCACAATGCAGATGGTATAGACTACAAGCATAGGATGTCACATTAGTACACAAAAGAGTCACAGACAACACAAGACAACTACTGCCATGAAAGGTCTTTTCAATAGTGCCATCTACATCAACATGATCCCATTAATTTTCTCTTGCAGCTGATCAGGGGTATGGCATCCAGCCATGGATTATGACACCATTTGGCAACCCGAGTACAGCTGCAGAGCGTGCATACAACGAGGCCCATAGGAGGACACGCAGCATTGTCGAGCGGACTTTTGGCAACCTCAAGTCAAGGTTCCGCTGCCTCGACATCACTGGTGGTAGCCTCCTATATTCCCCCGAGATGGTCTGTAGGATCATCCTCACATGTGCAATATTGCACAGCATTTGTATCAGAAGAAACATTCCCCTCCTGGAACCAGAGCCACACATGCCTGAAGAGGAGGAAGAGGAGGATGCTGGCCTGCAACAGGAGGGGGAACTACAGAACACAGCTGCTGGTATACGCAGGCGGCAACAGATTGTAAATAATTTCTTCTGACTATGATCAGCTTCACCACTTTAGTTAACTAATGTAAATAAACACCTATTCTAATCACCATATTATGGTCTGGCTATTCCTTTTTACACACCTTCATCTCTACTTATCAGAATAAGAGTGTTGCCTCATGGAGCATTGCTGAGATAGTGAGTAGGACACCGAACATCCCAGAGCTTATGTGATGCCTAACATACAATGGTCACATACACACACACTCTTAATGACATATATCATGTACATATCTCCTTTGAAGGCCAATAGCAGACAGTAGGCACATTTCAGTTATCTACTGCACAGTTGATATGTCACATTACCCAGAGACAGATTTGTTGTATAAGTGCTGTAGTGCTATATGTACATTGTCCATGATTGTGAGTCCATTATAGTGATATCTTCCATTGTGATCCTACACAAGGGTTTACCAAAATGCTTTTGTCATGCTGGGGTTGCTGTTTCAGACAGTGCAGAGGGACATGCTTAGCCAATGAGTAGGAGAGAGACAATCACTGGGCTGGGTGACAAGTTATACAGTGGTTAGCAGAACAGTGCTTGAGTACAGTTGTTGTAAGACTGTCATGTTTCAAAACACAGGACTTTGGTAATAGTTGGCCATGTGGCAGGGACTAGTGCTTCTGGGTCATTTTCCTTGTGAATGTGATCTGTTCCATGTCTTCTTCTTCTGATGTGTGTGTTGCCTGCTTTGTCCTTGTTGTTGTTGGTTGTGAAGGGGCCACACACACCTCAGTGTTGGAAGATGTGGAGTCAGACATCCCGGTCGCTGCTCCCTGTGAAGGTCTTAAGGGCAGTACTGCTGCAAGGAGGGCCTTCTGGTTCTTGAGAATTGCAGCCACATCACGATGGTAAGCAGCCAGGTCGGCCCTGAGGGGTTCAATGTTGCATTCGTGCACGCGTTGACAGGATTGCTGTTGTAGGTGTTGGGTCAACTGTATTACAGCTGTGCTGATTTCCTTCTGGGTCTTCTGCAGTTCCTGCAAGATAGATGTTAGGGCTTGCATAGCTGCTGCCTGATCTGCAGATGACATCATGCACGAACGCACCCCCTCAAGGCTGGCTGCCATATTTTTCATCCCCACACGCACCTCCTTGGCCAGCTCCCGCTGTACTCCAACTACAGTTCTCTCAAAGCTGGTGCCAGTGTCGTCTGAGTCCTCAGCTGTATTGGAGCTGGCAGGTCTTACAATTGGGGTGGTGGGTGGATCCTCTGCGATGGCTGCTTGTTCTGTGCTCCTCCTTGTGACTGAAGGTGGGGTCTGGAGGTTTTCAAGGACCTTTTGGATAGTCTCCTGGGGAATGTTTATCGGCTCGTCATCCATGTCATCAGGGAAATCTGGGACAGGCATATCGGCAGGAGATCCATCTTCCTCTGCAATGAAACAGGGTACAATTAGTGTATCTGTGTTGTTGCAATTTTGACGTGACGTGCCTGCCTTTTGATGAATTCACTTTGTGATCTTGTTTTGTATTAATATCTGCAGTCTTTCAGATGGGCATTGTTTCAGGCCTATGGCCCACCTGTGTGTCACATGTATGTTATTGAGTTTTCAGACTTGTCAGCCTCATCGTCTCTAGGTGTCGCTTTATGCCAAATAGAGAATTGCCACCTTCTTTTCCTACTCTTTTCCTACTCGACCCTCCGTGTATATCCATTCTCATGGTGAGACCTTTCACTGGCTGTGGGTGTTCTGATGGCCCTGGCAGCACACTTAACTATCAGGACCTGCCCCAATCCCTGATCGTTCACATCGACTTAAATGTAATTAACATGTTGCATATCCTATGCATGGCAATGTTATGACCTGATATGGATGTTGA
The DNA here is from genome assembly GCF_031143425.1 of Pleurodeles waltl. NCBI lineage: Eukaryota > Metazoa > Chordata > Amphibia > Caudata > Salamandridae > Pleurodeles > Pleurodeles waltl. The sequence continues at coordinate 584,989,969 of NC_090438.1, read as the reverse complement.
CATTGTTAATGTGTCCTGCTGATGTTGGGTAATGTGTGTTACATTGGATTCCCCTGATAGTCGTATCAGTGTCCTATTTCATCCTCTGACTGTGCAGGTGTATTTCAGTGACCAGTTACATGTGTCCCCTCCTCAATGCTGTTGTCTGAGCAGTATGACATTTGTGATGTTGCCTTGTTACCCAGGCACAGGATGGACCCTGACATATGCAGCATGGGTGTGTCCTTAGTGCTGTGTCGCTCCTATTGTTGTTTACTTTGGCTGATGTTTGTGACAACTATGGGCATTGACATTTGAGTGTACTGGGGCCTTTGTCTTGTTTCAGGAGATTGTTGCAGATGTCATCCTCACCCCCTAATTTAGGTATGTATGTTCCATGGGGAGGTTACTGCGGTAATATTTTTGACGCAAAACTGCGCCGGTGCAGTTTTGCGTCAAAAAGTATAAATATGGGCCTGAGTACCTCGAAAATCCCTAGCATGTTGGAAAAAAATGACGCAAATTTGGCATGGGTAGCTTTTGTGGACAAACAGTTATGAGGGCCTGAGCACAAACTGCCCCAAATAGCCAAAAAAAAGGCCTGGCACCTGAGGGGGAAAAGGCCTGGCAGCGAAGGGGTTAAGAGTGCATGTAGCAAAATTCGGTGTATCAATATGACACAACAAGGGGCTATATTATGAGTGACAGAAAGAGATGAAGTAAATAAAAGAACTAGTGTTAAAATAATACATGTATCTCCAAATGATCAATTAAGGTGTATACTTCGGACATAGTAGATGTATATTTGTTTCTACTACATAATTGGACCACGTGTGAGTGGTTTGTACCAGTCAAGATATAGTAGGGTTCTATGGGCTGGCCCCTTATGTTTGTAGGGCATGCCCAGTGTGCGTTGTCCCAAAACATAAAAAAATATGAATGCCGCCCAGGGCCCCCCGCGTGGTCCGTGTGCGGCGGGACCAGGGTCAGCGGCATCTTAAGGATTGTGGGGACCCTGGGCCAAACTTATTTTTTGTGCCCCCTGTTCAGAACACCTTTGAAGTTATGAACCAATTTCACCTCTTTCATGCCTCCTTTGGCCATGTCACTGACAGTGCACAGCACACTGGTCCAAATTGTGATTACATGTAATATTCAGGGATAGTGACATGTTTTCAATATTGTAACACAACAGCAGCTCACTATTATTACTGCAAAAAAATTCTGTGACACCCACACTGTTCTCATATGTGAGAAAAAGAAACATTTCTATGGATATTATATGAAACATCAACACAACATTTCTCAACAACATGTCTATAATAGACTTTCACACATGATCCCCATTAAAATAAATTAAAGCAAATTATATTTAAAAGAATTTGTTTAAGAACCATTTAAGGTCATCAAGGAAAGACTCTCTGCAGAACAAAGTCGGCTTTATCTGGGCCCCCCCCTGAAATGCTGGATCCCTGGTCCACAGCCCACTTTGCCCATGCCTTAAAATGTCCCTGCCCAAGGTGTAATTTCTTTTTTTTGGGCCCACTACCCACGATCACACTGTGGACCCTAATCATTAAACAAAAATGCCCCCTGGACCAACCGTGTGATCCGTGGGCTCAAAACTTGATAAAAATTAATGCCCTGTGTTTTTATCAAGGGAGTGTGGCAGGTACAGGGGATTTTTTTTTTTTTTATTGATTCGGGATCTCCATTAATGGGACAAGTGGTGGGCCCTGGGGGCATTATTTGTTTTAATGATTAGGGTCCCGCTGCCCTCGGGGCATGCAGCGGCCATAGGAGCATTTATTTTTTAGCAAAATAAATCACCACAAAATTTTGCCTATTTCTGCCTCAAAATTTGCATATTTGTGCCACAAAATTTTCTAATCGATGCCGCAATATCCTGGGGGGTCTGGTTTGTACACCTATCAATGACTTGGCTCTTGGATTCAATATAACTGAATGGTAACCAACTACCACAGCCAAGAGTTTGGTTTTGAACAATGGCCACTGTGGCCCACATTTGACATAGCACAAGTGAAGTTCATGGTCACTTAGGCCCTGACTGATACGTAACTGTAAAATATTATTGAATAATTATTAGTAAACAAGTCATGTTAGCTAGTAGTGTGATTCTGAACTACGGGGTACAGTCTGCATGAGCGAACAGAATTTACCACAAGAAAAACAAGGGCATATGTAAAAGCATAACATTTGTTTATGATTATTCATTTTGTTCACTTTTGTTCACTTTGTCCATCTTGCCATTTGTGAGTTATTTGCACACCCTTTAACTGCACATTTGAACTGTTTTTGATAAAACTACAATTCCCATTATGGCACATTATGGCTAACATACATAGAGGACGGATTTACCACTGTAAACAAGACTGAGCAGGGCAAAACGCAGTGGTGTAACTGTAATTAGCTAATAAAGTGTGTACAACTTGCTCCCTGGAGTATATATATATATATATACTGTATATATATATATATATGTGTGTTTGTGTTTGTGTGTGTGTGTTTTAAGGGATCGAATGCACATAATTATTGATTATTTTTAAATGCATTCAGAAATGTAATGTGAAAAGGGCAATTCAACTTTTAAGCATGTTTACCATATATTAAGCGTAATAAGTTATTGTTGGGTATGTGCTGTTTAATAATATTGTTTACATATTAATACTTATAAGCCACAATCATATATTTAATTGATTTTATTAATTAGTTCACATGTAGTTTGATGAGCTAATGTGCTGTAAAGTTTTATTTTATTAGTTCCAGATAGATTATGAACATGTTACATTATCTTATATTTTTTTTATACAGTAATTGTTTTTAAGTATGCATTTTTTAAATACTAACCTAGATCAAATTTCCCTATACTTTCACATAGGGAGATTTTTACCTCGCTGTTGGTGAGCTCCCTCAGAAGTGAAAAGTTACCAGTAGTAAGTTTACACTTGTAAATTCTTTTGTAGAAGAAGCTACCTTGTCATGAGGGGGTGTAAAAGTAAATGTCCAAAAATGGTGAATAATACACTTAGGCCCATATTTCTACTTTTTTAGCGCCGCATTTGCGCCGTTTTGTGACACAAAAACGTCGCAAACGTACAAAATACAATTGTATTTTGCAAGTTTGCGTCGTGTTTGCATCACAAAATGACGCAAAAGCGGCGCTAAAAAAGTATAAATATGGACCTTCGATCTAAGAGTAAATATATATGTGACAAAATAAACATGTGCCTGATAACCTTTCAAAATCAGGCCCTCTGTTCACGTTTTGTTTGTACTATATACTTTATGGATATATCAGTGCTTGTATTTTACTTACCTTTAATGACCTTTGTTGATAGTTCAAAGATATTTTATTTCTAATCAAGCTGTATTGGCCAATTTGCAACTTTTTCTTGTGTTTGTCTACACATTAAACATAACACCTTGTAAATAGGTTTCTGTATTTGTAATAAATATTAAGACTTTTGTGAAAATATATTTAAATATTTGATGTTTATTTCCTTAATTCATTGGTATTGTTTAGGCAAGTATGTAAGGCAATCACAAACCATAAATGGCCTTTTTTCTAATATAATATTATTTTACTGTTACGATACAATACAATCATTGGCATCATGTTGATTGTATATATCAGCTGGTTGTGCTCAATTTTACATAAAAAAGACTACTAAACACATTTTTTGTGTGGCCTAAGAAAAGTGGAAAATCTGAAAGGGAGAGTGGGAGATATGTAATAAGGCACCAGGAAGATCAATAACTAGTACAAGCGATTAATGGCCCATTTTATATCTACATTTTATTAACTTGGGCTGCTCAAGGTGATATTTGCCAGCATAAATTGTAGGCTGTATTAAAGGTTCAGTCAACATCTCTCATCACGTTACAGCTATCCCTACTGGAAATTATGTTTGATACATCACCTTTCCTTATCTTTATTACTCTACAATTTCTACAGATCAACTTCAAGTGATGGCTGTCTACTGTATCCATGGACTAAAACATACTTTGGTTGTTGACATGGAGTGCTTGACTACTTCATTGTATAACTCACTTTCTATGGTCCTATCACTTAGAAAGGTGGGGCCATCTGAGTCAACTGTAACCATGAGCAACAACGTTCTTTTGAGTCTGATCTTGAGTGCTTGGCTTCCTTATTGTAGAACTCATATTCCCTGATCCTATCCCTTAAGGATAGGACCAGCTGTGCAACTATCTAGGCCATACACCAGACACTACACTAGCAGCTTGGATCACTAATTGTAGAAGGGTTCTGAGATGGTCCCCAAATGTAAAGCTACCCCCCAGATACTATAGGTCTATTTCACAAAGGTAGATATCTATCTATCTATCTATCTATCTATCTATCTATCTATCTATCTATCTATCTATCTATCTCTCTCTCTCTCTCTCTCTTTATATATATATATATATATATATATATATATATATATATATATATATATATATATATATTTACTTATGTTTATGTTTACTACTACATCTAGTTGTAAGTCTACAGTTTTTTGCAATTCACTGTTTCTCAGTGTAGATTTACACCTAGGCATAAATCTTCATGTTTCTATGCCTCCAAATCAGAGATGGACACTCCTGTAACAGGATTTACAAGTATGTTGTTGCCACTAGTAACAAGGGGTGGGAGTAACTGAAGTGCATTTGGGTAGCATAATTACACAAAGTTACAAAAATGTATTTTCAAGTTTATTTCCAGATCTTCACATTCAAAACACTAGTGCTCACGTTAGATTTGCAGGTTTGCGCTGAACGGTCCTCTTCGGTAAAAAAATGACCTTAAATGTTTGTTGACAAGCTATGTTAAAGAATTTGCTGCTTGCATTCAAAACACTATCGTTTGCATTCAGATTTGTAGTTTTTACACTCATAAACTACAGCTGTGGCCTGTCCTTTAGGGAGGAGGAGCCACACCCCCCCACCTTTTGTCCCTCATGAAGAGTACCTGTCAGGCTGAGCAAAGGTCAGTCTGACAGACACTCTTCATGTTCATCTCAAGCAGCCAGGAGTGAGACATGTGAGATTTGCGTAGATTCCTGGCTGCCTGAGCTGAACTTTGTTGGGCTGAAGAGATCACAGCTCCTATGGGCGTGACCTCCTCAGCTCAGCAAAGGTGACTCAAGGCCCTTCCCCTCAGTGATGAGGGGAAGCATCACCCATTGACTTCGACCTGGGCGCTTCAGCCCTGAAGTGCCCCGGGCTAGTGTCAATCAGTGACACCTCGTCACAGAGTGGGGAGGGGCCAACAGTCTCACTGACCCCATCCCACTCTGTGACAAACTTGGGACTGCTGCCTTCCCTCACTGGCTGAACTAGGGTCAGCCAGTGAGGGAAGGCAGCAGTCCCAACTATCCTGGGACCTCCGAGGCTGAAGGTAAGTGTGTGTGTGAGAGAGAAGGTAAGTGTGTTTTTTAAATGAATGTTTGGTTTGCGTGTGTGTATGTTTGAATGTCGATGAGTGTTGTGAATGGATGTGCATGCATGTGTGAATGAATGAACGTAAGTGTGTTGCTCGCCACCCTCCCTCCTAAAATTACCGTCCGCCACTGATAAATTACCTGAATGGGCCGCTCGGGTAAAAAATCTACCTGAAATGGTACTCCTATTAAAAAATTACCTGACGATAGAGCTTGCATTAAAATTTCTCCCTAAAATGATGCAATGTGCACTAATGGCATAATCTCAGTAATTTTACATAATTATGTTATATTAAATTAGTAAAATTATGGCTATTACTCTGGCATAATTACATTTTTGCCCAGATCTACTAATAACTCCACATGTAAATCGAGATCTCAGCCACCAGCTCTGTGCTATATGAACAATGCTAAATCGGGCTCTGCACCGCGGTTCATACAGCATCTGGTGGCACCTTATCAGCCGACTTGTATGCTTCGGTCATATTTTCAGTCCCTGTGAAAAGTGCCATGAACTCAATGAGCATGCAGGGGGTTGTTCTTTTGCATATTTAGATCCCAAGCTATGGAATGATCTTCCAGAGTCCTTGTGGAACCACATTTCTCCTATGGCATTTTACAAGGGTTTAAAGACCTGGCTGTTTTAGTTTAGTTTTAGTGTAGGGGCTGTATTTTCTGTACCTGGCCTAGTGCCAGGAAACCCCTTGGGATAGCGGCACACTTTATAAGACACAAACAATAATAACGATGATGATAACAATAATACTAATAATAATAATAAATAATAATAATCTCCCTATGGGAAACTATAGCAAAAATAAAATATATTGTAATGTAAAATACAAATGTAAAATTATTGTAATTATTATTAACCTAGAACTAATAAAAAGTGAAATCACATTTGCTTATCCAATTAAATGTGTATTAATTAATTAATTTAATTAAATGCAGTAATTTCATTTATGAAAGAACATGTTCAATAATTGATTAATGTTGAAATAATGTAATTATTTTAACATTAGTTCTTATCAGTTACTTTTTACCTGCCTCTATTTTTTTCTATGGGAATATATTGCAGTATCTTTGAGAGGATAGGTGCAGTGTTTGACTTACTCCAAGACAGGTCTGAAGTACATTATCCCAGGTGTAGGTATTTACCAAGTGTGATAAATACTGCCTATTTCAAGTTGTCAACAAGAAAATAAGGAATAACGTTCAGAAATGGTTTTTAACACATTGAATTCCACGTTTTGCATTCTTTCTGGGCCTCTTTTCCCAATAAAGTTAAGCAGGTTTGATCTGTGCGATAATTAATGCACATGTCATACTTCCAATCCCTGTGTAAATGTATGCACAGGGATCAAAATGTAGCCCTGAACTCTACACGTGCATCTGCATTGGTGGCAATCTCAGCAACCCTGCCATAGGTCGCAGTAAACAACAAATAGGAGAGGCAGAGGTCTCTGCACATAAGTATGTGAACATCATTTTGTGATATGCGAGTAGTGCTACTGTACTACTACATTACAATGAACAAATTGCAGTTTGTGAATTTGCCCTTTGGGTCTACTTGTCACTTGGAATGAAAGGACTTAGAAGTCACTTCACTCACAAACTAGGTGAAGGCCTCATATAATCCTCTCTTTGATGGCCTCAGATAATACAAACAGTGACTGTCACAGACTGATGCCCCTGAACCTAGTCAACTGGTGGATAGGTGAAATATATGTCCACCTACAATAAAGAGCCGGTACCAGCCTTAGCAGTCTCCATCTCTGATGGAGTTCGCCTTCCTCTGTCATCATCCATATTTCTGGACCTCAGTAGTAAACACCCTTTTGTAACCTAACCAAAATATAGCACCCTATGTTGTGCTAGAGGTCACCTGTACTAGTTTACAAACTACTGCCTAGCCCACCTTCTAAACAAAGGTGTTAGAGCTAGTCAGGACCCAAGAGCGGGAGTGATTATTTTGATGAGGATGTGGACACTGTACCAACCATCAATCCAACCAGAAGTTCTTCAGTAGATGAAGTACCACCATAGGGGGAAGAATAAGTGATGTCATCCTTTCTGCTTCCTTGGGACCACAATCAATTATGCCTCCTGGTTCCCCCTCCCACCTTGCAAAGGTGGGTAGGAGTATAATGTTATTTCTCTCTGAATGGGAAAAGTTAACTCTTCAACTCCTGCATCTTTCAAACCATTAGGGATTATCAAATATATTTTTAGGATCTTTCCACTTTGCACTTCAGGCTCCTGTTTGTTTTCTTCTTTCTTAAGAGATCCTTTGGTGTACATGAAGGTAGCAAAACTTGCTAAAAGGGTAGATCGCCGCTGCATCACCCCTAGAGAGCTTCATCAGTTCTGGTGTGCTAGAATCTCAAATGTGTGAGCCCAGTGATAAATTTAACATTTCTAAGCAGGTGGACCTTGTACCAACATCATCACTCCTAGAGCGCTTTGCCAGTTCTGGCATGATAGATTTAACACTTCTGAACAGATGGATCTTACTTCAAAATTTTAGGATTGATGGCATCAATCTTCTGATAAAAATCCTATTTGCAAGGGATTGTAAGATGTACCTAGGGCTAAAAGGTACCCATTTCTCAATTCTAAACTGCAAGTACCACCACAAGTTCCCCTGTGGGGCAATCAGATGTGACAGCCATCCATAATGTGATTTTTCCAGGGATCCCTCAAAAGAAAGCCCGTGCTGGAAGTTGTTTCATTCAAGGAAGGTCTTCACCTGTTCATACTTTGTTTTTCTAGAGAAGGATTTCATGAAAGAGGTTCTGTGGTGGTTGAGCAATGAAGAAGCCTGTAATGGCAAATCCATCTTTACTTTCCATCCAGATGTGATCTTCAAACTACATGTGTATAGGCTAGACTGTGTTACCATCCTGCAAGCTGACTCACCAGGTAAGTGCAATGCTAAAAGGAACATTTCCTACATATCAGTTGCCTCTATCCCCTAACCACGACCTGGACTATTAAAGGCCTATCCAGGATCTGCTCCAAACACTTTATTCTTTGGCTGGGCAACATTGAATGGTTTTGGTACATCAATAAGCTAGAGGGACCACAGAGAAAAAGACTTGGAAATTTAATATTGAATTGTGACCAAAGATATTTAGGCTTATTCTCTAGTGAGGCAACCACATTGTTCAAGCACAGTCTCTCCAAGGTCTCTCAATTACTGCTGCAGACTGAAGCTTATGAATTTTCAGTGAGTGGATGCTAGATGCATGAGCCTTGTAGGCAATTGTCTGTCATTTTTGGAAGTGGGTCACTTCACTTCTTGTCTCAGTCGTCAGCTCTCTGGATTGTGAGCTCACACTTTGCACCAGAATTTTGGATGACAGGTGCTTTTCTCCTCTACTGGAACATCTACATGGGCCATTCATGACTTAATTCCATTCTCAATAATTCTGAGTTGTGCTCCATGTTTACCTGTTCGACTTACCTGCTCTTTGTGCTTTCCTTTCAGCCCTCTTGTCCTTCTTAACCTGCCCTCTTGGTCTTCCTTTTCTAGGTTTGATTAAAATTGACAATGATCTTTTGGTTTAGTGATTGATTAGAGGGATTCACCTCTCTTCCTCCAAGCACATAGCATCAAACTCCCAGTCCAAATGCCAAATCTGAGCTCCCTGCTCTCAAACTAACAGCCGGGAGTTGACACCGAATTGACAGCAGTTTTATGAGAGCCATTTAACAGCACTGCTCTTTTTCCCTCTCAAATGTTGCTGATGGGAAGAAGGAGATTGGGGCAGGCAGAGAGCTGCCAACGTTTTCCAACATCTCTTTTGGGTCTGTGGAGACTCCGGAGAGGTGGAGGAAGGCTGCTGAGGCTGCCAAACACCATTTCACAATATTTGTGAGGTCTCTAGGTACCCAGGCAAGTCAGCAGGACACAGGGGAAGGAAGCATTTCCCCGAGCAACTTCACCACATATGTTAACTACTTTGGGTGACCAATGTTTGGACATCACTGCAGTGAATAACTACATTCCAACTAGTTATTTATGCTGCAGGGTTTCAAAAAGGTGGAATAATTATGGTGATCATTCAATAATAGGTGATCCAGTTAGGCAGACTTACTAATCCTCCACACCCTTTTACAAGCACAAATGGTCATTTAATTAAATAATTTCATGAGTTTATTCATTCTGTAATCCCCATTGACCATTAAGCTCCATTTAAACATGCATTTAATCTCTTGTATTACCTTCAACTAAAACTGATAATTCAATCCTATCGCAGTCAAATCTCAGTTAATTCTGGAGTCATACAATGATAATTTTTAATTTGTTTTTTCATGTTTTGTATCTATTTTACTTGGTCTAATAATTTTTTTTTTACATTTGCACATCCCTCTAGTGAGCTCATGATGTCTCTCTGACAAAGGCATTGCCTTTTTTTCTTTAATCAACCACGATTGGGATAGCAATCTGCTTAAGAAAAAGTATTGGTAAATATTAATACAACTTAAAAAAATATGTAGTTTTGGTAAATATTAATGTACGTCAATGTTACATATTTAGTTGAAATGTAGATTAAAATGAAATATGCTACATCACTATTACATTTGACTTAAATATTCAATTAATTTAAATATATTAAAATTAAATTGAGAATTGTAAAAATGTTATAAAATATTCCACATAAGGTAAATTATTTATAAAATGTGTTGCATATTAAAAATTCCAACAAGTAGTGATGTTACTTAAACATGTAACAGTAACGTTGTCACAAGTGTAGGTTAACTTTCTGAATAGACCTGTGTGCACCCAGTAAAACAATGCAATAACATGGTTCTTTGCATAGAGACAATGCTCACAGATTAATGGGCCACAGAATTTGGCCTCATAATACTATATAGTGGACTAAAATCCTCAGCATCGCTATGTGCTACAATAAGGATTCTTATCGTCCATTGTCCACAAAGAGTCCCTACGCCTCTTCACCAGCACCAAAGACTCTACAACCAACATGGAACTCCTCCACTTCCAGATAGGAACAAACCCTAACACGCTCTTCGGTGCACCCTCATCTTCAGGTCATGGGGCACCCACCCCCCCATTCTGCGACATTATCGCTGACATCGCCACCACCCACGTGCTCGCTTCCAAGGACTACATACTCCTCGGGGACCTCAGTTTCCACCTGGAGAATTCCAATGACAACAACTCCATGATGCTTCTTGAAACCCTCACCAACCTCAGACTCAAGCAACTCATCACCTCACCTACCCACTCAGCCTGACACACACTCGACCCCATCTTTACCACCAGCAACCACATCTCCATCAGCCACATCACCGAACTGCAATGGACCTACCACCACTGTATCCACTTCAGCTTCAGAAAATCCATTGATCGACACCTCGCTCACCTACCACCCCACAGGAGCTGAAGCAAGATAACCAAGGACCAGCTACTCACCAGCCTCAACAATTTACCCTTCCAGATGACCACAACACTAACATAGCTGCCCAGGACATCATTAACTGGATCACAGACTGAGCCAACACCTTAGCCCCCATCGACAAACCCTCCAATAGACGCTCAGCAAGGAAAGCCAACTGGTTCACCCCAGCCCTCAAGGAGTGCAAACAAAACTGCAAATGCCTCGAAAGGAAATGGTGCACTGACAAGACCCCCACCAACTATGAAGCATTCCAAAAAGCCTTAAACACACACCACCAACTCATCAGGACCACCAAGAGAAATGCCTTCCAGGAACGCATCAACAACAATGCACACAACAGCGAAGAGCTCTTCGCGATCATCAGCGAACTGATCAACCCCGGAGGAAACTCCGCAGACATCATCTCCTCACTAGAACTCTGCAACAACCTCTCCACCTACTTCCACCATATGATGGCAGACATCTACAACAGCTTCCTGACCCAGGACCATGGCATGCCAAACACCGTCATAGTTACCACCGAAGCTCCTCCAGACCCCCACCACCTACTCCGAAGATGAAACCCTCAACATCATGAACTCCATCCACTCCAGCTCTCCCTCCGATCCCTGTCCCCACCACATCTTCAACAAAGCAAGCAGCAACATTGCACCCAAGCTCCAGCACATCATCAACGGGTCCTTCGAAACCACCACCTTCCCAGAAATCTGGCAACACGCCGAAATCAAGCACTTACTGGAAAAACTAATTGCAGACCCAGATGACCTCAAGAACTTCTGACCCATCTCTCTACTCCCCTCCCCAGCCAAGGTCATTGAAAAGGCTGTCAACAGAAAACTCACCAAACACATCAAACTCCACAACATCCTTGACTCCTCTCAGTCAGGCTTCTGGAAGAATGACAGCACTGAGACTGCCCTCCTCACTGCCACAGAGACGACATTCGCATCCTCCTAGACAGGGGTGAGACAGCAGCTCTCATCCTCCTCAACCTGTCTGCCACCTTCGACACCATCTCCCATCGCACTCTACAGACTCGTCTCCACGACGCCGGCATCCGAAGCAAGGCACTAGAATGGATCCCCTCCAAAAGTCTGTCTCACTCCCTTCTACTCAGAGGCCACCAACATCACCTGCAGCGTCCTGCAAGGCTCCTCTCTGAGCCCCACCCTCTTTAACCTCTATAAGACCCCTAGCCACTATCGCCAGACACCAAGCACTCAACATCGTCTTATACGCCGACGACACGCAGCTAATCATCTCCCTCACCAACGACCCGCTCACAGCCAAAGCCAACTTCCACAACAGAATGAGGGCAGTCACAGCCTGGATGAAGGAGAGTTGCCTCAAGCTAAATACTGAAAAAACAGACGTCCTCATCATCGGCAACAACCCCTCAGCCTGGGACATCTCTTGGTGGCCCACTGCCCTCAGAAGCGTTCCGGCCCCCACAGACCACACCCGCAATCTCGATTTCATCCTGGACACAGCACTCTTGATGAACTGTCAAGTCAGTGCAGTCTCCTCTGCCTGTTTCAACACCATGCGCATGCTCTGGAAGATCTTCAAATGGATCACAACCAAATCCAAAAGAACAGTCACCCAGGCTCTCGTCAGCAGCCGCTTGGACTACTAGAATACTCTACAATGCATCTAGAGCACTTCAGCCCGTCTCATAAGGAACGCCCCCAAACACAGCCACACCTCCACCCTACTGAGAGACCTGCACTGGCTCCCAATAGACTAGAGAACCACATACAAACTTCTCACCCACGCATACAAAGCCCTGCACAACGCTGGACCAGAATACCTCAACCAAAGATTCGATGTCTACACGCCCACCAGGCAACTCTGCTCCCCCGACCTTACCTTTGCTACTGTCCCATGTGCCCAGAAGTCCACAGCCAGAGGAAGGTCCTCCCACCACGCGGCCAAGACCTGGAACTCCCTCCCTATCTACCTCAGAAGATCTCCCACTCTATCACAATTCAGAAAGGACCTCAAAACTTGGCTCTTCACCTGATCTCTTCTGACCTTCACTTCTGCCCCCCCCAGCACCTTGAGACCGTAACGGGTGAATAGCCACCCTCTACAAATACATTGATTGATTGATTGATATGTGACAGTGTTTGCAACATAAATCTCAACACATGCCTGACACCTTCATGCATTTATAATAGCCTGGAATAGTATGCAAAGATTTTCTTTGTTTACTTTTATAAAATAGCCAGTCACTGCATGATCAAATCTTGGGACCTCATTACGAGTTTGGTAGTCAGACGAGCCAACTGCTAAAACTCACAGGGAGGACACCACCATCATCTTACAATGTTCCCATGCATGTTGACATAACATGGGCAGTGCAGTGGCACCACCTGTGGTCCCCGGCACTGGCTTTCTGCAGGCCTTTCTATGGCAGTGTGACTGCCCTGGAAAGGTTGGCAGAAAGCTGGGTTGTAATCAGCATGGTGTCACTGAGTTCAGTGCCGCCGTGCCTGAGTACAACGCAGATCGCCATCAGCCTATCGGGAATGATATTCCTGGCGGTGACGGCAGTCTTTATGTGGGTCAGCCCGCAAGTGTGGCAGTCCTCGGACCATCACACTCACAATGAGAATATTAGGTGATCATTCCGGGTTTGGTAGTAACGGAACCGCCACGCCGATGGCAGTCTTGTGACCTCAGGCAGGGTGGCGGTGCAAATAACGAGTAAGGCGGTGAACCCAATGCAATAGAGACAACCCACCGCCAGGCCTGCCAACACCGCCACCGTTGCCACCGTCGCCACCGCCGATGAGCAGCATCCACCGGCGGAAGACAACTTGAGGCTGGAGGCAGCCAACATCTCGCCCTCCATATTCTGAGTAACCACTCCACCAGGATATCCGGTGGAACCTTATCTGCATGAAAAACCTGGCGGAAACAGAAAGTATAAATGGAAACGCCCACCTCCAGGCACAGAGATGCCGCCGCCGCTATGTCAAATGAACTGCTAGTCTTTCCAGTGTTGTATATCGTCATACACTTTCAGGACCACCGACGACGATGAAGACAACCACTGTAAGTAAGCCTAGCACAGAGGGGAGGGAAATGGGCAGTGATACACTCCCACACAGACCACATATACCCCACACACACAGTGAAGGCCACACACATGCACACACAACATACGTCAATGCCAAATACCCAATACACACACAAAGCCATGTAAATCCATGCCAAACATACAGCACACCACCAACACATCCAATAGCCACACAACGATAACTACCCCACAAACACCTCAATGATGGCATAGATGGGCACGTTGTGCAACACCTAATATACACACACACCATGAAATCCATGTAGCAATGACACACAATCAATAGCTGTGAACACACATCCAAACAATCACACAGGTGACACAGCACATACAACCAACAACCAAGGATATACACACATCCAGCACTAGACTCACGGACGTACACAAGACCCCACACAAACACAAGCAAGCAGGCACACACATCACAACATCCCCATGGCCCAAACCATATACCAAGCGCATGCAACAACACAGACACAATCCACACACAGACCTCACACACCTTTGCACACAGATGTCACACCACCATGTAGAAGGAAACCAGGACAAGCATTTTATCTTCCCAACTACAACAATGTGGGCAGTTGTATTCAAACAATAAACTATATACAAAAAGTGCTAATGGCAAGGTCAAATGTCCAATTCCGCAGGACACATTGTCCATCAATATGGGCCCAACTTGACTCCTGATTGAATCTAGGCCTCCACTTCATAGGGACAGCAATGGGACAAGCAGGCACTTCAGCGATGTGGGGGTGGTGGGAGAGGCCTGGATGTGGAAGGGGCACATTTTGGCTTGGGCTTGGAAGGGGTGACCTTGGCACTGGGAGGGGTGGATTTGTTGCTGGGTGGAAGAGCAGGGGAAACACCAGAGGGGGGACCCAAGGAATGGGAGGTGGAAGGACATGAGAGGGGCAATGGGACACGCTGTTTACATGGAAGACTGGGCGGGAGAGGAGTGGGAAGATGTCAAGGGTGGCAAGGAAAACTCTCTTAGGTACACGGGGCAGTCACATGATTGAGTGTGAGGAGTAGAAGTAGAGGGAGTGCTCATCTGACGTGCCTGTGTGCTGTACGTGGATGCAGGTGTGTGCAGTGTCTGGATGTGTGTGGTGGTTGAATATTGGGTGGGTGAGTGGGTACGTATGCATTTCTTGGGAGGGGCAGAGGTGCAGGGAGAGGTAATGGGTGATGTGTGAGTGAATGTTGAGGTGGTGTATGCAAGTGAGGTGGATGTGCTGCAGTTGGCAGAGACTGTAGTGCGGATGTGGTGTGTGGGGTGTGTGACTGTGAGTCTGCTGTTCTGGTGATTGCGGGGATGACAGGAATGACAGCAGGACCAGAGTGTGATGATGCTGTCCTGGAAGGTATGAGTGGAGATGTAACTGTACGGGAGGAGGTGGTGGGAGGAGTGTCTGTTGTTGTGTCTACAGATGTGTGTTGTGTGTGTGCATGCCTGTGTGAACGTTTGTGATGCCCATGTCTATCTTTGCTCACCTTGTCTGTTGCACTGGGTGTATGCATGTCTGTTGGTGTGCCATGGAACGGTGGAGGGAGAGGGCTTGTGGACTGGGAACAGGTAGCTGGAGGGGGGATGGAAGATGAAGAGACACTGGCTGCCATCAATGCGGAGGCCCGAGCCTGAAACGATCTATAGAGGCCAGTCAAGGCACCATGGATGCCTTTCAGGAACACATTGGTCTATTGCATCTGGGATGCCAGTCCCTGGATGGCATTCACAATCATGTCTGCCCCACAGAGATGGACCTCAGGAGGTAAATAGTCTCCTCACTGAGGGCAACAGGGCTGGCTGGGGCAGGGGCAGTGGTACCTACGGCAAAGGAGACACTCACCCTCCTGGGTGAGCGGGCATGGGCAAATGGGTGGGGTACTACAGGGAGGACGGTGCTGGAAAGGGGGGTGGCGGGCAACAATGGTGTTGGTGTGGTACCAGAAGGGTCCGCCACTGCCAGGGAGCCACCATCAGAGGTATCTGAGTCAGATGTTGAGGTAGCTCCAGTCTCCCCTGTGGTGCTTCCCTCACCCTCAGTCCCACTGGTCCCCTCGGCTTCACTGCTGCCACCCCCTGGATCCCATGGGCTGCAGCATACCCACTCGCTGGTGCCCTTCCTCCCTAACCAGATGAAGCTAATGCACACATAGACAGAGGAGGAGAGAGAAAAGGAGGGTGACAGAAACAGAAAGGGAGGAAAATATTAGAACCCTCATATCCACTTCACATACCAACAATGCAGATAACAGTCCCTGCCTGCAAAACAATAGAACAATTAGCATTCTTTCCCAAAAAGAGTCATGCAAGCTATGTCCAAACCCATACCAAACCTGCAGACCAAACTCCTGCATGAAGACAACATGTCCATCAATGCCAAAATGACTACTCCTAGAATCAAGCCCAGGACCATACCCAATCACTTGTCATCCATTAGAGGATGATACTAATCCAAGCAGAGAGGGACTCAGGATACTAAATAACTGATAGGAATGTGAGGAGTACAGAGGACCCATTGATGTAGGAAGTGATGCAACTGCAACCTTCACGTAACATGCCTGTAAAGTGCCATTGTGACCACTTCAAACTATTACAGTACACGCAGAGATGGAGGATGCAGCCATTTGCATGATAGCAGACTTGAGAGACGATACCTATAGCTGAACATGTGTACCACCACTACTCATCCTACATGGGTCCACATAGCGACCATCACACACTCCTACTTGATGGGTGTGGCAACCAGGACTGTACATTCTCTAAATTACATCTGACTACGTTAATTCCAAGTCCATGGAGGGTGACAGTGCACAACCATGTAATAGTGACCTGATAGTCAACACTTATCCCCTTGTGGCTGCTGTGCTGCCTTCAAGTGCCCATCGAAATCAGGGTACCGCCACTAACAGTATGCTGGCCATTAGGGGGGTCAGGGTCCGACGTGCACCCCTCCCATGTTGGGAGGCCGTCCCCAGCTGGGTCTCTGCGGTCTTCCAGGCCCAGCAACGCAGGACCTCCCACCACTTCCTGCAGTGGGTGCTCTGCCGGCAATGGACCCCCAGGGTCTGCACTTAATTGGCGATGGCTCGCCACAACCCTTTCTTCTGGTGGGCGCTGACCTGATTGGGAAACAATGAGAAAAGGGGGTACAAGATGTAATGATACCAATCCAGCAGTAAGCTTTGGCGACACACAACAAACACTGCTCATGCACACTGTCAATATCTCACACATATCATGTGCATGCTACACACCTGATCAGTCATGGCATGTCAATGTGCACACACATGCATTGTCAAACAACACCCAACTTGTGAGACCAAGGACGTTGTACTGATCTATTGTCCTGAACTTTGTACAACTGCCCATACAGGGATAGGACCCCTTCCACCAATTTTTCCAGCTCGTCTGTTGAGAAGGCTGGGGGCCTTTCCCCTGCAGAGCGTGCCATCGTTGCTCCAAGAGACAGGACACACAAAGTGGAGGTCTGTCTCACCCGAATGCCAGGAGTCAAGTGAGCTGTCCCACACAAAATGGCGGTTATGACAGCGCACATGACCTTCACTGCCGGTGGTGATCATCATTGGTCCCAGTCTCCCTTTGATATCAATGTTAACCAATGAGGAGTTGCACGGCTTTTCTGACCGCACTCCGCCTTGACGACTTCCGCCTGCGGAACAAGGTCACTTCCAGCAGTTCAATGCATGCCAGACACCCGGATACCATTTTAGTTTGTGACATTACTGTCCTAAGTTTACACAGCATAGCTACCTGTCTGTCCTCACAAATACATACTTCAGATCTGACATGGTGAATATAGACACATGTAGTGCATGTCTAGTGAACAATAATTGTCAGCATATTTGACCAGTATGGTAAAACACAGGGAAGGTGTAGGTGTACATGTCCTGTATACGTCCAGTCACACAGGAATCATGTGTCATCATCTGGTTAGGTACAGAGGGTAGAGTAATGTGTACTCACACATTACAGGCAACTTGCATGACTATTACATAATGACTGTCATGTGTCATACTGTATAGCCTACATTGTGACAGATATCCTGAATGGTGTTTGTATCCCCACACAGATTTGGCCAAAATGGAGTGATGAGGAATGCACCAGTTTACCAGCCACTCGTAGATCCTGACACCATGGAAGAGCGCCACATAATCCTGACCTATCCTGACCTATCGACTAAACCGTTTGTGCATCAGGGAACTGGTCACCCATATGAAGGCAGACCTCCTGCAGGGTTCGAGGAATCCCCATGCCATCCCTCCAACAGTCCAGGTGTTGTCAGTCCTGCATTTCCTGGCGAGTGGCTCATTTCAGAGCACAGTGGGACTGGCTGTAGGCTTTTCGCACCCCAAGTTCTGTTAGGTGTTGCAGGATGTGCTGGATGCCCTACTCAAGCATGTGCACAGGTACATTAGGTTCCCACTACCTCCAGATTTTCCCACTGTGAAAGTAGCCTTCTACAACATCTCAAATGTCCCACATGTAATTGGGACCGTTGATGAGACTCACATTGCCCTGGTACCTCTGAGGATCAATTAACAGATCTACAGGAACTGGAAGAGTACATATTCACTCAATGTACAAGTGGTGTGTCTTGCAGACCGATACATTACACATGTGAATGCTAAATTCCCAGGATCAGTACATGATTCCTACATCCTGAGGAACAGCAGTGTCCATTCAATGATGCCACAGCTACAGGTAGAAATGGCCTGGCTCATAGGTATGTGTACTGCTCTCTATGTCAGACGTCTATACCCCTCATGACACAGTCAGCACTCCGCCTAGCCTAGCAATGTTACCCATGGCCATGTTTCCTTTTTCAAACAGGTGACTCCAGATACCCCAACCTGCCCGGGCTCCTGAGAGCAGTGAGACATCCAACTACATTATGGGAGAAAAGGTACAATGAGGCACATGGCCGGACGAGGGGTGTGATTGAAAATACTTTCAGTCTCTTGAAAGCCAGATTTCATTGTCTCCATAAAGTCTGCAAGATCATTGTTGCATTCTGCATGCTGCATGCTCTATAATCTGGCCCTCAGAAGGCACATCCCACTGTTGGAGGAGGGGGACGTTAATGCTGGAGCTGTGTTTGTGGCCGGTGACTCTGATGCTGAGTGGGAGGCTGACGAGGATGAGGCACATGACAACAGGACTGACATGATGTGTCACTTCTTTCCTTGATGTACAGGTATGTCTGAACTACATATCATATGCGCATGGGAGATGTATTGTTAAAGGCAATCTGTAGCCAGTATTTGCATGCATCAATGTATGTGTGGGATCAGGATTCTTAGACATTGGGTAATGACCTTGAAGGGCAGGTGACTCACCATGAGAGGTAGTGGAAATGCACAGCTACTAAGTTCATTTGTGGAATGCTGGTGCAATTGCAGTACAGCTTTCAAGTTGTTGTAAAGGTTTAGGGTCCTCAGACTGCCTATTTGGGGTCATTTTAGGGGCACTTATCAGTCTTGTCCTGCTGCGTAGACATATCATGCTTTGACATCTGCTGGGTGTCAAGTACCTGTTCATGACTACTCAGGGAGTTGTGCAATTGAGGATGTTACCTATGTATCATCTTTCCTGTCCCACACGTGTGTGAATGCCAATGCAGTGTCCCTTAATTATAGTGTAACATAGCTGCTGGGACACTCATCCTGTGTTTGTGTTCAACTGCTATTGACGTATGACTGTGGATTACATTCCTTACCACTTTGTACCTCATTCCATTAATTTCTCCCTCTTTAGGTGACATCTCTGTTTGCAGCCTGCTTGCTGATTTGCCTGTTGGCATAGATGACAGTGGATGTTAAAACAAAATGGATGTACTTACACACCTGGTGGGGTATCCCACTACATCTGTAACGTGGACATTTAGGTTGTGTAGACCTGTGTATTCTTTTGTTGTTCTTCAACATATTTGGCAATATTAACAATAAAGAGACATGAACCATGACTTGTGACTTGGCCTGGGGTCCTGCAGGATGTCTGGATGGGTGACCTCTTTTACAGGGGTTCCTCAGCTGCAGGCATAGGGGTGCTATTGTCCTGTGGGTCCTCCTGCTGTGCCTACATTCCAGTAGCAGGTGCAGATGTTGATGGCAGTGGTCTTGACTGACTACTAGATGGGGCCTGCTGTTGGGGGGAGAATGCCCGCAGGATGCAGTTGAGTTCCTTGAACTCCCCTTATATGGAGGTCACGGAGGCATTGTGTGCCTGCCACTGCTGCCTGCCCTCCTGGTGGTATTCCTCCTGCAGCCTTTGTGTGTTTTGCAAGGTGGTAAGTATCTGGCCCAACTGATCCTGGGTTTCCAGGTAAGCTCCCAGGACCCTGGAGACGGCCTTCTGGCCAGTCGAGTCCTGTACCTTCCTCATCCCTTTTCCCATGATTGTCCTCCCACTGGCCCTTGCCCCGTGTTCCTGTGCCCCTGGTGCAGTGTGCCCCCTTCGACTGACACCAGGACCGTCATTGTCCTGGGTTTGCACCGTTGACTCCTTTCCCTGTCCTGTGGGGCACACTGATGATTGTTGTGACCTTGGGACACAGGTAGAGGAAGGTGGGCTCTGCTGTGCACTGGCTGCCACAGGGGAGGTTGTTTGAGTTGTGGGCAGTGTGAGGGTGGTGGTGGTGGACTGACCACTCATGCCTAATGTGCCAGGTTCATTGTCAGAATCCAGACTTGCATGTGAATCCTCCCCTATTGGTGCTGCATCCCGGCCTGGGTTTCCTGTCACTGGGCACCTTGTGGTGACACATATGGTTATATTCCCTCATTCACTGTATTTGCAGGGCAGTAATGGCATTGACAGCTTGCAGTCCACTGCTTGTATTCTCATCAGTGGAAGGTTGCAATGACCCTAATTTGCAGTACAGTTTACATGTGTATTGCTACTGTCATTGCCATGTACTGATGTGCATTCCCATCACATATTGGTGATGGGGAGTGACATGGTTTAACGTGCAATTGCAGAGATGTGTTATGGACGTAGCAGTCAGGCAAGGGTAGGGAGTGTTGCATTGTGGTAGTTGTGGTACTTTCTGCTGTGTGAGGCATACATGCACTAGGTTGGGCTGTGAGGGAATGGCGTCAGTGGGGAGATGTGGCATGCAATTGTAGATATAGGGCCAATGATGGGATTGTGCACATTTGGGTGGTTTGAGCGGGCGAGACGGTGGTAGGGGTACATGCTGTGCACAGGGACATGGTGGCCAGTGAGTACAGTGGACTTATCAGTGTCCAGTCCAGTAGCAATTCCCGTCAGCACTTCCGTATGTAGTATGGCCAGGACCATCTCCTCCCAAGGTTACATTTCGGGGGAGGTGGTAGGGGACGCCACCAGTCCTCATGACGGCCACTAGGTGCCTAGAAGCCATGGCCTGTACCTTCCCCAAAAGGTCGTTCCACCTCTTCCTAATGTTCCCCACTGCATTCATCCTGTTGACTATCCTCTGCCATAAGTCGTTCTTCCGGGCTCTGGATGTCTGCTGGACCAGTTCTCAAAACAGTTGCGGCTCCAGTTTGACTATTTCTTTGATCATTACCCTGAGCACCTCTTCTGTGAATATGGGGTTATTTTGTGGTTCCATGGTGGTTGTGTTGTGGGTGGAGGCATATGGTGTGCAGGGATTCTGTGTGTGCTGTTTGCAGTTGTGAATTTGTGTAATAGTATGTGAGTGTGCTCTGTGGTGTTTGTGTGCAGTGGTGTGTTGTGCGATGCGTTCTTAGTATGATGGTGCCTGTGGTATCTAGGTGCAATGCCTTCTTTCAGTGCGCTCTTCTCTCACTCTGTCAGGGTTTCTATTTGCAAAGGGTTCTGGGTATGTGTGGCGGTGTGTTTTGTAGTGCTGTGGACAGGTGTGTGTATGTGTTTCATGTGTTGCTATTGGTGTTATCCTATCTGGTGCAGTGTTGCTGCGGTGGTGGCTACTTATTTTCTCACGCCAGTTTGGACCGCCAATGGTTTACCACTGTGTTGGTTTTCGCAATGCTGATTTGTGAATCGGAATTTGGCAGGTGGCATTTTCTCAGCCTGGCGGTGGTGCAGCCACCTCCTTCATTCTGTTGTTTAGGCCGACAGTGTTGTTTTTTCAGTCAAAATTTGGCAGTGTTGTGTTGGTCGCTCGTAATGCGGCGGCCTTCACTCCCCCATCTCTGGCGGTGTGTCGGCTGCCTTTTGCACGTCAGTCTTCGGAAATTACCGCCAAACTCGGAATGAGCACATTAGTGTGTAATGGTGAATGCAAAATAAAAAAAATTCATGTCATTGTGTAAGGGTACTTACTATGTCACCTGTACAAGTGTTCATGTTTTTTTATAATACAACTGGAAAACAAATGGCCATAAATACTGAGAACTTAGGGCCCGATGTAGCAAAGGTTTTTACCCATTCTATGTCTATGGGAAAAAGTGTTCGTACATATGGCCCTTACAATCTTATTAACTAGTATATTTTAAAAAAAGTGTGTCTCCAACATTACTCCACAAGTTAATAAATCAAAAGCTCCTTATTGTTTTATTTGCATAGGTGCTAAAAGTGTGCTGTAATTCGTAAGTACTATATCATCTACATTGTTCTTATAATCCAGGACATCTAAATAACAAGGGACCATTAGCAGCAATTGTTAAATTAACACAAATAGTGAGTCAGATTGTTTGTAACTCTGGGATAACCAGGTGCAGATTCATTGTCAGCAGTTGAACAAGTGTTAAGGGTATGAGCGGTCAGGTTAAAAATCAAAACCATAAGGGAGAGTCTACTGCAAAGACATATAATAATATATTCTAAAATAAGGGAAGGGGGATTTGATCTAGTAGCGTATGTTTCATACCAACAACTGTTTTCTAATCTTGGCTCCTGGTACTTGATGAAAGTATTGTAGAAAGTATTGTAATTACTTTAACCTCCTGTATCTTAAGCTGTCTAGTACTGTCTAAATTACATGTCTCCATTCACTGCACAGTACACCCTGATTTATGTAACCTAGACTTAATAAGACACTGTGGGCCTCATTATGACTTAGGTGGACGGGCTTTTCCGTCCGCCAAAGTTCAGACGGATAGGTTGCCGACAGTGTGGCAGCATCCTGACCAGGCCCATTATTAGTTTTCTGCTGGGTCAGCGGGCGGAACCTCAGTTTGCACCCTCTGGCCCAGCGGGAAATGGCCTAGAGTATTGTCTCTGGCTCATAATAGAGCTGGCGGCAATGGTGTTGTGCATAGGGTGCACCAGCACCTGTCGCAATGTTGACACATCGCAATGTTTAATGTTCAAAGCAGACAATGAACCCCTGTACCCTGTCTTAGCCAGCCTTTTCATGGTGGTATTACCGCTATGAAATCGCTGGCAGAGAAGGGGGTCGTAATCCCCAGGTCAGACCACCGTCTGTGGCGCAATTGCTGCGGTCATAATGTGGCGCTCGGATGGCCGCATTGGCAGTGGTCGCACTTCCACCATGAGTCTGGTGGTCAGTAGACTGCCAGACTCATAACGATACCCTGTGTCTGTGTCTGTGTGTATACACAAACATAACAACATACACAGACACTGCCCTACATACAGCACATTATGTTTTAAGATATTCTTTCTGTAATAAAATAATTATATGTGAAGGACTTTCTAACTCCTTCTAACATAGTTTGCACAGTATCAAATACCTAAAAATAATAAACAATGAAGTATAAATCCATCTGTATTGAATAGCATGTCAACAATTCAGCAAGGAATAGCTACACAAATTACATGTGTACCAGAAAATAATCAACAATGTTTCCAAGAATTGTATAAGATTTGTCCTTGATAGTTGTATGTGATTTCATGAAAAAATTATTTCATGGAATACCATTACTAAGAAACCATGAAAGTGATTAATATAAAGTTGCAGAATGAATGGCACTTACCTTTTCATAGAAACCATTCATAGAATTTCTTTTCCAAAATTGTCTTTTGCATGCTAAACCTACCACTGACCCCCTCACAACCTCTAAACAACATCCATCCCTTACCCCTAAAAACACTCACCACTTCTTAATTGCACCCATCCCTGAATCCTAATCTCCACCCATCCCTGAACCCTAAGAGCCTGTTCTACCCCTCAACTCTACACATCTCTGAACCCAAAAAACCTTCACTACACCTAAACTACATCCAATGGTGACCCATAATGTTCACCCATCCTTGAAATTTGAAAGCTCTTTTGGCCTCTAAACTTCACCCATCTCTGAATTATATAATCCCTCACTACCCCTAATTCCACCCATTCCTGAACCATAAAAACCCATTTCTAAGCGAAACCCCACCCATCCCTGAACCCTTAAAACCCTCACCAGTACTAAACTCCACCTATCCCTGAACCTTTAAAACATCACTTGCCACCCCAAAACACCACTCATCCCTGACCCCTAAAAACCCACCAACACTCTTAAACTCTCTCCATCCAAAACCTTAATGAATCTTTTCTGTATTTGAACTCCATCCATCCCTTAACCCCTAAAACTCATCCCCACCCTGAACCCTACTCATTCCTTAACCCTAAAACTCTTTCTGCTATAAATCCACCCATCCTTGACCCATGAAACCTCTCACCACTAAACTCCATTCATTCCTGAACCCTTGAAATGCTTCGCAACATCTAAACTCTATCTATTACTAAGCCTTAAAAACCCTCACCAGCACCACACCATGTCCATCAGTGAACCCTAAGAAAACCCTCAACACCCCTACAATCCACTGTTCCTGAACCCTGAGAAACCATCACCAACCCTAAACTCCACTCATCCATGAACCATAAAACTCCCTCACTAACACTAAATTCCACCCATTCCTGATTCCTAGATAATGACACCACCCCTGAACCTCACTGTATTATGTGCTGTGGATTTAATTATTTTTAAGACATTTTTATTAATGTACACAAGTACAATTTCATACAATAGAACAATCCGTGGACATAGGATATATTATCATTTGCACATTGTTCTCTGTTATATCATACACATTTCCAGTTACATTGACAGGATAGTCAGTCGTATTATAATATTATTGCATCCACTTGTAAACACCTACTTTATTCTCCTGATATTAGTGTACTCAATCTGGGCAGGCCTGATCTCTAGGGCAGGGTTTAGAGAGTGCAGCGAGTTCCATCCAGCTCAAATCATCGGCTGAATAGTGTATGTTCTGGCTATGATGTGGAGTATATGAGCGTAAAAGTGAGAAGAAGTAGGACTACAATGGGGGAGGTGTAGGTTGGGTCTCATGCTTCCTCCTGTGAGTTATTGGGTGTTTCTGAGTGAGGGTGTAAGTCGTTGAGCACTTTTTCCTAGGCCATGACTATGGGGTTCTTCCGTAATCCCCTTATCTCTTTCCGCCGTAAGGCCACAGCCTCCACCTAACCCCATTTAAGTGTTGCTGCCCGCCAGTGCGCAGTGGTGGGTAATGTTGGTGATTTCCAGTACACTGTAATGAGCCTACGGACTAGAAGTAGTGCCAGATCTATGAACCTGTTATTGGCTATAGCAGCTACCGATCTATGAAAGAGGCCCAGCAGCGCCCCTTCCATTATGTGCAGGCCTGTATGATCTGAAATTTGTTCCATTTCCGGTATATCCAGGTCCAGTACTCTTCCACAACTGTGTAGGTCCAAACCATGTGCCTGATATCTTCTTCCAATTGTTGACATCATGGGCATTCCGACAGGAAGCCAAACCTTTGGGATCTTTTCTCAATCCTTCATGGCAATCTCCCTGCCCAGCTCATCTTCCTTTTCCCTATGAGTAGTGGCGAGTGGATCCTGCAGAGACTGTGCGCATGCCTGGGCAAACCATCACTTTATGCCCTTCATCCATGGTGTATTATAGACAGACTAGTAGATGTGAGTCTGGTTCTGTGTCCATGATACCCCAGAGATGGACATCTCCACCAAGAGATGAACGTGCAGCAGGAAGTGTCCTGCAGGCAGATGAATTGCTTCTCGAAGCTGCTCATAAGTCAGCAGTGAGCCCTCCCGGAATAGCGTTCTCAGTGTGTCCACTCCTACCTCTATCCATGCATGCATTCCTGCCTCTCACAACATATTAGTGAAGCTAGAAATGGACTCCAGTGAGATAGCCAGTGAGAAAAGAGGCATACTTGGTATCAACTTCAAGCTGCGGTGATAGCTATTAAATGGAATCTTCAATAGGTCATTTGCCTCAGGTGGAAGGCGCACACGGTGTCTGAAGGTGCTTCTCAGCTCCGCCTGCATCCTCTCCTGCCCCCCACCTCCCTGGGTCCAGTGGAGACAACTCCTCAATATGACGACCGCCAGCCAATATGTGGCCACTTCAATTGTGTGGCCAGGTAAGAATATATAAAAATAGGGGTGCCTAAGCCCCCTTTTTCAGCAGGGAGTTGCAGTTTCCAGAGCACCATCCAAGGGCAGCCCTTGTTCCAAATAAAGGACCCAAGAGAAGAGAGTAGGGCATGAAAGGTAGACCTGGGGATGTTGACTGGAAGGTTTTGGAAGAAGTGTAACAGCATGGGAAGTATCACCATTTTCACAAGCGACACTCTGCTCTGGACTGTGAGGGGGATTGTACTCCAGAAGGCCATCTGGGGCTTAAATTACATTAGTGCCTTCGTAGAATTGCCATCTAGAAGATCTAGCCTGTCATGAGATATATTAATGCTTAGAAATCTGGATGTAGGGGGATTCCCACCTTAACCAGTGACCCTCTATATAGAGGTCTAGTGGAGGACAATACGGATGTAACGGGAACAGACAGGATTTAGCCCAATACACCTGCAGTGCTGACACCTCACAGAAGTCTCGCAAGAGCATCCGTATAGGTTTGAGACCTACTCTGATATCACAGACGTAGATCAAAACGTCATCAGCGTACAGCAAGACGACCTGTGTCTCCCCAGGCAGCAGAATGCCCCTGATGCAGCTTCTGTACCAGTGGCTCCATGGTAAGTGCTAATTGAAGCGGAGAGAGTGGGCACGCTTGTCGGGT
The DNA here is from genome assembly GCF_031143425.1 of Pleurodeles waltl. Classification (NCBI taxonomy): domain Eukaryota; kingdom Metazoa; phylum Chordata; class Amphibia; order Caudata; family Salamandridae; genus Pleurodeles; species Pleurodeles waltl. Next base: position 584,962,976 of record NC_090438.1, on the reverse strand, counting down.
CCCACGCTTGACCTGAAACAGTTGAGAGAGGCATCTGCTGATCTTGAGTCTCGCTATTGGGTTTGTATGGAGTAGATGCCCAAACATTGTCAATGTTGCAAAAAGGTAGTCCCATTTTAGCAAATCAAATGCCTTTTCCAGGTCTAATACCACGCATGACGCGACTGGCAATCAGGTTGACGCCAGTTCTATCACCCTATACAGCCAGCCAATATTTAGTGTGGTGGACCTCCTGAGTATGAACCCATTTTGGTCAGGGTGCATCAGCTTTCTCATGTGTTCATACAGGTGGCCCGCTAGGACCTTAATTAGAATCTTGCAATCTGACCCCAGCATGGATAGTGGGCAATATGAGGCCAGTTCCTCTGGATCCTTACTAGGCTTCGAAAGAGAGATCGGGAGGGACTCCCACATGCAATGTGGTAGGCTAGCCTTTTCCATCGCCAATTGATATAACTCAAGCAGTTTGGGGGCAAGGTGATGCTTGTATGCCTTATGCTGGTGATTGTTTGTGCTGCCTGCAGGAGGGCCTCCTTATCTCTGTAGTTCAATATGCAAGCTACAATGGCCTTGAGGGGACCCCGGTGGAGGGCACTGCGCTGGCACTCTATGGGCTCGCTCCACCAGGAAGGTCTCCGACAGCTGCTCAGATGTCACTTGCTGCTTCAGCCAATTCTCAAAGAAGATCGTGGGGTCTGTTTCCTCCGCACCCTATGGGAATCCTACAATTCAGATATTATTCCGACTGGAACTTCCCTCAGCATCCTCAGCTTTGGCTTACAGTTCTCGGACCATAGAAGCAACAGAACGCACCTGCCCTTCCAGCTCCCGGACAGTTGGGTGGAGCTCTCCCGCTTCATTTTCCACTTGCTTGACCCTGCCCTTCAGCTTCTGTTGATCAACCCTAAGCAGGCCCAGTTCAACAGCGACCGTATCCATCTTGTTGCTAAGCACCTGCTTGGTGGCCACCAATATTTGGTCCAGTTTGTCCTCGGTGGTGGACTCTGCCTCAGAGGGCATGGAGGGGCCGGGTTCGCTAATCCCAGGGCACTGGGTGCTCCCAACACTTGTCTTATGTGCTGAAGGCCCTGTTCTACCCTTGCGGACCATCCACAATATATCATCGGGCCCTTTATGGTGAGGCTGGGGAGAACCGGTACTGCGTGGCTATCAAACGTTCCTGTGTGGTGGGCCTCCCGGCCCGAGATTTCACCCACAGTCAAGTTGTTGCACGTCCCCTGGGCCTAACAGGGTGAGACTCAGTAAGGGTCACACGCAGCGCCGCCTGGGTCAGCACTGCCACTCATGTACTGGACCCCCAGAGAGTGATGTCCGTTTGAGGGGAGCTGGCGGTTATTACATTCGCCCCCTTGTCCAACGCTGCTCTTAAAGGTGCTCGCAGTAGGGATTCCTCTACATTCACTTCATCCTTTCCTGCATTTCTGTGTGGTGGGCCGTCATCATCTTGGCATGCGGCCTGCGGTACTGCAGGGTGGGTGCTTCAATGCAGTCGCCCCGTGCCACCTGTCTCACCATTATTTTGCCTGACCACAGTACAATGAGTGCTCCTGTTGCCTGTCCTCTGCTCCAATCTGCTCTAGTCGAGTTTCACTGTGCTTCTCTTCACCAGTTCCCCCTCACAAGCCAGTGCAGTAATGGAGATAGGGGTGGGCATCACAGTGTTTGGCCTTATATTCAGTTGGAAAGACTAATGTAACTGAGATAAATGGATAAGACCTGAGCGACCACGGCTTTCCTGAGAAACCAATAATGTCATGCGCTCGGCTGCCCAGTCATCCCTTCCCTCGGGTAGATGTGAGGCACTGCTAGTTAGCCGGAGCAAAACCTGGATTGGAGCGACAGGTGTCACCTGCAGTGGGTCTCCCACGCCGCGGGCGATTCTGCCACTCAAAATACAGTAGTCTCATTAGAATAACGAGAGCCTACGCGACAGAGTGACGTGGTGTGGAGTGGCATTGTCTGGCGTGGAGTGGAGTTGCATTTTGTGACCTGGAGTGGCATTGTGTGGAGTGGAATGGAGCTGAATTGTGTGGTGTGGAGTGCAGTGGCAATGTGTGTCATGGGGTGGCATGGGGTGGAGAGAAGAGGAGAGGAGATGAGAGGAAAGGAGAGAAGAGGAGAGAAAAGGAGAGGAGAGGATAGGCGAGGGTTGGAGAGGAGAGGAGAGGTGAGCGGTGTAATGGAGTGGAGTGGAGTGGAGTAGAGATGAATGTCATTGTGTGGCATGGGGTAAAGTGGAGCATATTGTGCTGTATGGAATGTTGCCTGAGTTACCACTGAATTGCTCTATAGTGCTTCAAAGCCTCATCAGGGATAGTAAGTGCTATATAAATGCAAACATAATACAATACAATATGTTACCAATTATTCCCTTTTGGTGGGTCAGTACGGAATAACGGCCTAATGAGACATCTTGAGACATCCTGTAGTATGATTCCTGAACAAATGTATCTACTGAGATATTGTGCATTTCTGTTCTCTCTGTGCAGTGGCACACTAGTCTCTGCCAAGTGCCAATGTAGGCACCCTTGCATCATGGAGAAAGGGTGCCTGCATTGCATGTAGGATTATTTTTGTTCAGGAATGGACACCCCGATTTTGTTAAATCTTGTAGTGGAAATTATTACATAGGAAATAGTACCTTTGGCTGGTGCATCTCTCTGCCCTTTGCTACTTGCCAATAATGCACAGTATGAAATTATTGGTTTCTTAATTCTTATATTTTTTTATTTACATCAATGTGAAGACTTATGGCCTCCCTAAAAGTTTGGTGTGCCAAAACATAGCCGACCAACCATATTTAAAATTCCCTGCCACTCAGATGGGAAACTATCACCCACAGTGCTAGCTAGCATCAACATGGCAGTAGCACTTTTGGTGAAAATGCAGTGTTGGGGGAGCCTCCATGCCAAGCCCACTTAGAGTGCACTTTTATGTTTTTCAGAAACAAACACACCCAACTGAGGTTTATTTCTGAATAGCAAAATTATGCGATGTGCTGTGAGTTTCCTCTTCATCTGCAGGGTACACTTCTGTTAGTTTCTTTATATTATGTTTCCAGGCAAGACCAAGTGGTGTTGGCTCTCCAACATAAGAAAGATAGGCCTTCTGATGTGGTGGGGCTGGTGTTCATGTTACGGATAGACTGTTGGTAAAATCTTTCTGATGGTAGAACCAGATGATGTCCCACTGTTAGAAATTACATGCTTTCCCCACCTCTAAATCAGGTTGGCAGTCAAAAAATGTTTTAATTGTTTTTTGTATAGACAGAAAAAAGCAACAGTCCGCCATCCGCAACAAGACAGATTTGACATCACACAGAATGCTAATCCACTTAAGACCCACAGACCCACATGGAAAGTGCACACATAGCCTTCAGGCAGTCTCTCTTCGATCTTCAGGTACCTCTGATTGGGCCTCCCAGCAGCAGACAACCTTCCACCAGAGATTGCAGCCCTCAATTTGTTTCCTATGTGGAAACCCTCCCATCGTATTTCACTTTTTTGGCCAGCGTGCACCAGTTCATATATTTTTTCCAGCCATCAAGGACCAGTAGCTCCATGCACCAAACCATTTAGTAATATTCTGCTTTGCGCAATTAGGCTGAGGGCCATCAATATTACCAGGTATTTTTGGGCTTCACCATCTCTCTGTATTTTTAGTATATATCTCTTACTAGCGCTATTGAGCCTCACTCCTGTTACTTGAGTCATGCATTCTATAATCTCCTTCCAGTAAACCTGTATTTCAGGACATACCCAAAGAACATAAAAGAAGGAGTACACCTGACCGCATCCCACAAACATCTCATGGCCACTCCTTTCAATCTTTATGAGTGTTACTCTAGAATACTCTAGAATAATAGGAACATATGGTCTGGGGAACCCTGGTGATACCTGAAGCCTCCCAGTGGGTCTGTGACTGCTTAGAAAGTTAGCTAAAGTGTTAATTGTACAACTGACATTTTTAAAACATACTGTAAATGTGAAGAAATTTGAAATTGGAGGCTAAAAATTAAACTAGTCTCCTCAGATTTGTGGGAGCAGCGCAGGTGCATCAAACAGAATATAGTACAGATGGTGTGTGGCTTCAATTGAATTTAGAAAAGCTCCAACCTTCCTATTAATTGGTTTTTATTTAATTTTATTTGCTTGCAAACTAAATACAGTGTGTTATCATTTGTGCATGTGTTTGTTGGATTGCTTGTTGTATATTTTGTGTGTTGTTTTGTGGTTCAAATCATTGAAAATGTTTAGGCGGGGCCTCTGGCTTCCAGTAATGGCTCGGTGGGGGTCCTCAGGTTCCAATAATGATTCAATGGGGGTCCCTGGGTTTCAGTAATGATAAAGTGGGGGTCCAAAGAAGTCAAAAGGTTGGGAACCACTGCTATAGGGCATATTTTTTAATCAATCTACGCCTGTGAACACAGTGAGCACAGGGGTGAGCACAGGAGCAGAGTTAGGTGGAGCCAGTGTGCGGCTGCAGTCGCGGTGGTGGAGCTCAGAAAAGCTCATCATGCTCCCCAGTGTTTCACCTCAGTGTCCCTCTTTCCCAGAGGGGGCCAGGAAAGCTGTCACCAAGGAGGCCAAGTAGGCTGAAGTGACTGGAACTGCGACCGAAGCACATCCTAGTCCCAAAGTACATCAGGAGCAGGCGAGGTGGGAGTGAGGTGTGTGCTGTGCTCCCACCTGCTCGCTTGGAACGATAGAACACCAGAAATCTTCGGCACCTGCAGCACTCACTGTTTTCCCCGCTCCCCCATCAGAACTGCTTTGAGTCTCGAGCTGAGCCCACATAAAAGTGCCTTCCAGTGTGATGCCTGGTTCACCCTGCAACTCACTAGCACTTGAGAGGCACTTTTGAGTCATTCAAGAGGCAACTGTGGAGGCTGTAGCTAACCCCCACTGACTAAGTGATCCTGGACCATGCAGAAGCGGCCCAGCTAGTCCGGGTGTGGCTTGCGTGGTCCCGGTGAGCCCTACTTACCCCTCACTTCAACTCCTCTCCTTTGCCTTGCGCGCCTCTGTGCCTGCACTTTTCTCGCCAAGAATCACAAAGTCTTTCTCAGGTCCAAGCTCCATTATTCCGCAGTGCCACAACCCTCACACAAATCTCCACAGACCCAAGAAGCAGTAAGCAAGAAGCGGCAACCTCACTTCATAAAAAACCTGCTTGGACGCACATACATCTCACCAGGCTTGGCTGAAGCCTACATTCCATGGTCATGGGCAAGAGCTTACATCGGTCTAGCGCCCCTTTGTTAGCCTCAAGCCTCCCTGCCAGCTGCACTGCTCTTGCAATAATCCCCAGAGAAGCACAAAACAGGGGAGCTCTAGTTTACTTCTCATCATCATGCCCACAAGGAGACCTTATGCCTGTTCCAACTCACTTACCTAGGGGAAAGCCACCACAAACTTAGCCACCACAAGGAATACTCAGAGCACCGCTTAAGTGCACCCTGCCATGACATCTTCCACTAAGGCCTTCCAATCAGGCCTTATCATGCAGTTCCTCTTAGCTCCTCCCAAACCTAGAATTCCATCAGATCCATCTATCGGTGGCTACTATGAAGACAATAAAGCAGTGCCCTGACGGTTGAAATCCTACTGCTCTAATCGTGAAGCAAAGGTCATGTACATGCCTTAGGCTCAATGGTGCACTCGGGTGTGACACACCAATGCCTCAACAGTTCTTCAACATCTTCCTCAACTCTCAGGTACCAGAGCCATCCAAGTCAGCATTAACGAATTCTGGAAAAGATGCACACTCAGGAAAGTGTTTGAAAAATGCACAAGTATCCGTAGCGTTAATCCATCATGGCATTTCTCCTATTATCCTGTCAAACCAGTCTATCCTCCCAGAGTCTCCTGGAACCATCTTGCCCACAACCATCCCAACTGTCCAAAACCCTGACACAGGAGACCTTTCCACCTCCTTTCTTCCTAATCTGGAGTCAAAAATGCAACGAACATGGGATCTTACCCTAAAGTTGTTTAGAACGCTAGAAGCATCCAGGGAACCACTTCCAGACATACAAGACACCAACAGGATGGAGGACCTGCATTCAACCACCATATGTGCAGCACATAACTCCATAACCAGAGCACTGATATGACAGTCCACTAAAATGGAGCTACAAATAGACCTTCTCCAGTCAATCATTCAACACCTAGAAAATGTAGGTACCAAGCTAGTCTCCATCGAAGACATCATTCAAGGATGTTTGGGCATTTGTTCATGCACAGCCATCAATGATAGATGGGAAACTCTCCCTGACATCCTAGGCAAGCTTGTCACCGCAGTTAAGGGCAAAGTAGGCTGCTCTGTTCCCAGCAGTTCAATCACCCTCCACCTGTTAACTCACAAGACTTCAAATGCAGAGGGGCCACACCTCAGCTCAATTACACATTTAATCAATAGCCCCCAGCTCAATCTTGGCCTCTTTGGCCGTGCTGCACGAGATTAGTTATTGTCCTCTCTAATGTGAACCAGGTCCAGTATCACCACCCAGTCTACTGGCAAAGACAACAAGGAGGCTCAACCCAGTCCCGTGTCATCAGGAGACCTCGTCTCCAGGAGAGCCTGGAACATTTTTAAAAAACAGTACTAAAAAGATATCAAAATAAAAAGAGCGGCATTAGAGTCAACAAACCAGAGTTACCCTCTTCCAGAAGCAAATGTCTAAGCATCAGCACACACAATTTTCACATCTAAATTGGGTTCAAATAGCCAAACAATAACTGTGGGCTCAACATATGTCCCCCAAGACTCCTCTCACCCCCAGAATCACTGAGGAAGGCCTGTCTCCTGGCACTGCAAGTATGGCCCTCGAGCCCATACATTTACACCTGAACAACAATAAGAAGGTGCATGCTAGCACCAGGCCTCCCTTGCCAACGAGCACATCACACGGGCTCCCCTAAATTCACCCTTACTGTCTCATACTCAGTCCTATGCCCTGGCATCCAAAATGAATATCCTAAGACGTAGTCATTGAGCACCAGCCCACTGAGCTCAACCCAAGCTCCCAGAATGGAAACAGCAGTGCCCAAAGTTGTAAAGGAGGAGCCACTCCCTATGAGGCAGTGTTAACTCCCCAGTGTTAATATTACAGGGCCACAGGATGCCCTAAATAGGGGCAACATACTTTGTTTATTCAAACACGTCAATCACGATTTATAAAGCACGACTAATCACCCGATGCAGGTCCCAGAAGCTTTTTTGAACAGCCAGGTCTTTAGGGCCATTCAGAATTCTCGAAGTGAAGTGTTGGTCCAGAGGTGCGTGGGGAGGCTGTTGCGTGGGGAGGCTGTTCCAGGTTTTTGCTGCGAAGTGAGAGAAGGATCGTCCTCCACTTCTGCTTTGGTAGATGCAAGGAGTAGAGACAAGTGAAAGGGAGGCAGAGCAAAGTCTTCTTGGCAGTTGGTAGAAGTTAAGGCGGTGGTTAGTGTACGTGGGTCCTTCGTTGTGCAGAGCCTTCCATGGGTCAGCAGCTTCAATTGGCAACTCTTCTGTATGGCAGTGGAGTTGGGTGAAGTGGGGTGTGATGTGGGTTCTTCAGGGAAGGCAGAGGGTGAGTCTGGCTGTGGCATTCTGTCTGATCTGAAGTCTCTTTAGGTGATCCCTATATAGAGGTCATTGCCATGGTTCAGTTGGCTGGTGATGAGGGCCTGTGTCACAGTGCATTTCATGTGTAGGGGCAGCCAGTTGAAGATTTTACGTAGCATATGAGAAGTGAGAAAACAGGCAGAGAAGACAGCATTGATCTGTTATTTCATGTTGAACTTGTTGTCAATGATGATTCCGAGGTTTCTGGCATAGTCGGAGGGAGTGGGTGTTGGTCGTAGGTCTGATGGCAACTAGGAGTTCTTCCATGTGTTGCTGCTGTTGCCAAAGATGAGTACCTCCATCTTGACTGTGTTCAGCTGCAGGCAGTTGTTCTTTATCCAATCAGCGATGTTTGTTATGCATCTGTGGATGTTGGTTCAGTGGTGGAGGGGTCATTGGTGAGTGAGAGGATGAGTTGAGTGTTGTCTGCATAGGAAATTATGTTGAGACCATGGGTCTGACGATGCTGGCCAGCAGGGTCATATATGCATTAAAGAGCATGAGGCTGAGGGATGAGCCCTGGGGGGATGCCAGGTGATCTCCTTCAGTGAAAGGTGAAAGGTGGGAGGTGGATCCTCTGAGTTCTTCCGGTAAGGCAGGAGGGGATCCATCTGAGCACGTCCCCTTAGATGACAATGTGGTGAAGTCTTTCGATCAGCATGTGGTGGGCTACAGTGTCGATGGCTGCCAAGAGCTTGGGGAGGATTAAAGCTGCAGTTTCTCCTCAGTGGAGGAGGGTTTGGATGTCATCGGTGGCTGTGATCAGGGCAGTTTCACTGCTGTCATTGCTTCAGAAGCCGGATTGGGAGGCGCAGAGTAGCTGGTTCTGCTCCAGGTATGTCATGAGTTGCTTGTTGATGCTCATTTCCAGTACCTTTGCTGGTAATGGGAGCTGGGAGATTTCTGGTAGTTTTTGGGTTCCCTGGGATCGGTGGAGGGTTTTTTGAGTAGTGCTTTGACTTCGGCGTGCTTCCAGGCATGGGGAAATGTTGCAATGGTGGTAGAAGTGTTGAGCAGGGTGGTGAGTTCCTGGTTGATCCTTTGGTTTCCAAGGATGAAGATGTGCTGCGTACATGGGTTTGTGGTAGCCCCTGAGTGGATGGATGTCGTGGTGGAGGTATCTGTACAGAAAGTCTATAGGTGTGGATTATGGAGCAAAGTTTCTGTATATGGTTGCGATCTTGTCATGGAAGAAGTGGGAGAGGTTGTCACACAGCTCCTGTGAGGGTGTGATGTTTTCGCTGGCAGCTGGGTTGGAGAATTCCTTAACAATGCTGAAAAGTTCCTTGATGTTGTTGCCACTGGTTTCGATGTGTGTGGCAAGGGCTGTCTTCGTTGTTGCCCTCAGCAGTCACTGGTAGAGGTTGAGGGACGTCTTTAAGGCTGCTCTGTTAAAGATGCCTATGCTGGTGCGCCATCTCCTCTCCAGCTGTTTGCTGTCTCATGTCACTGTTCTGAGTTCTTGGGTGTACAAACTGGCCTTTTGGAGGATTTTCTCTAAATTTTGCTCTTGATGGGGACAATGTTATTAGTGCAGTTGGTGATCCAGGTGTTGAAGTTTTTCATACCTTTTCAAGGTTGGTGGTGGTAGCGAGGTTGGAGCTGTTGATGGCGTCTGCCCAGCTCGTCTCTGAGATTTTGTTTGTTGCCCACCAGCACCTGCGGTGGAGGGTGCTGGTCATCTTGGGGGTGGAGGTGTGGGGGCTGGAAATGCTCAAGTGGGCTATGGAGTGATTGGTCCATGTGAGTTCTGTGACATAGCTGTATTTGACTCTGTTTCTGGAGGTGAAAATCGGGTCCAGCCTGTGTCCTGCAGTATGTGTAGGGTCGTGGATGTTCTGTGTCATCAATCCGAGGCTGCTCATACTGTTGAGGAGGTGTGCAGCGTTGTCATTGGGGTCATTGATGTGGAAATTGTAGTCCTTGGAGTCTAAGGCTAAAGGCGCAATGAAGTCTGCAATGGTGGTTCAGAAGCTGGAGCGCGAGCCTGGGCATCAGTATGCAATGGTGCCTCTGATGGTTGCTTTGTTGTCTGTGTGAGCTTGAAGTTGAGATGTTCCATGGGGATGGTGGTGTCGTCGGTGGTGGTGGTGCATTGGATGGTCTCTTTGTGGATGATGGCTGTTTCTCGTACCGGCTTGTTGGTGTGGTCTGGACCCCATATATTCTGAAGACCTTGCTTGGGTCAGATTCCAGAAGCTTCCCAGGGACTCCCATGGAGAATCAACCTTGGTAGGACTTTGCCAACAGCAATGTCACGCCACAGTCCTCAAGGAACGCCTCTGCTGGCAGAATGGGGAATAGACATTAAAAGCTTGCCCTTATGTCCGCTACCCTCTCCCCAGAGAAAAGGGGAACAATCTATCCTGTTTGACACAAACAGCACCAGCAACAACAAAAAATCATCAAACTTGGCCCAAGAGCTCCAAGGCTCTTCCAATAACATGCATGAACAACCAAATGGCCGGTATGGGGGATGATGTCTTCTGGTCCTCCATTGCTGACAATGCAGCAAATCAAAGCCCCCTCCAGTTAGCATCCCTAACACCAGCTTCAGACAAATGCAAAGAAATCCCTCCGGGGATGAAAGCATCAGCCAGGAACTAACAATCATCTCCTGGAATGTGGCAGGTCTCAACAAACTCACCAAAGAAAACCCTGCCCTCGATTACCTCAGAACCCTGAGATATTAGGCCTGCAGGAGACATTGGCTGTAGCACCCACACCGTTTGTATGATACTATGAATTTCATGTTGCTGCCACAAAGCTTAGCATATTTGGTCACCCGTCTGGTGGACTCTCTGTCTTTATTTAGTATGCCCAAAAAATTGTGGCCATTGAAATGTCTATCAACTCATTCACCCTCCAGCCCGTGCTCATTAAAGTCCTTAAGTCTAGTTCCCACGCCCTATGACTACTGTTAAGGAAATGCTACCCCGCTCAGCATCAGAAGAAAGTGGCCCTGGACTACTTGGTAAACATGATCAACGAGCTGCTGAATAAGTAGGGCTCCCATCAGACAATTATAGTCAGGGACTTTAATATCAGGGCCTTGGGCAAGTCTCCTAACTCCCTCTACTTAACAAGTAATGTCACCCCCCACTTCAAGTTCTTCTTCACAACCATAAAATAACTTCTGCTCAAACCTGAAAAGAAGAGCACTCTCCCCATTGGTCCATAATCTCCACCTTTAGAAACACATCCACCATCGACTACATCATTGTCAGCAAAGCACTGGCTTCTAAACTCCAAGATTTTGAAGTAGACGACAGAGTCAAAAGTGACCACAGACCCCTGTGAGCAATTCTGCAGTTAGTTTCTAAGGACTCTCCATCACTACTTTCTCTCAGGAAACAAACTGGGGAAGTGTGCCACAATGTCCTTCATAGGATTAAATGGTCAGTGAACTTTGGAGGTAATCTTCAAGCCTGGATTGAGGGAAGAAAGCCAGGCCCTAATCCAAGGAGCATGATAACACCTTCGGATCATTAGGAGGAGGTAGTAGAAGACTTCCAAAAGGCATTGGGGAGGGGACAACAGAAATCCCAGTGAAGAAGCTCCCTTACCTTAACATTTGCCCCCAGCCATACTAAACAGCTTACAGCCAATAAGTACATTCTCTGGAGGGCTCTGGATACCAGAAGATGAGGCCTCAAAATACAATCCGGCCAAACACTCAGACCTCTTTGAGCTGCTTACAAGCAGAAAGCATGGCAATGCCCTTGATGTTGAAGCAAATTTCTATGCCTGTATTCTCTTGGAGGAACTCGAAACTTCGGCATCATAAAAAAAGGATACCCCTTTTTTATTATTCTGGATTCAGGCCCGGCTGCTCAATGATGGACAACATCATAGCATTGCCACACTTATCCAACCAAGCTGTAAAGAGCAAGCAAACCCCCTACCCCGGTTCTGCTACTTTATTGACTACAGCCCTACTTTTGACACGGTGGACCTGGACTGGCTATGGGGGAAGTTAATGGCATGGGGTATCTGACCCTCACTCCTCAAGGCTATCACTATATGAGGAGACATGGGCCTGGGCAAAAACAAGTACCTCCACAGCCACCGTCAGGGTGCCCATCAACAATGGGTTAAACAGGGCAGCATGCTGGCCCCCCTCCTTTTCAACCTTTACACTGCTGATCTGGGCATTGCTTTGGAAGGAGCAAGCTTAATCACTCCAGGGCTAGGCAGCGTGCACCTTCCCATCTTGCAATACACAGGTGACACTGTAATCATGGACCATACCAGAACCGGCCTACAGAGAGCACTCAATTCCCTTCACCATTATACCCAGGAGAACACACTCCAGGTGAACCAAGGCAAAACTAAGGTCATCATCTTTGGTAAATACCCACTCAAAAACAAACCCATTTGCAGCTGGGAGACCTACAGATTATGACAACTTTGACCTACAACTACCTTGTTGTCTGGCCCACGAAAGGGGCCAAGTCAGCAGCTCACCTTAGGTATCTCAGAAATAAGTCCACCTGGGTTACTCACAGTCTGAAATGCCTAAGCAATTGATTACAATTCCCAACTGCAGAACCAATGTTGTCTGACTTAAAAGCAAAGTTGATCTTAACTACGGCCATCTAGCCTTTCCTGGAGCCTTTGTCACACTTCTTAAAAACTCCCAGATCACTGCACACAAGAAAGTCCTACATGCCCCAATGCAGGCCAGCAGAAGTAGGCTGAGACTAGAGCTGGGCCTTTGGGGCCCAGACTTTGTGTGCCTGGGGGATCTATTAAAATACTGTCTGAGGATCCTGTGGCCCCCAGAGCCCTCCCTCGAACATCATCTCAAATCAATCTTCAAAGGAGATGACACCCCATGGCAAATTGGGTTAGCACTGACCATCAGTAATCTGAACCTCATGGCCGCTAGCCTGCACACCCAAGAAATTCCACATGTGGCCTGGAAGAGAGGGGTGAACAGGCAAGTAACCCAAACTTTCCTTGAATGGGACATTGATAAATTACACCCCAGTTGCATCAGTGAGTCACTGGATGCATCCTACATTGCGGAGAAGACTCAGCCTTATTTCCAATATGTACACTCACCCCAGGCACGTAGAAAAATTCTCCACATGAGGCTCATCGCTCTGACAATTTCAGATTTTAATCCAGTCTGGGCTCGATACACAGAGACAATCTCTTGCAGGCTATGTAACTATTGCAAGGAATCTTGATTCCATCTGCTGTGAGCTGCCCCAAACTTGCTGATCACCGTCACCGATTGCTTCTCTCCCTGTTTTGGGCTAGCAGGATCAGAGAGTTTAGAGAGACCTTGGATCTGTGCTTTTTTGACAACACTTCAAGATCCCTATCTAGACTGGGAAAATTCACAGACTCCAACCGTCTCGCACTTCTCAATGCCCTTGTGGGGTATCACTGGCCTTCAACAGTGCACTTCACAACCCTTGCTCTACTCTCATGAGTAGATGTCAGACCTCACCGTTCACAGCTAGGGCCACTTGCAAAGCTTCCCAAGTCCTGGCGGTTTAGTATTACCTCAGGATGACTGTTTCGTACTTTTCATCTACCTGTATCTCCTGTGTGGATCTCATCCAGTGGGTGCCAGATCATTAAATCAGTCTAGACTAAGTTCCCGACGTCCCCATTAGCAAAGCGTCCCAAGTTCCAAAACTGTATCAGGACAAACCACCTCGCACATTCCACTCTATTGGCTTCCACTTCCTTTGCATACAACTGTCAAATCCTTCTGGTTTTATTTACTTTCTTTTTTAAATACTTTTAAAGCTTTTTATAGGGCATTGAGATTTTTTTTAGAAACACTACTGCTTGTATTCTATACCTTTTTGAAATCTTTTACTAATTATTGTTGCCAATATACCTATGCGTAATCATACTGAATGGTTTCAAACATGTAACAACTCAAAATTAAATCAAACATTAATACATTTGGGTTTGAATTTTAATTATAAATCATTGGGGAAGTTGTACATGATTTGTTTGTCCACAATTGGCATGGCACTTTTAACCACAGGGTCTGCAAGTGACCCACCTGCCAGGTGCGAGAATTCTACCAGCTCCATTCCTTTCTCTATTTGAGACACGACAGCATGTTTGACTTGAAGATATCAATGTATTTCATTTTCTGCCAGGTGGAACTCCACCAAGTTGATGTCCAGGGAGATCACAATTCCCTCAGCCCAAAGTTCTCCAAAGTTTGAAATGCCTATGTTAGACCTGACATGCCTTAGGGTGATCACCCCTAACTTTTTGCCTGCCTCCCTCCACTTTTTGCTGGCTTTTAGACTCTGCGCACTTTTCCACTGCTAACCATTGCTAAAGTGCATATGCTCTCTCCCTTTAAACATGGTAACTTTGGATCATACCCAATTGGACTATTTAATATACTTCTAAGTCCCTAGTAATGTGCACTGTATGTGCCTAGGGCCTGTAGATTAAATGCTACTAGTGGGCCTGCAACACTGGTTGTGCCACCCACTCAAGTAGCCCCTTTACCTTGTCCCAGGCCTGCCATTGCAAGGCATGTGTGTGCAGTTTCACTGCCACTTCGACTTGGCATTTAAAAGTACTTGCCAAGCCTAAAGCTCCCCTTTTTCTACACATAAGTCAACTCTAATGTGTGCCCTAGGTAACCCCTGGAGCAGGGTGCTGTGTGTGTAAAAGGCAGGACATGTACCTGTGTAGTTTACATGTCCTGTTAGTGTAAAGCTCCTAAATTTGTTTTTACACTACTGTGAGGCCTGCTCCCTTCATAGGCTAACATTGGGGCTGCCCTCATATATTGTTGAAGTGGCAGCTGCTGATCTGAAGGGAGTAGGAAGGTCATATTTAGTATGGCCAGAATGGTAATACAAAATCCTGCTGACTGGTGAAGTTGGATTTAATATTACTATTTTAGAAATGCCACTTTTAGAAAATGAGCAATTCTCTGCACTTAAATCTTTCTGTGCCTTACAATCCACGTCTGGCTAGGTTTAGTTGACAACTCCTTGTGCATTCACTCAGAGACACCCCAAACACAGGGTACTCAGCCTCACTTGCATACATCTGCATTTTGAATGAGTCTTCCTGGGCTGGGAGGGTGGAGGGCCTGCTCTGACACAAAGGACTGCGACACCCCCTACTGGGACCCTGGCAGACAGGATTGAACTGAAAGGGGACCTGGTGCACTTCTAAGCCACTCTTTGAAGTCTCACCCACTTCAAAGGCACATTTGGGTATAAAACAGGGCCTCTGCCCTACCACCTCAGACACTTGCTGGAGAAGAAACCTGAACCAGAACCTACATCCTGCCAAGAAGAACTGCCTGGCTGCTCAAAGGACTCACCTGTGTGCTTTCTACAAAGGACTGCTGCCTTGCTGTTGGCCTGCTGCCGTGCTAAACTCTTGTCTGGCTGTAAAAGTGCTCTCCAAGGGCTTGGATAGAGCTTGCCTCCTGTTTCCTGAAGTCTCAGGACCAAAAAGACTTCTTTCTTTTAACTGGACGCCGTGTGCGCTGAAAAATTCAACGCACAGCTTGTTTCACAGTGAGAAATTCAATGCACGCCGATCCGGAAAGACGCTGCTCGACGCAACGCCTACGGTGCGACCAAAACTTCGACGCACGGCCTCGCCTGGACAACGCCGCCCGACTTCCAGAGAGGAAATCGACGCGAAGCCTGCCGTGTGGAAGAAAATTCCACGCACAGCTCCCCGGAACAACGCGCAGCCGGTTAACAAGTCTAGGATTCCACACACAGACCCTGGGACATCTGGTAATCCCGCGACCCACAGAAGAAGTCGGCTCGCGTGCCGGAAAAGGACGCATGTCTTCCCCGAGTAAAAAATAACGACGCAAGTCCGTGTGTGAAGGGGCAAAACCGACGCACACATCGTTTTTCTTCCCGCAGAACGACGCACGTCTCCCCGTGTGAAAAATAACGACGCAAGTCCGTGTGTGAAGGGGCGAAACTGACGCGCACACCATTTTTCCACACATCTCCTCCTCTGCGGCCCTCTGCGGAGATTTTCCACTCCAAACCAGGTACTTTGTGCTTGAAAGAGACTTTGGCCCTCATTCTGACCCTGGCGGTCTTTGACCGCCAGGGCGGAGGTCCGCGGGAGCACCGCCGACAGGCCGGCGGTGCTCCAATGGGGATTCCGACCGCAGCGGTAAAGCCGCGGTCGGACCGGCACCACTGGCGGGCTCCCGCCAGTGTACCGCCGCCCCATTGAATCCTCCACGGCGGCGCAGCTTGCTGCACCGCCGCGGGGATTCCGACCCCCCCTACCGCCATCCAGATCCCGGCGGTCCGACCGCTGGGATCCGGATGGCGGTAGGGGGGGTCGCGGGGCCCCTGGGGGCCCCTGCAGTGCCCATGCCACTGGCATGGGCATTGCAGGGGCCCCCGTAAGAGGGCCCCTACATGTATTTCACTGTCTGCTGCGCAGACAGTGAAATACGCGACGGGTGCAACTGCACCCGTCGCACAGCTTCCACTCCGCCGGCTCGATTCCGAGCCGGCTTCATCGTGGAAGCCTCTTTCCCGCTGGGCTGGCGGGCGGTCTGAAGGCGACCGCCCGCCAGCCCAGCGGGAAAGTCAGAATTACCGCCGCGGTCTTTCGACCGCGGAACGGTAATCTGACGGCGGGACTTTGGCGGGCGGCCTCCGCCGCCCGCCAAGGTCAGAATGAGGGCCTTTGTTTGCTTTTTAAAGACTTAAGACAATTTGGGCCTGATTCTAACTTTGGAGGACGGTGTTAAACCGTCCCAAAAGTGGCGGATATACCACCTACCGTATTACGAGTTCCATAGGATATAATGGACTCGTAATACGGTAGGTGGTATATCCGCCACTTTTGGGACGGTTTAACACCGTCCTCCAAAGTTAGAATCAGGCCCTTTATATCACCTTTCAGTGATATTTCTACAAATTCTTATTGCATCTTTGATTGTGTTGATCTACAAATATACAGATAAATATTCTATATTTTTCTAAACACTCTGTGGTGTATTTTTGTGGTGCTATATTGTGTTATTGTATGATTTATTGCACAAATACTTTACACATTGCCTTCTAAGTTAAGCCTGACTGCTCGTGCCAAGCCACCAGAGGGAGGGCACAGGATAATTTGGATTGTGTGTGACTTACCCTGACTAGAGTGAGGGTTCTGGCTTGGGCAGAGGGTAACATGACTGCCAACCAAAAACCCCATTTCTAACATTGGTGATCAGCAGTGAGGATAGGACTTGTATTTGTGCAGTGACATACAGTAGCTAAGTATTTCACTACCTACCCACAGTTGAAGGTCAACTTGATTTTTATCTCTTTTTGCAAATTCGTTTTTCCTGACAATTTTCAAAAACTAAATCCTCACTCAAAATGTCTCTGGATGGGTCTCAAGTAGGAGCTTTGGACCTAGCTTTTAAAAGACTTAAGACACTTTGGTGGTCATTCTGACCTCGGCGGTAAAAGGCGCCTACCGCCGGTCAGAAATCCTCCATAATCCCGCCGCGGTCGCGGAAACCCGCCACGGTCATTCTGACCCGCAGAAGGCAAACCTCCGAAAATCCGACCGCCACAACAGACCGCCAGACCAGCGGTCGGCGGAAAGGTGGAGGTGACAAAACCTCCACCGCCACGCCAACAGAAATACGCCCATCCCATTACGACCCACGAATCCACGCGGCGGTCATTCAAACGCGGTATTCCATTGGCGGGACACACCGGCGCGGTCAGAATACCCACCAACGAACAAAACTCACCCACATTGGACGATTTGAATCCCACACACCTGATACACATACACACACCACTCCCACACACACAATACAATATAAAACACCCACCCACATCACCCACAAACCCCTACGCTTACAAAATCGTAAAGAAGGCAAGAGAGAGACACCAGGATCCAAAACATAACAGCCACAGCCACTCAACACCATCACCCACACACTATCCACACACAAAACAACACACACCACCACACTCAACTCACTTAAATACACATACTCCACCCCACACATCATACACACCACCCCATGGCACCCCAAAGACAACCCCGCTTCACAGACGAAGAACTCAGGGTTATGGTGGAGGAAATCGTTCGTGTAGAGCCCCAGCTGTTCGGCACACAGGTCCAATACACCAGCATTGCCCGGAGGACGGAGCTATGGCAGAGGATTGTCGACAGGGTGAACGCAGTGGGACAGCACCCCAGAAATCGGGAAGACATCAGGAAGCGATGGAACGACCTACGGGGGAAGGTGCGTTCCATGGTATCCAGGCACAACATCGCCGTGCAGAAGACTGGCGGAGGACCCCCACCTCAACCCCCACAATTCACATCATGGGAGGAGGAAGTCTTGAACATCCTGCATCCTGACGGCCTCGCAGGAGTCGGCGGAGGAATGGATACTGGTAAGTTGAAGCTTCAATACTGCTTCCCCCCCACCTGCATGCCAAATCAGACCCCAACCCTCACCCCCATCCTCGAACCCCACCCTCACCCCCACCCCCATCCTCACCCCCACCCTCACCCCCACCACCATCCTCACCCCCACCACCATCCTCACCCCCACCACCATCCTCACCCCCACCACCATCCTCACCCCCACCACCATCCTCACCCCCACCCCCAGCACACCTATTCCCCGCCAATGTCTCACCATCACAACCCACACATCCCAAAACCTAGGCCTGCATGCGTCCACTAAGCATGGACACCCATCACCAAAGCATGCCCAATGCATATACACATCCCCCCCACAAGCCACCCTCACCAAAGCCCCACACACACATGCCAGCACTTGGGGACACGGGAACCCACAGATACACCCATATGCCACACATTGAAACTATAACCATACCTCTATACCCCTGCAGGACCCGACCGTCAACACACCGCGGCGGAGGGGCCAGAATTATCCACACCCCCCACCCAAGAGGCCGTCAGCGATGACAGCAGCTCTGTTGATCTGGACACCGATGACCAGCCCGGACCATCGGGGACCTCTGGACAGTCGGTTCCCCTCACACAGGCACAGGCCACTATAGACCCTAACCCCTCTGGGAACACCAGCACAGCTCCCACCCAGCGGGCCCATGCCTCTGTCTCCAGGGCGCGTCAATCTGCGGTGTGTCTACCACTACAGGGCACCCAGGATAACCCACCACCCCAACAACAACAGGGACCTGGGGGCAGTGGTAGTGGGCACACCGGCCAGGGGGCAGAGGCCCAGGGAAACAGGCCAACTCGGCGGGCAGCTGTGCGACAGGGGGGGGAGGAGAGGCCCAGGGAACCCACTCTCCACGAGGTCCTCACCACCATCATGGGAGCATACAACCGCTCCCAGGAGACGATGGCGACGGTACTGGCCCGGTTCCAGGAGATCCAGGTGCTGCAGGAGGAACACTATCGGGGGTACAGGGAGGACATCCGAGCCATCAACACCACCCTGGTTACCATGGTAGGGCTGCTGCAGGACCTCGTAAACAGCAGGGCGGACACTGAACAACACCCAAGGGCCCCTGCCACTAGCCGGGACCAAGAACAGCCATCCACCTCCGCCGGCGCTAGTGGACAGGAGGCCCCCGCACAGCAGCAGCCCACCAGACCCCCACCTCCTGCAGGAGAAGAACCACCCCGCAAGAGGGCCCTGAGATCTCGCAAGACAGAGTAGGATGTCAAGACCCCCGCCAGCAATGGATACCACCTGATGTCATCCCACTGTCCCACATTGTCACCCTGTCCATCCTCGAACTGCCCATGCTCCATCTCTCCACAGGCCTCTGGACAATGCACCTGTGTGACTGTTACTCTGGACTCGGCCATGGACATTCCTTCACCATAGCCCCCACCCACTTGAAACCACCCATCCCATTTTGAGCACTGAAATAAACACCTATTTTGCACCAAAATATCAGGAGTCTGGCTGTGATTTCAATAGATTGTAATTGACATGACAGTGCAAATATGTCCTTGTACATGGTGAAGTCAACAAACAGCTGCCACAAAGCTGTAGTCCATGGGGAAACGAAGCACAGGACTCGTAGTGGGGACCCCAGATCTGAAATAGGGAGGGAAAAGCCAAAACTCAGTCATCATACACTGGGGCAAATAGACAGGCAGCAGAGATGCTGCAGAGTAGTTAACTTTTACTAAATTATCTTTGAAATGTTACCTGTGTCCTATTGGAAGTACTGTTCAATGATTCTGTCCCTGTTGTCTGTTTCAGCCCCGTCGTCTTCCTCCTCGTCACTCTCCTCAGGTTCCACCGCTGCCACAACACCACCGTCTCGACCATCCTCCTGCAGGAAAGGCACCTGGCGGCGCAAAGCCAGGTTGTGAAGCATGCAGCAGGCCACGATGATGTGACACACCTTCTTAGGTGAGTACATTAGGGATCCCCCGGTCATATGCAGGCAGCGAAACCTGGCCTTTAGGAGGCCAAAGGTGCGTTCGATCACCCTCCTAGTACGCCCATGGGCCTCATTGTACCGTTCCTCTGCCCTGGTCCGGGGATTCCTTACTGGGGTCAGTAGCCACGACAGGTTGGGGTACCCAGAGTCCCCCACTAGCCATACACGGTGTCTCTGTAGCTGTTCCATCACGTAAGGGATGCTGCTATTCCGCATGATGTAGGCGTCATGCACTGACCCTGGGAATTTGGCATTTACATGCGAGATGTACTGGTCAGCCAAACACACCACCTGGATGTTCATTGAATGGTAACTTTTTCTGTTCCTGTACACCTGCTCCCTGTCTCTTGGGGGAACCAAAGCCACATGGGTCCCATCAATGGCACCAATTACGTTGGGAATATGTCCAAGGGCGTAGAAATCACCCTTCACTGTAGCCAGTTCGCCCACCTCAGGGAAAATGATGTAGTTCCTCACGGATTTCATCAGGGCAGACAACACTCTGGATAACACCTTTGAAAACATGGGCTGAGACATCCCAGAAGCAATTCCCACTGTTGTCTGAAATGACCCACTTGCCAAGAAATGGAGTACTGACATGACCTGCACCAGAGGGGGAATCCCTGTGGGTTGGCGGATGGGGGACATCAGGTCGGGCTCCAGCCGGGCACTCAGTTCATGGATAGTGGCACGGTTAAGACGGTAGGTCAGGATAATGTGGCGTTCTTCCATTGTCGACAGGTCCACCAGCGGTCGGTACACGGGAGGATTCATCCGTCTCCTCGCCCAACCCAGCGGACGGTGCCTAGGAAGGACAACATGGAGCACACAGTCAGGCAACCCACAGGTACGTACTCACAGCTAGCACAGTATACGATTCTCTATGCAGTGAATGGCGTGTATGAGTGGCTATGCAAGGCCTAGGCCTGTGTGACGCAGTTGAAATTGAGCCATGTGGGCCCTGGAAATGGCGGCTGCCTGACCTGTGAAGTGTGACAATGGGATGTGAGGTCAATGCGCTGGCGTGGCACACCGCGGCGGGCGGCGGGCCAAGACCGCGGCGCGAAGCCGCATTGGTTAACATTGAAGCCTATGGGTTTCAGGAGCCAATGGCGAAGGGCGCCGGCGGTGGCGGGACGCACCGCGGCGGTACGCACCGCCGCGGACGTGACCGCCATTTTCTATCTACTTATCCACTTGCGACTTGAACTTTCACAGGAGAGGACCTATACTGCAAGTGTTGCTGTGACCTCGGTCTGGAAGGGACAATGGCTGCTGCGACTGGGGAAAGGGCCCCTGCCTTCACTGGAGAGGAGTTGGAGAAACTTGTGGATGGGGTCCTCCCCCAGTATGCGCAACTCTACGGTCCTCCAGACCAACAAGTGAGTTTAATTCTATCTGGATTTGGGGCCACGGGCTGGCTTGGGGGCCTGGCGGGGATGGGGTGCATGTTGGGGCTGGCGGGGAGCCTGGCGGGGATGGGGTGCATGTTGTGGGTTGGAGGGGGGCCTGGCGGGGATGGGGGGCATGTTGGGGCTGGCGGGGGGCCTGGCGGGGATGGGGTGCATGTTGTGGGTTGGAGGGGGGCCTGGCGGGGATGGGGGGCATGTTGGGGCTGGCGGGGGGCCTGGCGGGGATGGGGTGCATGTTGGGGCTGGAGGGGGGCCTGGCGGGGATGGGGGGCATGTTGGGGCTGGCGGGGGGCCTGGCGGGGATGGGGTGCATGTTGGGGCTGGAGGGGGGCCTGGCGGGGATGGGGGGCATGTTGGGGCTGGCGGGGGGCCTGGCGGGGATGGGGGGCATGTTGGGGCTGGCGGGGGGCCTGGCGGGGATGGGGTGCATGTTGGGGCTGGCGGGGGGCCTGGCGGGGATGGGGTGCATGTTGGGCATGGCGGGGGGCCTGGCGGGGGCCTGGCGGGGATGGGGGGCATGTTGGGGCTGGCGGGGGGCCTGGCGGGGATGGGGGGCATGTTGGGCATGGCGGGGGGCCTGGCGGGGGGCCTGGCGGGGATGGGGGGCATGTTGGGCATGGCGGGGGGCCTGGCGGGGGGCCTGGCGGGGATGGGGGGCATGTTGGGCATGGCGGGGGGCCTGGCGGGGGGCCTGGCGGGGATGGGGGGCGTTGGGCATGGCGGGGGGCCTGGCGGGGGGCCTGGCGGGGATGGGGGACGTTGGGCCACTGGAAAGGAAAATGCTGAGTAACTTGAACGTGGTATTTCTCCCTCCCTGTACGTGTCACATAGGTCCGCGCCCATGAGAAGATTGGGATTTGGCGTGCCATCGCCAAGGAAGTCCGGGGCCTGGGGGTCCACCATCGACGGGGCACCCACTGCCGCAAGAGGTGGGAGGACATCCGCCGCGGGACAAAGAAGACCGCCGAGTCTCTGCTGGGGATGGCCTCCCAACGTAGGCGGGGTGCCTGCCGTCAACTGAGCCCCCTGATGTTCCGGATCCTGGCGGTGGCCTACCCTGATTTGGATGGGCGCGTGAGGGCAGCACAGCAGACACAAGGGGGTGAGTAGAAGCATCATCTACTCTGTTGTCGTGCAGTGGAGGTGTCTGGGTGGGGGAGGAGGGCTGTGGGTCCCCCTAGGCCAGGGCGATATCTGTAGGCTGGGCACCCCCGTAAGCCCCTGTGTCCCCAGCCACCACCCTCAGTAGTGTGTCAGTACAGCCATCCCTGGGCCGTGTCATCCATGGGTGCAGTTGACAACTCTAGGCGTGTAGGGCATGTTCCACGGAATGCGTAGCGGACCACAAGTGCGCAACTTAGTGCAGGGGGCATCTGTGTCTGTCATGTCCGCTAACTGTACCGGAGATCCATGTACTCAATATCCCTTTATTTCTCTCTCCCCCCCCTTTTTGTTTGTCTTTCTGTGCTTGTGTGCATCAGCATCATCAGGCGGAGGAGAAGTGGCATCGGGGCAGGAGGGAGCTGCATCTCACATGGCCCAGGAGGGCCATGCCACAGAGTCAGACTGGACCAGTGAGACGGAGGGCGAGGGGAGCTCCACGACGGGGACGACTGGAGCCTGCAGCGACACGGACACGTCCTCGGAAGGGGGCTCCCTTGCGGGGGTGGCACCATCCGTGCCCCCCGCCATTACAGGTACAGCCGCCACCCAGCGCACCATCTCCGCCCTCCCAGCAGCCCCTCCGCGTTCGCCCCGTGCCCGCTCTGCCAGGAAGCCGGGCATCTCCTTCGCCCCAGGCACCTCAGGCCCTGCCCCTGTTACCCCCGCTGCCCTCAGTGAGGAGGTCATTGACCTCCTCCGAACGCTCATTGTTGGGCAGACTACCCTTTTGAATGCCATCCAGGGGGTGGAGAGGGAGGTTCATCGCAGCAATGCGTACCTGGAGGGCATTCATTCGGGTCAGGCTGCCCATCAGCGATCGTTCCAGGCTCTGGCCTCAGCACTGACGGCAGCCATTGTCCCTGTCTCCTGCCTGCCTCTACTAACTCCCTCCTCCCAGTCTCCTGTTCCTCTGCCTGTCCCACCCACACCATCAGACCAGCCTGCACACACCTCAACACCCAAGAGAAGCTCATCCAAACATAAGCACCACAGATCACGCAGACATTCACACACGCAACATTCCGATGCAGACATGCCAACAGTCACTACCACCTCTGTGACCCCCACCTCCTCGTCTCCCTCCTCCCTCCCTGTGACGTCTACACTCACACCTCCATTCACCTCACCATCAGCCAGTGTTTCCATCACCAGCACACCCTCCACTCCAGTCCGCACACGTGCAGTCACCACCCCCACTGCCATTTACACGTCCCCTGTGTCCTCTCCCACTGTGTCTGTCACCCCCTCTTCCACACCACACAAACGCAGCCACCCACCCACCCAACAGCCATCCACCTCACGACAGCCTATCCCTCCTGCACCTGCACCCAAAGACAGCAAACGTGACTCACCTACAACCACATCCTCTCCCTCCACTCCCATTCCCACTGTACCTACCACTCTCCATTGTCCCAAGAAGCTCTTCCTCGCCACTACTAACTTCTTTCCTGACCCTGAGCCCCCCCCTCCTTCTCGTCGGGGTAAGAAGAGCACCTCAGCCACCACCAGCCCTGCAGCCCCCTTGACAAGGGTGCAGGGGTATTGGAGCCCGCCAGCCCGCATGTCTGGATCTTCACCCAGCAGCAAGGGGACAGCCAGCCCACCCCCTGGGAAGAGGAGCAGAAGGCGGATGGGGCGCCGCAGGAGCCCGCCTTCTACATCCCCCCCGGACACCACCCAGAGACAGTCACCAGCCACAGCTCCAAAGGGAGGCAAGGGCCACAGGCCGACGACTAAGGAGGGCAAGGGCAGCAAGTTGGAGAGGTCAGGCAGCAGGCCTGCTGCCCAGGAGGAGCCCACAACCCCCATAGCCGCTGCCCCGGGAGAGCCCACCACCCCCATATCCGCTGCCCAGGGAGGACCCAGCCCAGCTGGCCAGGAGGGCCCCACCACCCACAGCCCAGGTGGGCAGTGAAGGAGCACCATCCCCGCTGCCCAGGAGGGCACCACCATGCAATTAGCAGTTGGCCATAGACCGTCCGCCGTCTCAAGAACCGCTGAACTGGGCCCCGCCGTCTCAAGAACCGCTGAACTGGGCCCCGCCGTCTCAAGAACCGCTGAACTGGGCCCCGCCGTCTCAAGAACCGCTGAACTGGGCCCCGCCGTCTCAAGAACCGCTGAACTGGGCCCTTCAAGGCAAGAACCGCTGAACTGGGCCCCGCCGTCTCAAGAACCGCTGAACTGGGCCCTTCAAGGCAAGAACCGCTGAACTGGGCCCTTCAAGGCAAGAACCGCTGAACTGGGCCCCGCCGTCTCAAGAACCGCTGAACTGGGCCCTTCAAGGCAAGAACCGCTGAACTGGGCCCCGCCGTCTCAAGAACCGCTGAACTGGGCCCTTCAAGGCAAGAACCGCTGAACTGGGCCCTTCAAGGCAAGAACCGCTGAACTGGGCCCCGCCGTCTCAAGAACCGCTGAACTGGGCCCTTCAAGGCAAGAACCGCTGAACTGGGCCCTTCAAGGCAAGAACCGCTGAACTGGGCCCCGCCGTCTCAAGAACCGCTGACCTGGGCCCTTCAAGGCAAGAACCGCTGAACTGGGCCCCGCCGTCTCAAGAACCGCTGAACTGGGCCCTTCAAGGCAAGAACCGCTGACCTGGGCCCTTCAAGGCAAGAACCGCTGAACTGGGCCCCGCCGTCTCAAGAACCGCTGACCTGGGCCCTTCAAGGCAAGAACCGCTGAACTGGGCCCTTCAAGGCAAGAACCGCTGAACTGGGCCCCGCCGTCTCAAGAACCGCTGAACTGGGCCCTTCAAGGCAAGAACCGCTGAACTGGGCCCCGCCGTCTCAAGAACCGCTGACCTGGGCCCTTCAAGGCAAGAACCGCTGAACTGGGCCCTTCAAGGCAAGAACCGCTGAACTGGGCCCCGCCGTCTCAAGAACCGCTGACCTGGGCCCTTCAAGGCAAGAACCGCTGAACTGGGCCCTTCAAGGCAAGAACCGCTGACCTGGGCCCTTCAAGGCAAGAACCGCTGAACTGGGCCCTTCAAGGCAAGAACCGCTGAACTGGGCCCCGCCGTCTCAAGAACCGCTGAACTGGGCCCTTCAAGGCAAGAACCGCTGAACTGGGCCCTTCAAGGCAAGAACCGCTGAACTGGGCCCCGCCGTCTCAAGAACCGCTGACCTGGGCCCTTCAAGGCAAGAACCGCTGAACTGGGCCCCGCCGTCTCAAGAACCGCTGAACTGGGCCCTTCAAGGCAAGAACCGCTGACCTGGGCCCTTCAAGGCAAGAACCGCTGAACTGGGCCCCGCCGTCTCAAGAACCGCTGACCTGGGCCCTTCAAGGCAAGAACCGCTGAACTGGGCCCTTCAAGGCAAGAACCGCTGAACTGGGCCCCGCCGTCTCAAGAACCGCTGAACTGGGCCCTTCAAGGCAAGAACCGCTGAACTGGGCCCCGCCGTCTCAAGAACCGCTGACCTGGGCCCTTCAAGGCAAGAACCGCTGAACTGGGCCCTTCAAGGCAAGAACCGCTGAACTGGGCCCCGCCGTCTCAAGAACCGCTGACCTGGGCCCTTCAAGGCAAGAACCGCTGAACTGGGCCCTTCAAGGCAAGAACCGCTGACCTGGGCCCTTCAAGGCAAGAACCGCTGAACTGGGCCCTTCAAGGCAAGAACCGCTGAACTGGGCCCCGCCGTCTCAAGAACCGCTGGACTGGGCCCTTCAAGGCAAGAACCGCTGGCCCTTTGGCAGACGTGGCAGGGCAGGATCTATCTTGCGCAGGGCTGCAGGATGTCCTCTGGCCAACTTGCCTCCTCCAGTGGCAGTGGGGTCTGTTATGGACTGTTTGGACTGTGGCTTTGCTCTCCCCAGGATGGCCCAGTGGGCAGGCCACCCACTGTATGGACTGTTTGGACTGTGGCTTTGCTCTCCCCAGGATGGCCCAGTGGGCAGGCCACCCACTGTATGGACTGTATGGACTGTGGCTTTGCTCTCCCCAGGATGGCCCAGTGGGCAGGCCACCCACTGTATGGACTGTATGGACTGTGGCTTTGCTCTCCCCAGGATGGCCCAGTGGGCAGGCCACCCACTGTATGGACTGTATGGACTGTGGCTTTGCTCTCCCCAGGATGGCCCAGTGGGCAGGCCACCCACTGTATGGACTGTATGGACTGTGGCTTTGCTCTCCCCAGGATGGCCCAGTGGGCAGGCCACCCACTGTATGGACTGTATGGACTGTGGCTTTGCTCTCCCCAGGATGGCCCAGTGGGCAGGCCACCCACTGTATGGACTGTTTGGACTGTGGCTTTGCTCTCCCCAGGATGGCCCAGTGGGCAGGCCACCCACTGTATGGACTGTATGGACTGTGGCTTTGCTCTCCCCAGGATGGCCCAGTGGTCATGGAGTCCCCTCGTGGATCTGGCGTCGTGTACTCAAGTGGCTGAGGTGCCCCCCCTTCCCTTCCCCCTGAGGTGCCTGTCCTATTTTCTTTCTGATGCCCCTGCAGTGTTCTCTCCGTGGAGTTCTTGTCGTGGGACTGGGCCTTGCCCCTTTGCACAGGACCCCTGTGATCCACGGACAGTGGTTGGACTACATTTAGTAGCTGTATATATTTTGTACATAGTTTATTTCAATATATCTGGCCGTTTATGATCTCTTCTTTTGGTCTTTGCATTATTTCGGAGGGGGGTGGTTTGTGGGTTGTGACAGTGATCTGTGGGAATGCATTGATGTGTGTGTTGTAGTGGGTGTGGGTGGGTGGGTGTGTGCCGGTAATCTTTTCCCTCCCCTGTGTCGTAGGTGCAGTACTCACCGATGTCTTCCGCGCCGCCGGGCGTGCTCCTGGTATATGAGGAGGAATAGGAGTGCGGGGATGACCTGCAACTCTGGCTCCATACTGCCGGAATCTCCCGTGGAGTGCGTAGAGGTGAGCGTTTTCCCGTTCGTAGTCTGTTTCCGCCGTGTTCTTATCGGCGGTGCTCCCGCCCCGGAAAAGGTGGCAGATTGGTGGGTCGTAATAGGGTGGGCGGTACTTTGTCTGCCGCCGGGCTGTTGGCTGTTGTTTGTACCGCTGTGGCGGTCGGAGTGTTAAGTTGGCGGGCTGTGTTGGCGGTTCCCGCCAGGGTCAGAATGCCATTTTTAATACCGCCGGTCTGTTCGCGGTCCGACCGCCGCCTCTCCGCCGACCGCCAGGGTCAGAATGAGGGCCATAGGCCCTCATTCTGACCCTGGCGGTCAAAGACCGCCAGGGCGGAGGACCGCGGGAGCACCGCCGACAGGCCGGCGGTGCTCCAATGGGGATTCCGACCGCGGCGGTAAAGCCGCGGTCGGACCGGCACCACTGGCGGGCTCCCGCCAGTGTACCGCCGCCCCATTGAATCCTCCACGGCGGCGCAGCTTGCTGCACCGCCGCGGGGATTCCGACCCCCCCTACCGCCATCCAGATCCCGGCGGTCCGACCGCCGGGATCCGGATGGCGGTAGGGGGGGTCGCGGGGCCCCTGGGGGCCCCTGCAGTGCCCATGCCACTGGCATGGGCATTGCAGGGGCCCCCGTAAGAGGGCCCCTACATGTATTTCACTGTCTGCTGCGCAGACAGTGAAATACGCGACGGGTGCAACTGCACCCGTCGCACAGCTTCCACTCCGCCGGCTCGATTCCGAGCCGGCTTCATCGTGGAAGCCTCTTTCCCGCTGGGCTGGCGGGCGGTCTGAAGGCGACCGCCCGCCAGCCCAGCGGGAAAGTCAGAATTACCGCCGCGGTCTTTCGACCGCGGAACGGTAACCTGACGGCGGGACTTTGGCGGGCGGCCTCCGCCGCCCGCCAAGGTCAGAATGAGGGCCATACTGTCAAACAGCTAAACGGGTTCTGCAGGGTGATGAGAGTACCCACCCAAGGGGCCTCCAAAAAGGAGGACTTTCAAGTGGCGCTGAGGGCCTGGGCAGAAGCCCATTTAGAGGAGGAGGATGATGAGGAAGAGGAGCAGAAAATGGCCTCTCAGAGGATTTATTGCCATCAGTGGGTAATGTTACCACTGCAATTGTGCCCCCTTCCAGACCAGGGAGCAGTGTCTCTGAGCAAAGCCTGACCGCAGAGGAAAGGAGAGAAGAAAGGGAGTTCCAATTGTAAATGGCAAAACTGAAAATTGAGGCCCAACAGGAGGAAAGAAGGGCAGAGAGAGAAGCCAAACAAGCTGAGGCTGAAAGAGCAGCCAAACGGGTGGAAGCTGAAAGAGCTGAAGCTGCAGCTGAGAGAGCTGTGGCTGAAAATAAACTATTGTTGGCTCATGAACTGAGTCTCAAGGAGCTGGAGATCAAGGCGAGACAGTCTGAATCCAGCAGTAATGGTGGCAGCATACAGATAGGACCTGCTGGAGAAAAGAAGGTTCGTATACCCAAAAATGTGGTGCCCAGTTTTGTGGTGGGAGATGACATAAATAAATGGTTAGCTGCTCATGAAGTTGCACTAAGGGCTCATGAGGTTCCTGAAGCGCAGTGGGGTACAGCTATGTGGGGTTATGTGCCACCATTGGGGAGGGACACACTTCTCACATTGGATCAACCTGATCAAAACACATACCCACTTCAGAAAGCCACTTTACTTGCCAAGTTTGGGCTGACCCCTGAGGGATACCGTCAGAGGTTCAGGGACAGCACCAAACAATCCACACAAACATGGGTAGATTTCTTTGACTTTTCCAGTAAGGCACTGAATGGATAGGTGCGGGGCAACAAAGTAGATGATTATAAAGGGTTATATGACTTGATTCTGAGAGAGCATATGCTCAATACTACTTTTACAGAGTTGCGCCAGCACTTGGTAGATAGTAAGCTGACTGATCCCCGGAAGCTTGCTGAGGAGGCAGACCTCTGGGTTAGCACCAGAGTGTCCAAAAAGGTACCTCGGGGGGACACCCACAAAGGTGGTCAGGGTTCCCAACAGAAGAAAGGGGGGAGATAAACTTACAGATAAGGAACTCTCAAAAGGCCCCAAAAGAATTCCCAGGGTGGGGGTGGCAACCATTCCTCTTCCAGATATAGGAAAAAGCCAGGGACGTATGATAAATCAGGGAAATCCAACCCCAAATGCCTGGAGTGCTACCAGTATGGTCACTATAAAGGCGACCCCCAGTGCTCCAAGAGGGCACCGTCCACGGTTGTACAACGGAATGCCGACTGACAAAACAACGGGTGCCTAAACAACGAGGTCAGAACACCGACCTCGTTGTTACTACTAATGCCTTTACCACGAATGCCTTAACAACGATATTTCGTTGTAAAGGCATTCCTGGTAAAGTCATTAGTAACAGGCACCCATTGATCCTGCATGCCTCACCCCGCCCCCCCAACCCCACCCCAAAACCTAAAACCCTGACCCCCACCCCCTCCCCAAAACCAAAAACGCCCCACCCCCCCCAACCCCACCCCAAATCCTAAAACCCCTGACCCCCCACCCCCTCCCCAAAACCTAAAACCCCTGGCCCCCCTCCCCCTCCCCAAAACCAAAAACGCCCCACCCCCCCAACCCCACCCCAAAACCTAAAACCCCGACCCCTCACCCCCACCCCCTCCCCAAAACCAAAAACGCCCCACCCCCCAAACCCACCCCAAAACCTAAAACCCCCAACCCCCCACCCCCTCCCCAAAACCTAAAACCCCCCCACTTACCTGAGTTGTCGCCTCGTCATCTGCGTCGTCCTCCTCAGCCGACTCCCTTGTTTGTACCTTAACCATGCATGTTCGTTGTTCAGGACATGCGTGGTTAAGGCACAAAATAACGAAGTCGTGGTTAAAGAAAGCGTTGTTCCGCTTTCTTTAACCAGGACTTCGTTATAAAAAAGTCGGCATAAAGGATGTTTCCCACCGTCCACTACTGGAGAGACACCTGGGTTGACTAGTGTAGCGCTCGGGGCGATGGACCCAGATAGCTTTGGGGAGCAGGCAGAGGTTTCCCTAGTGTCCCTGGGAGAAAGAGAAATGGTGCCCAAAGCCCACATGCCCCAAAATACTTCCAAGTAGAGGCAGTGGGTCACCATTGATAGGCAAAAGGTGGAGGCTCTGCGTGACACAGGAGCCAGTATGACTACTATCAAGAGTCAGCTGGTGTCAACAGAGCAGATAGTCTCTGATACATTCCACCAGGTCATTGTCGCTGATAATCGTGAGAGTCACCTACCGGTGGCTCTTGTTCCCTTTGAGTTTGGGGGGTCTCTGGTACTCTGAAAGTAGCTGTGAGTCCTGCCATGCCTGTAGATTGTCTGTTAGGCAATGATCTTGAGCATACTGCTTGGAAAGAAGTAGAGCTCAGATCCCACCTGGAGATGTTTGCCCACACGGTCCATGGCTGCCCGGGAAGGGAGTCAAGGTTGTATGGAGCCTGGAAAAATGGCCCAGACAGCTGCAAAGAGGAAGGGCAAGAGGTGCGGGAAACCCGCCTCAAATGTTCCCACGGTGGTGAACGAGACCCCTGAGGAGGAGGAGGCCCCTGAGCCAACTGGGGAGGACATTGCTGACCTGGGTAACCTTCCTGAACTTGCTGGCTGGCAAGTAGAGGGGGGGCAACCAGGGCAGCATTTTGCAAGGCGCAGAAGGAATGCCACGTCCTTGAGGGTCTGAGGCAACAGGCCACAGCCCAAGCAGCAGGTGACGCCTCTGGCACTCACCATATTTACTGGGAGAATGATCTCGTTTACAGTGAGCGTAAGGTTCCATGTCCTGGGGCAGCCCGTGTGCTGGTGGTCCCCCAGTGTTACCGGAACTTCCTACTGGGTCTGGCTCACGACATCCCCTGGCAGGACACCTGGGCCAAGGCAAGACCTTTAACAGGCTTGACACCCACTTCTATTGGCCCAGAATGAGGACAGCCTCAGATAACTTCTGCAGAGCTTGCCCCACCTGCCAGGCTAGTGGGAAGACAGGGAAACGGCTTAAAGCTCCCCTGCTCCCACTCCCAGTCGTTGGCCCCCCCTTTGGAAGGGTGGGCATCGACACTGTTGGTCCCTTGGTCCCCAAAACTGCCTTGGGCAACCGATTTATCCTGGTTTTGGTGGACCATGCCACCCGCTATCCAGAGGCAATCCCTCTGAGAACCGTGACTGCACCGGTAGTGACCAGAGCCCTGTTGGGAATATTTACCCATGTGGGATTCCCTAAGGAGGTCGTGTCTGACAGGGGCACAAACTTCATGTCTGCATGCCTGAAGTCCATGTGGGATGATTGTGGGGTGACCTACCGGTTTACCACCCCTTATCATCCTCAATCCAATGGGCTTGTTGAGAGATTCAACCTTACCCTGAAAGGCATGTTTGGTGGCCTGACTGATGCCATGAGGCGTAAGTTGGACATCCTCTTACCCTGCCTGTTGTTTGCTTACAGAGAGGTGCCCCAGAAAGGGGTGGGGTTCAGCCCCTTTGAGCTTCTCTATGTCACCCTGTCAGGGGACCCCTGAGCATTGTTAAGGAGGGCTGGGAGAAAGCTCCCAAGTCACCTCCCCAGGATGTGGTCAGCTACATGCTGGCCCTCCGCAACCAAACCCAATGCTTCTGGAAGCAGGCCCAGAGTAACCTCAAGGTCAGTCAAGAGGTGATGAAGGAGTGGTATGACCAGAAGGCCACTCTGGTTGAGTTCTCACCTGGAGACAAAGGGGGTCATTCCAACCCTGGCGGTCGGTGTTAAAGCGGCGGCAAAACCGCCAACAGGCTGGCGGTAAAAAAAATGCAATTCCGACCCTGGCGGAAACCGCCAACAGAGACCGCCACTTTAACACACCGCCCGCCACGGCGGGACCAACAAACAGTGCGGCGGTCACCGCCAACAGACAGGCGGGAGACAATGTACCGCCCACCCTATCACAACCCACCAATCCGCCACCTTTTCCGGGGCGGTAGCCCCGCCAATAAAAACACGGCGGAAACAGCCATTTCAAACGGAAAACGCTCACCTCCATACACCCCACGAGGAATCTGGACAGCATGGAACCCGAACTCCACATCCTACCAGCCATTGTCTTCCTGCTCCTCTACCAGGAGCACGAACACCGGCGCAGAAGACAACGGTGAGTACTGCACCTACGACACAGGGGAGGGGGGAGGAGAAAATTTTACGGGGACACACATACGCGACACACCCACCCCCACCCTCACCCACTACAACACACACATCAATGCATAGCAACACATCACAGTTACCCCCACAAATCCCCCGGAAGTATGCAAAGGCAAAAGGAAATGATTATAAATTAAGAATTATATTGTAAGACTGAGTATAAAATATATCACACATCAATAACTTAATATACATAAATTGTCCAGTCCGATATGTCTATCAGCCATTGTTCGTGGGCCACTGGGCCAAAACACATGGGCAAAGCCCACACAGGATACCTGCCAACGGAGAGAACACTGCAGGGGCATCAGATAGGAAAACTACAGGCACCTCAGGGGGAAGGGAAGGGGGGGCACCTCAGCCAGATGAGTCCACGACACCAGATCCACGAGGGGCCTCCATGGCCACTGTGTCATCCTGGGGAGTGCAAAGCCACAGTCTCTCAAGTCTCTACAGTGGGTGGGTTGCCCACTGTGCCATCCTGGGGAGTGCAAAGCCACAGTCTCTCAAGTCTCTACAGTGGGTGGGTTGCCCACTGTGCCATCCTGGGGAGTGCAAAGCCACAGTCTCTCATGTGGATAACAGTCTCCACTGCTACTGGAGGGGGACTAGTGCCCAGAGTGCTTCGTGCAGCCCTGCCCGACACAGATGCGGGCCTGCCCCTTCCGCCAGTGGGCCAGCGGTTCTTGGGATGAAGGGCCCAGTTCAGCGGTTCTTGAGATGGCGGTGCCCAGCGGAGCGGTGCTTGAGACGGCGGTGCCCAGCGGAGCAGTGTTTGAGATGAAGGGCCCAGAGGAGCAGTGCTTGAGATGAAGGGCCCAGTTCAGCGGTTCTTGAGACGGCGGTGCCCAGCGGAGCGGTGCTTGAGACGGCGGTGCCCAGCGGAGCAGTGCTTGAGATGAAGGGCCCAGTTCAGCGGTTCTTGAGACGGCGGTGCCCTGTTCAGCGGTGCTTGAGATGAAGGGCACAGTTCAGCGGTTCTTGAGATGGCGGTGCCCTGTTCAGCGGTTCTTGAGACAGCGGTGCCCTGTTCAGCAGTGCTTGAGATGAAGGGCCCAGTGCAGCGGTTCTTGAGATGAAGGGCCCAGTTCAGCGGTTCTTGAGACGGCGGTGCCCTGTTCAGCAGTGCTTGAGACGGCGGTGCCCAGTGGAGCGGTGCTTGAGACGGCGGTGCCCAGCAGAGCAGTGCTTGAGATGAAGGGCCCAGTTCAGTGGTTCTTGAGACGGCGGTGCCCTGTTCAGCGGTGCTTGAGATGAAGGGCACAGTTCAGCGGTTCTTGAGACGGCGGTGCCCTGTTCAGCGGTTCTTGAGATGAAGGGCCCAGTTCAGCGGTGCTTGAGATGAAGGGCCCAGCGGAGCAGTGCTTGAGATGAAGGGCCCAGTTCAGCGGTTCTTGAGACGGCGGTGCCCTGTTCCGCGGTGCTTGAGACGGCGGTGCCCAGCGGAGCGGTGCTTGAGACGGCGGTGCCCAGCGGAGCAGTGCTTGAGATGAAGGGCCCAGTTCAGCGGTTCTTGAGAAGGCGGTGCCCTGTTCAGCGGTGCTTGAGATGAAGGGCACAGTTCAGCGGTTCTTGAGACGGCGGTGCCCTGTTCAGCGGTTCTTGAGACGGCGGTGCCCTGTTCAGTGGTTCTTGAGATGAAGGGCCCAGTTCAGCGGTGCTTGAGATGAAGGGCCCAGCGGAGCAGTGCTTGAGATGAAGGGCCCTGTTCAGCGGTACTTGAGACGGCGGTGCCCAGCGGAGCGGTGCTTGAGATGAGTGTCCTGGTCAGCGGATCCGGCCCAGGCATGGATGTCACTCGCCACCTGACATGTGGCTGGCGGGGCCTTCCTGCCCATCTGTCTGGTGGCTTGCGGGGCCGTCCTGGGCTGCAGTACCCGGCCTGTGGGTGTCCTCCTGCCCACCTGGGACGTGGCTTGCGGGGCCCTCCTGGGCTGCAGTACCGGGCCTGTGGGTGTCTTCCTGCACACCTGGGATGGGGCTGGTGGGGCCCTCCTGGCCAGCTGGCCTGCTGCCGGACTTGTCGGGCGTGCTGCCCTTCCCACCCTTCCCTGTCCGCCTGTGGCCCTTTCCCACCTTTGGCGGTGTGCCAGGTGGCACCCGACTTCCTGCCGGAGCCAATGTAGGGATTTTGGTCCCTGGCGTCTTTGGTCTCTCGCGCCAAGCACTGGCAATTTTCGGATGCTTTTCCGGGGGTGGGCTGGCCGTGCCTTGGCTCTTAGCTGAACTGGATGCCCTTGAGGGTGGGGGACTCCACAGTCCATGGCAAACAGTCTTTACAGGTCCCGGTTTTGTGGTGGCTGAGGTGCTGATTGGAGTCTTATGAGTTGGACGGGGTGGGGGAGTTGTTGGAAAGATGTCATGTTTGGAAAAGAAAAGCAATTTGGAAAGAGAGGGATCGGTAGGTGTAGTGGGTATGGGAGTGGAGGAAGAGGATGTGGTTGTAAGAGTGTGAAGTCTGGTGTCTTTGGGTGCAGGTGCTTGGGCTGGAGGCTGTCGTGAGGTGGATGGCTGTTGTGTGGGTGGCTGCCTGCGTTTGTGTAGTTTAGAAGAGGGGGTGACAGACACACTGGGAGAGGACACAGGGGACGTGTAAATGGTAGTGGGGGTGGTGACTGCACGTGTGCGGAGTGTTCTGGTGGGTGTGCTGGTGATGGACGTAGTGGCTGAAGATGTTGTGCATGCAGGTGTGAGTGGAGACATCACAGGGAGGGAGGAGGGAGACGAGGAGGAGGGGGACTCAGTGGAGGCAGTGGCTGTTGGTATGTCTGCATGTGGATGTTGCTTTTGTGAATGCTTGTGTGATGTGTGGTGCTTATGTCTGGATGAGCTTCCCTTGGGTGTCGAGGTGTGTGTAGGCTGGTCTGATGGTGTGTCTGGGATAGGCAGAGGTACAGGGGATTGGGTCTGGGTGGAGGAAGTTGGAGGGGGGAGGCTAGAGACAGGGACAATTGCTGCCGTCAGTGCTGAGGCCAGAGCGTTGAACGATCGCTGATGGGCAGCCTGACCCGAATGAATGCCATTCAAAAGGGAAGACTGCCCAACAATGATGGTCCTCAGGAGGTCAATGACCTCCTCACTGAGGGCAGCAGGGGCGACAGGGGCAGGGCCTGAGGTGCCTGGGGCGAAGGAGATGCCCACCTTCCTGGGTGAGCGGGCACAGGGCAAACGCTGAGGGGCTGCTGGGAGGGCGGTGCTGGTGCGCTGGGTGCCACTTCTCCTCCGCCTGATGATACTAATGCACACATGAACCGGAAGACCACAAAAAAAGGGGGGGGAGAAATAAAGACATGTTGAGTGCATGCATTGGCGACACCGTTGGCTGAAAGGACAGACACAGAAGCCCCCTGCACTACGCCGCGCACTTGGGGTCCACTACGCAATCTGTGGGACATGGCCTACAAGCCTATGGACAACAACTGCACACATAGATGACACAGGGCCATGGATACCTGTACTTGGCACCCTACAGAGGTGGGGGGCGGGGGCACAGGGCCATGCCTTACAGAGGGGCCTAGCCTACAGAAATCGCCCTGGCCTAGGGATACCCACAGCCCTCCTCCCCCACCCAGACACCTCCACTGCGCGCAATGTCAGCAGAATGTATTTGTACTCACCCCCTTGTGTCTCCTGTGATGTCCTTACGCGCCCATCCAAATCGGGGTAGGCCACCGCCATGATCCGGGACATCAGGGGGGTCAAATGACGACTGGCACCCCTCCTATGTTGGGAGGCCATCCCCAGCTGAGCCTCCGCCGTCTTCCTGCTCCAGCGTCGGATGTCCTCCCACCTCTTCCGGCAGTGGGTGCCCCGTCTGTTGTGGACCCCCAGAGTCCGGACGTCCTTGGCGATGGCACGCCAAATCGCGACTTTCTTGTGGGCGCTGACCTATGTGACATGTACAGGGAGAGAATAATTGTCATCACCTTCTGCAAGCTCGATGTGAGTGGCCCCCATCCCCACCCTTGCCATGTGGCACATGCTCTCATCTGTCGTTTGATGCATGCCTCAATCACACCCCTCCCCACCATCTTTCATCCACCCCACTCATCCCAGGCATTGCCCACAAAGCATGGTCCCTGTGTACTTACCTGTTGGTCTGGAGGACCGTAGAGTAGCGCATACTGGGGGAGGACCCCATCCACAAGTTTCTCCAACTCCTCCGCAGTGAAGGCAGGGGCCCTTTCCCCAGTCGCATGAGCCATTGTCTCTTCCAGACCGAGGTCACAGCAGCACTTGCAGTATAGGTCCTCTCCTGTGGAAGATCAGGTATCGAGTGATTAAGCTGATAGAAAATGGCAGTCACGCCCGCGGCGGTGCGTACCGCGACCGCCGGCGCACATCATCATTGGCTCCTGAAACCCATAGGTTTCAATGTTAACCAATGCGGCTTTGCGCCGCGGTCTTCGACCGCCTACCACCGCGGTGTGCCACGCCAGCGCATTGACCTCACATCCCACTGTCGCACTTCACAGGTCAGGCAGCCGCCATTTCAAGGGCCCACATGGCTTAATTTCTACTGCGTCACACATACCTAGGCCTTGCACCAACACTCATACAAACCTTTCAATGCATTGGGAATCGTGTTATGTGCACGCTGTGGTTACGTACCTGTGGGTTGCTTGACTCTGTGCTCGCTGTTGTCCTTCATAGGCACCGTCCGCTGGGACATGCGAGGAGATGGAGGAATCTTCCCGTGTACAGACCGCTGGTGGACCTGTCGACAATGGAGGAACGACATGTCATACTGACATACAGGCTTGACCGAGCCACTATACAGGAACTGTGTGCCCAGCTGGAGCCAGACCTGATGTCACCCATCCGCCAACCCACAGGGATCCCCCCTCTAGTGCAGGTGCTGTCAGTACTCCATTTCTTAGCAAGTGGGTCATTTCAAACAACAGTGGCCACATCATCAGGGATGTCCCAGCCTATGTTTTCCAAGGTGTTGTCCAGAGTGTTGTCTGCCCTGCTCAAACACATGCAGAACTACATCGTTTTCCCTGAGGTGGGGGATTTGCCTACAGTGAAGGGTGAATTCTATGCCCTTGGACATATCCCCAACATCATAGGTGCCATTGATGGGACACATGTTGCTTTGGTCCCCCCCAGCAGGAGTGAACAGGTGTACAGGAACCGGAAGAGTTATCACTCCATGAATGTACAGATGGTGTGTTTGGCTCACCAGTACATCTCCCATGTTAATGCCAAGTTCCCTGGGTCAGTGCATGACGCGTACATCCTGCGGAATAGCAGCATCCCGTATGTGATGGGTCAACTCCAGAGGCACCGGATGTGGCTATTAGGGGAATCTGGTTACCCCAACCTGTCATGGCTACTGACCCCAGTGAGGAATCCCAGGACAAGGGCAGAGGAACGGTACAATGAGGCCC
Organism: Pleurodeles waltl; assembly: GCF_031143425.1. Lineage (NCBI taxonomy): Eukaryota > Metazoa > Chordata > Amphibia > Caudata > Salamandridae > Pleurodeles > Pleurodeles waltl. The sequence continues at coordinate 584,924,938 of NC_090438.1, read as the reverse complement.
ATGGGCAGACTAGGAGGGTGATCGAGCGAACCTTTGGCCTCCTGAAGGCCAGGTTCAGGTGCCTCCATATGACAGGTGGATCCCTAATGTACTCACCAAAGAAGGTGTGCCAGATCATCGTGACCTGCTGTATGCTTCACAACCTGGCTTTGCGCCGCCAGGTGCCTTTTCTGCAGGAGGATGGTCCAGATGGTGGTGTTGAAGCAGCTGTGGAGCCTGTGGAGAGTGAAGAGGAGGAAGCCGAAGAGGACGACATAGAGAACAGGAACACAGTAATACAGCAGTATTTTCAGTGACACACAGGTAAGAGTACACACCGGCATATTACATTTACTTAAAGACTCCTACCTCTCTACTGCCTGACTTTTTCCCCCAGTGTATGGTAACTGTGTTGTGACTTTCCCTTCCGTTTTCAGAGATGTGGGCCCCACTGCGTGACATCTGCTTTGTTTCCACATGGACTACAGCTGTGTGACAGCGGTTTGTTGGCATCACAATGTGAATGAACATTTTGGCACGGTCATGTCTAATACATTTGTTCTAAATCACAGCCAGACTCCAAATTGTTTTGTGCAATACGTTTTTTTAATCAAGTGCTCTAAATTGGATGGGTGGTTTGCAAATCGGTGAGGGGTGATGATGGAGGATTGTCCATGGCAGAGTCCAGACTATCAGTATCACAGGTGCATTGTCCAAATGCCTGTGGGAAGTGGAGCAGGGGCAGTTTAAGGTTGGACAGGGTGACAATGTGGGACAGTGGGATGACAATCAGGGCGGTATCCTTTGCTGGCGGGTGTCTTTACATCTTACTCTGTCTTCTTCCTGGATCTCAGGGCCCGCTTGTGGGGTGGTTCTCCTTCTGCAGGGGGTGGGGGTCTTGTGTCGGGGCCTCCTGTCCACTAGCGCTGGTGGTAGGCAGTTCTTGGTGCATGCTAGTGTCAGGGGCCCTTTGAGGTGCCACAGTGTCCCGCAATGTGGTGACTACCTCATTCAGGGCCACTACGATGGTACCCATGGTGGAACTGATGTTTCTTAGTTCCTCCCTGAACCCCATATACTGTTGCTCCTGCAGAAGCTGGATCTCCTGAAACCTGGCCAGGACCGTTGCCATCGTCTCCTGGGAGTGGTGGTATGCTCCCATGATGGAGGAGAGGGCCTTGTGGAGAGTGGTTCCCTGGGCCTGTCCCCCCCCTGTCGCACAGCAGCCCTCCCAGTTCCCCTGTTTCCATGGGCCTCTGTCCCCTGCACCGTGTGCCCACTACCACTGCCCCCAGGTCCCTGTTGTTGTTGGGGTGTTGGGTTAGCCTGGGTTCCCTGTAGTGGTGGACACACCGCTGATTGACGTGTCCTGGGGACAGAGGTATGGGCCCGCTGGGTGGGTGCTGTGCTGGCGTTTCCAGAGGGGGGAAGGTCTGCTGTGGCCTGTGGCTGTGTGAGGGGAACCGACTGTCCCGAGGTTCCCGATGGACCGGGCTGGTCATCTAGATCCAGGGAGACAGAGCTGCTGTCCTCACTGTGGGCCTCTTCTGGGGGTGGAGTGGACATTTGTGGACCCTCCTGCGCGGTGACCTGGCGTTCGGGTCCTGCAGGGGTATAAAAGTATGGTTATTGCTTCTGTGTGTGCCATAGCGTGCAATGGGTGGGTGCCCGTGTACCCCAGTGCTGGCATTCCTTTTTGGGGGCTGTTGTGACGGTGGTTGGGGGGGGGTTGTATGTGTATGTGCAGTGGGCATGCTTAGGTGATGGGTGTCCATGCTTTGTGGACGGATGCAGGGCTAGGTGTTGGGATGGGTGGGTTGTGATGGTGAGACATTTGCAAGGAGTAGGTGTGATGGGGGTGGGGGTGAGGGTGGGGATATGAGTTGGCATGCAGGTGGGGTGGGGGGGAAGTAGTAGTGAAGATGAGACTTACCAGAGTCCATTCCTCCAGCTACTCCAGCGAGGCCCTCAGGATGCAGGATGTTCAAGACCTGCTCCTCCCATGTTGTAAATTCTGGGGGAGGAGGTGGGGGTCCGCCGCCAGTCCGCTGCACCGCGATGTTGTGCCTGGATACCATGGAACGCACCTTCCCCCGTAGGTCGTTCCACCTCTTCCTGATGTCGTCCCGATTTCTTGGGTGCTGTCCCACAGCGTTGACCCTGTCCACTATTCTGCTCCATAGCTCCATCTTCCTGGCAATGGTGGTGTGCTGCACCTGTGCCCCGAACAGCTGTGGCTCTACTCGTACAATTTCCTCCACCATGACCCTGAGTTCATCATCAGAGAACCTGGGGTGTCTTTGCGGTGCCATGGGGTGGTGTGGGTGATGTGTAGGGTGGATTGTGTGGTGCTAAGTGTGGTGATGTGTATTGTTGTGTTGTGTGAAGTGCGTGCAAATATTGCTGGGTGACAGTGAATTGGGCGTCTGGGTGCTCGGATGTCTTTTCTCTGTGCGTGTTCACGAATATCTAGGAGTGGAGGTTTGTGGGTGATGTGGGTGTGTATTTTATATTGTAATGGGTGTGTGGGAGTGGTGTTTGTATGTGTATCAGGTGTGTGTATTTTGAATTGTCCAATGTGGCGGTGTTTTGGAGCTGTGTGTGTATTTTGAGCGCGGCGGTGTGTACTGCCAATGGAATACCGCGGTTGAAAGACCGCCGCTTGGATTCGTGTGTCGTGATAGTGTGGGCGTATTTCTGTTGGCGTGGCGGTGGAGGTTTGGTCATCGCCAGTTTCTCGCTGCCCTTTGGTGTGGCGGACTTTTGTGGATGTCTGTATTTTGGCGGTTTGACTGTTGTGGGTCAGAATGACCGTGGCGGTTTACCGCGGCCGCGGCGGTGTTATGGCGGTCTTCTGAACGGCGGTAAGCGCCTTTTACCGCCGAGGTTGGAATGACCCCCAAAGTTTGGGTGATGGAGCCAGTAGAGCCCAGGGCTCTCCAGGACCGCTGGACTGGCCCCTTTGAGATCAAGGAGCGTAAAGGGGAGGCCACTTACCTAGTGGACCTCAAGACCCCTAGGCACCCCCTAAGGGTCCTCCATAACAACTGTCTCAAACCTCACTTTGAGAGGTCTGAGGTCAGTATGCTTCTGGTCACAGATGAGGGCATTGAAGAGGAGAGTGAACCTCTCCCCGACCTCCTCTCTGCCAAAGAAGGGGATGGGTCAGTGGGGGTGTCATTCTCTCTGACTCCCTGACTCTAACCCATAGAGGAGACTGCTATGAGCTGGTAGAGCAGTTCTCCCCCCTGTTCTCCCTTACACCTGGACTGACCCACCCCTGTGTTCATGACATTGACACAGGTGACAGTCCCCCTGTGAAGAACAAAATGAATGGTTGTTGGATAAGGTGAAGGCCAGCATCAAGGAGGAGGTCTCCAAGATGTTGACTTTAGGGGCTATTGAGAGATCCAGTAGTCCCTGGGCCAGCCCAGTGGTATTGGTTCCTAAGGCTACTGCCCCAGGTGCGAAGCCAGAACTCCGGTTCTGTGTGGACTACCGGGGTCTCAACTCAGTCACCCGGACTGATGCTCACCCCATCCCCTGACCTGATGAGCTCGTTGACAGACTCGACGCTGCCAAGTTCCTGAATACGTTTGATCTTACTTTAGGGTACTGGCAGATCAGCCTGATTGAGGGGGCTAAAGAAAGATCAGCATTTTCGACCCTTGATGGCCATTACCAATTCCGGGTGATGCCATTTGGGCTGAAAAATGCCCCTGCTACCTTCCAACGGTTGGTTAACGGGGTCCTAGCTGGTAAAGATGCCTACTGTGCAGCTTACCTGGATGACATAGCTGTCTGCAGTTCCAGCTGGGAGGAACACCTGCTCCACCTCAAGGAGGTGCTTCAGGCTATGCAACAGGCAGGCCTGACTATCAAGGCTAGTAAGTGCCAGATTGGGCAGGGTTCCGTGGTGTACTTGGGACACCTAGTAGGTGGTGGCAAGGTGCAGCCACTCTAGGCCAAGATTGAAACTATCAAGGCCTGGCAACCACCTCGAACACAGATTGAGGTGAGTGCCTTTTGGGGCCTCACTGGATACTACCGCAGATTCGTCAAGGGCTATGGTACCATTGTGTCCCCCTTGACAGAACTCACTTCCAAGAAACAACCTAGGTTGGTGAATTGGACAGAGGCTTGTCAGAAAGCCTTTGATTCTCTGAAGAAAGCCATGTGCACGGCCCCCGTGCTCAAGGCCCCTGACTACTCCCAGGAATTTATTGTGCAGACAGATGATTCAGAGCATGGCATAGGGGCTATTTTAGCACAGCTAAATGAGGAGGGCTCAGACCAACCAGTAGTCTTTATTAGCAGAAGACTATTACCACGGGAACAAAGGTGGAGTGCTATTGAGAGAGAAGCATTTGCTGTGGTCTGGGCACTGAAGAAACTGAGACCCTACCTGTTTGAGACTCACTTCCGGGTTCAGACAGACCATAGGCCCCTCAGATGGCTCATGCAGATGAGGGTTGAGAATCCAAACCTCTTGAGGTGGTCCATTTCCCTACAGGGGATGGACTTTACGGTGGAGCATCGCCCAGGGGTTGACCACGCCAATGCTGATGATCTCTCCAGATACTTCCGCTCTAGCGATGAGAGCTCCCAGGAGGTCGGGTAGCTCTCCCCACTTTCAGCTGGGGGGGACACATGTTAGACCTGACATGCCTTAGGGTGGTCACCCCTAACCTTTTGCCTGCCTCCCTCCACTTTTTGGACGCTGTTTTTGCTGGCTTTTAGACTCTGCGCACTTTTCCACTGCTAACCAGTGCTAAAGTTCATATGCTCTCTCCCCTTAAACATGGTAACTTTGGATCATACCCAATTGGACTATTTAATATACTTATAAGTCCCTAGTAATGTGCACTGTATGTGCCTAGGGCCTGTAGATTAAATGCTACTAGTGGGCCTGCAGCACTGGTTTTGCCACCCACTCAAGTAGCCCCTTTACCTTGTCCCAGGCCTGCCATTGCAAGGCCTGTGTGTGCAGTTTCACTGCCACTTCGACTTGGCATTTAAAAGTACTTGCCAAGCCTAAAGCTCCCCTTTTTCTACACATAAGACACCTCTAATGTGTGCCCTAGGTAACCCCTAGAGCAGGGTGCTGTGTGGGTAAAAGGCAGGACATGTACCAGTGTAGTTTACATGTCCTGGTAGTGTAAAACTCCTAAATTCGTTTTCACACTACTGTGAGGCCTGCTCCCTTCATATGTTAACATTGGGGCTGCCCTCATACATTGTTGAAGTGGCAGCTGCTGATCTGAAGGGAGTAGGAAGGTCATATTTGTTATGGCCAGAATGGTAATACAAAATCCTGCTGAATGGTGAAGTTGGATTTATTATTACTATTTTAGAAATGCCACTTTTAGAAAGTGAGCATTTCTCTGCACTTAAATCTTTCTGTGCCTTACAATCCATGTCTGGCTAGGTTTAGTTGACAGCTCCTTGTGCTTTCACTCAGACACACCCCAAACACAGGGTACTCAGCCTCACTTGCATAAATCTGCATTTTGAATGGGTCTTCCTGGGCTGGGAGGGTGGTGGGCCTGCTCTGACACAAAGGAATGCCACACCCCCCACTGGCACCCTGGCAGACAGGATTGAACTGAAAGGGGACCTGGTGCACTTCTAAGCCACTCTTTGAAGTCTCCCCCACTTCAAAGGCACATTTGGATATAAAACAGGGCCTCTGCCCTACCACCTCAGACACTTGCTGGAGAAGAAACCTGAACCAGAACCTACATCCTGCCAAGAAGAACTGCCTGGCTGCTCAAAGGACTCACCTGTCTGCTTTCTACAAACGACTGCTGCCTTGCTGTTGGTCTGCCGCTTTGCTAAACTCTTGTCTGGCTGTAAAAGTGCTCTCCAAGGGCGTGGATAGAGCTTGCCTCCTGTTTCCTGAAGTCTCAGGACCAAAAAGACTTCTTTCTTTCAACTGGACGGCGTGTGCGCCGAAAAATTCGCACACAGCTTGTTCCGCGGTGAGAAATTCACTGCACTCCGATCTGGAAAGACGCCGCTCAACGCGACGCCTACGGTGTGACCAGAACTTCGACGCGCGGCCTCACCTGGACAACGCCGCCCGACTTCCAGAGAGGAAATCGACGCGGCGCCTGCCATGAGGAAGAAAATTCCACGCACAGCTCCCCAGAACGACGCGCAGCCGGTTAACAAGTCTAGGATTCCACACACAGACCCTTCCACATCTGGTAATCTCAAGACCCACAGAAGGAGTCGGCCCGCATGCCGGAAAACAACGCACATCTTCCCTGAGTGAAAAATAACGACGCAAGTCCGTGTGTGAAGGGGCGAAACCGACGCACACACCATTTTTCTTCCCGCAGAACGACGCAAATCTCTATGCGTGAAAAATAACGACGCAAGTCCGTGTGTGAAGGGGCGAAACCGACGCACACACCATTTTCCCACGCATCTCCTCCTCTGCGGCCCTCTGCGGAGATTTTCCACTCCAAACCAGGTACTTTGTGCTTGAAAGAGACTTTGGGGGTTATTCTTACTTTGGAGGAGTGTTAATCCGTCCCAAAAGTGACGGTAAAGTGACGGATATACCACCAGCCGTATTACGAGTTCCATAGGATATAATGGACTCGTAATACGGCTGGTGGTAAATCCGTCACTTTTGGGACGGATTAACACCTCCTCCAAAGTTAGAATAACCACCTTTGTTTGCTTTTTAAAGACTTAAGACACTTTGGGGGTGATTCTAAGTCCGGCGTGCGGCGGAGGCCGCCCGCCAGACTTCCCCCACCAAAATACCGCTCCGCGGTCCAAAGACCGCTGAGGGTATTTTGGGATTTGCCCTGGGCTGGCGGGCGACCGCCAAAAGGCCGCCCGCCAGCCCAGGGCAAATCAACCTTCCCACGAGGACGCCGGCTCAGAATTGAGCCGGCGTAGTGGGAAGGTGCGACGGGTGCAGTGGCACCCGTCGCGTATTTCAGTGTCTGCAAAGCAGACACTGAAATACAAAGTGGGGCCCTCTTACGGGGGCCCCTGCAGTGCCCATGCCATTGGCATGGGCACTGCAGGGGCCCCCAGGGGCCCCGCGGCACCCCCTACCGCCATCCTGTTCCAGGATGGCGGTAGGGGGTGTCAGAATCCCCATGGCGGCGGAGCGCGCTCCGCCGCCATGGAGGATTCTGTAGGGCAGCGGAAAACCGGCGGGAGACCGCCGGTTTTCCTAGTCTGACCGCGGCCGAACCGCCGCGGTCAGAATGCCCTGCGGGGCACCGCCGGTCTGTCGGCGGTGCTCCCGCCGACCCTGGCCCCGGCGGTCTGAGACCGCCGGGGTCAGAATGACCCCCTTTATATCACCTTTCAGTGATATTTCTACAAATTCTTATTGCATCTTTGATTGTGTTGATCTACAAATATCCAGATAAATATTCTATATTTTTCTAAACACTGTGTGGTGTATTTTTGTGGTGCTATATTGTGTTATTGTATGATTTATTGCCCAAATACTTTACACATTGCCTTCTAAGTTAAGCCTCACTGCTCGTGCCAAGCTAGCAGAGGGTGGGCACAGGATAATTTGGATTGTGTGTGACTTACCCTGACTAGAGGGAGGGTTCTTGCTTGGACAGAGGGTAACCTGACTGCCAACCAAAAACCCCATTTCTAACAGCCTACTAGATCCCATTTAGCAAATTCCTCTAATTTCCCAGTTGTTACCAGTGCATCAATGTCCCACAAAGGCATCCTTTCAGTAAGCCTTCCCCTCCATCGCAAAAAGGCTGTCATCTCATGTCAAATCGATACTACTAGCTTTGTGTTAGTGAAAAGATTTCGCAAAGCCTTTTCCTGTAAGGTGCAGCAAGATAGTGGCATATGGGAATTTTTGGCTGTTGGTGCACTTCCACCACCTCTACATAACTCTCTCTAGAACCATATTTAACACATTAAAATACAATTTATATTTAATGTGCTCTTTAACTGAAATGAAAATAGGAAGAAATGTATAACAATTATTAAATTGTTTGAAAAGATCAATTAAACTTTAATTTGAAGCTGTAATAGTTCTTGGATTCATTTTTTATTCCAATAAATTAGTATTTCATGTGTTTCATACATTAAAACAGAATGATTAGGTAGATTCTGCGCTTTCTTATAATGTGAACAAATGTAGTGTTTGTCATATCTTGCCCATTTATGCACAGTGTGCCCTCTTGTACTTCTTTATCAGACTACCCTCTCTCCTTTATAATGCCTGTCATTTCTGGTCGGAATCGATGAAAGTGGCATCTTTGTGTGTCAACATTACTCCTTGGCAACCCTCTCACACCTTAAAAGCCAGTCGCCCACTATTCCTTGCCTAAGAGCATTGGTGCTTGTGACTCTGTTTCCGTGATCTGTTTTTAACCACTCCCGCTACACTCCAGGAACTGTGTAAAAGGCACACAGTTAATACCCATGCTTGTGAAATCAGTCTGAGAGTAACACCATTCCCATGGAATCTTAACTAGAATGAACTCTAGTGGCAAAGTAAAGTAAAAACCCTGACCAAATGGACCTATTTTAGTAATTTCTCGTATACGTAACTAAACATTTCAAATGATGCTGTGCTTATGGTATGGTGGGAGATCAAACCACACTGAGATGAGGAATTCAAGTAATCAGAGACTGAAACCATTTGCAAATGAATTACCCGAAGTACGTGGTGGGATTAGGGAAAGGAAGTGATGCACATTAGGGAACAGAAGCATGCAATCGCTGCTTCCCTTAACAGGATGGCAACGGATGGCTATATAGCCCCCATAAAGAACAATTGTATCACAGCAGGTGCAGTCAGACAGATCAGATCTACTGGCCAATTAATACAGCAGCATTCATGACTCAAGGGGGCTTTTGCGAGAGAAAACATTGGTATATATTTTAATGTTAATGATAACTGTTGCATATGGCTAGCCTATAATTTGGAATTGAGTTCCACAACGACCAGCATTGGGCCCTATTTTGTTTCCTTTTAATAAAATATGACTTGCTTATTCAAAAATGTGTGCCTGTGGTTGGCGTGATGGACATCAGAACAAATATTTAGGCCGAATACTTATGTTTCATCGTCAGCTTTCTACCCTGTACGGGGCAGAAAAAAGTAGAAAGGAAGAAGGAAGGGCGAAAAGAATGATAGGAAGACAGTGATAGAGACAGCAGGAAGTGCAGAGCCGTGTAAGACAGAGGCAAGGGGTGTAATCAAGACTAGACAGCATTGATATTTGGCAACTCCCACATTTGGTAATCCTCCCAGCAGGCTCGGAGGCAAAAACCTGTGTGCTGCTGCACTTTTCTTATACATATATTAAGAATGCACTGATTCTCTCATGTCTAAGCAAATTATGCAGAGATAATGGGGGTTATTCTAACTTTGGAGGAGGTGTTAATCCGTCCCAAAAGTGACGGAAAAGTGACGGATTTACCACCAGCCGTATTACGAGTCCATTATATCCTATGGAACTCGTAATACGGCTGGTGGTATATCCGTCACTTTACCGTAACTTTTGGGATGGATTAACACTCCTCCAAAGTTAGAATAACCCCCAATGTTTCCCTTCTTTTCGTGCTTGTCTTACCTAAACTAAATCGGGATGCAGAATAACTAAGCCTCAATCTATACCTATTACGACATAAACCACTGTATGATCTGCACCTAGTGCGTAGTGCCTTACTCCACCATAAAGTGTAGAACTGGTGTAGTTTGGCATGTTACGAGCACTCGATAGCTAGATACATACGTTTCTTTCCGACCTCAGCTGGAGATTGTTCCTTATAAAATTTGTAAAACAAGTGAGCTAGGCAGCCTCACTTCAGATCCTTGGGTGTGGCATGACCATAGTGGGTACTAGCTTGCCAAATAATGCAAATACCCTCTTACCATTTAGGCAGATACAGGAATGACTGTTTACACCTTGAACCATGTCCATCATAGAAACAAACACGTTTTTTTCTCATTCTATGAAGCTCTTTTGATTTCTCGTCTAGTTGCAGATTATGGCTCTCATTACGAACATGGTGGTTCAGACCGCCATGCCGGCGGTGGTGGAAAATACCGCCACCGGCATGGTGGTCTGAACCACTATATTATGAACAAGGGAGGGCCACTACAGGCAGCCTGACGATGGTGGAATACTTTATCCGACAGGGCAGCACTGCAAGCAGCACTGCCCTGCTGATAAAGAACACTTGTTCCTCCAGCCTTTCCTTGGCGGCTCCCCCCGCCAGGAAAAGACTGGCAGAAGGGGTGCTCCGGGGCCCCCCCAGGTGCCCCTGCACTGCACATGCACTTGGCATGGGCAGTGCAGGGGCCCCCGTGCAGTGCCCCATCACGCAGGTCACTGCCCGATTCATGGGCAGTGATCTGCGCAACCAGTACTGCTGCACCCGTCGCTCAGCGGCATTGTGGACGGCTCCACATTGACAATGGCTTCCTGTGGACATGTGGAGCTGTCGGCAATGTCCCAGCCCAGCAGAATGTCCATTATACGTCCGGCGGGGTCTGTGAAAAGACTGCCAGCTTGAACGCGGTGGGGTTTCCTGCTGTGTTCATATTGACCCCCTATAATTCTACCTCTGTCAGTGATCGTCCCGTGTAAATTCTATGTTAGAAATGAGTTATGGGCCTTTAATCCAACTCTTTTGTGTGTGGTACTTCCATCTTTGGCGTGAGTTTGCTCATGATGTGAATATCACTTAATTAATTAGACACATTAGGAAATTTATAGGCATATTTAAGAGCCCCTTGTGCCACCTTTTGCCACATTAGTGTAATTTTTTAAAATGTTAATGTGACTTTAGGTTGCCAAAAATGCCACACCATAGTTACATAGTGGCACACTGAACACATTGTGCTGCTTTGCAAACGCTTGGGCCACATTATGGCCCTCATTACAACACTGGCAGTAAAACACGCTTACCGCCGTGCAGAAGACCGCCAACACACCGCTGCAGCAGCGGAATTCTGCTACAGCTATTACGACCCACAGCCCGGAATTCGCCAAAATCCAGACACCCACACAAATCCGCCACACCAAAGGTCAGTGATAAACTGGCCATAACAAAACCTCCACCGTCACGCCAACAGGAATACGCCCACACGATCAGGACCCACGAATCCACATGGCAGTCTTTCAACCACGGTAAACCATTGGTGGTACACACAGCCGCACTCAAAATACACACACATTTACAAAACACAACCACATTGGACAATTCGAAATACACACACCTGATACACATACACACACCACTCCCACACACCCAATCCAATATAAAGCACACACCCACATCACCCACAAACTCTAACAACCAAAATAGAGAAAGAAGCCCAGAGAGAGAAACCACCAGAAACAACACGAGCATCCACAGGCACACAACACCATCACACACACAACATCCACACACCTCAGACAACACACACAAACACATCCCCTCACACATCACAACCGACACCACCTCACACATCACCCACACCACATCATGGCACCTCAACGGCACCCCAGGTTCTCTGAGGAGGAGCTCAGGGTCATGGTGGAGGAAATCGTCTGGGTAGAGCCACAGCTATTCTGATCACAGGTGCAGCACACCTCCATTGCTAGGAAGATGGAGCTATGGCGCAGAATCTTAGACAGGGTCAACGCAGTGGGACAGCATCCAAGAGCACGGGATGACATCAGGAAGAGGTGGAACGACCTACGGGGGAAGGTGTGTTCCTTGGTCTCAAGACACCAGATTGCAGTACAGAGGACTGGCGGCGGACCCCCACGTCCTCCCCCACAACTAACAACATGGGAGGAGCAAGTCTTGGCTATACTGCATCCTGAGGGCCTCGCAGAAGTAGCAGGAGGAATGGGCTCTGGTAAGTCAGGTCTTAACTATTACATCCCCCACCCTACCTACATGCTATCACATACCCCACCCTCACCCCCATCACTCCAAGACCTCACAAATGTCCCACTATCACAACCCACCCATCCCAACACCAAGCCCTGCATTAAACACCAAAGCATGGACACCCATCACCAAAGCATGTCCACTACAGATACCCACACAGACCCCAAACCAAATATCACAGAAGGTCCTAGACAAGAATGCAATCACTGGAGTATAGGGTCACCCACCCATTGCACACGATGGCACACACAGATGCAATAATCATGCCTTTACACCCCTGCAGGACCCCTACCCAACGTCACCGGACAGGAGGTTCCAGACATGTCCACTCCCCCCACAAAAGAGGCCCACAGTGATGACAGTAGCTCTGTCCAACTGGATCAAGATGACCAGCCCGGCCTATCTGGGACCTCGGGCAGTTGGTTCTCCTGACACTGGCACGAGGCACCACAGAGCTTCCCCCCTGAGGAAACACCAGCACAGCACCCACCCAGCGGGCCTACCCCTCTGTCCCCAGAACACGTCAAGCAGCAGTGTGTCCACCACTACAGGGAATCCAGGCAAACCCACCACCCCAAGAAAATCAGGGACTTGGGGGCAGTGGCAGTGGGCACACGGTTCAGGGGACAGAGGCACAGGAAAACAGGGGAACTGGGAGGACTGCTGTGCAACAGGGGGAGGACAGGCCCAGGGAACCCACTCTCCCCGAGGCCCTCTCCAACATCATGGGAACGTACCATCATTCCCAGGAGACGATGGCAACGGTACTGGCCAACTTTCAGGAGACCCAGCGGCGGCAGGAGGAACAGTATCTGGGGATTAAGGAGGAACAGTATCTGGGGATTAGGGAGGACCTTAAGTCCATCAACACCACCCTGGTCACCATTGTAGGGGTGCTGAAGGACCTTGTGAACACCAGGAGGGACACTGTGGCACAACAAGGACCCCCTGACACTAGCCTGGAATATGAACAGCCCACCACCTCAGCCAGCGCTAGTGGACAGGAGGGACCGCCACAGGACCACAACACCAGCACCCCACCCCCTGCAGATGGAGAACCACCCCGCAGACGGCCCCTGAGATCCAGGACAAAGACAGAGTACAATGCCAAGACCCCCATCAGGAAATGAGACCCCCCTGAATGTCATCCTTCTGTCCCACTTTGTCACCCTGTCCATCCATCAACTGTGTATTTGCAATAACTATGGAATTTGGCAATGTCAATTGTATTGTCAACATACCGATGTAACACAGCTCTAGTCCATGAGGTAATATGGCAGAGGTCATACAGTGGGACCCACATCTGTGAAATGGAAAGGCAAAGTGACAAGTCAAGGTCCATACACTGGATGAAAGTGACAGACTTATGCTAGCTTAAACAATAGTATGAGATGTGTGCGGCAGTGACATCTTCTTACCTGTGTCTCACTGGAAGTATTGCTGGATAACGTTGTTTCTGTTGTCCACATCCTCTTCTTCTGCCTCCTCATCTTCACTGTCTACAGGCTCCACAGCTGCCACAAGACCACCTTCTGGACCATCCTCCTGCAGAAAAGGCACCTGTCGTCGCAAAGCCAGGTTGTGCAGCATACAGCAGGCCACGATGATCTGGCACACCTTCTTTGGTGAGTAGTAGAGAGAACCACCTGTCATATGGGGGCACCGGAACCTGGCCTTCAGGAGGCCGAAGGTCCTTTCAATCACTCTCCTAGTTCACCCATATGCCTCATTGTAGAGTTCCTCTGCCCTTGTCCTGGGATTTCTCATTGGGGTCAGTAGCCATGACAGGTTGGGGTACCCAGAGTCACCTGCAAATGTCGAGGGACAACTGTTAGACACACACTAACCCTTAGGGACAACCCTAGACCCAGACAACTATTCACAGGGTATAGGGTCCTTGTCCTCACCTATTAGCCACACAAGGTGCCTCTGGAGTTGCCCCCATCACATAAGGAATGGTGCTATTCCTCAGAATGTAAGCGTCATGCACTGATCCAGGAAACTTGGCATTCACATGGGAGATGTACTGGTCGGCCAAACACACCATCTGCACATTCATAAAATGGTAGCTCTTCCAGTTTCTGTACACATGTTCACTCCTGCGGGGGGGACCAAGGCCACATGTGTCCCATCAATGGCACCTATGACGTTGGGGATATGTCCCAGGGCATAGAAGTCACCTTTCACTGTAGGCAAATCTTCCACCTGAGGGAACACGATGTAGCTGCGCCTGTGTTTCAGCAGGGCAGACAACACTCTGGACAACACGTTAGAGAACATAGGCTGGGACATCCCTGATGCAATGGCCACTGTAGTTTGAAAAGACCCACTTGCCAGGAAATGTAGTACTGACAGGACCTGCACTAGAGGGGGGATCCCTGTGGGATGGCGGATTGCTGACATCAGGTCTGGCTCCAACTGGGCACACAGTTCCAGGATTGTTGCACGATCAAGTCTGTAGGTGACTATTACGTGTCTCTCTTCCATTGTCAACAGGTCCACCAGCGGCCTGTACACCGGAGGATGCGGCCATCTCATCACCTGCCCCAGTGGACGTGCCCTATGGACGAGAACAGCGAGCAAAGAGTCAGCCTACACTGAGGTATTAAAAAAAGTCATTAGCACACATTTGTCAATCCGCAATGTGCCTGTTACTGTGTGTATGCAAGGCCTAGATAGGTGTGACACAGTTATTATTAATGCCATGTGGCCCCCTGAAATGGCGGCTGCCTGACCTGTAAGGTGGGACAAGGGGATATGATTTAACTGCGCTGGCGTTCTACACCGTCGCAGTAGGTGGTCGAATACCGCAGCACAATCCTGCATTGGTTAACATTGGGCCATATGGCCAATGACGATGTACGCTGGCGGTGACGGTACGCACCGCTGCAGACGTGACCGCCATTTTCTGTCTGTTCACTCACTTGATACCTGACCTTCGACAGGAGAGGACCTACACTGCAAGTGCTGCTGTGACCTCAGTCTGGAAGCGACGATGGCTCATGTGTCTGGGGAAAGGGCCCCTGCCTTCACTTCGGAGGAGTTGGAGAAGTTAGTGGATGGGGTCCTCCCCCAATACACGCTACTCTACGGTCCTCCAGACAAACAGGTGAGTACACTGTGAGCATGTTGCATGGGAAATGCCTGTTTGGAGTGTTGTGGATGGAAGATACATGGGGGGGGGACTGAGCCCTGCATGAGCGGACGGTGAGTGTATGTGCGTCAGGGCAAGGGTGGGAACGTGGGCCAATGACTGACGGTCTGGACGGTTCATGTTTTACCTTTTCCCCTGTACTATTCCTCTAGGTCAGCGCCCACCAGAAGTCGGATATTTGGCGTGCCATCGCCAAGGACGTCCGGACCCTGGGGGTCCACTACAGACGGAGCACCCACTGCCGGAAAAGATGGGAGGACATTCGCCGCTGGAGCAAGAAGACGGCAGAGGCCCAGCTGGGGATGGCCTCCCAATGTGGGAGGGTTGCCTGACGCACCATGACCCCCCTGATGTTCCGGATCCTGGCGGTGGCGTATCCGGAGTTGGATGGGCTCTTGAGGGCATCACAGCAGCCACAAGGGGGTGAGTACCGTCACATCCATTTGAGGCGTCTGGGTGGGGGAGGTGGGCAGTGGGTTCCCCTAGGCCAGGGCGAGCTTTGTAGGCAACGTCGCTTTGTGAGGCAGGCTATTTGGCACCCCAACCCAACCAGTGGTAAGAGCCATCAACACCTAGTCAGGCTCCTGTGACTTCCATGTGTGCAGCAAGCTGTCATAGGCCTTGTACCCAATGGCCCTGTGAATAATCTAGGAACTATAAGTGCATGGCGTAGTGCAGAGGGCTGCTGTGTCTGTAGTGTCCGCCAACAGTAGTGGTATTGCATGCACTGAACATGTCTTTCTTCTGTCTTCCCCCCCTCCTTTTTGTGATCTCCCTGTTCTTGTGTGAAATAGCATCATCAGGCGGAGGTGCAGTGGCACCGGAGCAGGAGGGAGCTGCATCCCACTTGGCCCTGGAGGGCGAGACAACGGAGTCAGAATTCACCAGTGGGACAGAGGGCGAGGGGAGCTCTACGGCAGGGACAGGAGCAGAGACCAGCGACTCCTCCTCTGATGGGAGCTCTCTTGCGGTGGCGGGCCCCTCTGTGCCCCCCGCATCAACAGGTACAGCCGCCACCCCCCCTACCAGCACCGCCCTCCCAGCAGCCCCTCAATGTGTGTCCTGTGGCCGCTCACCCAGGAGGGTGGGCATCTCCTTCGGCCCAGGCACCTCAGGCCCTGCCCCATTCAGCCCTGCTGCCCTCAGTGAGGAGGCTATTGACCTCCTGAGATCCCTCACTGTTGGGTAATCAACCATTCTGAATGTCATCCAGGGTGTCGAGAGGTATTTGCAACAAACAAATGCATACCTGGAGAGCATTCATTCTGGCATGGCAGCCCAACAAAGAGCATTTCAGGCTCTGGCCTCAGCACTGATGGCAGCCATTGTCCCTGTGTCCAGCCTCCCCCCTCCAACCTCCTCCACCCAGACCCAAACCCCTGTACCTCAGCCTATCCCAAGCACACCATCAGACCAGCATGCACACACCTCAACAGACAAGGGTGGCTCAGGCAAACATAAGCACCACACATCCCACAGGCACTCACACAAGCATCATACCCATGCAGACATATCAACATCCACTGCCTCCACTGTGTCCCCCTTCACCACGTCCTCCTCCTCCCTCCCTGTCTCGTCTCCACTCACACCTGCATGCACTACATCTTCAGCCACTACCTCCATCACCAGCACGCCCATCACCACACACCGCTCATGTGCACTCACCACCCCCACTACCATTCACACATCTCCTGTGTCCTCTACCAGTGTGTCTGTGAGCCCTTCTCCCAAAGTACACAAACATAGGCACACACCCACGCAACAGCCATCCACCTCACAACAGCCTCCAGCCCATGCTCCTTCACCCAAATTCAGCAAACGTACACCTCCTACAACCACTACCTCTTCCTCCACTCCGAAACCCACTCCATCTACCCATCCCAGTGTGTCTAAAAAACGTTTCCTGGCTAATATTGACCTCTTCCCTACACCTCCCCCCGTCCTTCCCCTGGGGCCAGACTTTCCAGGTCACAACCCAACACCTCAGCCACCACATCACCAGGCACAGTGGTGCCAGCAACTGCGGGCTATTGGAGTGCGCCAACCAACAAGGCTGCCAGTGTGCCACGGAGCGAGGGCAAGGACATTCCGCCACCTGCAAAAGTTAAAAAGATGCCCACATCCCGAAGGGAGAACCAGAAAACACCTGCCACCAAGGGTGCAGGGAAAACAAAAGGGGATAGTGGCAAGACAGCAGAGCCACCATCCAAGGTGGGGAAGGGCCAGAAAATAAAGGGCAGGCCAGGAGAGGGCATGGAGGCACCGACAATTGGACCAGTGTCACACCTTCAGTCCATGCCGACGCCAACCTGTACGGCGGAGAAGACCCCCACCTGCACCGCCACCAGCACCGCTGTCATTGAGTCCGCCACCAGCACCGCAGTCACTGAGGCCGCCACCAGCACTGCCGCCACAGAGCCCGCCGCAAGCACCACCACCACAGAGGCCGCTGCCAGCACCGCCACCACAGAGCCCACTGCCAGCACCGATGCCATAGAGGCCTCCGCGAGCACCGCCACGACTGACCCCGCCGCAAGCACCGCCAGCGGCCCGCAACATCCTGAGCCTGTGGCACCACCGCAGACATGGCTGCCATCCCCAGTGGTCAGTCGTCTGAGGCTAGTGGTCAGTTCTAGGAGCCTGGCCAGCTTCCATGATGCACGACTTTCAGTGGAGAAAGTCATCCACTAACTCAGTCCTTGGCAGGATGAAGCACTCCACTCACACCTGCATGCACTACATCTTCAGCCACTACCTCCATCACCAGCACGCCCATCACCACACACCGCTCATGTGCACTCACCACCCCCACTACCATTCACACATCTCCTGTGTCCTCTACCAGTGTGTCTGTGAGCCCTTCTCCCAAAGTACACAAACACAGGCACACACCCACGCAACAGCCATCCACCTCACAACAGCCTCCAGCCCATGCTCCTTCACCCAAATTCAGCAAACGTACACCTCCTACAACCACTACCTCTTCCTCCACTCCGAAACCCACTCCATCTACCCGTCCCAGTGTGTCTAAAAAACGTTTCCTGGCTAATATTGACCTCTTCCCTACACCTCCCCCCGTCCTTCCCCTGGGGCCAGACTTTCCAGGTCACAACCCAACACCTCAGCCACCACATCACCAGGCACAGTGGTGCCAACAACTGCGGGCTATTGGAGTGCGCCAACCAACAGGGCTGCCAGTGTGCCACGGAGCGAGGGCAAGGACATTCCGCCACCTGCAAAAGTTAAAAAGATGCCCACATCCCGGAGGGAGAACCAGAAAACACCTGCCACCAAGGGCGCAGGGAAAACGAAAGGGGATAGTGGCAAGACAGCAGAGCCACCATCCAAGGTGGGGAAGGGCCAGAAAATAAAGGGCAGGCCAGGAGAGGGCATGGAGGCACCGACAATTGGACCAGTGTCACACCTTCAGTCCATGCCGACGCCAACCTGTACGGCGGAGAAGACCCCCACCTGCACCGCCACCAGCACCGCTGTCATTGAGCCCACCACCAGCACCGCAGTCACTGAGGCCGCCACCAGCACTGCCGCCACAGAGCCCGCCGCAAGCACCACCACCACAGAGGCCGCCGCCACCACAGAGCCCACTGCCAGCACCGATGCCATAGAGGCCTCCGCGAGCACCGCCACGACTGACCCCGCCGCAAGCACCGCCAGCAGCCCGCAACATCCTGAGCCTGTGGCACCACCGCAGACATGGCTGCCATCCCCAGTGGTCAGTCGTCTGAGGCTAGTGGTCAGTTCTAGGAGCCTGGCCAGCTTCCATGATGCACGACTTTCAGTGGAGAAAGTCATCCACTAACTCAGTCCTTGGCAGGATGAAGCACTGTGGGCACAAAGCCCCCTCCAGAACCAGTGGAGAAAGGCATCCACTACCTCAGTCCTTGGCAGGATGAAGCACTCTGGGCACAATGCCCCCTCCAGAACCAGTGGAGACTGTTATCCACTTGAAAGACTGTGGCTTTGCACTCCCCAGGATAAAGCAGTGGGCAAACCACCCACCGGAGAGACTTAAGAGACTGTGGCTTCTCACTCCCCAGGATAAAGCAGTGGGCAAACCACCCACCGGAGAGACTTGAGAGACTGTGGCTTTCCACTTCCCAGGATAAAGCAGTGGGCAAACCACCCACTGGAGAGACTTGAGAGACTGTTGCTTTGTACTCCCCAAGATACAGCAATGGGCAAACCACCCACTGGAGAGACTTGAGAGACTGTGGCTTTGCACTCCCCAGGATAAAGCAGTGGGCAAACCACCCACTGGAGAGACTTGAGAGACTGTGGCTTTGCACTCCCCAGTATGCAGCAGTGGGCAAACCACCCACTGGAGAGACTTGAGAGACTGTGGCTTATCACTCCCCAGGATAAAGCAGTGGGCATACCACCCACTTGAAAGACTTGAGAGACTGTGGCTTTGCACTCCCCAGAATACATCAATGGGCATGGAGCCCCCTCGTGCAGCAGTGGCGTCATGCATTCATAAAGCTGAGGTGCCCCCCCTCCACTTCCCCCTGAGGTGCCTGTTTCATTTCAATCTGATGCCCCTGCAGTGTTCTCTCCGTTTGAAGTCTGGTGTCATGTGTGGGCCCCCCACATCCCTTTTGGGACTCTGATCGACGGACGATGTTTGAGTAATATCCGGACTTGTGTAGTTGGTGTACATATTTGTATTTAGTGAAATTTTAAATTTCACTGTCTGATTTTTATTGATTACATTCGTTCACATCAATTCCTTTTGTCCTTGCGTTATTGAAGGGGGGAGTATATGTAATGTTGCTGCATGTATTTGTGAGTATGGTGTTGTGGGTGAGGGTGGGGGTGGGGGTGTTGCGTGTTGCGTGTTGCGTGTGTGTCCCACTCTCTTTTCCCTCCCCTCCCCTGTGTTGTAGGTGCAGTACTCACTGTGGTTGTCGCTGCCGTCTTTGGTGCTCCTGATAGAGGAGCAGGAATACCATCGCAGGGAGTATCTGGAGGTCTGGCTCCATGGCGTCCTAGTTCCTCGTGGGGTGTGGAGAGGTGAGTGTTTTCCCTTCCAAGTCCTGTTTCTGCCGTGTTTTTGTTCGCGTTGGTTCCACCCCGGAAAAGTTGGCGGATTGCCGGGTTGTGATAGGGTGGGCGGTACTTTGTCTTCAGCCTGCCTGATGACTGTGACCACCGCGCTGTTTGTCTGTACCACCGTGACGGTCGGAGTGTTAAAGTGGCTGTCTATGTTGCCAGTTTCCGCCATGGTCGCGATTCAATTTTTTTTCCACCGGCCTTTTGGCTGTATTACTGCCGCTTTACCACTGACCGCCAGTGTTGTAATGAGGGCCTATTTATGCATAATGCATGCAAGGGGGGCGTTTCTGCAGTAGGAGGTCCAGAACAATGGTGCAGTGGAGTCTATGAGATTCCAAAGCAATATTTTTATCATAATTTTTAATGCCTGCCTAAGGTAGGCGTTAAAATGAGGCTCCCATTGTTTTCAATGGGCCTCCTTTCACTTTTCAGGATTAATGTCAAAAATGTTGGCGCTAATCCTGCAAAGCGCCAAACTTGTGTCAACATTTTTGATGCTAGTTCCCTAACATGCGCATGATGCGTCGTATCATTATTATGCTGCACTCATGGTGGTGTTAGGTGGGCACAATGGGGTGCAAGTAAAGTGGCCCTTAAATTGTCTATGCCTCCATGGAAACTCTCAAAATGTTTAGCTACTTCTACTCACTCTTTCTGTTGTAAAAGAGATAGTACATCCTTTAGACTTCGAGGTAAAGAATTGAAAATATGGAAAAATGAAAATGTGCACACTGACATTGCATAAGGGTCATTAGTTTCCAATTTTCACTTCATAGCTCATTTCTAGTGTGCTCAAAAATCTCAAGCTGAAAATCTCAACAAAAAGTCTATATAATTATGAGATGTGGCCCTTATAACTGTATATGCTGAAGAATATTTAGTCAAAACTTTCTTTACGTACTATAGTTGCATGAACGTTGCTTATATATTGGCCTGAAAATGTGCATTTCTTCGTTTTCAATAGAGCTTTTAAAAACTGAAGTATGGAGGGATTCTGTTTAACCCTACATACACTATGCAAATGTCTTTCCATTTTCCCCAAAGGCTCTTGCTTTTTGCCTACCATCAAATGCAACCCCCGTTTTTGTTTACTTTTTTGTGCCTACCAGTCACTCATAGCTCAGACCAATCTACAAACCCTGTAAAAACGCTTAGTGTGCAACACTGTGTTGCCTAAACATTGATCACGCTTTCTGGTTTTAGGTATGCACCATAATACAGCCTCAGATATTGAAATCAGCCCCATGAGTATTTTTCTGTCAGAGCTCAAATTTACTCCCTTCAACACATATGTCCTGAGATCAACAAGACTACCGCTGATTTGTTTCATTCAGCACTATTCATATTTTTGTGTTTAATGTGCATTTACACGTTTAAAATGTTTCACTATTTTTCCACTATCATTTCAGTATCTTGACCACTAAACCAAAATGGCTGCTCAAAAACCCTCTTCAGGCTGTAAATGCTAGGACAGTGGTTCTTAACCTGTGGTACGGGGACTCTTGGAGGTTCACAAGGACTTGGAAAACCAGAAAAACCCTGCCTCTCCAAACTGTAAAAAAAATCACAATATCATCATTCAATGTTTTTTTTCCAATATAAACATGCATTTTAACTTAAGACACATTTCTGTTCTCAAAATACAATTACTTGCAATTATTTAAATTACAACTATATTTGTTCTGTATAGTACAGATCACATAATACAAACAAATGAAGTAACATGTTATCAATGTCTCCTCCTGTTATACACTGTCACCCCCATCTTAAAGAAAACAAATATATTAATATCACATACATCCCTATTCATAACATATAAAAAACTTTGATCACATATACATCAATGGTGTTCAACAGAAAAAACCTATGTTCTCCTTCTTTATTATCAAAGATATATAATTTTTTTTAATCAAATTTATATATATATATATATATATATATATATATATATATATATATATATATATATATATATATATATATATATATATATATATATATATGTCTCCAACACCAACAACTGCCAAACAATTGATTCGTTTGCACTCCAGGAGAGTTTAATTGCTTCTATTCAAGAAAAATGTAAAAAGACACCACCAACGCATTTCAACCTCTTGGTCTTGATCACAGTTAGTGCCTAGTAAATGGTACTACATGTGCCCAGGGAATGTACATCAAATGATAATAGGGGGCCTACAGCACTTACTGTGCCAACCACTAAAGTCACACTTTAAAATAGGTCTCAGGATTGCCACAGCAGCCTTCAGTGCCATTTTGACTTAGCAAAATAAACCTTTTGCCTTTTTAAAACCTATAAGTCCCTTAAGTAGGGCCTGGCCACTCAGAGGGCAAGGAACATGGTATTTAACAAGTAGGACATGTGCGTTTAAGTTTTACATGCCCTCCTAACGTTGTTTTTCACTACTGCAAGGCCAATCTCTCCCATAGGCTACACTGGGTTATCTCATTTTAATTACTATGTGCTAACTGTGGAATAGTAGCAGAAAGAGATCTGCTGTTTACACTCAAATTAAGTGTAATTTAAAACCCTCTTTAATAGTAAAGTCGGATTTTAGAGCAAAATGTTGAAAATGCAACTTTTAGAAAGTTGGCATTTTCCTGCCCAAGGGTTTAAGGGCCATATGTACCAAAGCATTTTCCCATTGACACAGAATGGGTAAAACCCTTTGATACATCTGGCCCTAAGAGATATAGTAGACCTGGGAGCGGGCCTTTCCTGACAGGAACCTGGAGAAGAGTTGTTCCCTGCCTGACTTATACTTCAAAATGCTTTGCTTCCACCACTGTTCTCTGCAAGCCACACAACTCAATTCCAGGCATTCCGATGGGGCGATGACAATTCTCCAATCCCGGTGAGGACTAACGTGACCGCAATGAAGAGTACATTGCGCACTTATAAGTACTCAAGGGAAAGTGAGTTTTGGGAAGATAAAAAGAGAAAATACCAGCTTCTGCTTTATGGACTGCAGAATCAGACTGCTGGACCCTGGACTGCGTCTCATGTTGGGCTTCAGGACTTCTGATTTCTCAAAATATTGGGTCCTTGGTTTGTAGGATTCTGGGCTGCTAAAGAACTTCTTCATTAATACCTTGAACTTGCATAAACTATTGTGAAATTATACAGTGTTGACACATTGTGTATACGTTTCTATAAGGCTGGACAAGTCTCTTCTTTGTGTTCTGGTGTAATAGTTCTGATAATCTTGCTCTATTTACAATCTGCTAATTCTCAGGAGAGCACTTGTTACAGGAAATACGTCTTTCCTTAATGTCTGTTTAGCAGTATTTTGGATTTCCCACTCAAACAATAAATCACACTAGTTCTTACTGTCATAAATTATTGAAAAGACAGAGCTCTGTTTTGTTTAATTGAAAGTGATTATTAATCGTTCTTTACTTCAAATGAAGTTACTTTCTTGATAATGTCAGAAGAACCCAAACTGGGTTTTTTCACTTCTATTATTTTCTCTCTTTTAAAGTCAGGACTCTTCAAGAAGCCAATGGAGGGCGAGGATCCCGGGAACTCGACTGGAGGCTGTCCAGAGGACCAGAAATGCTGGAACTCGACTAGGAGCTGGTCAGAGAATGAGGAACACTGGAACTCGACTGGAGACAGGCTGGGGAACAAGGAACTTAACTTGACTGGAAACAGGTGAGCAGAGCAATAGGTACGAAGCAAGCAAGGCCTCAGCCTCACAAGCATCCTTAAATAATCAAATGTGCACATGTGCCTTTTGGCGTTGATTGCTTGTTAAGGAAATGAGCAATTATCCTCCTGATTGTGGCACGTGACCAATACAGATCACAATGTAAAGAACACAAGTTTTGGCAGTTACAGTTGGAGCAGGTGGAAATGAAGTTGGGTGCTTGTTAAGGAAATGATCAATTGTCCTCCTGATTGTGGCACATGTTCAATACAGATCACATTCTGAAGAGCACATGGATTGACAGTTACAGTTTGAGCAGGTGGAATACAGTGTGCATAATCAACAAGTACTGGTTATAATAATAACTGAGATATTTAACAAGCATTGCTATTGCAAACTTGATATGCAAGGATGTAATAAATATACCCAAATACGTCTGTATGTTGCAAGAAACAGCATCTACTGTAATTGAGCTCTTGGATAAGACAATGTACCCACAACAACCACACACAGAGGAGTCTGACATTAGGTCTGCACTGCCGTTTGTTATCCCAGACAGCTTTGAGTCCTAACCAGAGGAAGGGGAAGAACTTTCTAAAACAAATCTCCCCACACAAAGTCTGGCATCAGGTATAAAAAAACAAACTTCAGGGGCTATCTTTAGTACATTCCTAGACCTGTGGAAGATTCAGAACAACTGGCTAGCATGCGTAGAAGCTACACAAAGATGAAAAAGATGAAAATCCTGATGTGGGGCTCCTCATGGCCTCCTCCAATGCAAACAGAACTCTTCATGCCAGACTTGAAACTGTAACTCTTCAGCTGCATTAACCTGGTCTCTGTATCCAACACAAGAGCCATCACAATCAGCCTGAACTTGTGATTTTCTCCAAGTCTAGTGCAGCCAGATGACCACGAGCGACGCTTTGTGGTTTAAGGTGCTATTTTTACTGAAAATATAAAAACTGAATATCTCTGGTTCCATTGATTGGATGTTTTGCCCTGGTATCATTTTATTAATTAAAATCTACTCTTGTTTTCTCGTGTTGTGATTCTGTTTTATTACTGTGTACAGCATAAATTCCCTTACTTCTATGTTAAGCCTGACTGCTTTTGTGCCAAGCTACAAGAGAGGTAAATACAGGTTAATTTAGTGACTTTTGTGATTCACCCTGACAAATACTGTGGTTGTTGTCTGAGTAAGTCTCTTTCCCCCCCTCAACCGATAATACATTTTTTAGTACTGTTGTGGGCATGTGACTTTCTAATATTAGGCTAAGGTGACACGTAATAGGGCAGTGACATCTACTACCCTCAGAGGTCGACTCAAATCTTTTGACTCAGACAAGCATATGAGATCATCTAATTAAACAATGAGAAACTATAGCCATCAAAACAACAACAATGAGTCAGTAATTTATACACACCATGACCTATGTGATCATGAATCACCACACCAATTTAGTAAAGTTTACATATTTATTACCCTTAAGTTGACAATGCTAAGGTCATGTAAATGATGTGCGTAACCAAATGATAGCAATACAGAAACAACACAGGCTGTCCAAATCATCTGAAGAATCTAAATATAATAAATACAATCACCATTAAACACTCAGAAAGAATTATGTAGATTAACAACAGAATTATTCGAACAGTAGAAGCAGAACACATTAGTGTGCAGTTGAATCAAACACAATCAATTAATATTCATTCCAACCAAATATTGGGTCAGACATCCTAGTTACCAAAATCTAATTTGAAAAGCATGTGTGGGCTGAGCTTTGTCACATGCAAAAATAAAAATAAGAAAAAATTTAATTTGGAAATCATCTAACTATGGCGCTAACAATAATATGTGGTTGGATTTCTAAGGGGAAATATCTGCAAAGGAATAATAAATGTACATTGGTTATACCTCTCCCAAATGAGACGGCAGCTTGCAGAGCCTTCATCAGCGGAGCACAGGAACAGCAGGTCTTCAGCAGTCAGCATCAGGAAAGGACATCTGTTCAGTAAAGTTAATGTATCTGAACTGTTAGACTTATAAGTAACTCTCAATGGATCTGCACAGCTCCGAATAAAAGGTTGACAAGAACTGGAACTAAAAGGAATCTAAATTCACTTGCATCACATAAAACTTTGCTATATTAAAGTCTCAAAAGTTACTAGCTTGGCTTCTACTGGACAACCTATGAGGTGAGTTAGTGAATGAACAATAAAACATCATCTGTGCTTCAGATGTATCTTTTCTTTGTTCCTTCAAAGACAGGGTGACTTCACGCTTCTCTCGAATGGACAGCTTCCGTAAGATGATTACAGTTTAGAAGGATACAGAAATATGACATGTTGCTTCCTGCCAAAAACTAAAGCCCATTGTTAAAACTTACATTTTTTTATCACAAGGAAATACAGGACAAGCGAAACTGAGAAAGCAGTAGCTTTCCACTGTGAGGATATCTACTAAACAATGTTTGCAAAGCCTTTCAGTAAAATCAGAATAACATTTAAACATTGTGCTTCTAGAAGATTACTAAAATGTAGGCCTTTCTCACTAATGCTAATATACGAAGAATAAAACATTTCTAATTATTTCAAACCATTAGTTTTGTAGTACAATAATATTATTTATGTTTTGTCAATACATGTAGTTATAATTTAACAAACTACACTTTCACAAACATTTATTAATTTCACATTTAACCAAAGTTGGCTGACACCATGGCAATCACTTTTCCAAACCACACGTTTTATTTTTCTAACACAAGTTTTTCTATTTAGGCCTTTTAGTACATGTCAAGAATTTCATTTTAATTACACATTTTTATTAATAATGTTTGCTCTCTAAAACTGTTGAATGCAAAAGCTTATTTTACTTCACATTGATAGTGTGTACACCAATACTGTATATGTTTAAGATCAGAAATGACCTGCTGTGATAGGTGATCGTTACAGAAAGACTTTTGAAATGTAATGGGTTGAAGGTTATGGTTTTATGCCCTAAATATTGTTGGCATTGCCAGACATCCTCTTTACCATGGATACATACTGAAAGAACGCCAGACATTATAGTTAAGTCTATGCATTGACTTAAGGAATCTCAAATCCAGGGGGGCTCCTCCGATATGGCAGAGGAGCGTCACCCCCCACCAGCAGCAACAGCTGCAAACCTTTTCAAAATAAAATTATAATAAACAGTGTTTATTGTCATTTTATTTTTAAAAGGATAGGGCCATGGGGATGGTGAGCAGTGAGGGGAGTGAACAGAGTACTCCCCTCAGTGTGCATGTATGTTTGGCCGGCCTTCTCGGCCTTCACACATGCGCACAAGGGTTCTCTTCAAGACAGCACTATGTTGCCGGGTTAGAGCGAGCAAGCCCAGGCTCCCAGTCTGCGTTGGAGCACCCAGCCAGGGCACTCCAGCCAATCATAATGCTGCTCTGAGCAGCGTCATGATTGGCTGCAGGGCAGGCTGGGAGCCTGTAATGCAGCGGAGAGCTGCGGTGAGCTTCAGGTAAGTTTTTTAAAATATTTATTTATTTTTGTGTTATTCCCCCACCCCTCACCTTTGCCCAGTCGCCAGCCGTGACTGCTCAAATGATCTCAGTTCTGTCTCTCGGGGCAAGGGTGAGCCTGTATTCTCAACTCGTCTGCTGCTACTGAGTGCAGTGCAGAAAGATCAGCTACAGACTCCACCGTTTATTTCAGACAATTTTTGTGGCTTAAAAGAAGTATAAAAAAAAGTGTTGGCTAAGCCAGTATGTTCCGTGCCATTATCTAATGGCTTTGCAAATACTTGAGTTTTACTGTATTGCCCCTAAGCCTTTGGAATGTTCTACCAGTAAAATGTCACCTGTCACACACTTTGCTGGTACTCAAAAGACATCTAACAAACAATTTATTACAACAAGCGTTCACTCACTCTGATCTTTCATATTTATGCCTTGGTCCATGTGGGGTTATTTTGAATATATTAGGGATTACAGTTGCACATTCGATTTTAAATACACATCAAGCTCGTGTGGTAAAATAAAAACTCGACATGAATTACATCAATGTATTTACATGAAGTCGCCCATTAAGCATCTATGTATAAAGTTAAGCATGGTGGTTTAATGACTTGATTATGTGACATCAGATATGCGTTCTAGAGATGCAGCCAGGTTAATAAGTATAGTTAAACATGTAGTGAATTATTTAGTTAGGAATGAACTTGCGATGTTATGAGCACTTGCGATGTTATGAGTTTTAACTTTGCCTAGATCAAAAACTTTCAACGTGTGGGGTAACATAGAGAGCAGCACATGCCATCTATACCTCAGTCAGATAGTGGGTGTAACTACATGGATATATATTTCTCTGAAAAACACTTCTCATCTCAAAAACAAAAGTCCTTCACCTTACACAGTCCCGTCTTCTGAGTCTATTTTCTAGATCTTTTAACAGATGAGGGCATAGTCGATAGATTGCTCATCTCTATAAAAACAAGCTTCACAGAGGGATGTTCTGATCCCTCGCTGGAAGTATTTTTTCATTTCCTGTTAATTGCAGGTTTGGTCTATGGTGCACTGTAATCAGAGGTGAGCATGTAGCGTGTACAGTGGAATTTTCGAGACTCCTGCTGTCCATAAAACCTGGACCCAGTTTTCAAAGATAAAACAAACAATGCTTTATTTATGAAAGATTGCTTTGAACCCAGAGCAGCCCCTTTAAAATACACCCAACCTTTGCACAAGTGTTACAATTATTTATACAATTTTAATGTTTCAATAAATTCTAAAAATAAATACCCCATTTTATTAACAGTGATCTTGCGTTAAGAGAAGAAATCACCTTTAAATCCATGGAGCTTGCCAATTTTCCATAGCACAAGCACATTTATCTTGTTGCCGGGCTTCTTTTCCCTGTGATGAGTAAGTGATGAAATTACTGGCAGACAAGAGACAGTGTAACTTTAGTCTCTCGTATGCATATTATGTAGGTGCTTTCCGGGCTACAGGACAGCCACTCTGCCCCCTCCTTCATCCTTAGGCGTGTTCAAGAAAAGAGGCCCAGGGCACATGGGATTCCTAAATCTATCCCCTAGAAAGTTCCAGGGCCGCATGAGTGCTCATTGAAGAATTTTTTCCAATTTCACAAAACGTTCAAGAAGTATTTCTGCACACGTAAGTCAGTCGCAGGTACACGGTGCAATTGTAGACCGAGTACAATGATTCCAGCATACATGTCAACGCCTTAGCACAATGGGAGTGTTTTGTTATTTTTTTAATCTAGGGGAAAATATTTCCCTGTGGAGAAATCTGTTCATCTGCACTTTCTCCAGAAATTGGGGTGTCCCTTCCCCAACCTGGTAAGTGATTTACTCCTGCCGCTTAAATCTCAAACCAATTTCAGGGTGGCAAGGGTTCTATGAAGAGCTGGTGAATGCCTGCTGTTGGGATGAAAATGGCCCCTCTACGATATACTGGCATGTTTCCCTGCCCTTGGTGCTCAATAGCATGTATATCTGGTATTCTGACTTGTTCTTTTGGGTCTGGCGTCATACTAATCTAGGCATGTGCACAGAGGCACCAGCCTTTACTGACTATGAGGGATCAAGCACCTACCTGTGGCCTGGCAGGGTGTGTGAAGCATGCCCTCATTGGTGATATTGAACTATTGTCCCTGTCATGGTTTAGAATATAGAGTGGTGGTGGCAGCATACTGTCGTTAAGATAATTAATACTGTGACTTAACCTTTTTATGTGTAGCCCTCAGGTGAGGTTTGCTGGCCCACTGGGGTACAGTTTGGCTTTTACATGCTTGCTCAGATCCTCACACTTGCAACCTGTATGCATGTTACATATGTTTATGTTCAGGCATTGTGTGCAAGTGAGCCAAAGTAATGGAGGTCAGTGAAATCCATTTTGGATACTCTTGGCCTGACCTACCACAAGATGGAGGGTGAGGATAAGGAATGTGCACCCACATAGCGGAAGTGTAATTCTACATTCTGGCAGCTGGAGGGAGGAGACTCTGAAGTAGGAGGAGTGGGCATAGGGCTGTCCTTAGGTATTCTTTGAGCCTTTTGATTAACAAGGAGTGTCTAATTATTCTTCCTTATCACTGCCATTTGGTGGATGGTAGAGGTCAGATTTGGGGCTGTGCACTCTGTTGTGGAAAGTGAGGAAGTCTCTAGGTAAGGTGTGCCATTTTGTCTCTTCTTAGTTACTCCTTTACTTAGGCTGACAACAGCTGCAGAAACCTCACACAACTTATTTTACCTCTGTTGTGGGTGCTCTAGGATGGAAACAGGCACCAGCACCACCTGCTGCAAGAAGCCTCACTCTGTACAAAGGCTGTGAAAGGTCACATGAAAGAAGAGGCACACCAAATCAGGTCCATAGTTTGAGAAAGTGGATCCATAACCCCTGTCTAGAAGTTGTGTATAAAGGTGTGACCCAAAACCACCCTACGTTGTTCCATTTCAAAGTCCTCTATGACAAACGAAGGGAGTGCTTTACAGTCTACTCAGAGGTCTGTTGGGTAGCTAGGGCTGATGACTGCCCGGTCCCAGAGGTGAGCAGACATCACCTGAAGTCTGTATTCACTGCCAGAGGAGCTGTATACATATCCTGAAGTGCCTAAAGGCCACTCGGTGTGCAGAGAGGGAAAGAGCCTGCTTGGTCCTGCAGGATGAGAACTGTACTGGAAGAAACAAGGTTCAGCATGTCCCCAGTGGCTGTTGGCACTCAGAATGAGACAGATCATATGGGAACAATATGGAAGGTTCCTGATGCCTAAGGACCCACAGACTCTCACTCTGGTTACTGGTAGGAACCACTGCAACTGTAGATCAGCTACAGACCCCATCAGGTTTCAACTGTTGCATCTACTTGCAGTCTGGTTTGGACCACATCTCATAGGAACTGACAATCGCATGATCCACATACTGCACCTTGCACGGCAGAGCTGCATCATTCAGCTGCCATGACCTCCATGTCATCCTCATGGAATCCGGTACCACAATGGGAGGACACATTGCCAAATGTAACCCACACGCAGCTTCGAAGTACCTCCAACAAGAACTTGCTGATTCTCCCAAACTCTTTTAACTTCATGAAAGGGCCACTCTTGGAGCACAGAAACTGCAGAAAGGGATATGATAAAAAGACTAAGGGGGTGATTCCGACCCTGGCGGTCCTTGACCGCCAGGGCCGGGGTCGGCGGGAGCACCGCCAACAGGCTGGCGGTGCTCCTAAGGGCATTCTGACCGCGGCGGTATGGCCGCGGTCAGAAACGGAAAACCGGCGGTGTCCCGCCGGTTTTCCGCTGCCCTGAGGAATCCCCCATGGCGGCGCAGCTCGCTGCGCCGCCATGGGGGATTCCGACCCCCTCACCGCCATCCTGAACAGGATGGCGGTGAGGGGTGTCGTGGGGCCCCTGGGGGCCCCTGCAGTGCCCATGCCAATGGCATGGGCACTGCAGGGGCCCCCGTAAGAGGGCCCCACTTTGAATTTCAGAGTCTGCTTAGCAGACACTGAAATTCGCGACGGGTGCTACTGCACCCGTCGCACCCCTTCCACTCCGCCGGCTCCATTCGGAGCCGGCTTCCTCGTGGAAGGGTGTTTCCCACTGGGCTGGCGGGCGGCCTTTTGGCGGTCGCCCGCCAGCCCAGTGGGAAACCCAGAATGACCGCTGCGGTCTTTTGACCGCGGTACGGTCTTCTGGCGGTTCCCGCTTGGCGGGCGGAGTGCCTGATTTAGAGTTTGGCAGAGAGGGGTTAGCCCATTGCAAACAAGACAGATATCCTGTCTGCAGTATTACAATTGCATTATAGCCTATGGAACTTCTAATAATGTGGATGGGATATCCATGATGTTTGTGACGGAGTAACCCCTCCACCAAACTCCAAATCAGGCTCTAAGTCTATTTTTGAACTATGGATAATCAAATTGCACCATAAAACTGAATCATGTTACTTCTACACCTGATCATCCTTATTGTAAGTGGTGACCCATAACCCAAGAAAATGCCCAGTAGGAAACAGAGAAGGATTGAGGTGGATGTAGCATATGCATGTGACAGTGCACAGAATCCCTGACTTGTATATGACTATTGAAGTGTGTTAAAGTACTTTATTTCTTGTAAAGATAAGCACTGAGCTGTACATTCACATTATTAGGTCTATTAGGTGATTGCTGAGCTCGAGTATCTTAACACTACCTCCATGAGAAGGCTTTATTACTTACTCGCCACACTACCATGAGAGTCATGCACTGGAGGGTTGTTTCTTGGTATAGTTTGCAGAGTCATATTAGGGCTGGCCCTGAGACTTTAGTGACAAATGACCTCTACCCGTATGGCTGAGGCCCAATAGCCCCTGCCCGCCCCATTGCTCCCCAAACAGGATGTTCACAAACTTTCAAGGATAACCATTTATCAGAATGTCCAGTAGAAGGATGAGCAATATTATGCTCTTGTGGTGTAATATTGCACTTAAGTATTAGGATTTATGGTCTTAATATCAACTTTTGTGAAATTATTACTGTTGTAAACCTATCCATTTTCACTTGTAAATCTGATTTAAGAGCACAAATGGCTTTGTGAATCGGAACCAGGTTTTCAGGATGACTTGCAGGACAATCAGCAACTGTCTTAAAAAATGATTTTAAAGTAACCCCAGAGGTGAAGTGAGCGTAAGTGCTATGCTATGGCAGTTGTGTAATAATATACAAGATACAAGGGTGCAATAGAATCTTCACCATTATCCACAAGAAAGTGTGGCTAAACCAGCAATTACAAATAATAATTACATGCATCAATGTGTAATTAGCACACCTCTATCATATCAGTTTGGTCACCAAGAGGTCATAATGTCATAACCTTTAGTCAAATGCTGTAAACCATGTCTATACCTATAGATAGGATCATGTTTTATTCATGGAAACAATTGTATCTGATGACAACCAAAAGGAGGGAAGAGGTTGGACGGTGTTCTGCACACTGTCACAGAAGCCCATCTTCTCTGTTCGTGCAGACTGAGAGTTCAATGTCCCAATCCAGAGAAAATAGATCTATGTTATCCTACCTGGTATTGAATCTCTCTTAGAAGGTCAAAAGAAATAATAAGTGTAGACCAGTGTTGTGTTTCTGCATTCCACAGCTATGGTGTCCCCACTCAAGTGATAAGGCTTGTCTGGCAGCTTGGTGTGCTTTTAATTGGCCTTCAGAAAGGAAAAGGTGTTTACATATTTTGTCTACACAGCCTCTCACTCTCCTTCCTGGAATTAAAGATTCATCTCTGCCTAACTTTTGTCTATATGCAGCTTAAATACTCTTTCCATCTTGTTGGATGTTATAAAAATCAGCAATCAATATATGAGCCTAAATGTATTCAGCCAGTCAAACCTAGATCTAATTTTCTATCACATCTATAGTACCAATGACAGTAACTTGTAGATATTAGTATCATTTTAAATGGCATTCAGGTGAATAAACAAAGGAATTGATCTGTAAACATTAATGTGATTAGGAACCTTTTATACCTTGATTAACATTCCAAAACTGTTTATTTATGTTAATAAGATGTGTTTGTTAAATACCTTATCTGACACAGACTTTTAAGAATTGTAATTCAACTGCTTCACATCTATGCTTTAGCAAGTGTTAAGGCACGCAAAAAAAGTCTCTGCTTTTGTCAATGAATTCCAGTTTTTTTCAATCATATTCAGCCAACTCCACCCCCGCTGACTATAATGTTCAGCCATGTAAAGGGCAGGGGTGGCTGCAGAGCCCAGCCTCTGACCAGGCTCTACACCCAATCCCCATGGATGCCAATCCTGCACAGACCCTCACTCACATTCTACTTACATGTTTTGCATTGTACCTCTGTACTCCCTACTTCCAACGTCTGCAACACACAGCCATTGGCTATGTGTAGCACTGGGTTGGCTGCAGGGCCTGGCCTTTAGCCAGGCTCTTTGCCTAACATCTGCAGTTGCCCAAACTGTTACTATGCACTGCTTCTGGCCATGTGCAGTATGGGACTGGTTGCAGGGCACTAGCATAGTTGTCTACACTAAACTTTCCAAAAGAAGTCTCATACACCTCAGCTTCTTCCAGAAAAATGTCAGGATAATCCATCAAGCGGGAGCCAAGAAAAGGGGGAGAGGGCTTTATGGGATTTCCTCATTCATTTTTCCAAAGGAAACCTACACACAGCTGATTTACACCAAATTCAGCAGAAAGCTAGGTCTTGGTCCTGAAAGCATGTTTTTGTGATCTGTCAGCAGTTTTGAAAAAATGCAGCCTCAAAAACTTTATTTATATCACACTGCGGGGGATCTGCACAGCAGACAAGTCTCAAGATGATATCTAATTGGCTAATACCACATCAACAATGATGTGGCGACAGCCATCTTAGGACTCAGGACTCAGTCCTGAGTCCTAAATTAAAAAAAAAAAGATATAAGGGGAGTAGGGTGAGGGATCTTCTGCCCCTTAGGCCTTGAAGAGCACAGGTATATTCTGGGAAGGGGGAACGTAGTCCACCTCCCCGAGTTTCTCTGAGGCCTCATGGACCTCATCTCCATGGAGGGGTGGAGGTCCAGAGATCACTAGCCTTCCTGATTAGATATATCCTGAGTGTTCAGCAGTCCCAAAATGGGAAACCCCTAACCCACTGAGAAACCAAGACGAAGTTCATGGGAACATAGGGGACAAAGCTGATTAGTCAGGTGCAGGTTCTCATTCAATTCCAATTGGAAGACAACGTTGTGCTATAAGTTTAGATTTATTCTTCCCAAAGTGTGATTCTGGAAAAAATTGAAGCAACTGAGCAGCCAACATGTGTTTTTCCCCTTGTGTGATGCACAGGCCTGGGGCTTTCTCAAGGTTGACCTGCACCATAAAATACCACCAACAAGGCAAAAGTAGACGTAGAACAAACAGTGGAAGGTAATCCCAAACCCATAATGGCATGAAAATAAAAAATCATAGTTTTCATGAAAAATCAACACAAAAGCGAAACAAGATTAAAGGCAAAGACAGTTGAAACCACACCCAAGAAATGTAAACAAAGTTAAAGTCCCAAAAAAACAAACAACATCATTTATTTAAAGGTGTCATAAAAATATCTGAAGGTAGTACGAGTATCATATGTACATATGGAGTGAATTGACATAATTTACAATCATGAAATAGGCATGCGGACATGCATTGGAAGAAGTTATTTAGTCATAGTATTATGTGTAGCATGAGTGAGAGCCCCTATTTTTCACATATTGTCAACAATTTGACCACAGGCAATTCGAAACCAAGGTATGTACAGCATCCAAACGATAGGTGGAAATGCCATGGGTATTGCAGTAGTTGTTAAGTTGTCCTGGCCAAATGAAGCACACAGGAAATAAGGAGAAAAATAAATTGGAAAAGGAAAAAAGGAGAAAAAGGAAATTAAAAGAAAGGAAAAAAGAGATGCACCATGTTAGCCAATGATATGAAATATGTTCAAGAGGGGTGGATTATGTGCACCCCTTATGCTCTTCAGAATGGAAAAACAGTTTACCCTAATCTCTGGCGGGTCGAGAAAGATAAACAAGACAAATTCTTATGAGGGGTGTAAAAGGATGGTATGCAACTACTATAATGTGGGGGAAAGAGAGGACCTTAATATCCCTAGTAAAAACCAAACTTAGTGCCTCAAAGTGCTTATGGGTGTGCCACCAAAGAGAAGAATCCTGGGTCCCTGTAGTCCAAGAATATAACAGTGAGGGCATGCGAGGTCACCGGACTGCGTGAAGATAAGCATTCTGGTTTAAATGAGAGGTGAGCAATGGTGATTAAATACGCCCCAGAGTATCCTTGAGTATGTCCCCTAGATAAAATAAATGAGTGCCCACAATTTAAAACTAAAGCGGCGGGGCATGCATGATCACCAGAGGTGGAAATGCAGGTTGTCGCATAGTGGGGGTGGTCAAGACTGAGTCAGCTGGATGGCCTCTTACCATGGTATGAGGAAGCGGTTTCCAGGGCAAATCGTAAAGAAGCGTAGCCAGTCAAATTTCTTGGATTAAGAAACACCACCCTGGGAAAGGGGCAGAAAAAAAGGCAAGCTATCAACGATGTGATTAGAGATGTATAAAAAGGGGAATGCTACATGCTAGGTTCTCCTCTTTCTCTCTTCTTCCTATTTGCCTTTTTTTCCTTCTTTTCCCTTTCAGTCCATATACCAGGGCACAGATGTTTAGGGGGCCCCTGGACATACCTCCCAGTATACGCCTGCTATCACATCTTTTCCGAGTGCAGTTTCCAAGTTCTTTTCTGCATCAGCTACTTTCATTTCCTTAGAGTAAGCTTTTGAGTCAAACATTTCTACATGCTAACCACAACATCACATGCTGGCTCTCTTTTGCTTTTATGCCAGGTATATTTGACCTTTATGTGATACTCTGGTCATCCACACTTTTCTATCCTCTTACTCTCCCCAGCGTCCTACAAAGAATGAGAAGAATAGCTATCAGGATACTCATAAAAAATCCAGTTTTTTAATTTTATCATAGGTCCTCAAATTATATCCACTCATAATGGACTCCTGCTGAGCCGATACCCAGTCTTGTTTTTTTTATTTAGTCTTCTGCCTTTTAGCCTTCTGCGTTTTCTCAGTCTCCAGTGCAGCCTTTTTTGTTCTAAAACCTTCAGATTAATTTTGTGTTCTGAGTTGTGGATTTGTTGCTCAAGAACCTAAACTATCCCAAATCACAGAGTTGTATGTTCCCAAAATAAGGTTAGGAAGCTCCTCCTCATGATCTTGAACAGGAACAGAAGTTAAACACTGGTGCATCAAAAGATGATGCTAGGCTGATTAGCAGTAGAAATTTTGCTGCTAACCAGCCTAACATCATTTCTGACCCTCTAGTTCCATTTCACCTAACGCCATCCCCCACCAGCTAGCATCTTTTCTTGTGACGCTAGCGATTCCTTAGCGTCATTGTGTGTCATTTCATAAATATTGAGCAAGGATGGCTTTAAGGGATGGCATTAAATAAAATGACGCACCACTCCGTTAACGCAGTGCTGCACCATTTTTCATAAATATGGGCCTCATTCTGATATTCTGCACTATGGACTTCATGTACAGAGAATGCATTAGGTGAAATAGGTCTCAATTTGTGAACTGATTTTTACTGAATGCATTCTTATTTTGCGAACTGGCTTATGTAGTAGTAGGTTGGTTCACAAAATACAGAGTCATAGTGGGTTGCAATTTGACCTACCTCATAAGTATTAATGAGGTAGGTTGCAAATTGTGGACCACTGTGATCGGCTACAATCACAGGCATTGTGTCCTTCTGGATTTAGCAAACTACCATGTCTGTGATTGTTTTTAAATAAGGTAATATTATTTAATTTTAAATGCTGACCATTTTCCTGAAAGAAAAACTTGATGCATTTAAATAAAGAAAATTTAAATGTTTGCAAACTTTTGTTAAGATTAGGAAGGGTCCATGTGCCCATTGCCTACTCTTAAAACATGTTTTGTTACCATTACCCTTGGAGACTCCTTCCCATTTTTGAATGGGTTACCACCTCCTTTGAGATGATGGTAAGATATTCATGTTTTGTTACAAGATATTGTTTGTGAAACATTAATACATAGCCCAAGGAATGTGTATTTGGAAGGGAAGCTCTTAAAATGCCCATTCCAGATAGCAATTCCTTAACATTTTTCTAATAAAGGTAATCTGAGCATCAAGAGGAGCCTATGTGACTTTCTTAGGCGGTCTTGTTTTTCTCCTACATGCCTCAAAGCAGTGCTTTCCCAAACCTTTTAGAACCACAACCCACTTTTTAGAATGACAAACGTCTGTGGCCCACTTAGCTTTAATGGACATGAGGCAGGCAATGTTTTAATGAAACTTAAGTACCATGAGGTAGTGCATTGTCCTTTACATACAGCACATTTTTATTGAAGTGGTCACTAACTTTGCACAGATGTACAGTTTTACTGATACAATTATAATGCACACAAATGATAATGTGTGGAAATCAGGCTTCAGTGAATATGTATTACTAGTGTTTCTCCAATACAGTGTATTGATTTCTTATGATCCTATTAAAATCTTTGATTCCATCGCACTTCGGAATTTAAAAAATATATATTTCATGTATGCTTACCTAACTGCTGAATGTGTATAGTTCATTTACAGGTATTTATATTTTGTTGTCTGATGCCATCCTGCAGGCTTTCCGTTCACACTTCATTTTGCCTGGCAAGACTGTCACACTTTACTTTTTTTCTATGACTGCAAAGTGAGAGAAATTTGTAAACACCAATCCCCATGTCAAAAAAGACAAACAGCAGACGACAGCTTGGCATCTGGCCTCTGACTTTGAAGGGCAGAACATGTGACAAGATTAATATGGAATTTAAATGCATCTTTATTTATTGATTGGACTTTGGGCAGCACCCAAAAATCGGCTCGCTGCCCACTGGCAAACACTGAGGTGTGCGAAGTTTGCGTTCCTTCCACTTAACTATATGAAATTTCATCAAAATCACCAAAAATTACACGAAAATCAAAACTGGCATTTTCTGCTTTTTAGTGTAAAATGCACCCTCACATCAATTTCTAGCACAAGAACGCATTTAAACAAATCATAGCAAACAACAGCTGTTCATGTTCTGTTCCTCACGTGCGCTCATGGCAATGTTTTACCACAAACTATGGCCCTCATTCTGACCTTGGCGGGCGGCGGAGGCCGCCCGCCAAAGTCCCGCCGTCAGGTTACCGTTCCGCGGTCGAAAGACCGCGGCGGTAATTCTGACATTCCCGCTGGGCTGGCGGGCGGCCGCCTTCAGGCCGCCCGCCAGCCCAGCGGGAAAGAGGCTTCCACGATGAAGCCGGCTCGGAATCGAGCCGGCGGAGTGGAAGCTGTGCGACGGGTGCAGTTGCACCCGTTGCGTATTTCACTGTCTGCCAAGCAGACAGTGAAATACTTGTAGGGGCCCTCTTACGGGGGCCCCTGCAATGCCCATGCCAGTGGCATGGGCACTGCAGGGGCCCCCAGGGGCCCCGCGACCCCCCCTTCCGCCATCCGGTTCCCGGCGGTCGGACCGCCGGGATCTGGATGGCGGTAGGGGGGGTCGGAATCCCCTCGGCGGCGCAGCAAGCTGCGCCGCCTTGGAGGATTCAATGGGGCGGCGGTACACTGGCGGGAGACCGCCAGTGTTGCCGGTCCGACCGCGGCTTTACCGCCGCGGTCGGAATCCCCATTGGAGCACCGCCGGCCTGTCGGCGGTGCTCCCGCGGTCCTCTGCCCTGGCGGTCTTTGACCGCCAGGGTCAGAATGACCGCCTATGTGTGTTTACGCAAAGTGGCAAATTTTCAGGAATTTCACATAACAAACAAAAAGCAATTTCCTTTATTACACAAACCACTCAACGTAATTTAAATTTTGGCCTCACCTACTTTGGTCTGCACAGTCTCTCAGGTATCTGCTTGCTGGAAGTGAAGATTCCTCTCTGCCAAACCTTTGTCTATATACAGTTAAAATACTCCTTTCAGCATAAAAATCATCAATCCACACGTGGCCCTTAATGCAAGTTCACCTACTTATGCTTCTATAAAAGATAGGTGACTGTTTAAAGTACATGTATCAACAATTACTGAAGTGCTCGATGTGAACACTAAACAATGTGAAACATTGTTGAATTTTTGTAAAACAGTTGTGACACCATCCTTTTGAAACAAATATTAAACAATATATTAGTGCAAACAGAATGACCAACCTGTAATAAAAGAACTGTGAAACAATACTAAGTGCTATGCATTACTAAATAAAAAAACATGCACTTGAATATATTAAATGTAATGGGGAGTACCTAAATAATGAAAATCTGAAGATTACATCACTCCTAATTATTTTTACATCTAGATCTTTGTTTACTGCTCCTTTATCTGACTACAAATGTAGATTATTTTGTAACTTCAACTAGTGACACTCTAGCAAAGGTATAGGTAACGAGAGAGTGGCACAGGGTTCTAGAGATCCTCTAACACATAAATTAAAACATGTGATTGCTAAAGTAAATTATATATACATCAAAATTTATGTCAACAGCATGGAAAATACACACAGCATTAAAGGAGTCGGTCAGCTCCACCAAAAGTGTTCAAGCATCATTGACGGCTATGAAAAATCAAAATTTATAGCTTTGTATTTTATGTCTAATTCATAATGTTCGAAACGGGTGTAAACATGTAAGATTTCGGCCTGCACAAGCTATTTATTCATAAGTAGAAATTATTGAAAACTAGCTATACAAGGGAGGATTAGCCTTTGTGATTTTTTAAATCTAAAAAATCGAATTGTGGGGTCCTAACATATCATCAGATTAATGTAGGGTACACACACAGGTAAATTAGTGGAATCCTGACATATCTTTAGATATATTAGTAGGATCCTCACTCACAAGTACCACCTGTGGCTCTGCTTCATAATGTTTCCTTATCTTATCTTAATTATTTATGTAGGGCAGCTGTTAATGAAAGGGTTCCATAGCAATGAGTGGAATGTGATTAAAGCAATGGGATGGTACCATTATTGAAACATCAGTGTCTTCAGAATCTTACTTAAAATGAAGAGTGAGAGAGGCCCATTCCTTAGCTGCCAGTACAGTGAAACAACGACCAAACCCCTCTTCGGTAGTAACAGTGCCTTTCATTGTATAATGCACAAGTTACAGAAAAGGATTGTGTGAAAGGTGCTTTGACCAAACACTTTGTTACATGGGCATTTTTCCAAGGGTTGCAACCAGTCATTCATAGTTGGGAAACTCACCAAGTGATGAAAAATGCCCAGTCTGAACCTCGTCAAACAAATCTATGCTGATCATTGCATACGTCAGTGAGATACACTTGCATGCCGAATGAGTTTAAAATCAACTGATTTTTTACAACACTTTGTGCAGCTCT
This sequence comes from Pleurodeles waltl, assembly GCF_031143425.1. Lineage (NCBI taxonomy): Eukaryota > Metazoa > Chordata > Amphibia > Caudata > Salamandridae > Pleurodeles > Pleurodeles waltl. The sequence continues at coordinate 584,884,202 of NC_090438.1, read as the reverse complement.
ACAGATAACCTTAGCTCTTCCAGGTGTCTCAAGCACTCATGCTTCAGGGATTTCCTTGAAACTGCCTTTAGAATTTCAGGATTTAGGAAGTAATCTTGATGCCTTAGGTCAGTCAAGAAGTTCTTTACTTATTCTAGCCACTGCACTCTTCCTGCTTGAGTGGATCTAAGACAATCAAAAATAATGTCTTGATTCAATTAGGTATGCTCGGAAGACCATATCTTATGCCACACTAAAATAAGCTGAATCTTGACTAAATTGAGATGAAGGAAACCCCTAATTTGGCATGGCATACATAGGATGGGCTACCCATCGGAAGAGAAAGGAGGTACATCAAAAAAGCATTTTCAGAGACTTGCAAAGTTTCATTATTTACATGACCCCAGAGGCCTGCCCCATACACGGCTGTTGATATACATTTAGCTTCATAGACTGTCAGTAATTCCCAATGCTGAAATAGCTTTCTGGAAGTGTAACCTCCTAGTGTTATTGCCATTGACCATGACCCATCACAGTCAAACATAATCCCCAGGTATGAAAACAACTTAACATAGTCAATTCTACTGCCTTTTATCATGAGACTGTTAGAACTCTGTAGTGCCTTCCCACACCTCATGGCGAATTTCTTACTCTTATTTACTATCAGCCCTAGATCCTCCATGTAGGATATAAAACATATTAGTAGTTGCTGACGTGCCTCAAGAGAGCGTGCCATGAGCACAGCATCATCTGCATAGAGCAGGGCAGGGAGAGGGTGATGTCCTATTTGGGGCAAACTTTTACAGTCGGCAATTAACGTGCTGCCCAAACTGTTGATATGTAAGGGAAAAAGAAATGGGGTCAAAACACATCCTTGCCTTACCCACCTCTCTACACTTATTGATTGGGTACATTCACCCAGTAATCCGTACTGGACTCTGGCCCTACAACCCTGATACATTTTCCAGAGGAATTATATGATCGCAGGTTCCACCCTGAGGTTCTTCATAGAAATCCACAGTTTACTGTGAATTACACCATCAAGCACAGCTGACAAATTAACAAAAGCCAGGTATAATCTCCCTTGTTCGATGATACAATATTTCTCGATCAGCATCTTTAAATTAAGGCCTTGCTCAATGGTCCCCACCCCTGCACGAAACCCATACAGTAGGTCAGATAGGACATCCTTCTCCTGAGCCCAACCCTGCAATCTCTCCAATACAATACAACCCACCACTTGAGATTGACCGATAGCAGGTTGGACTATGCCTTTCCCCCTTTTTGAAGATTGGCACAATGAGAGATTCCGTCCAAGACTCTAGTAAACCAATTTTGTAGCATGCGTTTAACACTTGAGTGAGCAGAGGTCCCCAGAGGCTGATATTAGCTTTAATTAAATAAGTGTATAGGAATAAGATCAGGCCCTGGTGCCTTACCACCCTTACTCGTGTTTACAGCAGTAGTGACTTCTTCTAAAGTGAATTCCAGGTTAATTAAAAGTTAACGCAGGCAAGGGAACCGCTACCAAGGGACTTAACCAATCCGAAGGACATGAATAAATGGCCGAAAAATACGAGATACAATCAGCCACGCTAATTGAACTTTACAGGCATGGTCTATTATCTGGCCTAAAATAAAGGGAATTAATTACATGCCAGAATGAGACTGAATCTTTACTAAGGGTAGTTTCTTGTAGTTTATCCCACAGTTCTTATATCAGTACTTTTACCCTCTGACTTAGGACACAATTATAGTTTTTCCTTGTAGCCCGGATCTTATTTATACAGCACGGGCTATTGTGTAAGGCTGTTTTCAAAATACTATGAGCCTTAGTGCAGGCTCCATCAAACCATGCTTTTTTCTTAATATTTTTCCCTCTACTGTAAGCCAGCAAGCCCTCCTTAATGCCCTTGGCAATACTCTGGAAAACTAGAAACATTTAAACTGCAACCTAAATATTAATAAATAATAATCATATCTACAAACATGTTCAAAAGTAGCAAACAAGGGGCCTGATTTTGATCTTGGTGGAATCGGCCCCGTTGTCAATTTTCCATCGGAAAAACCAGAGTCATAGCCAGGATTGTACACCCATGTCGATAGCGCCATCAGCTAAAGCAATTAGTTGCGGGACTCCTGTCAGTTTTACCACAGGCCCAATCACTATCTGCCTTCCAGCCGATGTAGCTGTGGCGACTAAATCTCCACACCCAAGTTATAAGCTCAAACCTTACCTTTTTTTGAGTTTTCTCATTTCCTCTTGCCATGAACCTGATCGTACAAGTACTTCCTTTGCTGCTGCTATTGGACCAAGATGAAAATCAACCCCCTCATCCCCGGATCGAAGGTAGGTGACTGTTTTACCTATTATCCTCAGAAGTGTCAGTGTACATTAGCACTGGACTTGTGCATGTTTAAAAAATACTTGCAGGCAGTAGTAGAATTATATGCAATGCATATGTGTATGTAAGGTGGTAGTTAGGAAAACTTAACAAAAAACACCTTGATATATATTAACACTCACCAATCTGGTACTAACTGCCTCCATGCCAATCGATACCTAGACAAAAGTCACATCAATCCCTAAACCAAAATGTATCCATAGAGGTGTGTGTCATCATTTTCCCTAAACGACATATCATATACATAAACAGTGCACATCATTGTTACTACATAGAGCCAATAAAATGTAATAATTGGACTACACAATGCCACAAGTGGATTTACACAGAATGATCAGCCAATGTTACCTCTAAACTTCAAACTTGTCAGAGATGTATTAAAGTCACATGTCCCCTTGGTATGTGCAATTTCTATTAAACATTAGATGTTATTTATTTCTAAAGTGTAATTTTTCCTGTGTAGTGCATATGTGTATATCATTAACACATCATGTTAAAATAATCACCCATGCATTCTCCAGTCACAAAGATAGTAACATTTATAATTTTGATGTGACTGTCCAGTAATATGAAGAATGCTTGCACCAAAATTAACATGCCCATCATAACTTTCAACACTAATGTATGCACAATATAAATAAGCCAGAAATAAAACCTGTGCTTGTCACTGTCAGAAATGGGAATAAGTGCATGTCATACACATTTGCATAAATGGCATTATCAACAATTACTAATAATTTAAAAGTAATGCCAGGACAAAGGTATTGAAAATAAAGGAAAGTTTAATACAATAATAAGATAAGTCTCTCATATATATTTATGGAGAAATTAAATTTTTGCAAAATGTTCCAAAGAGTTCAGCAGATGACCTGTGGCCTGCAGGCCCAGCACTTGACTCCTAATTGCACTGCCAAGTATAACCTCTTCAGGAAGGGGCATCTATTGGGCACAGAGCAGGTACCTCAGTGATCTTTCTTGGGGATTGTTGGATTTGGGAAGGGTGAGTTAAGTTTTGGGAGGTGTGGGTTTGGAAGGGGTGGGTTTATTTTTAGGAGGGGTGGTTTGGGATGTGGAACGGGTCAAGGCCAGGGCACATTCTTCTTGGGAAAATGGGTAGGATGGTTGGCAGGGAGATGGGTTTGGGAGGCAGAGGGGGTGGCAGTGGGTGATGTGCATGTGTCTGTTGAGGGTGCAGTTGCCTGTGGGTCTGGTGCATGAGGTGTACATTTGGGTGTGCATTTTGCCTGGGTGTATGTTGTTCAGGTGAGTGTGGGCATTTGTGTTCAGTGGCTGCTGCCTCTAATGTATGTGTGTGTGTGGATGGGCATGCTGTTGAGGTGCTGGGTGTGGTTGTGGTGCTTGTGGATGTGTTGGTGTATGTGGGTGTGTTTTTGCATTTGGGTGTGGTGCCTGTGAGTGTGCAGGTGGATGTGGTGGTGGGTGTGGTTTCTGCAGGTGTGCTGGTGGTGGTGGTACATGTGGGTTTGGTGATGGGTATGGTGTCTATGGGTGTGCTGGTGTTGGTGGTCACTGTGCATGTGGGTGTGGTGGTGGGTGTGGTGTCTGTGGGTGTGCTGGTGGTGGCTATGTAGGTGAGTATGGTGGTGGGTGTGGTGTCTGTGGGTATGCTTGTGGTGGTGGTGTTAGGTGTGATGTCTGTATAATGTTTATGTGTGTTCCTGTGTTCTTGCTATGTTTGTGTTTATACGCTGCCTGTGTGTGTTGGAGTAGGTGAATGCAAATGACAAAGTGTGCTTTGGACAGGGATTGGAACAGGGAATTGGGATGGGGAAGGGGCGGGAGTTGGGGCATGAGGTTGGAATGATTGGGAAGCTGTTGTCAGTAAGGAAGCTAGACCCTGAAATGACTTCTGTAGACCAGACAAAGCACTGTGTATGCCTTCCAGGCAAGCTACACTTTGTTGCATTTGCAACTAAGCCCCTGGATGGCGGGTTCAGGTGTGCAGTCTGGCCTACAGAGATGTTTTGTAGGAGGTCAATGGCCTCCTCACTCAGCGTAGCCAGGGAAGAGGAGTGGGGGGAGCTGCCCGCAGTGAAAGAGACATCATACCTTTTAGAGGGCGGGTATGACCAACTGGAGGAACAAGAGGGAGGGTGGAGATGGTTCTCTGAGAGGGTGAGTAGGATGCAGATGGTGAAGTTGCAGTAGGATCTGCCAACACTAAGGACTGGGCTTCTGTGGAGGCCTCTGAAGATGACGAAGTGTAACTCGTGGCCTGTGTGCCAGTCCCCTTACCTTCCATTCCACTGGGTCCCTCGATGTCGGGGGTCTCAGCATCTGAACCACAGTGGACAGCTGCTTTCCTGCCTACATTGCCAATGTCTCATCTGCTTGCTCCAGATGATGCTGAAATGACATATACAACACTTTAAATGTATCTGTGTAAATAGAACTGATCATGTGCTTTGATCAAAACACATTTTCCACGTTTTCATATTTCGCCTGCTTCAAGGCTCTCAAACTTTTGTTATTTCTTATCATTATTTCATACATGTAGGGAACATTTTCAGAAACCATTTGTTCACAATTTTGTAATTCCCCATGACAGCGCCCATATCATGTATGACCTTGACTCTCATTTCCATTTTAATTTCTCTGCAGGAACTTTTTCACACCTCTGAATGGGTGGGCTTTATTGTTTAGAATAGTTAACTTATGTCACCAAAATGGATAAAAACCAAAACTACATTTGCATAGTGTCTTTGAAAGGCCTAAAAATCTGCATTATTTGCAGTCACAAAATGTAAAACATGAATCAATGTGTGTCAACAAATCTTGCAATGTTGTACCAATATTTGTATTAAATGAAAGCCTGTTTCCTATGTCTGGGCTTTTCACAATAGTGGCACTTACTTCAAGTAACTAATATATATTTCAAATTTAAAAAAGATTATGGGGGTACATACCTCCACTATTATGACAAAGCCAAACTGCCAAGTTAACACACCGACCGCCACGGCGGTGACGACCGCCGGGCTAGAGACTACAGTCTCCAGCATGGCGGCCGTCACTAGGCCGCCCATGGCATTTTGGCCCCACCCACTGCCATGGTTTCCGTGGTTTCTGTACCGCCATGGAAACCATGGCGGTAGGCACTATCAGTGCTAAGGAAATCCTTCCCTGGCACTGATAGGGGTATCCCCCACCCAACTCCTCCTCCCCAGAGCCCTTCCCCACCCTCCCTCTCCCCCACCCCCCACATATACACACATGCGCGCATATACATACACACCCATACATACACGCATACACACATTCACCCACGCATGCATACATTCCTACACACTCACAGCAACAATCACAAACATACATCCAGGCACACACGCACTCGCAAGACACAACATGCACGTACACACACACACCCACTCATGCACACACAGATTGCACACCCATGCACGCATTCAAACCCAGCCACACACCCCCCCACACATGCACACAACACCTCCCACACCCTCTCCTGTTGGAGAACCCGACTTACCTGCTTGCAGGGGGTCCTCCGGCAGGAGACCGGATGCAGCACGGCTGCCAGCAGCAGCATCCGCCAGCAAAACACCGCCAGATCGTATTATGGAACATGATACGGTAGGAGGTGTTTTGCTGCCGTGGCGCTGCTGCTGACAGCAGCGCCACCTTACCGCCATCTGCCGCCATCCACCGCCATGACCATTGCTGGAATTCCGCCAGCCTTCTGGCAGAATTCCGGCTACAGTTATACTGGCATGGACGGTCGGTAGCCACGGCATTGGTATGTTGGCAGCCGTCGCCGTGGCGGTAGGCGGCATTTGCCGCCAATCTCATAATGAGGGCCTATATGGTCTATGTACTGAATTAGCTAATCGATATATCATATACTATGTAGATACCTTTGCTGCTGAAGAAATTGAGAATGATATTGTGTGAAGTATTGACAAGTGACTCATATAGCATAGGTAAATACATAGGTCATGGTATATTTCTAATCCACTTCAGTACAGAGCTACAACTGTTTCACATTTGACTCCTAAATATCTTTAAAAGTTGTTACAACATCACAATAAATATTACATACACTGATTCACATCTACATTTTTTCATCAAAGATTCACATGCAATTCACAATATGCTACAGATTATACTTTGATACATTTATCCATTTACAAACCTAGTTATGATTTGGGCTTGATACAGAGTTTTCCAGATGGAATATTCCAACATTTATTTGATGGAACCTTCCATCTGCAAAGGTCCCTTTAAGTGTCCCATTTTTCTCCACCATTGATTTATCATCTGGACATAACAAAGGACATTGTAAAATAGTTTACCATATGTGGTACTCTGTCACCAATATGTACACCTTCCTGTCCGTTTTGTACCAAACATTTTGTGCCAATCACAATGACTTTTTACAAAACAGACTAGCTTACATGCACATTTATGAAGGAGTAAGACGTCATGCAAAACTGTCACTTTTAACATGAATTAAATAGCACATTTGTTTAAAAGCACACCTCAGATATATTTTTAAACATAAATGTAGCCATTTAACATAAAGTTACTAGTCATTTTTGCTCACATGCTCACTTTTGTTTGTGTATAAAACCAGCTTACCAATATGTTTTTTGTAACATCCATTGTATCACAATAGCTTTTCTTGCTATGTCACCTGTAATAGGGCTAACTTAACATCATTCAGAATACTGAAGGAGCATCACACCTGACACAATAAAGGCCAGTGGCCTGCTTCGTACTACTGTGCCTTGTAACTTCAAAATAACTGATGATTATTGGTTGTTTAGGCAGACATGTGTCTGCTCAAACCAGTCCTTTGGTAGTAAACACAAATCAGGTGGTGTCTTTTCCCAATATGTAATTTACAAAACACATATCATACATCTTGGGTAAAACATACACCTTCAAGGACTCCTCTTCTGTGTTGGACATATATAAACCTTAAAGTTGATGGCCAAATTAGTTGCTGTAACGAAAAGTATTTATTTAACATGTTGAATTCCCACTAGAACTTACCCCCTTGATGTTGCTGTTGGGCCCTCAAATGCCTATCAAGGTTTGGATAGGCCATCACAAGTATGTGGGCCATTGGGGAGGTCAGGGTACAGCACACACGCTTCCCACATTGGAAAGATTGGCCAAACTGGTCTTCGGCTGACTTTGTGGTGCAGCATCGTAGGTCCTCCCACCTCTTTCAGCAATGGATGATGCACCACCGATAGACCCCCAGAGTCCACACCTTCTTGGAAATGGCCTTCCATATCACCTTCTGATGGGCGCTCACCTGTATGGATGAGAAAAAAAGTAAGGAAAACTTTTTGTGAGGTTTTGTTTGTCTGTATTGCTGTGACATAATTTTTTAACATCTCTCACAAGCATTTCTAAAAAGTCAGTACAGATTATTTACCAACATTTGTTCCTAGGAAATACCAATTCGTAGTGACCTGTTAGGTACCCTAATCATTCTCATGGTCCTTATGTTACTAATCCAGGCCACAAACATCATCTAGGCCAGGGTGCTGTAACATTTCCTGTAGTTTGAGCCATTGCTGAGCAGTACAAATCATTGTGAGCTACTAACGGCTAAATATCTTGTACAATATTAGCACACCCCCCCACACAGAGCTACATTGGCTTAACACCTTCGCTGCCAGGCCTTTTCTCCCTCCGGTGCCAGGCCTTTTTTTGCCTATTTGGAATAGTTCTCTCTTAGGCCCGCATAACTTTTTGTCCACATAAGCTACCCATGCCAAATTTGCATCCTTTTTTTCCAACATCCTAGGGATTCTACAGGTAACCAGGCTTTGTGGGTTCCCCTGAAGGAGGCCAAGAAAGTAGCCAAAATACAGTGACAATTTCATTTTTTTCAACAAAATGGGAAAAAGGGGCTGCAGAAGAAGGCTGTTGATTTTTTCCCTGAAAATGGCATCAACAAAGAGTTTGCGTTGCTAAAATCACCAGCTTCCCAGCTTTCAGGAACAGGCAGATTTGAATCAGAAAACACAATTTTTCAACACAATTTAGGCATTTTACTGGGACATACCCCATTTTTACGATTTTTTTGTGCTTTCAGCCTTCTTCCAGTCAGTGACAGAAATGGGCATGAAACCAATGCTGGATCCCAGAAACCTAAACATTTCTAAAAAGTAGACAAAATTCTGAATTCAGCAAGGGGGAATTTGTGTAGATCCTACAAGGGTTTCCTACAGAAAATAACAACTGAAAAAAATAATATTGAAATTGAGGTAAAAAAACAGCAATTTTTCTCTACGTTTTACTCTGTAACTTTTTTCTGCAATGTCAGATTTTTTAAAGCAATATACTGTTACGTCTGCTGGACTCTTCTGGTTGCGGCGATATATAGGGCTTGTAGGTTCATCAAGAACCCTAGGCACCCAAAGCCAATAAATGAGCTGCACCCTGCAGTGGGTTTTCATTCTATACCGGATATACAGCAATTCATTTGCTGAAATATAAAGAGTGAAAATAGCTATCAAGAAAACCTTTGTATTACCAAAATGGACACACGATAAGGTGTTGAGGAGCAGTGGTTATTTGCACATCTCTGAATTCTCGGGTGCCCATACTAGCTTGTGAATTACAGGGCATTTCTCAATTAGACGTCTTTTTTACACACTCTCTTATATTTGGAAGGAAATAATTTAGAGAAAGACAAGGGGCAATAACACTTTTTTTGCTATTCTATGTTCCACCAAGTCTCCCGATAAAAATGATACCTCACTTGTGTGGGTAGGCCTAGCGCCCGTGACAGGAAATGCCCCAAAACACAACGTGGACACATCCCATTTTTTTACAGAAAACAGAGGTGTTTTTTGCGAAGTGCCTACCTGTAGATTTTGGCCTCTAGCTCAGCCGGCACCTAGGGAAGCCTAGCAAACCTGTGCATTTCTGAAAACTAGAGACCTAGGGAAATCCAAGATGGAGTGACTTGTGGGGCTCTGACCAGCTTCTGTTGCCCAGAATCCTTTGCAAACCTCAAAATGTGTCTAAAAAAAACACATTTTCCTCACATTTCGGTGACAGAAAGTTCGGGAACCTGAGAGGAGACACAAATTTCCTTCCACCCAGCGTTCCCCCAAGACTCCCGATAAAAATGATACCTCACTCGTGTGGGTAGGCCTAGCGCCTGCGACAGGAAATGCCCCAAAACACAACGTGGACACATCCCATTTTTTGACAGAAAACAGAGGTGTTTTTTGCAAAGTGCCTACCTGTAGATTTTGGCCTCTAGCTCAGCCGGCACCTAGGGAAACCTACCAAACGTGCATTTTTGAAAACTAGAGACCTAGAGGAATCCAAGATGGGGTGACTTGTGGGGCACTGACCAGGTTCTGCTACCCAGAATCCTTTGCAAACCTCAAAATGTGGCTGAAAAAACATGTTTTCCTCATATTTCGGTGACAGAAAGTTCTGGAATCTGAGAGGAGCCACACATTTCCTTCCACCCAGTGTTCCCCCAAGTCTCCCGATAAAAATGATACCTCACTTGTGTGGGTAGGCCTAGCGCCCACGACAGGAAATGCCCCAAAACACAACATGGACAAATCCCATTTTTTGACAGAAAACAGAGCTGTTTTTTGCAAAGTGCCTACCTGTAGATTTTGGCCTCTAGCTCAGCCGGCACCTAGAGAAACCTACTAAACCTGTGCATTTTTTAAAACTAGTGACCTAGGGGAATCCAAGATGGGGTGACTTGTGGGGCTCTTACCAGGTTCTGTTACCCAGAATCCTTTGCAAACCTCAAAATTTGGCCAAAAAAAACACGTTTTCCACACATTTCGGTGACAGAAAGTTCTGGAATCTGAGAGGAGCCACAAATTTCCTTCTACCCAGCGTTCTCCCAAGTCTCCCGATAAAAATGGTAACTCACTTGTGTGGGTAGACCAAGCGCCTGCGACAGGAAATGCCCCAAAACACAACGTGGACACATCCCATTTTTTGACAGAAAACAGAGCTGTTTTTTGCAAAGTGCCTACCTGTAGATTTTGGCCTCTAGCTCAGCCGGCACCTAGAGATACTTACCAAACCTGTGCAGTTTTTAAAACTAGAGACCTAGGGGAATCTAAGATGGGGTGACTTGTGGGGCTCTTACCAGGTTCTGTTACCCAGAATTCTTTGCAAACCTCAAAATTTTGCCAAAAAAAACACGTTTTCAAAACACATTTCGGTGACAGAAAGTTCTGGAATCTGAGAGGAGCCACAAATTTCTTTCTACCCAGCGTTCTCCCAAGTCTCCCGATAAAAATGGTAACTCACTTGTGTGGGTAGACCTAGCGCCTGCGACAGGAAATGCCCCAAAACACAACGTGGACAAATCCCATTTTTTGACAGAAAACAGAGGAGTTTTTTGCAAAGTCCCTACCTGTAGATTTTGGCCTCTAGCTCAGCCGGCACCTAGGGAAACCTACCAAACCTGTGCGTTTTTTTAAAGTAGAGACCTAGGGGAATCCAAGATGGGGTGACTTGTGGGGCTCTGACCAGGTTCTGTTACCCAGAATCCTTTGCAAACCTCAAACTTTGGTCAAAAAAACACACTTTTCTCACATTTCGGTGACAGAAAATTATGGAATCTGAGAGGAGCCACAATTTTCCTTCTACCCAGCGTTCTCCCAAGTCTCCCGATAAAAATGGTAACTCACTTGTGTGGGTAGACCTAGCGCCTGCGACAGGAAATGCCCCAAAACACAACGTGGACACATCCCATTTTTTGACAGAAAACAGAGGAGTTTTTTGCAAAGTGCCTACCTGTAGATTTTGGCCTCTAGCTCAGCCGGCACCTAGGGAAACCTACCAAACCTGTGCATTTTTTTAAAGTAGAGACCTAGGGGAATCCAAGATGGGGTGACTTGTGGGGCTCTGACCAGGTTCTGTTACCCAGAATCCTTTGCAAACCTCAAACTTTGGTCAAAAAAACACACTTTTCTCACATTTCGGTGACAGAAAATTATGGAATCTGAGAGGAGCCACAATTTTCCTTCCACCCAGCGTTCCACCAAGTCTCCCGATAAAAATGGTAACTCACTTGTGTGGGTAGACCTAGCGCCTGCGACAGGAAATGCCCCAAAACACAACGTGGACAAATCCCATTTTTTGACAGAAAACAGAGCTGTTTTTTGCAAAGTGCCTACCTGTAGATTTTGGCCTCTAGCTCAGCCGGCTCCTAGAGATACCTACCAAACCTGTGCATTTTTTAAATCTAGAGACCTAGGGGAATCTAAGATGGGGTGACTTGTGGGGCTCTGACCAGGTTCTGGTACCCAGAATCCTTTGCAAACCTCAAAATGTGGCCAAAAAAACAAGTTTTCCTCAAATTTCGGTGACAGAAAGTTCTGGAATCTGAGAGGAGCCACAAATGTCCTTCTACCCAGCGTTCCCCCAAGTCTCCCGATAAAAATGACAACTCACTTGTGTGGGTAGGCTTAGCGCCTACGACAGGAAATGCCCCAAAACACAAAGTGGACACATCCCATTTTTTGACAGAAAACAGAGGAGTTTTTTGCAAAGTGCCTACCTGTAGATTTTGGCCTCTAGCTCAGCCGGCACCTAGGGAAACCTACCAAACCTATGCATTTTTTAAAAGTAGAGACCTAGGGGAATCCAAGATGGGGTGACTTGTGGGGCTCTGACCAGGTTCTGTTACCCAGAATCCTTTGCAAACCTCAAACTTTGGCCAAAAAAACACATTTTCCTCACATTTCGGTGACAGAAAGTTCTGGAATCTGAGAGGAGCCCCCAGGGGGGGCAGAAATGGCCTAAAATAATCCCCCCTCCCCATGGAGCGACCCTTGCCTAAGGAGTCGCTCCCCTTGCGTGAAATTCACGTAAAGAAAAAAAACTCCCTGGTGTCTAGTGGTTTCTGCCCCCCTTGGGGGCAGATTGACCTCATCAAAATAGGCCAATCTGCCTCCAAGGGGGGCAGAAATGGCCTAAATATAATTTGCCCCATAGTAGAGCGACCCTTGCCTAAGGGGTCGCTCCCCACCTAAAAAAAAAAAAAAACCATAACAAAAAGAAAAAAAAAAAGATCCCTGGTGCCTAGAGGTTTCTGCCCCCGGGGGGGGGCAGAAAAGGCCTTCCCAAAAAAATGCCCCCCCATGGGAGCGACCCTTGCCCAAGGGGTCGCTCCCTTTTGTCACTTTCAGGAAAAAAAATCCCTGGTGTCAGGCTTTTGAAACCCTGGGAGAGACTTCAAAGGGAAGGAAATACATTTCCTTCCCTTTGAAGCCCCTCCGGGCCTCCCCCAAGTGATTGAAAGAGAAATGCTGAGCTTCCAGCGCGATGGGGGAGGCCCCTGTGATAAATCAGCGCGCGCTCGCGTGCTGACGTCACAGGGGGGATGGGGGGTTGGGGGTGGAAGGGGAAGGTCTTCCCCTTCCATCCCCGTCTTGGGGGGGGAGGGGGGTGCACAGGGGGGGCACGCTAGCGCTCCCCCAAGTTCCCGTGCCTTGGACGAGGTGACCTCGTCAAAGGTACACGGGAACTGTAGCCTTGGACGAGGTCACCTCGTCCAAGGCACAGAAACGGTTCATGGACACAGCCATTCCCACTACCTCCCTACCCAACCCCACCCATTTTCCTATGGACGACCAACTTTTTACACTCCCTTGACCCCTTCCAAACACAACACCATCCCTCCCAAATGTTGTCCCAGCCTTTCCACATCCCAAACCACCCCTTCCACATCCCACCTCACCCCCCCCAAGCAAAAATACAGCCTTTCCAATCCAAACCCACCCCTCCTAAACCCAAACCCAAGGAGCCCCCTCCCAGTGAGACCATTGAGGTGCCTGCTCTCTGCTCCATAGATGCCCCTTCCAGAAGAGGTTTCTTGTGGCAGTGACATAAGGAGGCAAGTTGTGGGCATGCATCCACACTTCGGACTACTAGCCTAGAGTCTTATTTTTCTGTTTATTTACTTTTTTTGTGAGAGACTCATCTCATGTTTAAAATACTTTTTTTTAGAACAGCTTTGTCCAGGCCTTATTGATGAATGTTACCAATTGTTTGCTGATAATGTTATTTCTGCTCATGTGTGTGCCATGCACTTGCTCTCATTTGTGACAGTGAAACACAGTTTGTAGATTGCAGGTAATTAAAAAAAATTGCACACATGAGTATTGTACATTTGTGATTGACATGTTAAGTTTGGTGCAAGTTGTTACTGGACACTTACACCAAAAATACATATGTTTCTGTTAATGTGACTGGAGAATGCATGTGCGTTTTTTTTTTTTTTTACCTGATGTGTCAATGATATGCACATATGCATTTCACAGAGAACGTGGCACTTTACAGCTAAGTGACATCTAATGTGTGTTGACTGTGGCTTACCTTCTGTTCCAGTGACAACGAGGTTGATTTCCACTTTTGACCTGGCCCAGGAGCAACAGCATGATTGGTAGAAGCAGGTTCACGATGGCAGGAATTGTGGAAAGCATTAAAAAAATTGAGTTTCTTGCTCTTATAACTCCCAATCAAACAGTTGTGGCAATGCACATCGTGATTTTTTTTTGAGAAAAGGTGCTGGAGTCCCACCACCATCCACTTTAGCCTGCAGTGCTGTTGAAACGGGCGGTGATTCTTGGCAGTGATGGCAGAACATCAGTGGTCTCTTGCCTATATTCCCGCTAACATCTAAATAGGGCAGGCTGACCGTCACAGTGGTGGACGGGTTTTCAGTCGAAAACTCAACGGCGGGACTGTTACCGCCAACATCTAAATCAGGCCCTTAACCATCCTAGTTACTGAGAAACCTGAAGTAATCCAGGAAATTATTAAATATAACAGGCTTGGTTTTCTCCTACAGGTTATTAGGTTAGTTTAGTTTTAATTAGAGGTACGTGGTTGATGGCATTAGAACAATATTTTGCACTGATTGAAGTTCTAGTGTCGGACACCGCATCCCAATCAAAAACTGCCATCTAGATTTCCCCAGTCAAGCTCAATAAGGAAATCAGAAATCAGGTTGAATTAAGAATTGTGTCACCACAAAAGCATACCAAATATTGGGAAGATTTTAGTGTCAAAGTGATCTGTATTTGCGACTTTATTAGCCAAGCACAGTCACACCTTCCCTTATCACCTAGTGGCAGTCTCTGATATTTGGATTATCAAAAGAAATTTCAGCACTGCACACTCCCAAGTGTCATCAAATTGACCTAGAAAGAGATAACAATCATTCAGAAGGGCTAAACAGAAGTAAAGTTCGGAAGCACTGAATGTACATTTGGATAGAGGGCCGCAATAACTTGTCTTTATAGGACTTGTAAAGACAGCTTTACAATTTCATAAAGCTGGCTAACTTGAAGAAGGCGAGAGAAATTAAACTGAAATGAAGATGCATGTTAAAAGCAGCTAGTTCTCCCTGGAGATCCTTCAAAGAGTAGGCCATGAACAATCAAATGTAGCTGGAAAGTCTGCTATGCCACGAGAACCTAGAAAGCTGCTAACCCTACAAATGAGATGATTAAAGTTGTGAAAAGCTGCTGACACTTTGAACAGCACAAAAAATCGAAAACATCCTTGAAAAGAGGAGAGCATCCCTTTTCTTCTCTCCAAGGAGAATGATTAAGGGCCAGATGTACAAGCATTTTACGATGCAAAGACCCAATTTGGGTATTTGGTAATCTATTTACCAAATTGCAAAAAGGGTTTGCGAGTTGCAATTAAGAAGGGGCGTTCCCTTCCTAATTGCAAGCCGCAGTGCAATGTATGATTGTTTTTTGACCGTGAATGCAGTCACAATACAATCGCAGTTAGCACCAATTTCAAGTTCGTGCTAACCCATTCGCAAACGGGAAGGGGTCCCCACTTGAACTGTTCCCCTTTGTGAATGAATGTGAAGATATTTTTTCAGAGCAAGAAAACTTTTTATTGTTTTTTTTTAAATGCATCCTGTTTTCCTCTAAGGAAAACAGGATGCATTTAAAAAAAAACAACACTGCTTTATTTGAGAGCAGTCACAGACATGGTGGTCTGCTGTGCCCAGCAGGCCACCATTCCTGTGAGTGTGGCCATTCCCAATGGGGTCGCAATGTGCGACCTACCTAATGAATATTTATGAGGTAGGTCATTTGCGACCCCATTGGAAATTGCAAACAGTGCACTTATCACTGTTGTACATTTTGTTTTGCTACTCGAAATTTGTGATTCCCAAACGGATCGCAAATTGCAAATCACAAAACAAAAGGTCGTACATCTGGTACTAAATGAGAAATCCTATGGCAGGGACCATCTGAACGTGTGTAATATATATATGTTCTTCGGCCAAAGGGGTGGTGTGCTTTCTGTCCAACCTGCAAAACCGACTGATGTGCTACACTTGTTTTCTGAATTATGTATATGCCTTATTTTGATTTCTGCATACAGTTTACTCATTGCTTTGTGCTTGCTTTTCACTGTAATAGTTGTAGTTGCCCTGTATTAACATATAACCTGTGACTTTGTCTTATAAAAGTACAATATTGCCAGCGGGTCTTGCTCGTGCAACTTTCAAGTGCACATATAAATTGTCATCAGAAAGAGAATTAAGTACAATGATACAACTGCTCAGGGTTAGAATACGGGCTATATCAAGAATGGTGTATACTCAATACCTTCGTTAGGCTTTTTTAGGCTTGTACATTTCAGTGACAAGATAAAAGAAATCATACTCAACAAAAGAAAATCCATACATTGATTAAATCTATTATGTTCCATGTCGGCATTATAAATACATATACAAAAAACATACTCACACCACGTTTCTTTAATTAAAAAAGAAAACAAAATATATGCACATACAGTTATATTTAGTAAAACGCATTTCTCCCATGAAGTTGCACAAATTACGATTTATTGACACTCAATTGTCACACCACAATCCTAAGGGCACACTTTTAAAGATGATTTTAACACCTGGGTAAACGTATAACTTTCTAACGGGTATAGAAATATACAAAAAGAACAAGTGATGGACGGAATGCTGAACAATGTCAAACATTCACCCCCAGTAAAGAGATGGGTTTAATCCATCATTTTTTTGCCACCCATGCCATTCCAGCTTGGACCCAGCCATATGCAAATCAGTCTTGACCCTGTTCCCCATGGGAACAGTCCAGCCCGAACTGCCAAGCCAGGTCCTCCCTGGACTGGAATCAAGCATCCTAGGGCCGGTTTCAGGGTATCACCTTTCATCAGCCAGGCTAGTTTGAATCCAGTGGCACAGACTTTTCTCTCACAGCATATTCAAAAGGCAGGCAATACAACAAACAAGCAAACCAAGCAAATCAGCATGAGTGTGATGGCTTTCTGTTTATTTGGATAGTAGCAATGATAGCAGGTAGGTTCCCTCAGTTAAATAGTTAAATAGTTGGAGTGGTATAGTATGGACAACAGATTGGACTTATGTGCATTCATTTGTCCTAACAGAAAGTTGTGAGCGCGAGACAACTCCCGCCCCCAAACATCAATGATGTAAGGGCTGAGGAAAAACTGTAAACTGCAGAGCTGCTTATCCTAAAAACTGTCAGGCTGGGTAGCATGTGGTGGATGGGGGAACTTCTGGAAACACTGGTGTGTGTGTGTGTGTGTGTGTGTGCATGTGTCTATGTATGTCTGGGTCTATGTGTATGTATGAAGAGGTCCAGCAGTGTGAAACGTGCATGATCAACCACTTCAATTACTGCCCTAGGTTGTAAGAGGCACTGGTGGCACTGCAAGGGTCTGAGGGCCCCACCCCTTGGAAGATCTCCTCGGGCGTGCTCCTCCAGGAGTATGCACTGCGATAAAGCGCAGTTCTGGCAGAAGGCACCTCTGTGTCATCTCAGCAGCCCATTTGCCCTCTATATGCACTTGAGAGCGAAGGTATGCGGCCCACTCTGGTCCTTGTATGCCAGTGAGAGGGGACCTCCCTGCACCCTCGCAAGCCGCAACCCGATGTGAATCCAACTAGAAGGGGAAGATTAAGGCCTCAATCTCATTGTTGGTTTTGAACTGGGCGGGTGGGCTCCAGAGTGCAGTAGAACTCAGCCGTGTGAGTTTTGATCTGTGCAGCGTGACTCCCAAGCAGTCTGTCTGCACACTACTGGGCCACACGGCTCCACACTGCCACAGTGCAGATATGCCCAATCCTCCCCACCTCCGCCTATACAGTCCTCACTGGCAGTTGTTGCGCTCTATGAGTGCCCCCCACTCCTGCTGCCCATTCAGACCCACTCACATCCCCAGTGCACGAAGCCTCAAGGCGAATAATGGAAAGGCTGCCTATGCAGGCCACCATCTTGAACCCGGACACAGCGGCTCTTCCGAGAGCGCCAGACAGTCTCCCTTCTAGGACTTTGGAGAGCCCTGAAGGGTTGCACTACGCTCGACCCCCTGTGCCCCATGGGCCTGCGTTAAGCCCCTGGTTCATGAGGTACACTCTTTGTGTGCACTCGTGTATCACTTAGATGCATGAAAACACACTTTTTGATTTGCTTTATAGACCAAAGTGTAGTGAACATGTCCATGCGTAAAATGGACATATGACTGTGAAAAAAGCGCCACTGCAAATTGCAATGAACACTCACACAAGAGTATCTTTGGAAGGCACTTTCCGGCCATTCAAACTAAAGCGCTGAAAACTATGTTAAATGCAAGAGCCTAGCCAGGATGAGCAGAGGAAGGTTCAATCCTATACTTACTTGGGGTGTATGGGAAAGGGAAAAATATTTCCCAGTTAAAAGTTAATGGTGCAAGTGCCCATTTCCACGGAACTAACTCCTACATATTAGCCTCTTAGTTAAAAACAAGGAAGAGCACATTTTTCCAATTTAGGAAATCTCCTAGAAATCCAAAACTACAAAACATTTCTCAGACTTCTCTTTGGATTCTTTTTAAATGTTTAGCAAGTCAGAAATCAACTCCAAACATAACCATTAACCTACAATAGTATGAATCTGACTTTAACCAAGCTGTTCTGTGAACCTATTTTTTATAGAGACAACATTTCTTTTAGTGATGCTGTCCTCCATTAAATTTTCACACTTATTGGTCTGCCTGGTTGGTTGAGTAAACCACTATAGCAGTATTTCTTCTACACCCCATTGAAAAGAGAGAAAGGGTAATTTTCATACTACCTTGTTCTGGTTTCTCAATTCCCCAGTCATTTTTGAGTCTGTCTTCCTTTTCTCCATAACTTCTATTTTCCCTCACTAATTTCATATCTTGCTCATGTGTTCTTTTGATACTTTCTTTGTCCCTCACTCTCACTCTGTAACTTATGACCCCCTGATTCTCTTACCATTTGACTATCTTCTTACTCTCATCATGTGTAATCCTCTCCCGCTTCAAATTCCTATTACTCAATCTCCAAGCTTCTTTACCTTTCACTTGTCCAATGCTTCAAAAAACAAGCAGACATAAGGAATGATTCAAAAAGATTTGCTGCCCTACATGAAGGGAACGTTTGTCACCATTTTAGCCCTGACAGACTTGATTACCCCTGCATCACATGCTACTTCAAACGCCCATCAGAGCCCCCTAAGTCCAAGCTCAGGTCAACAGACCCATCTCAAAACCAGACCACATATTGGGAAACGCACTTTCTTCTTTGAAGAGAGTGTGAGACTCTGTGGCTGACCTCGGAGCCCTGAGACAGACCTTGTAAAACACCTGCTGTGCTGAAGCCATGGAGGCAGCCTCCGGCTCCCACCACCTCTAATCTGCTTACTCCCCTCCTTCTGCCCCTAGACTAACCCTTGAGGCCCTTGGTGTTCTCCTCCAGTGCCTGGCTGCTCGTGTTGCTGCAGGCAAGCGGGCCGGGCTGGGTACCCATCAGCAGTATATCCCTGCAGCAATCAGGAAACTGCATCCCTTTTAACCCGCAATGACCAATACACAGCTGGCTCTGGGGTGAGTGGGTCAGGAGCAGGAGCCAAGGGGGCCCCATCTGAGGGAGACCTGGCCATTATACTACAAGCCACATAAACATCTCAGGCCACAGTTGATTCCAAAATAGGGGAGATGTGGGTTGATGTGGCGCTTCTCCATCAAGACCTGAGAAACGCTACTGAGAGAATCACAGAGGCAGAGAAACAACTATCCTCTGTTGAAGACAACATGTTGGACCTCAAAGTCAAAGTCGATCGCCTCCTTTCCCAAACAGCTGAACTGCATAGCTGCACAGAAGATGCGGAAAACCGCTCCTGGCACAACAATCTCAGGTTTGTGGGATCTCCTGAAAGAATGGAGTCCACACATCTGGCCTATTTCTAGACTGCTCCAAGGAAGTGCAAACGAGACGATGATCATACTAAACAGTCAAGCAGAACCTCTGAGCCCTTAATCTGTCCTTCATGCTCATGGTTCCGGCTAGGCTCAAAGTGAATAATGAAAAAAAAACACTTCTTTGAGACCTCAGAAACAGCTTGGGAATGGCTCACAGAAGAAAAACAACTGCACAGACACATCTCTCCCCACCCCCTCCCCACCCTGGGAGGTTAGCAACTATGAACTCTGAAGTAAACCACTGCAGAAAAAGGGTCTGCACCGGGTCTCACAAAAGTGGAGGACATGCATGAGCAGTCTGGCACTCCCTGAGCTCCGGCTCTCCGGTTTCCTCGCCTGGGAGGCCATCATGATCCAAACTTGTTCAAAGTCAGGCTGCCAATATGCTCCAGGATGAACTTGCCGGGCAGGAAATGCCTTTCCATCCCACAATAGCTGACAACTACGAACCGGCCCGAAGATGGGCTGGGCATAATGATAGACCTACATTGGGTGAGGGAACCCAACTGCAACCAGTTGTGTTGCAAACATACAGAAGCTAATGAGCCTATACTATGGAGGGGTACACCACCCCACACCTAAATGATACAATAGTTCTATGTTTTGTTATCAGTGTTGGGGTGATAGATGCTTCTAAGAGGGAAGTATGGGTGGGGTGATGCGAGGGAGAAGGGGTTTCTTTATTTATGGCATTATTTAGTTAATGTCTGTATTTAATGTGTTACATTAACTGTATTGTCTAGATAATGTCTGTATAAAACACAGACATTAACTAAACACTTAACACGTCACACCACAATGTTGCAGCTGCTCCTGATTCCATACAGCAACGCCAGCCCACTGAGAGGTGCTGCCCAACATCAAGTACTCCATCTGTACTTGTTACAACACATCTCCTGTCTCTTCAGATACATCTTGTGTTGGTATGGCGTCTCTCCACATTATGATGTGGAATGGAAATGGTTTCCTGGATCGTATAAAAAGCTCCACAGTGCTGCTGTATGCCCACCGTTTCTTACCCTCGATTCCAATGCTGCAAAAAACTCACTTGATGGGTGGGCACTACCCATTCCTGGCTCACCATGGATTCAACAGAGTTTATCATGTGGGTTACGCCTGGGGTTCCTGGAGAGTGGCGATCCTCCTATGGCGTAGGTTTCCTTTTGTGGTTGCCCAGACATGGTTGGAGCCCAGGGAAGGTATGTCTCCCTAATGGGGACACTGGAGGGTAGACCACTGAAAGTCCTGTGTCTTTATGCCCCACCCACAGCTTTAGACTCCTTTCTAGATGCCCTTGCACTGATACTAGCTAATTTTCCTAGTGGGCCCACATATGTGGGAGGTGACTTTAATGCGAACCTTGACTGCCATAGCAGCCCTCGGTATCTTTCCAGTTGGGTCAGTATGCTGGGCCGTTGTGATGTATGGAAATTGTGGAACCCTAGGGAAAAATGACACACACACACTTCAGCCGCACATGATACACATGCTTGTATTGACATGATGCTCATGCCTGCCACAGACTGCTTATCCATTTCTCAGGTGCAAATCCTTGCACGTAGGATCTCCGATCATGTCCCCTGACCTCCTTCAGATTGAGGCAGTGAATGCTGCAGTGTGTCCTGTATGGAGACTTATTGCATGTTACCTCTAGGAGGATGAATATGCTCACATGGTGGGAGAAGAAATAAAAGCTACTTCAAGGTCAATGAAGGGTCAGTGACCTCAGTAAGTACCTTCTGGGTGGCCTGCAAGGCCAATATAAGAGGCGTCGCTAAAAGTCTAATCAGACAAAAAGAAAAAGTCATATGACTCAGCTTGAGGCGAGAGAGCTCCACTTAGAGGCAGAGGTACCTTCAGACCCTCACGGAGACGTAAACCAACACTCAACACTGATTTGTGTGAAGCTCCACCTTGCATTTTTTGAAGCAGGGAAGCAGCTCTGGCAAAGCCTGCTGCCCGAATACATGGCTGTGGCAATAAAAATGGAAAATTGCTGTATTGACTAGCCTCCCGTCATCAGGCAGGCAGGGTCCTACCAGAGACTATGGACCACCATGGTAAAGTGCATCATACTTCTCATGCTGTAGCCCAGACACCCACCACCTACTACACTCACCTATTCACTGCAGTCCCCCAGATGAGAGTGCCCCCCCTCTGCTGGACAAGGTGCCTCTTCCCAAACTCTCTCTCACTGAAGAACAGGACTTGAACCAGTCTTTCATGATTGAAGAAATTGAAGTTGCTATCTCGGTGATGGCATCTAGGAAGATCCCTGGCCCGGACTGCTACCCCATAGATTTTTAAATTAAATATGGGGATCTCCTCGCTCCACACTTGTTGAACCTTCACAAGGAGTAGGTGAAGGTTGGTTTCATCCCAAGAGATTGACCAAGCCACTATAGTGGTTATACCGAAGACCCTGCCCCGTCTGTGTCCTGTGTGGAGTATCATGCCATCTCCCTTCTCAATTGAAAAGTAAAAATCCTGGTGACTATCCTGGCCTTATGACTCAAACACGTTCTTCAGACCCTCATACACACTGACCAGTGTGGCTTTATGCGGGGGCAAGTGCGAGGCACTGCCTAAGGTGAAACATGGCCCTCAACTGGGCTTATTACTTATAGACTTCCTTGCCCAGGTCTTGAGGCAAGCGTGGGATATTTTCAGAGACTTGTTCAAGTACTCTGCTCTAAACCGACCGCCTGAGTACAAATCAACAGGGTGGTGTCAGATGTCATACCCAAATGTAGGGATCAAGCCTTTTTAGCTCGACCTATTAGATGTGATGCACAAATTAGCAGATGGGATTAGGACACAGGTCAAGAGGAACAAATAGCATTATATGCAGATGATGCCCTTTTATATCTCTTATACCCTGAGAATAGAGGTCCCAGCGGTCTTTGGATCCTCCAGCTTTTTTCTGAAGAGTCTGGCCTGCATACCAATCCCATTAAATAGATTTTAGTACTGCTGTCACCCTCATGGAACTGTGTGGTATGGCAAAACACTATCCCGACACGCAGACTAAGTTTCCGCTATTTAGGTATTCATCCCATGGTGAAATGGTTGTTCAATGTTACTCCTTTTATCCAGAGAGTCACGGTGGATCTCAAAAAGTGTCTGTTCCTCCCTCTAAATGTAATGGACAGGATTGCTTTGTATAAATGATGGTCCTCCATATATTCCTTCACCTTTTTCAAAATCTTCCACAAATATTACCCTGACACTGGTTTCAGGAAAAGGACTCCTTGGCTATAGCCTTTCTGTGGCACAATTAGAAACCAAGTCTGGACTACACCAAATGTCAGTGTGCCCCCTACGATGGCGGTCTTGGCATGACAAACATATTTGTACTATTTAGCTTTGCAGTTATTAATTATAAATGACTAGCTCACTGGAGGATGGTCTGACCCGGCAGACAGGGTTGAGTTTAGCTCTATGGGTTTTTGCAAATTGATGGCAATGCACCTCAGGGTTACGGTCTCCACTACATTGCCAAAAGTGACTTGAATGGTGTTTCTTGGGTGGTGGTCAGCGCTGACTCACATGGGATGGTCTGTTACACTCATGCAACATACATCACTGTGACAAGGCCTGTGGTTGAGAGAGGTGTTGGCATTGGAGGGTTTGGGTCAAAGGGACGTGATTGCCATTACTCAATTGGGATATATATGGTCCGGTACACATATGTACTGTTTTCAAGAACTCCAAACTGCCTGCACACTGTCCGCAACCCAATTCCACAAGTGTCTACAATGGTGCCACTCACTAAATACCCACACTACGCAGGGCACATTCCACCTGGAATTCAGTCCCCCTGAAGCCAAGATCATGATGGGTGTTCTTGGAAGGGGAGTTGTCTCTCAAGTATATTGCACACTTATCATTAATGCCCCCGATGTTATAGGATATCATAGGGTGATGGGAAGAGTGGATAGGCCCACTGGAAGATGATGACTGGAGAGAGGCATTGATGGCTTCTAGGGTCATTATGATATTCTCTATACTAAGGCTGATACAAATATGCTATCTCCATTGTGCATATCTCACTCCAGACCGTCTATATAAGGAGTGTTTCCGATGCTCCCAGATTACCATAAACTTTTACCACATGATCTGGGATTGCTCAGTGATATAACGATTGTGGGAGGCAGCGGTTGCATAACTCTCAACGGTATTGTGGTGGGAGATAGTACTCTCTCTGCTATTGTTGCTACGGGGGCATTTGAGCTGGCGTGGGGCACAAGGGCAGGCTGGGCCTTGATGAGAATGGCCGCCATGGTAGCCAAAAGAGGCATAGCGTCTCACTGGAAAGCCATTGATCTTCCATCAATCACTCAATGGCATTAAGGGATGGACTGGTGCACCCAACAAGAGAAGCCGGTGTACGAGACCAGTGCTGTGGTACCGCCTGTTTGGTTGTCATGCTGGTCCTACACTGGAGCAATACTGCATACAATGATGCATTTAATTAGTAACAGCTGTGGCGTAATGATTGCTATGATATTGACTTGTCATGTTGTTAAAAAACTCAATAAAGTTGTTTGTCGAAAAAAACGTTCTTGGGGATGGAGGGCGGGAAGGGAACTGAATGAATTAATTAATTTACTGTTTAGTTAGTTAAAAGCATAACAAGTTTACATTAAAACAAGTTATAAGAAAGAAGAAAATAAATATGAAAAAGCACTGCTCTTGACCATGTGCAAGGATCAGTTTGTACAATAGTAAGATGGGCAGAGTTATGAACTGTATATAATAGCCTCAACTCTAGCAACCATACCTGTCCACTTCAGGCTGTGGGTAAAACAATTGAAATGCAAAGTGCAATTGTTAATGCCCCCAAAGGGTGTTGGGGGTTGTAAACACGTCAAGCTTGGCCTGTGCGGGGTGCATATTGCAAATAAGAGTCATGGGCGCACGACAGAGGGGACCACTTCCCATGTTAGTGTATTGTGCTTAACTGGGGGCCTTGTGGCACTTTGTCCTCATACAGGGAGTCTCCGTGAAGTAGTCAGTTATCAGTTTTTGAGAGAAGGTGACAGAGGGGGGATCTGCTGGGCGGAGTCGAAGTAGGTCTTCAAGCACTCTGACATATTTGCTACACCTTGATAGGGATCTTGTTTCAGTGTGGAAGAAGCACAGCAGAAGCCTACAGGCAGCAGCAAATTCCCTTCTCTAGATAAATTGGTTTCAGGAAAGAGCTCCTGAAGGCGTTGAGCTTGGGACAACAGCACAGAAGGTGGAACCATGATTTGTTCTTATAATTTCAGAGTCTGCAGGCCCTCTCTTCATCTGGTTGGGCCCATGGGTTGAAGTCAGTCACTGTTAGGCCTGCCAGACCCATCTGTTTATGCCCTCTGTGAGATATGTTTGTGGCTTCCCCTTGAGATAAGATCTTTTCAGGGGAGATAAGATATTTGAAGACTTTAAAGAGTGGGTATCCAGTATACCTGAGGTTATCTTCAGCTGCCTCTTGAGAACCCTTTTCCAGGTTGTATAAGGAATGGCGTAGGGTTGGAGTTCAACGCAGGGCGTACAATTTGTAGAGAAGCTATTGCTTTTTGAACTTGTTGGGGCCAAGGGTTACCGGGGCCTTCAAGTGTCTGTTTTGGACGAGCTGTAAGTGTGTTTGGAGGAGCTTTAAAGACCCTCATATAACATTTCAGGGGAGGTGAACTAATATTTTAAGTTACGCCACTGACGTGACTAACATTCGGATTCTATCTAGAGGGGACAGGATGCAGCAGTGGTGTCCAACCTACGTCTCTCCTATTTAAGTCGCAGGTTGTTTCTGTACGAGGAGTGCAGTACATAAAAAAAACCTAGAGCGAGCATTAGTTGGATATGGCGCTCACTGTGAAAGCCTCGACAGATAAGTACTTTTCAATCTGCTGCTTTTACTGACAGATGATAAAAACCAGGGCCAGGAAAAAGAATGACCTGTACGCTTGGAAAACTCCCCGCTCTGTTAGCACCATTTACACCGCACCTCGCCTGCACAGTTGTTTTTATACTCCAGGCTGTGAGCCCTTACGCTTTACTTTCCTGAACGTGCACGTAGTAATATACCAATGCAGGATCACATACCAGAGCTGGTGGCACAATTAGCCAGAAGCCCATTGGTCAGCTGAAGAACTCCGAGACAGGGCCAACGAATTAGTAATGCTTCAGCCTCCTCAATGCAAACAACTTGTTTGTAGCGCAGCACTAAGTCGAGTTCTGGCATCTCTTCACTCGGATTACATCAAAATGGCGACATGTCTCGACAGTTCAACCAATTAAAATTCAGACCTGGTAATGTCATTTTATGACACTTCTCAGTCTTCCTGTTTTCCACATACAAGCCTTCATTTCTTCCACATGCTGGGGTTTATATTAAACGTAGGCTCACTTAATGCGGCCTATCACATGGAATTCATAAATTAGTTAATAGGTCCTATATGAGATCCCTGTTATGGGGTAAGAAACCATAATTTTACAGTTTGGCACAAGTTATGTTATTTTGTCCCTTCATTGGTCAGCAGTGTTTTACTTGTTATAATTGAGAAGTAAAATAGTAAAATAATAGAACGTTTCAAATGGTTGATGCAGGTTGTCCGTTTATTTTCACCAGAAGCACGTGCACTCTGCATTTTGTACTAAATAAGGGAAAATCAGACAAGAAACAGACACATCACTTCCTCGTTATCATTCACCGAATCAGTAATTTAAGCCGCATATTTTCATTACGTGAATTTTGCCATTCGTTCTACAGAACTGCAAGAATACAATAGTTTCAAGTTCCACCAACTCAAGGAACTGAACGAATTTTGAGCTTCGTTATACTGGGTAATAATAACAAAGTAAGAACGGAGCTTGGACTCAGAATATTGCATCCCACTGACATACGGTCTTAGGTGGCTGACTAGGGCGACCAGGCAATGAGCAGCTGGAGTAGGTTTGGCCTGGGATTCAAAATGGCGCGAGTAGTAAATAAATTACAGTGACCCACATGTGTAAATCGCCACGCCTCAAACTCCAGCAAAATTATTGGGTTGTACTAGATGGGTGCAGGGGGGCACATAAAGGGTTGCCCAGCAGGGTCAGAGAAGGCAACTGCATGAAACAAGCACTGGCAAAGCCAATAGGTCTCACCTAGGCACAATGGGGTTTGGCAATGTGTTTCAGCCATGTTGTACACCAGTGTGGCTGTTGTTTGCCCCGGCTAAAAGTTGGTGGTGTGGAGTGTCGTAGAGTGGATTGGAGTGTCATAGAGTGTCGTAGAGTGGAGTAGAGAGGAGTAGAATGATGTAGAGTGGAATTGCGCAGAATGGCATAGATTATCATAGAGTGCAGTGTTGTAGAGTGGAGTGTTATAGAGTGGGGTGGCGTATAGAGGAGTGTTATAGAGTGGGATAGAGTGAAGTAGTGTCGACTGGAGTGGTGTAGAGTGGAGTGGAGCAGAGTGCAGTGGATTAGAGTGGAGTGAATTGGAGTGGAGTGGATTAGAGTGAATTGGATTGGAGTGAATTGAATCGGATGGTAGTAGAACAGGGTGGAATGGAGTAGAGTGGATTAGGGTGGAGTGGATTAGAGTGAAGTGGATTAGCGTGGAGTGGATTGGAGCAAATTGGAGTGCAGTGGTTTACAGTGGATTGGAGAGCAGAGGATTAGAGTGGAGTGGAATAGAGTGAAGTGAATTAAAGTGGAGTGGATTAGAATGGAGTACAGCTGATAGGAGTGGTGTGGTGTGGATTAGAGTGGTTTAAAGTGGACTTGGTGGGAAGTGATTTGTAGTGGTGTGGATTGCAGTGGAGTCGGGGGAGTGGTGTGGATTAGAGTGGAGTGGAACGTAATGGATTACATTAGAGTGGATTGGAGTGGATTAAAGTAGAGTGGATTGGACTGAATGGAGTAGAGTAGATTAGAGTGGAGTAAATTGGAGTGGATTAGAATAGATTAGACTGGATTAGAGTGGAGTGAATTAGAGTTGAGTGGTTTAGAGTGAAGTGGATTGGAGATGATTAAAGTGGAGTGGATTAGAGTGGATTGGATTGTAGTGGAGTGGATTTGCGTGGAGTGGATTGGAGTGAAGTTGAGTGGAGTGGATTAGCGTGGAGAGGATTGGAGTGGATTGAAGTGGATTGAAGTGGAATGGACTCCATTTGAGTGAATGGAGTGGAGTGGATTGGATTGGATTGGAATGGATTAGAGTGAAGTGGAGTAGAGTGGAGCGGAGAGAAGGGCAAAACAAATGCACACACAAGGAGTTGTCCTTGCACAATTACTGTAAAGTACAAAGCTCCTGGTACTCTGCCCCCAGAACTTACAAAATTTAATGTGACCTTCTGTAATTCATCTTGTGCTCATGTAAATCGCTCCAAAACTTTCAGGTTGGGTCTATTTTGCAGTATAAAAAACTGTAAAAAAAGAAGAAATGCTACCTCATTCACAGCCCAGGCAGCTGACTGACACTAATTAAGAGAAATCAATTAGTACTTCGTCCATGCACCACACAAAGAGCAGAAGTGAAGTAGGAACTGACGCCTGCATCGTGCTGATGAATTAGAAGGCAGTTAAGAAGAATGACCATGATGCTGATGAATAGTAAGTAATGGGTGGCCTCAAGGCCCTTTTTGCAAACAATAGTGTCTCACAAGGGAGACCACAAGTGCTGGCACATGGCTCATGTAGGCTGAATGCTAAAAAAGAGTACACTGCATGTCTGGCTAAAGAGGGTACAAACGGGGTACCAGGAGCGGCCCTGACAAGAATGGTTGAATCTCCACTGCTTCTTTCCCCTCCCCACTCTATCCCTCTCTTTCCATCCATTCTCTTTCCTTTTCACCTCTCTCCCTGCACCCTCTCAGATCTCTTTTTCACTCCTCACTCCATTCCCCTCTCTCTCTTCCTGACTTTTGAAACTCCAGGTGTCTTCTCCAATTAACTTTAGGGAGCTGGGAAAAGTGACAGAGCACCAACAGATGTGTTGTGCTTTCAAAATCAACTTCCAGTGGCTCTGGTCTGCCAGGGAAATGCCTGCTTGAAAAAAAGGCTAGGCCCACCTGGGTACTCAGCATGACTAAGGGTGTGCACAGCACTGGCTTAGGGTGTGCAGGGGGTGAAGGAGGGAATGATGGATCTGTGTAGTTCACTGTAGGGCATCACTTTTAAACACAATATTATAGCCCCCTACTGTAGTTGAATCCTTCTAAAACAGACAGATTGAGTCCATGGGTCTTCCAGAAAAACACTACCACTGCTGTACAACATAGTATTAATTACAGGAATGGTGATCCACCAACAGCAGTAGAAGGCAATAATCTGTAGATAAAGTTGTATTTCCACATGCATCTGACTTCAGTTCTGGACCTTCAATATATTAAGAATTTAAGTTATGAACAGATCATGCAGGTCCCTTATACTGTGCATTTTATTGTTCCACATGCTTTTTACAGTAGTGAGGGACCTCATTTGGGCGTTGCCCCTAACGTCCTGAGCTCTGAAATGTGCTTCAACAACTCCCACTGTCTGTCTTGTGTGGTCCTAGAGATATCTGACCTAACCTGTAAAGACCATTCTCTTCTCTAAAGTTGCCAGATTTTAAGGCTACAGATAAACTCTTTTCCTTCAGCGAGTATGATTTGAAATTTACCAGGATTTTCCTCCGGTTTTAACTATTTGGTTTCTTAGCAAAGGGATCTCGATGAATCTTCTGCATTTCAGCCTCAAGCTCTAATGGGTAGATGGAAGGGATTAACTCTATGAGCAGGTTTATCATGAAGCTCTTAAGGTCTTCTCCCTCCAAACCTTCTGGAACATTTAACACCCTAATATTACTGTCCCTTGCATTGTTTTCTAGAGATTCTATTTTATCTCAAAGTTCTTTCTCCCCTCTCTTTAGTGCTCACATTTCTCTGTGAATAGCTTCGACCTCTTTAGTAAGCTCTTCTATAGAGGCTTCTATAGAAGAGCATCCATCACTCCCACTCTATCCTTTAGGTTATTTATTTTAACCTCTGAAGTGTCACATACCTCCTTTATTCTTTATTGATTTTTTTCTGATATTGTAAACTTGGCTCTGATCTCCTCTGTTAAGTTTACTAGAGCACTTTCAATCTGTAGCTGACTTCCAGAGCCTAGGGACTAGGAGCTTGAGCTTTGCAAATGTGCCCCTTGAAGCTGAGTTTGACCACCACTTTTCTTGCAACCCCCTATCAGCAGCTAACAACACCATGGTTGTGCCATATTTACACTACGGCACACCATGGCGGTTGTTAGCATAATAGCATCAATATTTTTGACGATATTGTGGCGCTTTGCTACACTAGCATCAAAAATGTCAACGCTAGTGCAGCAAAGCACAGTGAGGCCAATTGAATATAATGGGTGCTTCATTTTATTGCCTGCTCTGAGTAAACATTAAAAATGATGGAAAGAAATGGCACAGTGAAATGTTATAAATCTCACTGTACCATTTTTTTGGGCCTCCCTGCTCCGGAATGCCCCCTTGCATACTTTATGCCTGCCACAGGCATAATGTGGCACAATGCTTTACAAAGTGGTGCAATGCGTGCATTGCACCACTTTGTAAATATAGTGCAGCAGGAATTGCCCCCTTAGTGCCAAAAAAATGATGCTATGGCGGCGCTAACGTGGCGCAAGGGGCTTGTAAATATGCCCCTTCATATGTTAGTACTTATAATGTATTGCTGGCTCTTATGCTTCCCAAGCTCTCCCCAGGATCCTGCTTATCTGCCTCCATATTGATATTGCCCCCTTCTGACTGTTCAGTCTCTGCCTGCCGTTTAGATTGCACCTTTAAAAAGGACCTTAAGGAGGGGGCAATCTTAGAGTGCTCTGCTAGTTTAATTCCGCTGGCCAGAGATCCTTTAGACTACTGTCCATCTTGTGGCCAGAGTGAAGCCAATGCAAAACTCAAATTCACACAATAAGCAGTCTGCCACCCTGTATCTTTTTTGCTCCGCTTGTTCCCTACCCTCTTCTTGATAAGACACTGTAAAGAAGGAGAGACCTGAGGCAGGTTCAGTGCCATTTTTACAGCTTCAACCTCAGAAAGTATGCTCTTATTTCTATGGGCGTATCTATTTTTGGCAGCCCCCTGTTCGACTTCCACAGATACTCCAGCCCCCGATTTAACTAACCTTGCCCCCTTAACTTCTGCTTACAGCGAAAGTTTGGGAGACACATGGGACTTCTTTTCTCTGGCTGCCCTGACTCTTCATACTGAGCTTATAATGTTCCTACTTTCCTCCTCTCTCTTTTCTTCCTCCGGCCAGAAGCTTTGTTGGAGAGACCCACCCAGTGTTGACTCTACTCGGTGTGCCCCGGAAGCAAATATGCTCCGAGGCTCACCTGTCCCCAGGGAGCATCACTGCTGCCTCAGATCACAGCCCGGTGTAACCTCGCTCCAGAGAAGGATGCATCCCTCCAGACATTTTTTGTGTAATTCTAGCTTGCAGTAATTTAATTAGAGCTGCAAATGTCTTTGCAACTGGATGTACACCTTGGCTATATGATTTGCTCTTGCAACATTGATTACTTGAGCACGAAATTGTATGGTCATTATGCAGAGCAGATCTCTCACATCTTTTTTATAGAAGAGGGCCGACCTGCACTTTCAACTTTCCTATTGATAAACTCTGCTTGTGAGTGCAAGGACAATGGAAAAGCCTAATACTTGACAATACTGAACGTCCCAAGTTTGCTTTTAGTAAGGCTGGAATACTACTGACAGTTCATTAGAGGACTTCAACTCAGTCCAAGCTTATTCTTTGTGACAAGGGAAAAAATATGCTTCATGAGGATGCTGCATGGTGGGAGCAGTGAGTAAGTGGACTCCAGCTAGCAGAGTCACCTAGTTGCCCTTCTCCCGCCTACTTCTCCATTTGTCCATTGGTGTCAGGGAGAAGGAATGCCCTCTGCATGGTAAACAGGTGTGTACCCCTGCCCCAAGTGCCTGCCTGAAAGTGAAATTGCTATTCTGACTTTTGTTTTCGGCCGTGTTGTCACACAAATCTTACTTGTGCACAGAAGCATAGGCTTGTCCATGACAATGTGAAGTTCAGGGCCTATCCTGTGACCTGGAGGGATACATAAAACGTCTTTATAGATTGCAGTGGGCTACTGTCCATACCCTCAGTGTTGTGGTAAAGGTAGCAAGGTGCCTTTGTGAATTTATCATGTTAACAGACCTTTTTCCTGGATCAATATGAGGGCAGTCTACTGACCCCACTTGTGTAAAAATCTATTGTGATGTGAAACCCAGAATCTGACCCTAACATCCTGTCCACATGTTGAGTGTTTCTGTGTCTGTGCAGTGCATCTGAGGCACTTGCATGGTAGTAGGACTCTGTGTTGTGAGTCTGAACACTATGGCCAACAGTGTTCATTTTGATGCCCTTAGTTTAGCATGGCACAAGATGGCTGATGAGGACAGTTTTCTCCAGACCGTGGACGTGAATTGCCTGCATTCCTGTGGTCAAATGGTGGAGAGTGAGACAATGAGGTGAAGAGACAGAGACAAAGCTCGTTTTAGAAATTCCATGAGGACCTTGTTAGCACAGGACTGCTCATTAGTTTTTTATAAACACTGTCAAGTGGTAGATAGTAGGGGTGAAGGATTAGACTGGTTCAAGGTAAGGGTGTTTCTAGGCAGAAGCTGTCCTTTTACCATTTTCTGGTTGTTGCTTCAGAAGGATGATGACACTCAGGTACAGAAAACTCACAGTTCACTATGCCCACATTTTGGAAAGTGGTGCTTGGAGCCACCTCTATTGCTATCTGCTGTGAAAGACATCCCTTTCCACAAAGGCTGTTTCTGGGTAGCAGCCTGAAAATGACATCTGCAAGAGAACCTAGCCAATCTGGTTCTGAAACTTCAGAGAGCAGATTCTCATTCCCTGTCTAGAAGATGTATATAAAAATTGGAACCAAATCAACTCGCTTTATCCCATTTCCAATTAAGAGAGTGCATCATGGGGCACTTCAAGGATTGTGGTGTGACCAGGTCTGGTGTCTGCCTGATCGCCCAGAGATGTGGTAATATGACCATATGTCTTCACTTTCTGCTAGAGGGTATGAGGTTCTGCTTAGAAATATGAGAGCATGTGTGCCTGCTGAAGGATGGAAGGAGTTTTTCTGGCCCTGTAGGGTGAGAGACTATCCAGGGGGAGAAGCCCAGCATATTAGGGATGTGGGAATAACCTAAGAGAGATCAATTGACAGAGAGCATGGGCCGCTGTAAACCAAGTGTGGAATATGGGTCCTGGGTTCCATAAACAGTTCTCATCATGAACCGTATCAAACATGTTATGAAAAGCAATCACTGACTGAAATCGACAGTCTGCTATGACTGAAAACTAGTGCTGCCATCATCAGAGCCTGAGTGCTCCTATACTGCTGATATGTGCAATCTAATTGGCCCAGAGGCAGCGATTATCATGACCATCTGCAAAGTCAAGATTGGGCAGTTAGTGTCCCCCCAATCCAACGCTGAAGGAGGTCACAACTTCAAAGACAGAAAACTGCCAGTGGAAGCTGCCACATTGAGTTCACTGAAGTGTCCCCATCGTAAGTGAAGACTCAGCCCGACAACTCCAAAGCTGCCATTGGAGCTGAACCACTGTTTGCATCACTCCAGCAACTGTCAAGACTCCATCTACTGAAAGCAGATGACTGCTGGGCTGCAGAGCCTGTACGAATGAAAGACTAATAAGTGGGTGGAAGCCTGCTGCATGAACTAAGACTTTTTCATGCTGCTATTGCACAGAAGAAAAAGCAAACTGAGATGTTGACAGACATATTCCATAGGGGTGATAGAGTGACTGCAGCTGTACCTAGACAGTACACTCCTCCTTTTAGAAGCCAGGGATGACAAACACTAGGGTGATCTGTTGGCGAGGAGTGAATACAGAAGTGTATAACACTTAGACACAATCAAGCTTTCAACACTGAATTACATTCACCCTAATTGCACTGTCTAATATTCAGTAGTGCTGAATGACCAAAATACATTCTTTAACTCAATAGGTTAGCTCTGAGCTGGACAATAATTTAATGTGCCTGCTGTTTGATTGTGGAGTTCTGAGATTGTACCCCCACACCTCATCCTTGAGAATCCTATGACTGTTTATCCTCACTACCCTGAGACTAAAGTGTGGAAAAGATTTTACCTGGGCCAGTGAGCAGAGCCATAATTCGATGAACTCCAGGACACCAGTGGCAAACAACCTTAAACACCATATTTGGGACCCTACAGCCCCTTTATCCCTTGTAGCCCCTCAAACAGAGCCTGAAAGTGTTGTTTTAATGAAATTAAGTTTAAAATGTTAGTCTTGACACATTTGAGGGTGTAGCCATCAACTCACATTGATTAAAAAAGTGACCCTTATTTGGAAGATACAGTCATGCAGTGCAATTTTTTCAATGTAAAAATCTCCCTTTCAGCATAAAGAAAAATAGAGTGAATCCGGAGCCTTCTCCTCCTCACTGAAATTACAATAAGGAAAGACAAATACATATATTCTATGCATGCATTCCGATATAAGCCATATTTAAGGGCCTACATCAGAATTGTGTGTGTGTGTGTGTGGGTATGTGTGTGTGCGGGTGTTTATGTGTGTGTGTTGATTTATGCACACACAATAGACTCATTTGGTGATGTCCCTGCTAGGCTTCTGTGAAGAATGAAGAACTCTTACAACATTTTAAATGAACTAATCTGGCTCCTAATGGTTGTTTTGCAATTAATGTTGCTTTGATGTGCACATACTACATGCATTATCTGTTCATAGATTACATTCTTAATATATTGAAGGTCCAGAACTAAAGTCAGATGCACGTGGAAATACAACTGCCTGTATATACAGATTACAGACTTCCACTGCTGGTGGTGGATCGCCATTCTCATCATTAATACTATGTTGTACAGCAGTGGTAGTGATGTTTCTCTGGAAGACCAATTGACTCATTCTGTCTGTTTTAGAAGGATTCAAATACAGTAGGGGCTATAATATTATTTGTTTAAAAGTGATACCCTACAGTGAATCACACAGATTCATCATTCCCTCCCTCGCCTCCTGCGCACCCTAAGCTATGCTCTGCACAAATCGTTAGTCATGCTGTTTACCCAGGTGGGCCTGGCCTTTTATTCAATCAGGCATTTCTCTGGCGAGCCTGAGCCATTAGATGTTGATTTTGAAAGCACAGCACTTCTGTTGGTGCCTCTGTTACTTTCCCTGGCTCCCCAAAGTTACCTGGAGAAGGCACACAGGCTTTCAAGAGACAGGAAGAAAGAGAGGGGAAGGGAGTGAGGAGCAAAAAATAGATCTGATAGGGTGTAGGGAGAGAAGTGAAAAGGAAAGAGAATGGATTGAAAGAGAGAGAGTGGGGAAAGGAAGGAAGCAGTGCTGATTCAACCATTCATTCTAGGGGTGCTCTTGGTACCCTCTGTGTACCCTGTTTAGGCAGACATGCAGTGTACTCCTTTTCAGGCTGCTGACAATTGAATGACTGGTGGGGAACATGGTGGCCAGCTGAGAATGCAGGTCAGGTGCCCTTGAATCCTCTTACATTCAGAGTTGCAAAATGTACGGAATGCAAGACATATTACTACCTTCGGGTCTGCTGTCTTGGATCCCTGCAACTGGAGTGGGCTGCAATATGTTACCATTTGGGACTACTTTATTCAGCGCATACAGTCCTGATTGGGTCCTCAGCAAACCCTAAATGCAGGCTGTACGCAGGCATAGTGTATTCAGTAATCACACATTTGCTGTGTTGTGGTTTCCATTAGAAGCTGGGGTGAGGTTCTAGAGAGTCAGAGACACCAGTGTTTCTCCAAATCACTCAAACACAGCCTGCTTATTCCCGTCTACAGCACAGCCACTGGGGATGCTTCAGATCTCACTCTTTCCTGGACACAGAGGCTTACCTTGGTTAGTATGACTGGTTGGGTATTAGTTTCAGATTTGCTGACAATCGGGCTGGCACATCATGTTAAAATGCATTATATGACAAGCAAGGCACACAAGGGAGGCATAAGAGGCAATGGAAAGAGAGAGGAATGTTGATTGTTTGGTGGACTAAGTGAGAGTAAGTGCATTATTTTGGAAATAACCAACATTTTTTAAGTCTTTCCAAACAGACCATGTGTGTTTTTGTCTGTGTGTGTAGAGATTCCTGGTGAAATCCAACAGACACCTCACCATACCCGACTGAAAGCCCCTGCACCCAACTATTTGTCACAAAATACATTTATCAGGGGTGTAACACCCCACAAACACACCCTGACGCTATGCCCCTGGCTGGACAGCCTTGCATCATGCACTTCCTGAGGGGTGGCAGGCTTCTTCCCTCTCTTAGAAGGTAAGCAAGATTCTGTGTGCTTCAGGGTGGGTGCACTGCCCCTCCAACAGGAAATCCAGACTTATGGTGATGTCTCTCAGTTCTGAGAGACTGGCTGTCTGGTAAACACCAGTCCTGATTGCACAGCAGTCCTTTGATACTCTGCATTGCACTCTCTTCCTTGGTCATAAAAGGACTTATAACTGGAACAATTAGGTTGTTTTGGGTCCCACTTCTATACACAACTTTTAGACATGGTAGTATGGATCCATTTCTCAGACTGTCTGAATGGCTTTGGTGGTTTCTTCTTCCAAGTGTGCTTCCCAGGCAGTTCTCCAGTTACAGTCTTCATGTAGAGTGACGCTTCTCACCCCAGATAGCACTGGGGTTACCTATTCCTGGAGCACCTCAACCGAGAGACAAAAGAAGTGTGAGGTTTCTGCACATGGCTGTCATCAGAGCAGCTAAAGAAGTAATCAGGGATATACACAAGGACAAGCATCACTTAGAGACTTCTTCACCTTTTATAAGAGATGGGAAGACTAATCAGCAGCTCTTTGCTAATCCAAATTCTCTCAATATGAATAAAGACAGCTCTATTTGTAGTCCACAGTTCATTATCAAGGTCACCTAACTCCAGCTACAGGAATACAAACAATACACTTCCACTGCCTGGAAGCAAAGTCCTTACCCATTACCTAAGGGTAGGACTGACTGGACTCGAGTATTCTGGCTTACTCATAATATGCATGTGTTAGACTTGCTAACACACAGGTACGCTTAACCCATACTTGATGTGACATTGAAAGGGTCTGAGCATGCATACAGAAGAACTTTACATAGGGAGCCAGTTAGGCCTCAAACTTCACTATCCAGATAGGAAGGTTTGGTCACAGTGTTAGTTCTCTTAACCACTCTAGGCTGCCACCACTCTATGCATTATGCTTATGATTGGGACAGTGGTAATTGTCAGTACTGAGGACATGTCGAGGCACCGCACTGGTTCCCAGAACAGGACCACTCGTAGTCATGGACCAGCCTTGACCTCTGCACTCACAATTAGACTGGTATGATATCAGGCCAAACAAAACAAAAAACAGGATACTAGATATACACACAGTTGACACTCAGGGCAGGGGAACATGCCCATATGACATTCAACACCCTTTCTCATCCCCACAAACATATATTCCTACACTGGCAGCTCCTCCGTTTGGGCAGAGAAGCATCATCCCTCTGCCAGCTGCGGCAGCTGCAAAACCTATTAAAGGTTTCTTATTGTTTTCTTTAAAAGGGGCAGGGCCATGGGGGTGATGTGCATTGAGGGGGAGTGATCAGCACTCCTCCTTCACGGCACGTGTGTTTGATCGGCCGTCTTGGCAACACAGTTGATGGGGTGGAGAGAGCCTGCACAGGCTCCAAGTCTGCCTGGGAGCGCCCTGGCTGGACACTCCCAGCCAATCCTGACGCTGCTCTAAGCAGTGTCAGGATTGGCACAGGGCAGGCTGGGAGCCTGTGCCTGCAGAGGCAAAGGAGTGTCGAGGGACAGAGGAGTGGCAGAGGAGGTAAGTGTTTTTTTATTTTATTTTATTAAATTTGGGCCCATATTTATACTTTTTAGCGCCGCATTTGTGTCTTTTTTTGACTCAAAAGCGGCACAAACGTACAAAATACAATAATATTTTGTAAGTTTGCGCCACTTTTGCATAAAAAAATAATGCAAATGTGGTGCTAAAAAAGTATAAATATGGGCCTTAGGGGTATATTTATACTCTGTTTTCACCTAATTAGCGTCATTTGTTTTTTACTCTAATTCGGTGCAAAACTAACTCCATATTTATACTTTGGTACTAGACCCGTCTAGCACCAAATGTATGGAGTTAAAGTCATTTTTGGACGTGGAAACCTACCTTGCCTTAATGAGATGCAAGGTAGGCAATCCTGTGCAAAAAATGACTCTATGGCCTTAACGCCATATTTATACTCCTGTGCAAAAATGGTGCACGGGAGGGAGGTGGGGTCAAAAAATGGTGCAAAGCTTGCTTTGCCCCATTTTTTAATGCCTGGGTTTTGGCAGGAGTTATGGGACCGGTGGGCCTATTTCAATGGTGGATCCTTGTCCCCTGTGCTGGCCATTGGGTTGGTGGGCATGACTCCTGCCTTTTCCAAGGCAGGAGTCATGTGGCATGGTAGGTTTAGCGCCATAAAATGATGCTAATCTGGTTAGAGTCATTTTATTTTTTTGCTTTAACCTGCCAATCTTCATTTTTTTGGTGCACCATTTTATAAATATGGTGCCTGGCTGGTGCACAGAAATGGTGCAAGCCAGTGCAAAACTTTTTGGTGCAAATCTGCATTAGTGCAGTTTTGCACCAAAAAGTATAAATCAGGGCCTTAGTGTTTATTTCCTCCCGCCTTCCTCCCCGTGCCTCCCGCCCCTTCAGTGGCCCTCAAGCTGCTATTGCATTCCTAAGTTATTGATATTGACCAAAAAGGGAAAATCTTTGAGTTTATACAGATGACATGTTCCAAGTGTTGATATTTCTCTTCCGCCTTGACCACACAGGAACAGTTCAGTGAAAAATTTAAACTCAAATGTACCTTTCCTTTCTGATTTGATTACAGATGTAAGAGCACTGAATAGCAAGGGCCTACATTGTTATGAAAACGGGAAAAACATGCGAACTTGAGTTTGGAAAGATGTCGAATAATCTTCTCTGGCAACCTTAGCTTGGTAACACAGTGGAATATAGCAAAGGTATTTATTCTGATTCTTCCTAAAGGGGCAGCCAAAGCATAGCATAACCCACAGACCTTCACCACCTACAATTGTTTTATTAGCAATCAATTCATTCAAGGCAAACAAAACCTATACATTCTAATTTCAATCAGTGTCCAATGTTATCTGCACTTAGAAAAATACAGATCTTGCAAGTTTGCTTCCCTAATATAAATGTGTACCATAAAACATACCTAGGACCTGCATCAGGAAATGATTGCGAGCCTGGAGGGCTCTCATGGCCACTCACGAGCAAAGAACATTGAGATCCTCTTTTTAATTACACACCTCAGAATTCAGAACCAAGAGTCATTTCGCCGTACATTGACAATCAGATCAAAACAGGGCCCTGCATGACCTTTTCTCACATAATTGGACGTCAGTCCAGTCTCACACATCATGACATTTTACGGCGATACAAAAATTAGCTTCTTGTTACAGTGCTTTGCTTTGTTTTTATAGTTGATGACACGAGATTGAACAACTATAATAATGTTAATGTTTAACTATACAAATAGAGGATTCTTAAGGAGCAGATTAACTCAAGTAACCATCACAACATCCAAACTATTGCACCTCAGAGAACCAAAGCATAATAAAGCCCGGGACACTTTATTGGAGGACTGGGCTCTACAGTGTTGTTTAGGAGACCACAGACCACACAGCAAAACGTATACTTCTGGCAAAATGGTGTCAGGAGGACTCATCTATAAGATTTTTTCCCAGGAATTTCTCCACTTGCCAGAAATATGTTTCCCTCGAGGTTCACATTGAATATCATTTGTTAAGGATAAACACGTTTTACTACCGGATAATGAGCTGTGCTGTGCAAATGGGATTTAAAATTTCTCATCAGTCATTAGTATTTCAACACAAGTTTATTTTTGACATAAAATAACTAATTACGTTTAATCTACACAGGCAGTTTCCCATAGATTTGCATTATTCTGTCTCTCAATGTTACAGTAACATTTTGTCATGATGTTTTCGCATTTTAGATTTATCTAAACAATGCAAACCAATTTAGCAGTATAAATGTAAACTGTAGCTCCTCGTGAAATTTGAAACCATTCACCGTGTTTCATTCATTCACATATTTATTGGTCCTGCAAGCTCTGATGTAACATTGACAGGCCACCTACTGCAAACTACGGTATTACAGCACATCTTGCTATTTGTACTGTAACTAAATTACAGGTTTTAAGATCAAGTAGAGTGTTTGGTTTTATGCTAGTCACTGTATATTGTTGTGTACTAATTTATGATTTAGACACACTATGAAAGTACACTATTTAGTTTCTTCAAGTCAATCAAATAATACCACATAATTCAAAAGTGAAAAATTGTAAAACCAAAAGTAAACCACCCCTGACAAATTCTCAAACACTGATTATAAATATGTTTATTAATAGAAAGGTAGGGGCATGTTTGCAAATGCCAACACAAGTCGTGCACAGGCACTATACAAGTCATGTAACTAGTGTGTATTTATGAAGGACACCTAGACCTATATTTATACTTTTTTGCATCGCTTTTGTGATCAAAAAAATGATGCAAGTGTGGTGCAAAAAATATGGGTCTTGACCCTCCCAAGTCTCTTGTGTAGCAGCTAGTTTCTATTATAATTATGAATAACATTTTCAATTTTTTTTTACTTTGTGGAAATTAACTTTATTTGTGTCTGAATGTAATTCATCCAGTTAGACCTCCCACTATATGAGGACATGTTAAATTATTTGCAGGCTTATGCTATATTTTAGAATACTACAAAAGCCAAATATATTTTAAGGTTTTAAGGTTCTACTGTGCCTGTTTGATGTATCTTCAGTCACAGCTTTATGCAGCTCCTTTTACAGCCTTAACATATCAGATAGAAAAAGGAGAAAAAGGTCAAAAAAGACAAAAAGAACAAAATGAAATACATAATGGGAAATCACTCAAAACTCAATTTTTGGTTTGCCCATCGAGTTCCCATGTGGCACGAAACCACTGGCTGTGCCTCAAAATTATTGTTCTTTAACCAATCTAGCCCCAGGGGGGAATGATATTGTAAATGTCTGTAAATTAAATTTCATTCATCATCTTGGCCCTCATTAAGATGCTGGCAGTCTTCAGACCATGCAGATTACAACCATGTTCTCTGCCAGCCTTTTCATGGCAGTTGTACTGACATGAAAAGGCTGGCAGAGAACAGGTGCAGGGGCCACGGGGGGCCTGCACTGCCCATGCCCTTATCATGGGCTGTGTCTGGGTCCACCTGCCCAGCACCATCACAATGTTCACTGTCTGCTGTGCAGACAGTGAACATTGCGAAGGTGATGGTGTTCCCTGCGGCAGCAGCATTGCCGCCGGCTCGATTACGAAACTCCTAAATGGGTCCAGCGGGGAGGTAGCCAGTGTGGCGGTAACCTCCCCATCGGAAGTTCAGCGGACAGTCCGCCGAACTCCTAATGAGGCCCTATGTGCCCACAAATCAAATTAATAAAGACCAATATCTCAGATCATTTGGTCTTCATATCCCAGCTCTTTTGCGTCACACAATAGGTGGAGCTCCACAATGGTCATCCAATAAAGACACAAGGATTGAGTCTGTCCACGACTTGGCCCCACTCTGCATCAACAAAAAATAAACAAAGCAACATATTAAAACACCTCATTAATATATACAGATCAATTTACATAAGAACAAGCAGCTAAATGAATAACAGCAAGAAAGA
This sequence comes from Pleurodeles waltl, assembly GCF_031143425.1. Lineage (NCBI taxonomy): Eukaryota > Metazoa > Chordata > Amphibia > Caudata > Salamandridae > Pleurodeles > Pleurodeles waltl. The sequence goes on along the minus strand of NC_090438.1, from coordinate 584,842,695 downwards.
TAGAAACAAGCTGTAAAAGGAGCACTGGTATATTTTTTTGGGTCATTATAGTTATCTGTCACACCTTGGGAGGCCCATTAAAGGGATTTTTGTCCCCCTTCATTGCAAAAATGATGTTGTGGTTGTTTATGATCGAATAAGTAATGATGTTTCCAAGATGGGTGCAGCATTTGTACCATTTAGTTTTGTCTGTCATTTATGTTGATGCTTTATTGTGTAATGGACTTTTTAAAGGTGCCACTGGGAACATATTAGCTCAGCCTGTGACCAAGGTGGCTTGACTACCGAAACAAATTGGGTTCGGTGTAAGCTGCATCTCAAGAATAATAAAAATATGCATTAGCACTGGTGCAATAGTGGATTTGCTTTTCTAGTGAGTGCAAGTCACTCTCTATTGAGAGAGTGGTGGTTTGATATAGCTATTACGTAATGGTGGTCACCAAGAGATAGCTAGTTTCCTTTGAAAAAGTGTTTTTTGACTTGCCTATATCTTTGGCACTGCTTGACAAATCTTTCCCAAGAATCTTGTTATGCATGGAAAGGTTCGGGGTGATGTGTCAAGCAAGGGCGAAGAAAAAGGGGGGCTCAAAAACTTGCATTTGCATGGTTAACTCCCATTGACCCTTTAGATATGCCTGCAGCCCGAATTACACCAAATTTGGCAAAAAGGTAGCTCTTGGTCCGCAGATGAGCCTTTTTCTCATTTGGTGTAAATCTGTTCAGTAGTTTTGGAGAAATTAAAGGAAATCCAAATTTGGCTATTTAGGGTCGCAACAACTTTGTGAATACTGGCGATCTTGTGCAGAGATCTGTTTGGCTGCCAGCACTTCAACCAGGAAGTGTTGGCAGCCATGTTGAGTCTCTAAAATAAATGTAAGAAAAAGAAAACAGGGAAGCGTATCTTTACCCTACCCCACTAGCCTTGGTGCAGGGATCTCCCAGCCTCCCCTCCCCCCCCCACCCCCAGGTTAAAAAGTATTTTTTTTTAAAAACGAGACAAAATCATGACTATCTGTGAATTTCACCCTGATTTTGTCTTTAAAAAAAAAGCAAGCTCGGTCTCCTGCGCTTGCTTCTTTTTCATTTTGCCCACAGGTGGCCAGGTCCGAGGGGCATATTATTTTAAAGAGGAGGCACATGGGTCTCTCTCCTAGGGTTTACTGAAGCCCCAGGGACCGTCACCTCTCCAGGGTTTTACTTATAAATTAGGCAGGGGGCCACATGGCCCCCACACCACAGGGGACCACCACCTCATGGGGTAAAGCTGTCAAAAATATAAGGGGGGTCTATTGACATCCCAGGGTGCCCGAAATGGGCACCTCCCCGGGTCTATAAAGAGACAGTGTACCGGGGACAGTGCAGCCACCCTCCGCCCAGGGTAATAAATGCCCCCGGAACTTGGCCCATCTGGGAACTTTCTGATTACAAAGCACGGGAGCCCGCGCTTTGTTTTTTTTTATTTTATGAAAGATCCACTGTGGATCCAGCTGGGACACCTTCTTGCACATAAACAATCATTCCTCTCAATGTAGACACCCTCGCATCATGGTGCAATGGTGCCTGCGTTGGCAGCTAAATTTAGGGCCGCACAGGGGGAAACACAGGGGTGCACCATGTTTGAGTAAATTCAGTGCATCTCTGTGTTTCTAAAGTGATGCAGCACGGTGCTGCAACTTTTGGCGCAGCACCGTGACGCACCACTTTTTAGCAAATCTGGCCCTTTGCTTTATGACTTTGAATTGCATTGAACTATACATTGACTACTACATTCATGTATTGACTAATAATCAATTATTAATTTGATTAATCTTAATTTGTAACTTTGCTAACCCTTTTCTAAACCTTTATGGTTTTGAAATGTAACCACCCTCTTTCTTCCTTCCTTGAGGAGCATAATGTTTTTGATGCTATGGATATTAGGCCCGGGAATAGAACTCTGCTCTGCAGGTGGAGTTTGCAGAATTCCGGCACCTCGCGCTATGCAGAATAGCGCGAAGTTCCCAAATTCCGCTTTCTAGTGCAGAAGAGAGTTAATTCGCTCACACGATGTTGGGTTTTGGCACTCTCTTGTGAGTGCCATAATATTCCAGGGCTGCTAGCGAGGGCGTGCAAGACTGTGCATTTGATCGCGCTGCTTCTGGCAATGCACGCTAGACTTTGTGTTTACTCGCTCTGCTTCCAGGTGTGACAGCTCATAAAACAGTCCAGCTTGTGAGTGGAAATGAACCTGGAGTAGATTTTCTGCTCCAGATACATCTAAATCTAGTCAAAAAGTGTTTTTTGAGTGGATTTTCTTCTCCAATGGACCTGTCAAGTTATTTTTCAGATTGAGAAGCCTTTTGTTTCCAAACAGTTAGGAAATGCCCCAGAGACTCTAACTTCCTGATCCTGTCCAGTAGGCTCCTCCCAGGGCTTTTTCCATTTCCTGCTCACTTTTCAGTTTGATTTTGAGGTGGAAGGATCACTCTCTTGGTCTCCTGGATGTCCCTTTGGATTTAAGGACTTTGTTTTTGTGAAATCACACAAGTAAGTTCCAAAACTCTTGAATAAGGGTGTTTTTTGTTTGCTTGGGCATGCACCAATATTTCTTTGTACTTTAATTTGATGTTAAAAATGTATAATGGTGGATGGCCTGGAGTTCAAGTATAGGCCTAGTTATTTATTTCACATTTCATTGCTTTTTCATTTTTTGTAAAGGAAAATAGTTGCTAAGCTTAGTAGTACCTGTCCTTTTCTACATGTTTATAACATTTGCAATATTATTTTGCTATGTGGCCTAGATGTCCAAAGGGGCATCAAGCCAGTAGGCCCAGTACTACTAGTCATCAGTGGATGAAATAAATATATCAGTGTTATATGTTTTAAAACTTCATTTAGGGCAGGGATGGCATTGGATTAAATTATAAATGTTGTGTAATGTTTGCATTTTTGTTTTGCAAAACATTTATATGCTGTGTGGTAATATTTGTGGCATAGGAGGATGTATGTACTGTTGTTTTGAAATTTGTATAGCTTAATTCATTTTCATGTTTTTCATTGCTGAATTAACCTTAGTGTTTCTTCAGTGTTACCACCATGCCTCCTTATAGCCAGTGCGTGTGTGTGTGTGCTTTTGTGTGTATGTTATCGTCCACCATGTGTTTTTGCTCTGCTGTGTGACCAGGGGAAATTTTGTGTAGTCGATGTCCATAGGCTTGCATGTGGTCTTTGTTCTCCATGCCTCCTTGTTCACTGTTGTTGTTTCACCATGTGGCTTGTGGTCATTTTCTGCATCCAGCCAGTGTGTCTTTGCCTTAGGCTTGCATGTGCTCTTCTTTGTTCTCCTTGCTCCTTGTTGTTGCTGTTTGATCATGTGGATGGCACCATTTTGTGCATGCAGCCAATGTTCCATTGCCATAGGTTTGCATGTGGTATTTCTTTGTGCGTAATGCCTCCTTGTTTTTGTTGTTTGACCATGTGGATGCAAGTCATTTTGTGCATCCTTCCATTGTTCCTTTGCCATAGACTTTGATGTGTTCTTTGTTCTTCTTGCTCCTTGTTGTTGCTGTGTGACCATGTTGTTGGCAGCCATTGTGTGCACCCAGTCAGTGTGTCTTTGCCATAGGCTTGCATGTGCTCTTTTGTTCCCCATGCCTCCTTGCTGCTTGCTGTTGTTTGACCATGTGGCTGGCGGACATTTTGTGCTTCCAGCCAGTGTCCCTTTGCCATAGGCTTACATGTGTTCTCTGTTTGCCATGCCTGCTTGATCCTTAGAGTTCTTTAACCATGTAGCTGGCAGCAATTTTTTGCATCCAACCAGCGTGTCTTTGCCATCGGCTTGCATGTGCTCTTTGCTCCCCATGCCTCCTTGCTCCTTGTTGTTGTTGTTTGACCATGTGGCTGGCAACCATTTTGTGCATGCAGCCAGATCCTCTTTTGCCATTGGTTTGCATACAAACATCTGCAATTATTGATCATTTATTTATTTTAATTTTATATTTATATTTTATGTTTTAATTTTGTGTTTTATTTGTTTATTTTCATTTTTTATTTTATTTTTGTTTTTTATTTTAACTTTTAACTTTACTTTTTTGTTGTAAGTTTTTATTTTATTTTTTATTTACTTTTATATATTACTTTTGTATTTTAAGTTTTAATTTTGTATTTTTTTTTTATTTCTTATTTTTTATTTTAAATTTAGGTTGTTTTTCCAATTTTTCATTTCATTTTATTTAAGTCTGCATTTTGCCTTGATGTATCCATCCATCCATCCACATTCATTCCTCCATCCATCCATCCAGCCAACTAGCCACCAAAGGCACACAGCTGCACTACAGTATTTGGTTTCTTTAGCTGTATAATAATTCCATATCCTCTCGGACACAGTGGCTGGGGCCCACTGCAGACAAATTACTTCAGCATAATTCATTTTTTTAATAATTATTCCATATCCCCTGGACCACCTTGTCGCCATATAGTTTTTTTTAAGGATTATTCCATTTACCCATGCACCTCTCTTTGACTAACACAGGTGTCTCCTTTAAAACAGATGGAGTTAAAGCAAAGAGCTATACCTGCATGTTGTGCTGCCTGATTTTAAAGGAAATTTTATGGTGTGGGGGTGTGGTTTGATTTTACAATATTTGAATAAATTGGTATTTATTACCTAAGTACCCAACCACACTAAGATTGCATTTGGCTGTACTATTAAACCTGTAACAATGCCACGTTTCACTAACTAAACTTTTTTCTTGCTTGGTTGTTTTTAGGTGCACAAGAAAAGAAGAGATGTCACATAACCCACAGTACTGCCAAAGAGAAGGCCTATACAGTTTAGTCTCCAGATCTCTTCCACTTGTGCAGCTTATGGCTGCCAACTGAGAGCTTTAAGATTGCCTCAAAGAAAGTTGCTCCCAAGAAAGTGGTCAGTGAGAAGAAGCAGCTTTCCACCAGTGGTGTGCTAACCGCAACCTTTTTCGAGAGACGTATGCCTGCCACACCGGCCTCTGGGAGGAACCTTGGAGCAGCACTCCCACATCTACAGCACCACCCCAACCTAAGCCCAAGACTATGGCGGTAATTACGAACACGGCTGCAAACACCGCTGACGCCGTGGTGGTGGTGAACAGAATCCCACCGTTGGCAGTGAATGGAAACCCACCATATAATGAATGAAAATCCCAACCCCGGCAAAAATCACCAGACCACCACTCCCCTCCATGACCCTGTCGGCGGGAATCCCAGACCTCCCCACCCCGCCACTGCCAAGCACACCTCCAAATAATGATTCACATATCACCTTGGCGGACAGTGGAGGCCGAATGACCATTGGCGGCTCTGACCGCCACAGACGGCAAGTGGACTTAACAGCAAGAAGTGCATACAGTGGATAAGCGTGTAACTCACACACCTTACACACATCCATAACCCCATAAAACACCCCCAGACATACCCCACAATCCTTTGCAACAAAACCAGACCAAGAAGATGGAGAGCACCAGAGGCAGACATCAAACGCCGTTATACAGGAGACGCACACCGACCCACAGAAGAGCACCCTCACCGCGTTCCCAGCCCTGACACCATTCACCACACTCACCATGTCACCCCCCAGACATCCACGCTTCACCGAAAGGGGGATAAGGACCCTGGTGGACGAGATCCTGAAGGTGGAGCCCCAAATATTCGGGGCTGAGGTGCAGCACACACCCATCGCAAGGAAGATGGAGCTATGGCAAACCATTGTGAACAGGGTCAATGCAGTGGGACACCGTCCACGCACCAGGGACGACATCCGGAAGAGATGGAACGACCTGCGGGGGAAGGTCAGGGGTATAGCATCAAGGCACCAAATCGCAGTGCAGAAGACTGGGGTAGGACCGCCACCAACACCACCAGAATACACAGACTGGGAGGAAAAGGTACTGGCCATCCTGCACCCTGAGGGACTCACTGGACTCACTGGAGGAACGGACTTGGGTAAGCCATCAACATATACCCCATATACACCATACCTGTAATGTATGCACCACCCCACCCCACCCACACCCACCAGGACCAACACCCCACCCAAGCATCAGCCACTAAATCCACCCCCGCATGACCACAAACCCACTAACAAGCCCACATCCCTCCCCCTGTGCAGTCACCTACCCCTGCAAGTACCTACAATCGAATGACACCCGACCACAATGCAACCCCACAGTCAACGCTAAATGCAGTTTCAACCTCACAAAGGCACCCTGTAAGGCTACTGAAAGTAACCCCAGCACAAAATATCCCAGTCCTGTTCCCTTCAAACGTTCATGCAGCTGTAACAGACATGTCTATGTCCTCCAACAGGCACCACCACCCATGCAACCCTAACGGATGGGACAAGGAGTGACAGTGCCCCCCAGGGAGACAGGGACACCTCACAGGACACTAGTGAAGGATCCCTTGACACTGATGAGCAGGCAGGACCCTCACACAGTCCTGGACTCTCACCATTCAGCAGCCCCACCCAGGAAACCACTTTCATCCCTACCACCCAATCAAGACCAGCAGCCCAGGGTAAGTGTCCCAACACCAGTGTATCCAGGCCACAGACGGGTGGAACACAGGTACAGAGGCCACAGTCTCCCACTCCCAACATGCAGGAAGACGAGGGCCCCAGTACAAGTGGTACTGCCAGACCTGTGCAGAAGACACAGGCACAGGGGGCTAGGGCAAGTGCAAGGGTGGCAGTGGACCTGGGGGGAGGCCACAGGATGGATGCAGCCACCCAGGACATGATATCAGAGGTAATGGGGGCCTACCAGCATACCCATGAAAGGTTGGCACAGATTGTGTCCACCATGGAGCACAGTCAGAGGATACAGCAGGAATACCACCAACAGGCCACGGAACAGTGGAAACAGCACAATGCCACAATGGCCACCATAGCAGGAGCACTGCTGCAGCGGTCCAAAACCAGTCTGACACCCACACAGGACAAGAGGCCCCCACTACAGCACTGGACGCCCACCATGAGAATACACCATCAGCAGAAACATCCCAGGAACTACACTCACAGGAAACCCAAGGGCCTACCATGTCATCCCCTGAAGATCAACAGCAGGTGCCCAAACGGACCCTCAGGCCAAGATATAACACTGGAACCCCAGCAAAGAAAAAGGCCCCCTTCAAGAAGTAGCTCAGCAACAATCTGCACAGCAACCATCCCACTCAATCAGCCAACACACATTGTTAAGAGGCAATATGAACTAATGTAAGAAAGGATGGACCCATCATTAGTACCAACAAGACTGCCACCATGTTAGTCTTGAGGACACCCACCCCTTACCACTTCCCATCACTGTAAATAGCACTATTCACTCACTTCAGCCAATAAAACACATATCACACCTGTAACACTGTCCCCTGTGTTAAATTGTGAACAAAGTGAAGTATGGATGCAACTGGCTGATAACTTCTTTATTGTCAAATATGTGCATGAAGGGAGTCCTGTGTGCCCAAATGTTGGCTTTAAGTAAATGCAGAAAATTACAATCCACACCATGCAAAAGTGGACTATGTTTCACCTATCATTATCAACCCCCCTATATGACTGAGCACACTGCCAGTATGTGTCACAAACCCCAATGTCAGGCCCAAGTCCCACACAGTTACTGGAAGTGGAGGTAGATCAGTTGGGTCCTGGAATTTACATCTTCCCCTTCCTCATCATCACCATCACCCTCCTCACCTCTCTGAGGTAGCTGGTCAGGACATACAGCACCCTCCACATCCAAGAGGGTGATAGAATGTCTCACTGTCACGTTGTGCAGCATGCAGCAGGCCACCACTATTCTACACACCTCTTCTGGCCCATAAGCCAGGGAACCCCCAGAAATATGTAGACAACGAAATCTAGCCTTCAGGAGACCTATAGTTCCCTCTATCACCCTCGTAGTACGTCCATGGGCCTCATTGTAATTCCTCTCTGCATCCATCCTGGGATTCCTCACTGGTGTCAGGAGCCAACACAAGTTTGGATAGCCAGAATCACCTAGAAAAGGTGCAATATAGAGTCATCATTGTTATGCCCCTTAGTGAGACAGCCTGGCTGTCTGCTATGTGTCAGTTAGTGACAGCCACACTTACCTATGATCCACCCACCCTCTGTCCTCTGGGAGTTGTTCCATCCTGGGTGGCACACTACTGTTCCTCAACACAAAGGAATCATGGACTGAACCTGGGAACATGGCATCCACATGTGAGAGGTACTGGTCTGCAGTACATACCAATTGGATGTTCATGGAGTGAAAGATCTTTCTGTTTCTGTACACCTGCTCACTCACTCTTGGGGGGATGATTGGTATGTGGGTGCCATCGATGGCACCTATATCATGGGGTACGTTGGCAAAGGCATAGAATTCTGACTTGATGGCAGGGAGGTCAGTACTTTGGGGAAACCTCACATAGGACTGCAGGTGTCGTACAAATGCATTGAGAAACCTTGGCAGTACCATGCTGAACATTGGCTGTGAAAATCCAGCACCGATGCCCACTGTCACTTGAAATGAGCCTGTGGCCAGGAAATGGAGTGTGGAGAGCACCTGCACTTCAGTTGGGATGGCATGCTGATTACGATTTCCCGGAGTTAGTTCAGGATCCATTAAAGCACAAAGTTCCTGAATTGTTGCACGTGTGAGTCGGTAATTGATTATGACCTGCGCTCCACCATGGTCCTCATATCAACAAGTGGTCTGTACACCGATGGTGCCCTTCCTCGCCACAAGGGTCGGTACCTACAAGGGGTTTTAAAAAGTTGTGATGAAGACACATACATAGGCACACATTTCATAATTTGTGCACTGCAAAGTTCATTGTAGTGACGCAACATTAACTGCTTCCTGACAGATCTACATCTACATCACAATGAGGAAACAGAGTATTTCATGTGTGGTATATTATGGAATGGACACATGCTTAGGTGCTTCATGTGGCTAGTAGAGCCTGCATTGTGAAAAGTTTTATTTATAGATGCGTAGTTACTGCCAAAATGTCTGCCCACTGTAAGCCAGGCCTTTCGTTGTGGAAGTGACCTCATACCGCTAGCATCACAGTGTAAGGCGGTGTTTACCGCCGTTCGCACCATCATTGGTTAACATGGATGCCAATGGGGAATCCTGGCATATCATGATCGCCGCTGGCATTGACGGTACACACCACCGCGGAACGTCATCGATTATTCACTTGACTCCATGAACTTGTGCCGACAGGTACTCCACTGTGTGTACTGCTGTGGCCTGCCTCTGGCAATGGATGTGGCTCGTTTTGCAGGAGAAAGGGCCCCGGCCTTCACCCAGGAGGAACTGGAGAGGCTAGTGGACGGGGTCCTGCCCCTGTACGCAGAACTGTACGGACAGCCAGAGATACAGGTGAGTCTGGGTTTGTGGGGCACTGTTTGGGTATAGTGGATGGTGTTGAATAGACATATGTATGCACCTCTGAGCCTATATGGGGCGTGGTGCATGGCATGCTGCGTGCGTATGGCCTGTAAGTCTGAGAGTACTGTCCGTCCCATAGTGAGAATTAGCCAGCTGTACCTATCTTGCAAGTGCCTGACGAAGTGCTGTGAAGCCCAGCTGGGGAAGTCCTCCCAACGTGGAAGGGGTGCCCATCGGGCACTGACTCCCCTCAGGCAATGTATCCCGGTGGTGGCGTACCCAGACCTGGATGGGTGCTTGAAGGCTGCACAGCAGTCACAAGGGGGTGAGTACTCATTTCACAAACTTCAGTCTGGAAGGATGTCTGTGTGTGCGTTAGGGTTCATGCTGCTGAGAGGCAGGGACTCCGACTTGTGTCCATCTACTTTATGGACCTCAAAGGGTGTAGGGGTGTCTTTGCAGGTCTCCCACACGTTGCCTCCTTGGGTAGTCCAGGGTATGTGTGTAGAGCAGTATTCTGGTCAGTAGTCAGGGGAATGGCCATGGGCATAGTGAACGGTGCTGCCTGTTGGGTGTGTCTTCTGGGTGGGTGTGTGTCTGGCCATTATGTACCTCCATTCAGCTATTTACAATTGTCTCTCCTGTTTTGTCTCCACATCCCTGTTCTCTTGTGTTGGTTTGGTACAGCAGCAACATCTGGTGAGGGAGCTGAGGCACTGGCAAGTGGGGAAGCAGCAGCCCACGGATCCTTGGAGGCAGAGACATCCGATGCCCAGGGGACTAGTGGGTGGGAGGGCGAGGAGAGTTCCACGGGGGAGGCAACTACCACAGGAGGTAGTGACTCTGAGACCTCCTTCGATGGGGGCTCCCTGGCAGTGGCAGACCCTAGTGGCCACACCACTACAGTGACATCTTCCGCCATCCCCCATTCCATCACCGACATCCCTTCTGCTCCCCACCGAGTTGCCTGTGCCCGCTCACCCAGAAAGGTGAGCGTCTCCTTTGCCCCAGGCACCTCCTCCCCTGCCCGAATCAGTCCTGCTGCCCTCACAGAGGAGGAGAACCATCTCTGTAGGGCAGACAACCATTTTCAATGCCATCCAGGGGCTAGCATTGGAGGTGCAGCAGACTAATGCCTATCTGGATGGCATTCATGGTGCTGTGTCTGCCCTACAGAGATTTTTCAGGCTCTGGCCTCCTCTTGGATGGCAGCCAGTTTCCCTGGCCATTCCGTCCCCCCTCCAACCTCCTCTACCCCTTCCAGCATCCAGCATCCCACTCCCTTCACCCGTCCAAGGCACACATTCAGACATGCAGTCAAGCACATCAACACACAAGAAGCACACTTCTAAACACAGGCACCACACCTCCCACCACTAGCATTCACACAGCCAACAGACACATGCACACACAACAACATCCACTTCCCTCAGTGTGCCCACCACTTCCGCCTCCCTGTCTGTCGCCACTACCTCCACACCCTCATGCACTGCACCTTCAGTCACTGTTGCTGCTCCTCTTACTGTACTCACCACAATAGCAGACATCCATACATGCATCCCATACACCACACCTGCACTCACCACAACTACTGTAGTTGACACATGCAGCACACTCACCAGACTTGCAGACACCCACCCAACATACATCCACATTAGCTGCCTGTCTTCTCCCACTGTGTCCACCCACCTCCTCCAAAAACACACAAACTCACCAAGACACCCACCCATCACACATCCACCACACCACAGCACACTGTCAAGTCACTTGCATCCACTGCATACTTCACCACATACATCCATGGCCTCTGCCTCCACTCCCATGCCCTCATCCAGGACCACTCCAATTGCTCTGAAGAAACTTTTCCTCTCCTGTGCTGACCTCTTCCAACCCACTGGCCCACCCCGTCTTGTCCCCAAGCGTGCTCCCGTCCTTGTCCTTTCCACTCCTTCCACTTCACAGCCCACCACTGTCCGCCCTTCACATTCCCGTGACAACTCCAATGCGGCCATATATGTGACTTAAAAATAGTGGGGCAGCATATATCTGACACAAATAGAATGTTCCACTAGCAATTTTTTTTTGCAAAGAAAGAAAGAAGTTCAACCAGAAATAATTTAAAAAGTTCTATGGTGACACTGGCACACTCAGTCCGGGAAGTAGAGTTTGTCTTCAAACTCAGGTGGTTCACTCAGAAGTTGGTCAGCAAACACACTTGATTGACCAATCATCATCTTCCTCCTCCTGTGGTGTCTCGGGAACGGTGCAATCAGGTGGTATAAAATGCTGGTTCATTTTGATCATAGTTAATCTCACCATGTTTTGAGGTGAGAGACTGGTCCTTCTCACTTTTACAACTACACCAGCTGTACTGAACACACATTAAGCATACATGCTGGCTACAGAACAAGCCAGATACTTTGTTGCTAGCCAGCTGAGCTCTGGCCATCGGCCCATCTTTCTAGACCAATACATCAATGCCTTTTGATCCACATGCATCTCTTTTGGGTCATCCAGATACTCTTGGAACATCCTCTGAAGTGTCATTGGTGCAGCCACCTGCTTGACCTTTTTTGCCTTTGCCTCTTTACTGAACTTAACACCTGCCAATTGAAACCAAGCCAATGCAGAGGATGGGTCCAATTCTTCGGATGCTGTTGTTGCCGGTGTTCTTGCTGCCTGCTTTGAGACAAGACTGCCCTTGCTGGAAGTTGAAGGCGGCACCCCAGAAATGTGGAGTGGGACTCTAAGATTCAGCCATTCTTCTTCCAGTTCTCTGGCTTGCCCAACAATCCACCCCTTATATTTTGCAACATCCCCATCAGAAAAAGGAATGAAAGTGTAAAGAATTGTTTTTGCAACGTGGGTCAAGTAGGGTGGCACAGATGTACTCTTTGGACAAGGTAATTTCATTTTACAGTCTTACATTACAAATCAAGCAAAGAATGAAGCTCTCAACTAAGGCATGCACTTCTGGGTTTCCGTTAAAACGTCAGAGTGCAAACCTTTTAGACACCTTCTCTAGCTTTTCCTGTAGCAGATGCAGCAACAGGATACCTTGGCCCATTGTACTGTCCTCCTTGTTAACTTCACGCGTGAAAACCTCAAAAGAGAGCAGCCTCTGTATCAGGCATTTGACTAGGCCCCATTTATCTGCATCCATAGTAATAGCTTTCCCAATTGCATCCCCTCTTCAGAATGACATACTCATTGATCTGTTTGTACTGCTCAAACAGATGTTGCAACATGTGATAGGTTGAGTTCCAATGTGATGGTACCTCCTCTTTCAGGGCTTTACCTGGTACTCTGTTACCATGCTGAAAAATCCTAACCTGCTTCCGGGCTTTAAAAGAATGGCTGAAACGAGGGCAGATTCATCTGCAGGTGCTCAGTATGTTACTGACTATGTCTTCTTTTTTGAGAAAGTCTTGCACAACCAGGTTGATGCAGTGCAACAAACACAGGACCTTGAAATAGCCACCATCTGCCATGGCCTTGACTATGTTACTGCCATTGTCCATGGCAACAGATCCAATTCGGAAATCTCTGGATCGCAGCCATTAAGACACCATGCTATCAAATTCATCCAAGATGTTTGCAGCTGTATGTGATTAAACACTCTTAAACTTTCCTTCAGGTAAGAGACCTGAATATACCTTTTGCTTTACCCCTGCTAAAGAGACCCAGTGTGCCCATGTAATGCACATGTAATCAGTGGCCTGACAACTGTTCTGCATGTCTGTTGTCAGGTACATAGTGTGGATAAGACTTTGCTGCAAAGTTTGTCCAACCAAATGCAGCACATTGAGATGCAGTGCTGGAACAGTAACTTTGGCAAAATAGGTCTGACTTGGAACCTCCCATTTTGGGCAGATGGCTGTAACAAGCTCTAAGAATCCCACTCTTTTCACAAAATAAAAAGGGAGGAGGTCCAGCACTAACATTTTGCCAGCTTCCCATTGCACAAACAAGCTATTGGGTGGTTGTGGTCATAGGACCCCTCCTGCCTAAAAATGCCCATAATTGTAGCTTGGATTTTCTTATTTTCTGGGGCCACTGACAAAGGTGTCTATTGGGATCTAGGTGGTGGAAGACCCAATGTGCATTGTGGGGCAGTCACTGTATGCCATGGTGTCTCCCTCTGACTCTGAGTCTTCCTGTGCCATTGTTAGGTCACTTAGGTGGGTGACTCTGGTGCACTGCACGAGACAGGGCTGCTTTGCTCGAGGATGTCACCCTCTTCTCCCTCATCTTCCTTACCTTCCACCGTGATTTGCCCTGTTGTAGCTGATGTTTCCTGGTTCTCCTCAACTTCACCACCGCAACCACATTCTGCAATTTGCAGAAGAAGCCCCCACAATCTCTTGACAACATTGAAGATGATGTCTGCCTCCCTCACATGCCATTGCCTATCCTTTTTTTTACATCACCTAACAGGGCTACCCAGAAAATCATTGATTAAAAGACCGCAAGTAAAAATGCCAAATTCCAATGTGTTGCATCAAAAAGGAGACAATATTTTGTTCAACCACTGTGCTTGGATTGGAAGAGGTAACAAATAACTATTGCACCAATGAGTGTTGACGTATGAGTGATTGTTTTTGATTAATTGTTGGTGATGGTCAATGGCGTATGAGGTGGCTGACAGTGAGGAAGGGAGGGAATTCAACTAATTTATAAACTTGATTCTAATGATTTGCAATGTTTAGGAGATGATGGGTGATCAGTTTTTTCGTGAAAGTGATTGGTCTTTCAAACTTGGCGAAATTTACCTACTGGGTCCACTCCTTTTTTCTTATTCCTCAGAAGAGACCTGTCACTTTAGTTACCAAGCACGAATCTACACAAAATACTCCAGTTCTATTTCTGTATTTGTTCTTCAACAGCAATACACTACATGTGTCTACCTTGCTCAGTTTGGGAGTGAGACGGAGTTTCTCAGAATCAGGAGGAGAATGGAAGGACTGAGGGTGGGACCACCTCAACAGCTAGAAGGAGAAAGTTATCAACTTCAAAGAGAAATCACAATGATAGCAAAGATTCCTAGGCCTAGTACTCACTCAGCTCTGGGGACCGGAGAGAGGTATGATTATTTGGGAAATGCTGCTGAGTATGTGTTTGCTGCATTGCTGACTCAAATGTCTAACTCCTCTCATGTTTTCTGCTCTGAGTCGTCCTGGTACACTCCTGACTCCTCATGAAGCTTGTCTTGTTTCCTTTTATCCTTCTCCTTTACTCAATAATATAGTTATTGTTTTTTCAATATGCAAGGCTTCTCCTACTCATCTCCTGTACAAACAAAACTTTGTGAAAGCTCAAGACTCAACCTTACCTACCGGGCAGGTTCAGCCAGGCATTCAAGAGTGACAGACATTCAAATAAGAATGGAGATGCACCACCCAATTTGACAATAAAGTATAATTTTCCTTTTAACAATCATAATTTTTAGAAATGGGTGGGTAGACTTCAATTCTCCATAAGTTGTATTTTCCAAACCTAGAAGACATAACATTTAGAGATATACTATCTTGGGTCTCTCTGGGACAGCAGGACTGTTTACATTGCACTTAACTGAACTGTGTCATACTTCTCCCTTCATCATTTCCTTCCACAACAGATTGATAATGGTGTGCTGCTCAGTGCCCTGATGAATATTGTTGTGGATTATTTTGTCTAGTGTTTGTCTTTGTCACACCTTTCCCCAAATCCCCTTTCCTATCTATTAATTGAGCACCTGACCCTTTTCCCCTGGGCTGTGTCATTTATTGAGGTGTGACAATTTTATACCATAAATAGATCACGCACCTGCTGGGGCGGATGAGGTGAAAGCGACACCGACTCACTGCATGACCTTCTATCACCTGAGCAATATTCCACACCGGCCCCATCAACATCATCATTCATGCCTTGTGCTGTGTGTTGCCTAAACGTTTAACCTTGTCCATCCACTCTTGACTCTGAGCCCACTTCTCCTGACACCCTAATCTCATTTCCTAAGGTAGTTTTTAAATACTAGCTCCCCACCATCGCTCAGAAGTTGATAATTGCTAGTTTTTATTATGATATCAGGTCTTCTTTGTTGTGTGTCAAACATTGTCATTGTGGTAGTCTGGTCTCAGTCTTCCTAAAATTATATAATATGACCCATTAACTCTCTGTTTTCTTTGAATCTAGTTGACAGTGACGGATAACCTTTTGATTAATCTATTCCTGAGTGTCACATTGATGCAGAAACCTGGCTCTCTCGCTTTGGGGATCTGTATGGGTCTTGCCCGGATCTGGACAATACTCCTACTGACTCATTATTGTGTTCTTCTGCGGTCCAGCCTTTTACATTCAAAGAAACAGAGCTGGCAATTTGTGCCCAAAAAATAGGGAAGGCTCCTGGTGCAGACGGTATCCCTTCGGATTTGTACAAATCGGACTTATCCGTATGGACCCGGTACATCAATAGGGTATCAAATAGTGTTTTGTCAACTCGATCTTACCCGGACTCGTGGAAGGTGGCAATTATTGTCCCCATCCACAAAAAAAGGAGATAAGAGCTCCCCAGGGAACTATAGACCTATTAGTTTATTAGACAACTTGCAAAAAATATTTTCCTTCCAGCTCCTATCCAGATTAAAAAACTGGATAACGAAAAATCAGGTCTTAAGTCATCTCCAGGCTGGATTTAGGGACAAGGTCAGTACCATCGATCAGGTCTTCCGATTTACTACCATCAAGTGGAAGATCGTAGACGCAGATCGAGGCCAATTATTTGTGACCTTTGTCGATCTGAAATCTGCGTTCGAACTTGTCCTGCGTGCCAAGCTCTGGGAGGTGCCGAGTATCACTGGAGTTCCGGGTTCTATGATCAACATTATTAAAGATCTTTATTCCCATAATTATGCTAGAGTTCGTTGGGGTTCGGCTGGCAGTTTGTCTTCAGCTTTTCCTACAGTCCGTGGCGTGAGGCAGGGGTGTGTTCTTGCACCTACCTTATTTTTGTTGTTTATTAATGCATGTATTCCATACCTTTTAGATTCCCATGGTGATGCCCCAAGTTTGGGTGGGCAAAAGTTCCCTTGCCTTTTGTTTGCAGATGACACCCTGCTACTCTCACGAACTGCTATGGGCCTTTCAAGATTGCTCTCTCGATTTACGGAGTTCTGCAAGGACCACAGGTTGGAAATCAACTCAGCAAAAACAAAATACATGGTCTTTGGGGACAATAGGCGCAAAATGAAGAGGCTGGTATACCTAGAAGGTGTTCCCCTGGAAAGAGTGGGCACCTTCGATTATTTGGGTATCAAATTGGAAGACTCGCATCTTTGGCATGCCCACCGCCAGGAATCTTTACTGTGCTTGAAGCAAAGGGCGGGTGGCATCGTAAGATTTGCCTCTAGATCTCCCAAGTTTGCAATGTCTCCCGCCCTCGAAATATACAAATCCCAAGCCAGGGGTGGGGGCCCTATACAGTGCTGAACTCTGGGGCCATTGCACTTTGGTGAACTTGGCAAGGGCAGAAAACCAATTCTTGAAAATGTTGCTAAAAGTCCCCTCCAGTACTCCATCTCTGCCCATCCGAATGGATCTAAACCTTTTTTCTATTTCGCAGATTGCTGCCTTAAGGCCCTTGCTATTCTGGATCCGGCTTTGGTTAACAGACGCCCTCTCTCCATTTCGTTGCGGGCTTCTTAATTCGGTGGGCCATTATTACTAAAACCAAATGGTGTGTTTAAGTTGAACAGTCTCTAACTCACCTTGGTCTAGGGTCCTATTGGCTGGACCCATCTTCTATTCCTAAAAATGCTGTACAGGTACTGAAGGATGCTTTTGGCTCAACGTCCAGACTATGCAATTTGCTAAGATTGTCCCACTGTCTATGTCTGACAGTTACCTATCAGCTAAATGTCATTATGAATTTGAGCCCTTCATGGACATTGCATTATCTCCATTTCCACAAGCTCTTTTTGTCAGACTTAGAGTAGGGTCTCTCCCTTTATGCACCTTAATGCACAAATGGCCTAGTTCTACCAATAGATCAAAGTTTTGCCCGTTGGGTTGTAAAAGTGAAGAGTCTGTTTCACATGTTTTTTTTCTATTGTCATGCATATCACAAACAAAGAGCCCTTTGGATCACTCCGCTTTGTAAATCTATAGGTGTTAGGTCTTATCTCCATGCTGAGAGAATTTTAACATCTGATTCATCTGTCCAGGTAGTTTTACCAGTGGCAAAATTTCTCGAAGCAATATGGCGTTTTAGAGTAGCTATTTTAAAGAATAAGATTGGGTAGTTAACTTTTAGATTTATTTATGTACATTTAGTGATTCCTGATGATTGATTTCAACAATCTTGCTTTTAGCATAAAGATATTGTCTCATCATACTATTGAGTATTTATGGACCCTGGGAATTGGTCCCTTGTTGAGGGGCCCCCTTTATTGTCAAGAGGCTTACCTTTTGATATTCTGTTTGGATCTTAATCTTTTTTTACTTTTTAATTAAAAATTATTTATTGTGTACGCATTTTTAGTGTTCCTTAATTTTAAATGTTACTGTTTGTAATGTACTTTTATGGTATGTTTCTACTTATCGAAATACCTTCTTTCTTCCCTGTTAGCGCATTAGCCTGCTGCTGCTACTGCCTACCACCCCCTTAAGATGCCACCTTGGGAAAACCTGTGCAGTAAGAAGGTTTTCTCACTTCATCTATTCAGATAAGAGAAGGACTATGGATGGAAGTGAACTTCTTTAGTAAGTAATTAACTCCTACTGAAGAAGATGTTGTCTGTGTGTATCTAGGTTTTTCTAGGCAAGATAGGCAATGGCAATCACCACCTAGTGGTCAATAAAGTTACAGAGGGCAAATGTAATGTAATTTGAGATTTATAAAGCGCGTTCCTACTCAGAGAGCATCGAAGCGCTGGGAAGAAAGCATGTAGTAAAAAATAGACAGAGGACAAGAAAAATGACAGAAATAATGAAGATAGAAAAACATCCAATAGAAGAAACTGAAACAAACTAAATCAAAGACCCTGATCTTGATGTACCAAACAATTAACGAGGAAAGAGCCAAGTTTTCACCATTTTCCTAAATTTCATATAACCTGATCCTTGCCTAATATTCTGTGGGAGAGAGTTCCATCCTCTGGCTGCAGCTACTGTGAAAGCTTTGTCTCCCCATTTGGCTTTATGTGTGCAAGGGACCTGAATCAAGTGGGCTTGGGAAGATCTCAAGCTTCTTTTAGGTACATGCAGGAGGAGTCTGGAAGTCAGGTACCGTGGTCCTATTCCATGAACTGCCTTAAAAGTAAGACAGAGCGACTTAAACTGGATACGCTGCGCCACTGGTAACCAATGTAATTTCCTAAGACTCTCTCTAACTGATATACATCGTGGGAGATTAAGAACCGCTCTGACAGCGGAATTCTGAACTAATTGGAGTCTTTTTATCAGCCCCTTATCCAGATTAAGGAACAGTGCATTGCGGTAGTCTATCTTGGACATTACCAATGCCAGGGTAGCAGATACTCTCCATTCATGCAACAGATAGGGGAAGATTTTTCTGAGCATTTTAATTGACCATAAACTGATGTTTACCACATGATGAATCTGTTTTTTAAAAGACAGATGTTCGTCGAACAAGATGTCTAGGTTTCTAGTAACAGTAGTGGGCACAGGGCAGTTACCACCTTCAGAGGGCCACCACCTTGAGTTCCATAAATTCTTTCCAGGTCCAAAACATAAAACTTCAGTTTTGGTGGCATTCATTTTTAGCCAATTGGTCTTCATCCATTTACTCACTTCCACCATACAATTACTAAACCGATCTGCAACCTCCTCCCATGGCTGATTAATAGGAATAATAAGCTGGGAGTCATCAGCATAGGAAGATGGAATGAAATCAAAATAGAGCAAGGGTATAAGTAAATGACGTACACTTTTTGAGCAGATTTTTTTTTTTAAAACAGGCTGCACTAAAAAGCAATAGTGCAAACTAAAACACCAAAATAAACATTTGATGCATAAATCAAGTGAATAACGTTATCCCCTCTTTATTTTTAACAAATACAAAAACCCACCCTTTCCACGCACAACAGGCCCACCACTCTCCCCAAACAAATAGCCCTGACCCCAAAAAGTCCAATGAAAAGTACAATATGAAAACCCAGTCCCAACTCCCTCCCCATCCTCTCCACCCACAAGTCCCGCCCACCAAAACAAAAAATTAAAAAGGCTCAGAAGAGGGCACTGTCTACATGCATCCAGAGCTGGTCCAGTCTCTGCTCGATCCTTGCGAGCCGCTCTCCATCTGAACCATCTGCTGCAGGATACAGTGGAGCAATGCCTTGTCAGAGTGGCAGGGGGTGGTAGCAGGTGCAGTCAGGGACCCTGACAACTGGTGGCCGCACTGGTGATGTAGTGGCCAGCAGGCTAGAGGCTGGGGCTGGTGTGCTGCTTAGCTGAGTCCTGGGTCTGAGGCAGCTATTTCACCCTCTTCCTCCTCCAGGATCACCAGCTGCCAGAATTTGGACTGGATGTTCTCCTGCCTCTGCCACCTCAGACAAGTCGCTATCACCTGCTTGGTTGGTGGTTATCCAGCAGAAGTAGCTATATCAAGAAAAAAAAAAAATAGTCAAATTGTAAACAATGCTCTGAATAAACACCTCTTCAAAAGTAGGTAGTAGGTAGCACAGTAGCACTACATTGCTGGTCCCCTAGGAACATTGGAATTAGATGTGATTATGATTATGAGAGTCACAGGGCCAGTTTTATTTGTTTACTCACACATGCCTCACATAAAAAGCACTGACTGTCTGCTACAAAAGATTTAAGGGAGAATAATGCCAGATTTAAAAAAAAATTATTTCATTTTTTTATTTTAAAGGCTTTCCTAGTATCTAAGCAAACACTTTTAGTGGAAAAATAAAAATGAATTACCTCTCACTTATGAGTAAGGCATTATGCTATAGAGTACAGGTTGTTGTACCAAATTAATGGAAGCATGCTAGCCAGTGTTTCAAGTACTTTAATACTGTCTGCAGCTGGGGCAGCAGTAGTTGACAATTATCTCTATTTAATTCCAATGACCCTGCTTTTTCCCCAAATGCCTTTAACTTACTTTCTACCCTGTCTCCCAAGAGACAAATGAATAAATAAGCTATATCACAAATGCCATGTATAAAATGTTGATATATTTGTCATGTCTGTCCTAAGTAGATGGTGGGGAAAGCAATGCACTGCATTAATGGGAAAGGAACGGACTACATAGATTGTATTTGGCTTGTTCAAAACAAAGTATCCCTTACACCAAACTTGAAATCAAATTGAGCATTTAGTAGCCCCACTTTACTCACTGGCCTCGGCCACCGCTACAAATTGTTTCCAACAAATTAATTTGCTGGGCAGTAAGGAAAGGAAACTTGACTTACTCAACTGCAGAGTAAGGCAGAGGGATTAAGAGGGTCGATAGAGATTTTGCTATTGAATAGAAAGGTGTCACTGATCATTGATTGATTGTGTGTCAAAACTTTGGCTTATTCAGTTACTGTATAGATGAAAGTCTAAAGGGAAAAATCTGAACAGGCATAAAATAAATTTGTTATGGAAAACCATGAAATATAATATGGAAACACTTCACATAGCCATAAAAATGTGGCACATGCCAAGAATGGATTTTTCACTATGTTTAGTAGGCTGGGACAGAAGACCTTAGGAAATAATAAAGAAGAGAAGTATTAAGAGGTGACTGAGTGGATGAAAGGAAAACAACACACCTTCTGTGTTCAGTTTGCAATGCATTGAAAACGTTCTAAATGCTGCATTAATGGAAGCAGATGCACATTGCACAGCCAACACTGCTGGTACAGATTAAACCATACTGCACTTCTTCGGTCATGAGTGGTGAAATGCCATTGGCAGGGAGGGTGTTGATGAATGATGATGATGGGTGAGATACATATCTGCTTCATTTAGCCAATACAGTGAGTCAAAGGATCAGCGCACAAATTAAAATACCCCCCACTTAGAACCATAGCTTGGATAACCATAAAACACAAGGTAAGCAAAGTAGATGAGCAGCATGCCCCTCTACAGAAGAGCTCCCTTGTTTATTCATCAAAGCAATTATTCAATCATCTTTCATTCTTCCTACTATATTCACCCATACCCACCATGATTTAAACTTTACTTTCTCTCATTAAATGTTTCACCAAAATTCACAACACATTATCCATCCATTCAGTATCCACTATCTGCCTTTTCTTTCAATCATCCTTTCACCCAACCAACCATCTATTTACCCAATACTCACCCATGCATCCTTTCACCCACCCACACAACCTTTCCTTTCACTAATTTCACCCATCTTTTCTTTTAACCTTCCATTCGTTCCCGTTTCCCTCAAGCCATCTTTTTTAGCCAATATTATATGTGCTGTTGCAGAGGCCATGAGTAATCCAACCACCGCTGTAGCTGTAACGCAGGGAGTTCACGATCATGACAACACCCTTTTATCTAGTGAGTAATAGTAATTGTCAATCAGCAAGCAATGTGACTTACTACTACCTCTCCCTGTCGCTGCTTCTCCCCTTTCTCCATCTGCTCCTGCAGCGGAACTGGAGCCAGCTTCACTGGTGGTTGATGTGGCCAGAAAAAACATTATACAGTTTTTAGGTGCCAGGTACACCTCCCGTTAATTTGTTTTAACCAAAAACCACAATAAATTCTTACAGTTCGGTTAGCACTGCAGTATCTTCTGTCAATAGTATAACTCTGAGCATTTTGTTGGTTCACAATGTTAGAAAAGCCAGGTAGTCAAGGCAACCAAAAACTTTGCGTAAAGGAGGGGCAGTGTCATGATGATGATGACTCAGAATCACCAAAGTGCAATGAAGGGGGTAGAATAAAATGGTCAATAAAAGACAGAAAAATAGATAATGCAGGGATAACAGGAATTAAACAAAAATTGGATAGGGGAGTTCGAAAAAAGGAGACAGAATAAGAAAGTAAACAAGACATTAATAAAATTAATATATTAGCATGCAGTGGTAAAATATAGGGAAAAAATAATCATATTAAATATTAAGACTTACTGGGATTAGCACAGCCATCAGCATTGGTGCTGGTGGTTGGTGCTTCCACAGCTCCTGCCTGACCCGCCTCTGTGGTCCCCCTCTTCTAGCCCTTGGGTGCTGATGTAAGTAATAAAGAAGAAAACAAAATAGATCAGTGGTACAATTAATCTCCACAAAATTAATATATAAGAGGCAAATGCAGTAACATTGTACTCAAATCAGATTGCCTATGGTACTATTATGATCGACTATCGTTGAGTTGGCTATACTTCTAAATTCCCTATCTGAATTTCCTTAACAAAAACTACATTTGAAACTAATGTATTGCAGTGAATGATCTTTGATTCTATTGTCATTTCTCAACCCCCTTGACGGACCAACTCAGTCTCCCTTTTTGTAGTACATAGATGCATAATAGTACTACACATCACTGTGAAAGTACTTGGGTTGTACGAGCTACATGAAGAAAGTCACAGAGAATGCTAACTCAATGACGTCACTAATTCACAATGTTGACAGGAGGACAAAAGAGTCTGCATTGCAATGGCTTCTTAAATAATAAGCCAAAGCGAGTGCCTATGAGTATGATGATGTAGCACCAAGCACTGGCCTAGCTCTAAATGGTTCACATACTAAACGGTACTCTTAATGTAAATTAAACATAACTTACCTCTGAGTGTGAGCAGCATGCTATTCTGGAAAAAAGTTAGCATTGTAAAACACAAGCACAAAAATACAGTTAATACTCCCCGAGCCCCGGAATCTCCACACCTAACAGGTACAGCATGTCCTGCTTGCAGTCGAAATCTGCCCAGCAGTACGTCAGCTGCTGGGTGGTGTCCTGGACCTAGGTGCTGTCCCAAACACACTTGCACTCCCCAGCTCAATGCAACTGATGATCCGGCAGGGGATAACCGCTGCCAGGCCTTCCATCTGCAATCAGCATTGAGGGGAGGTGGCACTGCACGTAGAAAACTAGTGCTGTCACCTCCTCGTCACAAAAGATGGGCCAGAGCTTCACCCCTTGGCATCGCTGCTGCGCACAAAGTAGACTGCTGCAGCTGGCTGCCCAGGGGGCCTGGCTCTGCTGCTTCCCTGTTCGCCGGCGCTACCTTGCTCTGCCATGATGCTGGGTGGTGGGGTGAAGAAAAGAAACAGGAGGAGAAGGAAGGAAGGAAGAATAACTAAGGAAGTAAAGGGAAAAATAAACAAAAATACAAAAAGTCACAAAAAGCACAAAAAAAGAAAAAAAATGTAAAAATACACAGGCACAAAAAGACACACTAATACGATAAATAAAAATGAGGAGTAGATTAATTAGGAGGGTGGAGGATTGAAACGATTATTAAAGGATGAGAAAAATAGGCCCAGAGCCATAACAGAGTGAAAAACAAGATGGCTGCACCCATGCAAACTGCATGGTGCCATTCGTGTATAATTTTCAAAATGAGAATGTACTATGTGTTGCATTTGGCGTAAATGAGCGCGATGGGGAACTCCACCCACACCTGGAACTCCGCATAGCTCAGCGGAGTCTTTTTGCCACTTTGCAGAGTTCTGCATAGCGTTACTCCACACACTCAACCCAGGCCTAATGGAAATGTATTTAAATTGATGTGTAGCCTCGGTCTAAACTAAAGATTCATCAAAAAGACGTTCATGAAACTGAATTTGCACAAGAATTTTGATGACTACATCAGTTTTGTAGGTAAGGATGGCTTCCACTGAGGCTTAGAAGATTTAAATTTGCGCTAGATAGGTTAAAATCTTCCCTGACTACATTCCAGAGCTTCCATGATCCCATTGGGAGTATTGGCAGCATTCCGGCAATCCTGTAAGTGACTGCAGTATCCTGGGAGTGTGAGTATGATAAGGGCTATATGTTTTGGATTACGACTTGTTGAGGGTTGTGGTATTTGCATGTTTTAGGATTTGTGGTGCTTTGAACTGAGGTGTCAATTTGGGTCCAAGAGGCTCCATGTTGAATTTGAAAATTGTAGTGTTTTTTCATGTAAATTGCTTGTGGTTATGAAGATTAATGTGCTTGCTACACAGAGTTGAGATTTCGTTTTTGGATTTTTTGTAAGATCCTAAGATAAATACAGAGTTATATTATGAGGTTTTTGACTTGTCTTTTAAGGTTGAAGTGTTGGACCATGAAGTGCTATCAGCCACACCAAGACCTATTAAATATCTGTTGTGAGATTGTACTGACTGAGATTAGTGTTTGATTGATACTTTGTACACAGGAGTGGACACCGCTGGTAGGGTTGATTTCCCTTTGGTTGAGAATTCACTTTGTGTGTTTGATTGTGCCAGGGAAGTGCTATTCCCCATATTCCTAGAGCGATTGCAGAATTAGTTTTCTCCTGCTTTTCTTTAGAGGAACAGACAAGAGTATTGTTTATATATCTGATATTTTGCTTGCACCAAGCTGATCTGGGATTAGTGATATCCCCTGTGAGGCACTTCGAGTTCTGTCATTAGGTGTCATTTTGAGATTGTTTGGTTAGCAGATGTGCTACACTGAGACTGGCTGTTAGGACATTAGCGTCGCATTTGCATCATTTTTTGACGCAAAAGCGGCGCTAATTTACCAAATACCATTATATTTTGTAGGTTTGCACAGCTTTTGCGTAATAAAATTGCGCAGATGCGACGCTAAAAAATTATAAATAAGGGCCTAGGTTCTGTGCTGTGAGTGTTCGGTTCACTGGTGTCATACTAGAAATGAATGCATGTACTGATGCATACTGCATTGTAATTTGACTGAGAACTGGCAGCTATTTCAGTTGAATCTACCAATTGTTTTTAGTGTTGTGCAAAGAGTAAAGATGATTTTGTTTAGAAAATAAGAGCATTGTTGAGAAATGATGTGAGTATCTGTGAGGACGGGGTGCCCTCTTCAGATGGCATACTAGCACTTGACATGACTAGGAAGGTTGGGTTGCACACCTGTAGCTGGGGCAAACAATGAAATAAGATAACAGTGAATGAAGATACTTGCAATTTCCTCCACATGGCAAGTTTGGATTTAAGAATAATTGAGAAACTAAAGCGAGTGTTATAAGAAATGAAGCCCAAATATGAGACTTTCAATGCATGGAATTCACTGCGCCTGAGAAGGAGAAGGAAACATTTAAAACATAAGCGGAAAAAAAGGTTTGTGGTTCAATGGAAGCAAAGAGGGATGCAGAATAGCAGGAATGGACAGAAAATGTGAAGGAGGCACAGGGAAGTGTCCCACGATAGCAAATGGAAAAACACAGATAAAGACATGTTCAGAGGGAGGTGAGAATGAAGAGAAAAGGGATGAGAGCAACAGTGAATCACATGACAACTTTTTGGATGATTTGCTAACTCCCTGACTACCTCCATTTAAAGTTGTTTATCAAGTTGTAGGAAACCAACAGCCCCTGTTGGGAGCTACAGGAGAAGAATAGAATACAGATACAAGTGCGAGTATGCCTGCTGATCAGGGTTCCACAAAGAGAGGTGTGCCTCCTGTCACTCCAGGTCCATTTTTAAGACCCATTAATGCTATTGCTGTTGTGGAATTTATTTAAAACTTTGCGCCAAATACGAGAAAATGAGATTTTAGTAACTTAGGACAATTCCTGCTCTGACGTACATCTTGGAAGTAACACTATAACATGCCACATGACCATTATTGCTAGTAATATTATCTTGTAAAAAACAGAACCTTGAGTTTGCTCTGTGTGGAGTCTTTCCCAGCTATCGAAGTATGTTTTTCCAAGGACACACCAAGGCCCTGATTTATATTTTTTGGTGCAAAACTGCATTAACGCAGTTTTGCACCAAAACATTTAGCACCGGCTTGCACCATTTCTGTGCACCAGCCAGGCACCATATTTATGGAATGGTGCAAGCCGGTGTAAAGGGTAGGCCAGTGTAAAAAAAAATGACATTAGTCTGGTGGGGCTGGCGGTATGGGAGAAGTGGGTTTTGCACCAAAAAATGACGCTAGGCAGGTTAGAGTAAAAAAAATGACTCTAACCTGCCTAGAGTCATTTTCTGACGCAAAACCATCCATACCACATGACTCCTGCCTTAGAAAACATAGGAGTCATGCCCACCACCCCAGTGGCCAGCACAGGGAACCAGGGTGCCCTGGGCATGGAAATTGCACCCTGTGCCAGGTATGGGGGCCCATTTCAGCACCCCCATGGCACTTTAAAAAATAAAGTAAAATACTTACCTGTACTTACCTGGGATGGGGTCCCCCATCCTCTGCTGTCCCTCTGGTGTGGGTGGGGTGTCCCTGAGGCCTGGGGAGAGCACCTGTGGGCTTATTCCATAGAGTTCCATCATAGAAATAGCCCCACAGGTCCCATAATGCCTGCCCTGAACCAGGCGTTAAAAAATGGGGCAAAGCAAGCTTTGCCCCATTTTCTGACCCCTCCTCCCTCATCCTGCACCATTTTTACACGGGAGTATGGATATGGGGTTAAGGCCAAAGTGTCATTTTTTGCACGGGAACGCCTACCTTGCATCTCATCAAGGCAAGGTAGGTTTCCACGTCCGAAAAATGACTTTAACTCCATAAATTTGATGCTAGACGGGTCTAGCGCCAAAGTATAAATATGAAGTTAGTTTTGCTCCGAATTAGAGTAAAAAAACTAAATGACGCTAATTCGGTGCAGACAGAGTATAAATATGCCCGTAACTGTCCCAGACCCAATGATAACTATGTCATGCGTTATGCCACATGTGAAAATGTTGAGAACACCAGAATTCAGTGCAATACAATTGTGAGAGAATCTCTATATGTTTTCTGTAATAGATGTTTATTTTTGCTTGTCTCTTTTTGGAGAAAAGCCTGTGAACCATGTACTCATGAAGCAAATGAATAAGATATTTTGTCTAAAAGAACTTGGCTTCTCCATGAGAGGAGGAAACCCTTTCCCCACTTTTGAAGGTGAACCTATGCTGCTTTACCTACTTATAAGTCTTACCCTAGATTTACTATTGATGTTATACTCATCTAATCTGATACTTGATGGCCCAGTTTGTACATTTCTGTACTTGATATTCCTTAGTTAAATATTTACATTTCTACTCTAGAATGGCATTCTTTGTCAGAAATGCTTTACTTGATCTCTGAAAACTGAGACTTAACAAAGAGAGCAGTAGGTCAAGCGAAAAGTCCAAAGTCTGAAACAGACTACACAGCACCCAGTCCAAGAGCTGACACGCAAGAGAAGGGTAATTTGGTATAGGGTTGCACACTGGCAGATCATCATATTACCGCACAGGCATATGTTGTTACTACAGGCCCTAGAGTTAGGACCCACTCAGTATGTGCCCTCTGCGCAAGGCAACCAGCTGAGCTTACCCATGCCTAATATTCAGCTCGACCACTTTCTCTGCAGTACAGCATCTGAAATCTCCCCCATGGCCTGTCCATCCTCTTCCATGACATTCGCCATTGTCACCTTGAACCTTGGTACACCACCCACCTCACCCTGTTTCATAGCTTCCTTCCTGTTCATGCAATAATCAATTCCACCTATGTTTCTCCTCAAAGTCCCAACATGGCTTGAGATTTTGCAAGATGTCAAGTTACCGTGAGACTTGGAAGCCATGTTTTTGAGCATGGGATATGAACACTGTGCCTATTCCCCAGAGCCTCTGCTCGGGTTTCTGATCCTTGGAGAGAGGATCATGACCTGAGTTTCAGAGTTTCGGCTCTGCAGTTCCTGTTTAACCTACCTGCTCCTTCTTGCCAGAGGCTCTGGACCACCCTCCTCCACCACTGAACTCACCAAAAAATTCACCAGCTTCCATCACAGCATACCTGAAAAGATAAGATGGCAAAAGGATACGCAATGACCTCAGCCACAACACTAATAAAGCTAGTACACTGCACCAGTAACAGACTTGGAAAAGATTTACGAGACTCAGTTAACTTAAAAAACTTCTCAACATTTGATTATTTGTACAGAGAACATTACCCTAATTCACAAAAAGGCTAACTGTGTCACTGACGAAAAATATCACCTACACTAATGACTTCTTTGCTAACAATAGAGATATACGCTGCAACTAAGTATTCATATGCCTTAATTGGACTCTATTGTGTGGGTGAGTGTATGAACAAATGTTACAGATAAAGAGGATTTAAGATATGCTACTTGCATAGTAGTGTCACGCATGTGTAACTATTTCTTTTTTGTATTATGATCAAGCCTTATGGTGTGACCCCTGAGTCAAGGTTGAAGGCAATCTGATTTACAAGCTATTGTCCGAAGAACCTGAGATTCCTAGAGCCTGAGTTCCTGATTCCAGTGGCCATTGTCTCGCTCTCTCATTCCCAACCCCTTTTCCCCCCAGGACTAGCCCCCAGCAGCTCTCTTCGCTCCTACAGAACCTGGACTTCAGATGAGTCAACCTTAATGGAAGGCCAGGGCCATTACATTAAGCCTGCCTGAGCGAAAATGGATAATGCTGGGGTTTTTCAACATAGGACATGACCCAAGATAGTTGCAGGTCCCTCTATGGAGGTGATAGCAGGGACCAGGGCAGTGGTGCAGGCAGAATTATGGACCTTAAAGGAGGAAAATCAGCCATTAAATCCATTTTAGTGAAGTATAATCCTCAAACCCATCCTTTGGGAACAAGGATGGGCACCATTCCGAAGAGTCATGCTCTAGTTCTACTCCCAGCAAGCTTTCACTCTTCTGATACTGACACCTCAACAGGCAAGGCCTCAAGCCCTCCTGTGCCCTCCCAGTTAATTTAACAGTTTTCACCTGGTCTCGTGCCTTTGAAAGCCCAGGAACTCTTCGGAGGAGATAGTTAAAAGTTCAGCATATTCATGAATCAATGCCCTCTTTAATTTTTTTGTAGATCCACTGCATTCCCAAGTGACATGTTCAAGGTATCCTTCGACTGTACCTATTTAGTAGGGATTTCTGCAACATGATTGAAAATGGTGAGCCGGTGTTATGTAAGTCTGTCACCTTCGAGGAAAGAATGCACAGACTTTTTGAGAAGCACACTTTTATGCATGTCAGTGACAAAGAGTTATTGAACTTCCAACAGAGAAATGAGGACCTGTTGTCCTACATCTCTAACTTCAACAGGTTAATATTAGCCTGAGGACAAGAGAATGTCTCAATTCTACCACGTTTTAAGGGAAAATTTTAAGGATATCCTTTTTCAGATTGCAGACCCCCCCGATGATTGGCCCCACTTCAATGATCTAGTGGTGGAACTGGATCACTGCCTCTGAGAAAGGAAAGGCGAAAAGTCAAGAGGTGAGAATCTTAGAATTTTACTCTTTTTAAGGGGAAAAGAAGGAGCTGGTTGAGGCAAAGCTGTAGATGGAACCAAACCTATGCAGATCAGTAGGATTTGAAGTCCTTTGTCAAGAGAATAGAAAGAAAAAAAGCTGAAGACAAAACCTGTGCTTGTAGTTTGGTAATGAGGGCCCTTTGCTCCTGAATGTCCGGTAAAGCCCAAGGCTCCCAAGAAGGCCATGGCATTGGTGGAAGTAGCAGATACCTTGACAGAAAACTAAAAGGCTTAATGAGGGATGGGCTTGACTCTTCAAGTACACCAACTTCTAGGAGCTCAAAACAGCTGGTCGATACTGTCAGGAGAGTTCTAAAATATTTCACCATAGGTATAATTATGGTCATAAACAACTAGTTCCAAAAGGTAATTCTGATTTTACATGATTTAGGAGCCACCAGGGATTACCTTGATATCTCGTTTAGCCAAAACCCTGGGACTTTTTTAGCAAAAAGAGCAACTGGAGCCATCAACAGCTGTTAATAGTTCAGAACTGTCTTCTGGATAATTACCTTCTATTCTGAATCTTTGACAGTCATCTGTGATAATAATCATACTGAAAAATTGAATGTTGATTTGATTGATACCCCCATTTTTGGGGCTATTCTGGGGGAGCCGTGATTGTAGCAATACAATCCCAAGATAGACTGGTCAGCTAGGACAGTAACCCTGGACTCACAACACTATCTACAATATTGATACCAAGAGGCCTACAAGTGGGTAACCCCCTTAGAGTGTGCAACCTCCTTTACTCTAGGTCCTGAGATCCTCCCTAATTTATACCAGGAATTTTCCAATGTTTTTGATAAGGTGAAAGCAACTGCACTACTACCTCATTGCAAAATTGATTGCAGAATAGATCTGATACCTGGAGCTACACTGCAGTGCAGTAGGATTTACGTCTAACCTCCAAAACATCCAAACTTTAGACAAGACACATCAAGGTATAATGGGATAAGCTCTTATCATATGGATTTATTAATCACTCCCTCTCCCTGGTGTCCTCCCATTCTTCTTTGTTCCCAACAAAGTGAGGACCTGGGCTCATGCATAGATAATAGGGCACTAAACAAGCTAACAATCAAGAACAAGTATCTATTGCCTCTAATCCCTACTTTGCTGGATCAAGGTTGAAAAGCAGCTGTCTATGCTAAATTATACGTATGTGTTGCTTATCACCTGATTTGTGTAAGTAAGGGAGATGAATGGAAGATGGTGTCTTGGACCAAATATGGCCTCTTTTAATATTGTGTCATTGCATTCAGTTATGCTGCTGTATTTCAATTTCTTATCAACAAGGCCCTTGAAGATTGTTGGATTATTTTTCTAATCGTTTATATCAACAATATCTTAATTTATTCACAAACAGAACAAGAACATAAAATCCATGTCAAAGCAGTCCTGCAGAAGCTGCATGCAAACCATCTGTACACTAAATTGGATAAATGGGTCTTCAATGTTTCTCGGGTTGGTATTCAGATAGATAAAAAGAAAGGGGAGGTAATTTTTCATTGGCCAACTCCCACATGTGTCAAGCACATAAAAAAAACTGTCGGGCTTCGCTAGTTTCTACTGGCAGTTCACCACCCATTTCTCTGACATAGTCATTCCCATCATGATTGTATTGAAGAAAGGAATTCCTTTTCGATGGACTTCAGACTCTAATCGGGCATTCAAACTACTGAATGAAAAATGTAATGCTGCACCAGTGCTGTGGCAACCAGATCCTAACCTACCCTATTCTGTCAAAGAGGATTCTTCCCAGTATGCTGTGGTTGGTATGCTTTCTCAAAGGGATGATAATTCAGGTCATATGCATCCAATAGCCTTTGTTTCCAAAACGTTCCTTCCAGCAGAACAAAAGTATACCATGGTAGAATAGGAATTGTTGGCAATTAAGCTAAGGTTTCAGGAGTGGAGACACTACCTGTTAGGGGGGCCACCATGTCATCACCATCTACTCTGACCATAAAACCTTCAATGTCTCACATGCCAAAGCTCTCACTTCATGTTAAATATATTGGGTTTTGTTATCTAATTAATATGATTTTGTCACCATGTACAGTCCTGGGGTCAGGCAGGCCAAAGCAGATGCTCTGTCCCAAATCTTTAAACCAGTTTCAAATGATCAAGCAAACCAAAAAGTCAGTCCACGTGACACAATAAAAAAAAAATATTACCTGAAACAAATAAGGGAAGTCATAAAAGGTCTAGATCGAAATACTTGGTTAAAAGAGATAAGCAACACAATTCATAATTGTTGTTTTTACTTTACTACAAGGCCCCGTTATTGATCCCAACCTTGACTATAAGAAAAAAAGGTGTTGCAATGGTGTCACCCCTCATCTCTGGCTGGCCACCCACTGTAGTTCATGACACAGGAACTTTGTTCTCACTGGTTTTGGTGGGCTATTTTAAGCCAAGATATGCAGAACTTTGTACAATCTTGTTCTAAATGTGCACAGAAAAAAGCACAGCCTATCTATCCAGCAGGTCTACTTCACTCAATACCTATACCTCTCAGACCCTGGGAACCAATTAGCATGGATTTTGTCGCTGGACTCTCTATGACAAATGGTTTCACAACAATTTGGTAGTTGTAGGTTTGTTCTCCGAAATGGCTGATGGTATTCCCTTAAAAAAGATATCCTTGTCCAAAGAATTAGTGGGCATTTCCATCCAAAATATACTCTGGCTTCATAGATTACCTTCTGTAATTATTTCTGATGGAGGATCCAATTTGTAGCAAGATTCCGGCAAGGGGTATGCACAGCTTTACAAACAAGCCACTGTTTGTCATCAGCCTTTCACCCACAGACCAATGAACAAACGGAAAGAACAAACCAAACAATGGAACAATTTTATGCCACCTTAACCCACTATAACCAGTAACTGGGTTCCAGCTTTGCCTTTAGCTGACTTTCTATTTAATAACTGTGCTCATTCAGCAGCTGGTGTTTCATTCTCCTTTTGTAATTATGGATGCCATCCTAGAATCCTTCCTGAACTGTTGTCCTCAAGAAACAACCACATTCCACCAAAAACCTTTACTACAGACCTAGGCAGTTGCAAAAGAACAACTCCAACATTCCAAGGAAAAACAAAATGACAAGCTGATGAACACAGGTGCCCAGTGCCTACTTAATCTGTAGGAGACCAAGTCTGGTTATCTACAAAAAACTTACATCTAGAAGCAACATGAAAGTTACAACCATGATACATAGGACCATTCTACAAAAGGTATTCTCCTGTTGATAGATCCTGGGAACCAGGTAACCATGTCCATCACCCTCACCTGGTCCATCAGCTCATGCCCACCACCCAGCCAAGCCTTGTCCCATCTGTTAGGCTTTAGACGGGAGTACAGCTAGGGCTCGTTCCACATGTGCAGTCTGCACAAGACAACCAGCTGAACTGACCCCGGCCTAATATTCCCTTCTACCACTTTCTATGCAGTACAAAATCTGAAATTACCCCATAGGCCTGTCCCTGCTACCAGATGTAAACCATTGCCCACCTGGAACCCTGGTACATCCCCCACCTCACCATGTACCATAGCTTCCTTCCTGTTCTGCAATAACCAATGCATCTATGTTTCATCTCAAATTCCCAACACAGCTCAAGATCTCATGAGATCTCAAGTTACTGCAAGATTTGGCAGCCATGTTTTTGGGCGTGGCATAATAAAAAATGCATCCAAATCACAAAGTCTCTTCTTGACTTTCTAATCCATGGTGAGAGGATTGTGACCTGAGTTCCCAAGTTCCCATTCTTGAGTTCCTGTCAAACTTGTCTGCTCCTTCTTGCCATGGGCTCTGGATCACGCCACTCGACCATTGAATTCACCAAATGATTCACCAACTTCAGCCATAATATACCTGGAAAGATAAAAGGACAAAAAGATAAGCAACTAACCAACCTAAAAACTAATAAGATCAGTGCACTGCACCATTAAGAGACTTGCAAAAGATTTACGAGTCTCAGTTAACTTAAAATACTTATCAACACTTGATTATTTGAACAGAGAGCAATATCCTAATTCACAGAGAGGCTATCTGTGGTACTATCTAAAACATCTTGGCATTAACAACCTCCATGCTAACAATAGAGACATATGCCACAACTAATCACTCCTGTGCTCTGATAATAGTCTATTATCTGGGTGAGCGTATGAACACATGTCACAGACATAGAGGAGTTTAGATATGCTACTTACATAGTATTGTCATGCATGTGTTATTGTTTCTTTTTTGTACTATGATCTGGCCTTATGGTGTGACGCCTGAGTTGAGGTTGAAGGCAATCTGCTTTGCATGCTAAAATCTGACGAACCTGAGATTCATAGAGTCTGAGGTCCTGATTCCAATGGTTGTTTTTTGTCTCTCTATCATTCCCAACCCACTAATCCCTGATGGTTAACTGCCAGCACTTGTTTTCTATAAATCATGTATTGAAGGTTAGTCAAGGCAGAACTTGGACTTCAGGTGAGTGGATCTTGACACCTAGTACTTCTGATGCTGGTGCTACTTTAGATCTGAGAGCACAACCTCATGGAGGAAGAGCCCGCCTTCTAAATGTATCCATTATTGGTTCTGAAGCAGATCAAGAGTCAGAAATTCAAGTGAGGGAAACAGCTCAAAGTTATTTGGATGTTTCAAATGTAAGGATAGAATTTGTGGAGCTTGCCAGAGGGTGACTTCATTTACATAGATGGGTAAAATGAAGAAGAGCTTTTGTACTTAAGAAGGGAAGCTGCAAGATATGCTAGTGAAACGCATAAAAAGTTATAACAATCAGCTACAGATTTTAGAGTTGATTTGATAAAAGTCAGAAATTAAAGAAGAATTTCATGATATTCATAAAGGAGGACAGTATAAGGAATACAAGAACATCTGTTTTCAAAACACATGTGAGGGAGCTGGTAAGCAGCATTAGGAAATTTAATAAAATCCAATAATCTATAGTCCAAAAAGGAAAAGAAAAATAAAGCCGATAGAAGTGGCCAGAAAAGGAAACTTCCTAAAAGCAAAACAGAGGACACATTAAGAGAGGTGCATGGAGTTGGATATGTACAAGTGCCGTGGAGTTGTGGGATCTTTCCACATTTACAAACCAGTTTCCAACCTTGCATGAGAATGCTAACCAGTGGTATACTCAAGTGGAGAGGTTTGTGAAGATTTCAAAAGCGTTTTGGCAGAACCTAAGTCCTTTCTTTGTCATTGTGATCCCTAATAATCTGTGAGCAGAAAGCAAGGTCATTGACTGTTGGCTAGTTGTTGATCCACCAAGAAATGCTCACACTCATGTGCCTTTTCACATTGTCATGGGCAAGTATAATCAGGTGATTACTTTTTTGAAAAGGAAGGTTTGTCAAATAGAGGTTCATTTGCTTAAAATAACCAGATTTATGTGAGGATCAAAAGTGTTTGTGCATGCTTATTATGAGAAGTTGTTGCAAGTTTTCCGATAGCCCAGCGTTGTCAAAAATGCACAGAGGGAAAATCTTACTGGAATCTTGTCCACATAAATCAGAATGGAATTAGTTGGCAAGAGAAGTCTCTAAATGAGATTTTAAGGCATTGTAGTGACAATCTGGTTATAAAGTAGAAGATTAAGGAGAAGTACATGTTGCACAGACCAAACTGGTGCAGAGAGAGAGTCAGAGTGGTCCATATATGACGGGTACATGGATGAATCCTGGAGTTGGCACAGGAATGCAGGAGTTGGTTACTAAGGGGTGGTCAGATGATACAGAGTGGGAATTGTACTGCGCAAGGCAGAGTTCGGGGAATGGTGGTTGCTCAGAATGCAGGGATGGACATAAACATGTTGAAAAAGAATACTCTACGTTGTATTTGTAACAAGGCTAGCCACAGCAATGAGAATGTTTACTGAATCTGAATCAAATGCAAAATGATGTTCAAATGCCAAACATGAATGCAAAGCCAAAGCAGAATAAGGAAGTTCAAAGACCGTACAATGCCTATTTTCTCCAAGCTCCAAAGATGCAACAAAAAAATGACCAACCAAAGGTATAATTTGAATCCTAGCCCAAAGGTTCAGGAGAATACTTGTATAAGGGTAAACAATCTCCTGAGAGAGGAGGAGGTTTGTCTGCTTTGCAGGTTTCTAGAGTTAGATGGGAGGTCCATATGTAGATAAAGAGGTTAGTGGCCACCCTGTATCATTGTTGAACAGCACTGGAGCTTCCCATTCTATTGTTAGAATGGTAAAGGTACCAAACCTACCCTTCCTGGGAAAAC
The DNA here is from genome assembly GCF_031143425.1 of Pleurodeles waltl. Classification (NCBI taxonomy): domain Eukaryota; kingdom Metazoa; phylum Chordata; class Amphibia; order Caudata; family Salamandridae; genus Pleurodeles; species Pleurodeles waltl. The sequence goes on along the minus strand of NC_090438.1, from coordinate 584,806,662 downwards.
TAGTCTACGTTGTAGGCATTTCAAACAAATACAGCATGAACCAAGTTTCAGCTAAGGTCAGTGCTTAATTTTAGCCAATGATTGCCAGAGGGACCCACTGTCAATATTTGGGGCCGGTGGGGCCCACTTGCACTTATTTTTCCTTGTCAGACATTCCCAGAAAACAAGAGAGGGGAAAACACACAAACAAGAACGAAGAAGGAAGAGAAGACTGAAAAACAGTCAACAAGGGAGAAAGCATGAGCCTGCATGAGTGAGTTTAAGGGGCAGGGAGTGTCCAGTAGTGGATTAAAGCAGCTAGAGGTGTATTCAGGGCCATGTGGCCTTGGTTTTCAGTGCAGGGACATTTGATACCACTGCCTGTTGTCTTTTGAGCAGTGCTTTGGGCACCGGCTCTCATTATGTTCCAAATTATGGACTTGCTAAGGTCCTTGTGAAAATATTGCCTCTTGAGGAAGACCTCAGTTTGAAGTATATGAGTTGATTCCTGTCAGTCTATTGGGTAGGGATTTACTCTGCAAAATGAGATATGTGAACTATTGCTCACCAGATTGTGCTGGCCTTCATACACACAATGAGGATGTAAAATTAAAATTGAAAACCCAAGAGACAACTTTTGTGGTATTTCCAGTCCTAAAAAGTGAAGACTTATACCCCAATCTTAGAGATTCTGTAAAAAATAAAGTCTGACATTTTACAGGGAAAGAAATTGGACTGAATGTTGAATCAGTGAGAATTACCATAAAGCCTAATGCAAAGCAATCCTGAACACATTTTTACAACCTCTCACCTGAGGTGGTGGCTGAAATTACACAGTACACAGAAAGCCCCTCAATCTTTAATCAGATGCTGAAAAAAATCTGGAGACCTTGCAGTTGCCATGCAACTCATTTCTGGTACACAAGATGCAGGCAACTAAGACACCATTGCCTTGTTAAACTATTTGGCAGAAAACACACACAAGGTATTCACTACAAAATTGCAGTACTGTCAGAGAAAGGTTTTGTATCTGGAACATCATATTGAGAAAGGAGCTACAACAAAGAGAGAAGTCATGATGTCTCTGAGAATGGTTGACTACTGTTGTCACTGAATTCCCAACTTTTCTGTACTGTTAAAGCCTCTCCAAACTTACATACAATGTCATGTCTGGTCTGCTATTAAGGGACAACAAATGCATGAGTGCTGAGAAAAAAAGTCTGCCATGCCCCAGTCCTAGAAATGTTTTTTCATGACAAAGATTTCATGATCTACTGTCAAGAATAACACTATCTGTTTTGACACAGACCCATGGTGAATCCAAACGGTCGGTTTCCTATATTTCTGCCACACTTAATCCAGTAGCTGTGGTGCTGCCCGGATGCCTAAAGGTGGTGGCTGCAATAGGTGTCAGCAGTGTAAGGAGATTGTTATGGGTTACTTGCTTATTGTAATAGTTCAACACTCAGTTTAGCTTTTGTTGACCCACACTAAAACAAAACACATGACAAATAGCAGCCTTGCTGGATACAGTAATAAGTAACCTTGGCTGCTGATAATGTGTCTTTGTGGAGGCACAATACCTTGAGCCTGGCTAATCTTTTGCCACTTCAAATGAATGATGCAGATGATAATGGGGATGATATTGACTGTATAGATGTTATGGAATAGTGTACTAAACCAAGATCGGACATTCGAGGCATTCTTTTAAAAAAGCCTGATTTTAATTTGTTTGCTCTTGTTTGAGAGATCGATGAGGAATTTTAAAAGCAGCTTATTATGTGTGGACCTTAAAAGGTGTTGTGGAAGTCTCTTATGTGTGCAATGTAATATCCACCCAGGTGGATGAACTAATTGTGCTTACTAGAGGGTACTGTGGCTTTAATAATTTGAGAGTCACCATGTATAGTGATAGTCAGTATAGTTTTGGTGTGGTCCATGATTTCAAACAGTTGTGGGCCCTAAGGGGTTTCTTGACCTCCTCTAGTTCTCATATTAGAAATTGAAATTATGTTATTGGCTTGCTGGATGAGCTGCAATTGACCACAAATTAGCTGTGAAATGTGAGGCACACATGAGCGGATGGGATTTTGTAACCATTGGAAACCATTATGCGGATGAGATGGTCACGTATTGCGCTCTTGATACCTGAGCATTTAGAGCTTGAGTCACACTTTTGTGTAACATTACTACTTTTTTGGTATTCACAAACTATGAGTTTAATTTTACTACTAGTAATTATATGACTGCAGAGACCCTGTACTCGTGGGTGAGACTCAGCCCATAAAAAATAGGCCTGTCCTATTTTTTATATGCTGAGATCTCCAACCTGACTGCAGAGTCTTCACAGTCACAAAACTATTAGTGAAATTAAATTTGTAATTTTTGAATACCAAATAAATACTAACATTACACAAAAGTGTAACTTTATCTTTGTAAATCAGGCCCTCAATCAGGAAGACTCATATGAATCTGAGAGTGATTCTGTTTCAACCACTACTGATGCTTGGGAAGAGCTCAAATATATTAAAGTGGAAGCCCCAGAGACCAAAAGTAGAAGTGGGTTAGGTCAGGATTTGTAAAGAATCAGGATGAAATTTGTATTTTGACTGATGGGAAACCAGCGCTACCAAATGTTATACTGTCTCCCATAGCAAGACATTTGCATGGTCCCACCCATACAGGAAGAAACACTACGGTCCATCTTTTTAAGACCTACTGGTAAAATTCCCATTTCCATGTCAGTGCAAAGAAGTTGTGTCATAGATGTGTTACTTGCCAGCAATTACAGCAGGCAGACTGACAGTTGTGACCTTGAGTCCCTTTAACAGGATGCAGTTGGGTTTTGTGGAAATGCCCTTTTGCAATGGGCTTTGCTATGTATTGTTGATAGTTTGTCTCTTTTCAGTTGGAATAGAAGCCTACCTGACTAGAAGGTGTGACATTCTCACAAGAGACAAATTATTGCTGAGGGAGTAGATCCCTCACTTTGGCCTACCAGTTTCTATGGAGTCAGATCACAACAGCCATGTTAAGAATGAGATAATGAGACTACTGCGTGTAGCACTGCAGATGAAGCAGAGGTTTCATAGTAGCTGTAGAGCAGCTGATTCTCGGATTGTGGAGCAGGTCAACAGGACACTGAAGTTTCTACTAGCCAAGGTGTGTGCATCTACTTCCTTGAAATGACCTGATGTCCTTCCCTGGTTCTAACAAGTGTCCTAAGCACTCCTGATTGGAAGACTGAACTCTCCCCTCACATGACTTTGAGAGGGAGAGTCATGAGGCTTTCTGCCGTGCCACCATGTATAGACTATGTATGTATGTACCGTGCGCTTGTGTATATAATGGATAAAATGATTCCTCACTACTATAAAGGACTGACTGACATTTTGCATTCTGTCTCTCACCAGCTTGAGTTGGCAACTTTGCTTTCAAGGCAGGAACAGTACCACAAACTAGGTCTGGGGGGACTGAGTCCTGGTGAGGAAGCACCTCATTTAATACTGTTTGGAGCCCAACTGACGAGACCCTTGTCAGGTCACCCTTGTGACGAACACTGCTGTGAAATGCGAGGGTCCCCTCAAATGGTCCATGCTACCCACACCAAGAAAGTGAGACAACCCAGCAGAGAAGTGGTGACAACTGCTGATTTTTGGTCAAACTTCAGCACAGAACAAATGTTCAGAAAGAGGGGGAGATTGTGCACAAGTGTCTCAAAGTTGTCTTGACAAGTGCAGGGTATGTGGAAAATGAACTAAGAGTAACCACAGTGAACCAAGCAGCTGAACCTGAAAGTGGGCATCCTGAGTTCTAAGAAGGTGCAAGCACCTTGGCCAAAAGAAGTGGATAAAAGATGGTGAGAGAATGAGAGCAATTGTGTCACATGAACGCTTCCTAGAAACGATCAAGGAAGAGACAGAGCCAAGCAAATAAAGTGACAGCGGCAACAAACAAGAAGAAGTCAAAGAGACAATGCGTGCCTAGCCAAAGGTACTCATCTCTTGAAAATACTTACCTTGATAAAAGTGGGTCTGATTCAAGAACACATGAGACTAAGAATCATCAGAGAGTTTTTGAGAAACCTCAATGAACTGTGCTACCACAGTGAAGATTAATAAATTTTTGATTTACTGAATTCAAGTGACACATGTCCAAATATTGAAGATTCTTGTTTTGTATCCAGAGTATCTTGTGAAAATATTAGGTCCCAGGCACCAGTAGAAGAGTAGGGCTGTCCTTTTAGTATATCTATCTGTAGGTTAAAGATTCTAATTGTTAAGCCAACTGACTTAAAATATTTACATTGAATGACCAGAATGTTTTGCTGATTTGCACAGTAGAAGCAATAAGTAGAATTTAGATTTTTCTGAACTTTCATTTTCTTCCCTTCAATCTTACTTGAGCGAAAGTATGGCATGGAACACAGCAAAAAGACAGGGAAACACCCAGAACAACAAGTCCAGAACAGCGATTACATTGTTAACACAAGCGGAACCACGTTTGCATTAACAACGACTCCCTTTTTCTCTGCCTTAACCATGCATGTGCTGAACAACGCACATGCGTGGTTAAGGCAGAGAAAAAGGGAGAGTGCATTGGGAGAGGAAGCGGTCAGGGAAGTGGGGCTGGGGTAGGGTTGGGGGCTAGTTTTTAGGGGTGGGGTGGATTAAGGGCTGGGGAGGGGGTGGGGGAGTCAGGATAGTTTTTTTGGGGGGGGTGGGGTGGGGGAATTGGGTAGTTCTGCTTTTAGGGGCATGGGTGGGGGGGTCAGGGTAATTTTGTTTTGGGGGTGGTGGGTCGGGGTACTTTTGTTTTTGGGGGTGTGGGTAGTTTGGTTTTTGGGGGTGGGGGCTCGGGGTAGTTTGGTTTTTGGGGGTGGGGGATCAGGGTAGTTTAGTTTTGGGGGAATCGGAATAGTTAGATTTGTGGGGGTGGGGGGTCGGGCTAGTTAGGTTTTTAGGGGTAGGGTGGGGGTAGTTTGGTTTTGCGGGTGGGGGAATCAGGTTGTTATGTTTTTGGGGGTGGGGGATTTAGATTTTTGGGGGTGGGGGATCAGGGTAGTTAGGGTTTTGGGGGTGGGTGATCAGGACAGTTAGGTTTTTGGGGTTGGGTGATCAGGACTGTTAGGTTTTTGGGGGTACGGGTTTGGGGTAGTGTTGTTTTTGGGGGGAGGGGTCGGGTAGTTTTGTTTTTGGGGAAGGGGTGGTGGGTCAGGTTAGTTTTGTTTATGGGGTGGGGGATCAGGGTAGTGTGGTTTTTGGGGGTGGGGGATGGGGTAGTTTGATTTTTGGGGGCGGGGGATCGGGTTAGTTAGGTTTTTGGGGTGAGGGGATCGGGATAGTTAGGTTTTTAGTAGTGGGGATCGGGGTACTTTTGTTTTTAGGGTGGGGTGGGTGGATCGAGATAGTTTGGTTTTTGGGGGTGGAGCGGGAGATCAAGGTAGTTTTGTTTTTAGGGGCGGGTGGGGGGATCAGAGTAGTTTGGTTTTTAGGGTTGGGGGGAGGGTCAGTTGTTTTTACGGGGTGGGGGATGTCGGGAAGGGTTTAGGGCTCAGGGTGGGTGAGAGGTATCCAAGGTAGTTTTGTTTTAGGGGTGGGGTTCGGGGTAGTTTTGGTATTAGGGGTGGGGTACTTCTGGGCCTTAGGGCAAGTGGGGGTCACATGCTAGAACCATGCATGGTATTCCTACACATGCCTTTACTAGGCATGCTGTTACAATGAAAAATCGTTCTAAAGGCATACGTGGTAAAGGCATTCGTGGTAACAACGTGGTCGTTGTTCGACCGCGTTGTTCAGGCATGCGTGGTTCCAGCATTCATTGTTCCATCATATATTCAAAAAGATACAGAATGATAATAATAATAGTGGCAATTGCCTTAGATATACCAATGCTTGCCTTTTTAGGGGGTCTTAACTCTTCTGCCAAGCATGCTTTCACCAAAACCGAAATTTGATTTAGCTTATTTAGAGGGGCAGTGAAGGTTCAACATGAAGATATTACATATATATAGTTCAGGGATTGATTATTCCGCAAATTAGTTTTTTTTTAGTTATTACATGAGTACTGGAAGGTTATGAATGCAAATGGTAGCTACATTTGCACATACTTACCTCAAGAGCAGCTGGTGTGATTTACCACCATTTGCTCCTGACCTATGCTTTGCCCTGTATTATATTCATGAATGTCATCTATGGTCATGGGCATGTTGAGTAATACTTCTAAAACTAAAATCTGTCTATACATATTTGACCAATAATCATGGTTTTGAATTTTCGAATCAGAGCCAAATCTGTTTTTTGAATTTGTGGGATGGAATGATTGTGATTGTGCATATAAGCCGAAAGGATTTGAGTTTTTGACAGAAACAAACCTATCATCAGGGATTTTAATGTGCATGTCAAGTGAATGCTTATTACATTTCAGTTATCTCGATTGGCAGCTGGTATTTAATGTTAGTGTTTCCTAAGGTGCATCATGTAGATGAGATAGATGATGAAAGGAAGGTGCCTCAAGGAAAAGTGGTACATAGGGCTTTACAAGTAGGTGGTGGTATATATGGCACTATAATTCCTTCTATCAGTATAGTTTTGAATGACTTGAAGATTAGAAAGCTGTCTACATTGGTGACTCACCTCGTGACTAATACAGTTGGTGCTCTAGCTGTTATTACCTCCAAGCTCATGGCAATAAATGCAATAGTTTTGCAGAATAGGCTTGCTTTAGATATCTTACATGTGAAAGAGGGCAGAGTCTTCCAAATGTTACATGTTCAGCAGTGCTGTATGTACATCCCTGGCATTATTAATGAAGTTGGTCTTCAACATATTAAATGGAAACAATATGGAAGGGATTTTCTAGTACTGGCGAGTGACTCAGTAGTATTGGTATTGGAATATTAGGCAAGATATAAAACCCCATAACAATCATTGCAATTTCTGTAGTATGCATATTTCTGTTTATAAGGGGATTATAAATGATTACTGCAAAGAGTTGGTCAAGATACAAAAGATGTTACGGATTCGGGCGGGTCTGATCCAGACTCTGGTTGGGACACCCCTTGAGGTCACAGAATATCCTAAAGAGGTAGTTTGCTAGGGCAGAAGAGCAGCTAAAGGCATACACTGGAAAGGACAGCTATGGACAGGCACAGGAAACAGGAAAGTAAAAGCAGAGCAACCCTTGTGTGAACAAACAGGAAACGGATTACTAATGGACAAACACGCTGGGGTTGTACACAGAGTAGGGCTCAGAACCTCCCACAGTGACAGGGAATGTCAATGCCTCTGTGCAGTTTGCTCTTAAAGATAGTCACCCTGCCAGCCCCATAGAAAGGAGGCAGCAGAAGTGAGTCTGTCCCTGGACCCTAGAGCACAAACAAGGATAGTACTTACATACACAAGACAAGCTCTTGTGGGTCCAGCTGGAAACACAGTGGCGATTTGTGGAAAAACAGCAATAGCACACTGTCACTGTTAGGCACGAAAAACAACGTATAACACTTGTAGGAAAGTACCATCTTGCCTAGCATGTTACCCCCATTTTTACTTGTGTGTCAGTTTGTTTTTGCCTGTGTCACTGGGATCCTGCTAGCCAGGTCCCCAGTGCTCATAGTTTGTGGCCTATATGTGTTCCCTGTGTGGTGCCTAACTGTATCACTGAGGCTCTGCTAACTAGAACCTCAGTGTTTATTCTCTCTCTGCTTTTTAAATTGTCACTGCATGCTAGTGACTATTTTCACTAATTCTGATTGGCACACTGGAACACCCTCATAATTCCCTAGTATATGGTACCTAGGTACCCAGGGTATTGGGGTTCCAGGAGTTCCCTATGGGCTGCAGCATTTCTTATGCCACCCATAGGGAGCTCAGACAATTCTTACACAGGACTGCCACTGCAGCCTGAGTGAAATAACGTCCACATTATTTCACAGCCATTTTACACTGCACTTAAGTAACTTATAAGTCACTTATATGTCTAACCCTCACTTAGTGAATGTTAGGTGCAAAGTTACTAAGTGTGAGGGCACCCTGGCACTAGCCAAGGTGCCCCCACATTGTTCAGGGCAATTTCCCCAGACTTTGTGAGTGCGGGGAAACCATTACACGCATGCAGTACATATAGGTCAACACCTATATGTAGCTTCACAATGGTAACTCCGAATATGGCCATGTAACATGTCTAAGATCATGTAATTGGTATTGGTATTGGTATTGGGGTGCCAATCCCATGCATCCCCGGGGCTCCAGCATGGACGCCCGGTACTGCCAAACTAGCACTCTGGGGTTTTCTCTGCTGCTACCGCTGCTGCCAACCCTCAGACAGGTTTCTGCCCTCATGGGGTCTGGGCAGCCCAGTCCCAGGAAGGCAGAACAAAGGATTTCCTCTGAGAGATGGTGTTACACCCTCTCCCTTTGGAAATAGGTGTTAAGGGCTGGGGATGAGTAGCCTCCCCAGCCTCTGGAAATGCTTAGAATGGCACAGATGGTGCCCTCCTTGCATAAGCCAGTTTACACCGGTTCAGGGATCCGCCAGCCCCTGCTATGGTGCAAAACTGGACAAACGAAAGGGGAGTGACCACTCCCCTGTCCATCACCACCCCAGGGGTGGTGCCCAGAGCCCAGAGCTCCCCCAGTGTGTCCCAGACCTCTGCCATCTTGAATGCAGAGGTGTGAGGGCACAATGGAGACCTCTGAGTGGCCAGAGCTAGCAGGTGACGTCAGAGACCCCTCCTGATACCTGGTTAGGTAGCCAATCCTCCTCTGAGGGCTATTTAGGGTCTCTCGTTGTGGGTTTCTCTTCAGATAACGAATGCAAGAGCTCACCAGAGTTCCTCTGCATCTCCCTTTTTAACTTCTGCCAAGGAACGACCGCCGACTGCTCCAAGACGCCTGATAACCGCAACAAAGTGGCAAGACAACTTCAGCAACATTGTAGCACCTAATCCTGCCGGCTTTCTTGACTGTTTCCTGGGGTGCATGCTCGGAGGGCTGTCTGCCTTCACCCTCCACTGGAAACCAAGAAGAAATCTCCTGTGGGTCGACGGAATCTTCCCCCTGCGAACGCAAGCACCAAACTTCTGCATCACCGGTCCTCTGGGTCCCCTCTCATCTTGACGAGCATGGTCCCTGGAACACAGGAGCTGGATCCAAGTAACCCCGACAGTCCAGTGGTCCTTCTGTCCAAATTTGGTGGAGGTAAGTCCTTGCCACCCCATGCCAGACAGTAATCCTGTGTACTGCGTGATCTGTAGCTGCTAGGGCTTCTGTGCACTTTTGAAAGGAATTCTTCATGCACAGCACAGCCCACGTCCCCAGCACTCCATCCTGCATTGCTCAACTAGCTGAGTTGACCATCGACTTCATGGGACCCTCTTTTGTTGTGTTGAGATGACCGCTGTGCTCAGATTTCTTGAACCTCTGTTCAAGTGCTTCTGCGGGTGCTGCCTGCTTCTTGATGGGCTCTCTGTGCTGCTGAGTGACCCCTCTGTCTCCTCCTCCAAGGGGCGGCCTTCTGGTCCTTCCTGGGCCTGGGCAGCACCCATTATCTTTAACTGCAACTCTTGCAGCTAGCAAGGCTTTTTTGCGGTATTTCTGCGTGGAAACAAATCTGCATCCTCCTGCATGCTGTGGGACATCTCTGACCAAAGGAGAAGTTCCTGGCACCTTCCGTTGTTGCAGAATCTTTGGCTTCTTCCACCCAGAGGCAGCACTTTTGCACCTTCATCCGGGGTTTAGTGCGCTCCTGCCCCCCCTGGTCACTTGTGTGACTCTTGGACTTGGTCCCCTTCCTTTACAGGTCATCAGGTCCAGGAATCCATCTTCAGTGCTTTGCAGTCAGTTGTTGCCTTTGCAGAATCCCCTATCTCGACTTTACTGTCTGTCTGGGGTAGTAGGGTAACTTTACTCCTACTTTTCAGGGTCTTGGGTGGGGTATCTTGGACACCATTAGTGTTTTATTACACTCCCAGTGACCCTCTACACACTACACTAGGCCTGGGGTCCATTCGTGGTTTGCATTCCACTTTTGGAGTATATGGTTTGTGTTGCCCCTAGGCCTATTGTCTCCCATTGCATCCTATTGTATTCTACAGTGTTTGCACTACTTTTCTAACTGTTTACTTACCTGATTTTGGTTTGTGTGTATATTTTGTGTATTTTAGTTACCTCCTAAGGGAGTATATCCTCTGAGATACTTTTGGCATATTGTCACTAAAATAAAGTACCTATTTTGTTTCTTATGATATATTGCTATATGATATAAGTAGTATAGTAGCTTTGCATGTCTCCTAGTTCAGCCTAAGCTGCTCTGCTATAGCTACCTCTATCAGCCTAAGCTGCTTGAACACTACTAATCTACTAATAAGGGATAACTGGACCTGGCACAAGGTGTAAGTACCATCAGGTACCCACTATAAGCCAGGCCAGCTTCCTACAACACTAGACAAGGATAGGGGCTGGAATTGCCTCCTGGAAACGAGGAGCCACCCCCAGTACAAAGGAGGACACTTATACACTGGTGAAGACTGATAGAACACTTACCAGACACAAATACCGAGAGGAAACAGAAACAGAAAGGACAAATTAAGAGACAGAGGCAGGAACTGGGAACAGGCTCAGGCTGAAGCAAAGGCAGGACTAGGACTGGAAAACAGGGCGCAAACTTCTGGCTGGAACAGAGACAGGACTGGGAAACAGAGAGCAGGCTCTGGCTGGAACAAGCAAGGACAGGGCTGGAATACAGGGAGTAGGAATAAGCAGAAAACTGGACGTGGAAACTGAGAGCAGGTTCAGGCTGAAACAAGGCAGGAACAGGACAGAGAAGCAGGGAGCAGGCTCTGGAAGAAACAAACAGGGACATGGCTAAGAGATAGGGAGCAGACTCTTGCTGGAACAATCAGGAACAGGACAGAGAAACAGGAAACAGGCTCAAGCTGGAACAAAGCAGGAACAGGAACAGGAACAAGACTGGAACACCATCTGATAGAGGGTCTGTAACACAAAGGAATCGAACTCCAAAGCAAAACAAGGATCTTGAGGAAATGTCTGCCTATAAGAAGTTCCAAGCTGCAGAAAACCCTAGGTGGAATCACATGACTGGGCTGCACAGGAGAAGTCTCAGATGTGTGTAGTGTTTCAGACACTCGCAACTCCTGGAGGAGAGGATCCAGTGAAAAGGAGCAACTGTATTTCTCCCATAGAAAACAATGTAAAAGAGAATCCAGGCTTTCCTGACTACCAGGCTGTGCATTATGGGATTTGCAGTCCCAGGAAGTAAATGTAATACTACAAAAGCATACCATGGCAAAAAGAGAAACAAACAGGAGTCAGCCAGGGACTCTAGATGAGTTTTCCAGGTGATTCCCAGGCTACCGACAGTCCCCTTACAGCCCCCCTAGAAATGGGATGACAGAGTCGTAACAATAGATTAATCAAAACTGAGGAAAAAAAAACACACAGATGTGGAGTTGCAAAGCCACTTGTATGGTGAGATCAAGTATCTGGAGGAATTCAGACACAAGCTGAAAAAGTCAACACCTGTTGCGTAAAGTGGAGGGTTTTGAAAGAAAACCATGGATAATGTTTGGTGACTCCCAGAGTCACCAGAGTGAGGGATTTGGTAGTGATTTTGTTTTTAAATTAATTGTTTTTCACTTATATCAACATTAACATTTAACACTCAAGTGTATTGATTCTGTATTTTCCATGTTTAGATTCACCATAACTTGTCTAGAGCTACATATTAAAATAGCCAAAGTCTGGTTGCTATCTTGTTCTACACTTTATTCTAGGAGAAGCTGAACCAGCAATCTTAATTTATGTAACCTTGTTTAACTGTTTCAATGTGAAATGTTGTCTTTTAGGCAAGCCTTGCAGATTGTGGTAATGATTAACCTGCAGAGCACAAGTTGGTACAGTGTATATCATTATGCTGTAGATAACTGTAAGTTTGAAGGACACTTAGGTAGACTCAATATGTAGTAGGGTGAGAAAATAATGAGTTTGTGATAGCTGCTTGTGCCTTAACCTGATTGGTTCATTATATCGGAACGTTCAATTAAACAAATGTTAGAATTGTTTTATTTAAGCTAATGTTTAATAAGTGAGAGTTCAGACACCTTTCTGATGCTTTTCAAGGTCTGTGGCCTCAATTTTTAATTTTGCAGCAAAACTAGGGAACAAAATGACTCAAGCGTTGTTAAAAATGTATAACGCCAAATGTGTTGCAGGACTGTCTTGTGACAGTGACATATGGGGGTATGAGGATACTTTGGGGTCATTGCGAGCTTGGCGGGCGGAAAAGGCCGCCCGCCAAACACCCGTGGTCAGGTTGCCATCAGTGTGGCTGCCTTCCCACGGGCCCCATTACAAGTTCCCTGCTGGGTCAGCGGGCAGAAACAGTGTTTCTGCCTGCTGGCTCAGCGGGCAACACCCCACAACATTGACGCCAGCTTATAATTGAGCCGGCGGCAACGTTGCAGTGCTTATGGTGCAACAGCACTGTCGCACTTTTCACTGTCTGCAATGAACAGTGAAAAGCGTGACGGGCTTTCCATGGGGGCCCCTGCACTGCCCATGCCAAGTGCATGGCAGTGCAGGGGCCTCCATGGGCCCCTTGCACCCCGTCTCTGCCAGCTTTTACATGGTGGTGCAACTGCCATGTAAAAGCTGGCAGAGACGGCAGTCGTAATCCCTAGGACAGTGCTGCAACCAGTGATGCCCTAGTAGATTAAGACTGCCAGCACCGCCAGACCCTCTAGTGGAGGGAAACTGATGGTGCTGGTGGTCTGACCCTGGCCCAACCACCACTGTCATAATGTGGCGGTCTGACCTCCACCAAAGCAGGCAGACCACCGCTTTGGTGGTCAGACTGCTACCCCAGCCCTGGTGGTCTGAAGACCCTCAGGGTCATAATGAGAGGCTTTGTCTTTACAAACTGTTAAGAACAATCTTACCAGAGGACTATAGACTCTCCCCCCAGTGTCCCGACTTACCTAACACACAAAGATTTAGGCCTGAGTTGCATTTCTGATATGCTTGCACTTCACCCATTGATAAGATATCTTTTAGGATGGTTGAAATTGAACTAAATATAATGTTCTTAAGCTTTTGCCTGAATTTGGGTGGGGCAGCTGGAATTCCGTGGCTGAGCTAGGCCAAATCTGATTCTGGGGTGTTAGGTTGCCTGGAATTATTTAATATTCCTGAGAGAGCATCTGCAGGGGCCACAGTGAAGTACTACTGCTGAGGTTGGGCCCTGCTTGATCTGTGCTTCAGGTGTTGGTTCGCCCGGACTGCCGCTGGTCCAATGGCGGTGCCGCATCCATCCGAGTACTGCCCACTTGAGTTGTGCTCCTACAGGCTGTGGGGGAGGAAAAAACACTGCTGACCAGCGACACTGGAGGGATCTTCCGAGGCTCAGGTTCTTAAGCAGGTGGGTCCGGCTATGTAGTTTGCTCTGGCCAGCGGCAGACCAGCAGCTCAACCATGCGTCACCGAACTGAGAGGTGGCAGTGGCTGCAGCCCAAGGGGACCTGACACCTAGAACGTGGTGGAGAGAGAGCGATTCAGCGGCCTTCAGGCATTTCACCGGCACAATCCATGGATAACGCAGATTGGGCAAACTGAGGAGAGAGGTACAGCCACCTGTTAGGGCATAGGGTGCCCAAGGTTCCCAGCGCACACCAGGGTGAACAGCCAGTGAGGGGTAAGTCAGCTGCATTAGCAGACTGAGACACCCTGCAAGGGAGGCCTAGCTAGTCCCTGCCCCTGAATCAACTGGACTCCAGTGGGCCTAACCCCTGGGCAGTGGTGGTGAGTGCACTAACAAAAGGGCCCCATAGGCTTCTCTTGGTTGTGGAGTGCCAGGATTGGAGTCATTGCCCTGGTCCTCGAGCTGGACCCATTTCGGGGAGCCATGTGTATAAACTAGTGTGTGCCCTGGGCTTGGTGTCTGGTGCCCCAGTACACCAGACAAGAAAACACCCTGAAAAATGGGGAAGGACAGACCTGTGAGAGCCCACACAGCTAACACCATCACACAATACACTACACACCACCAACCAGCACAGAGAATAACGTGGCAATCAGGCACCAATGATGCCGAAGGTGCTCCAGAAAGTGAGAAGAAACCAACCAGATCAGAACTACTGGCAGCCGTACAGGAGTCCCGCACTGCTCTTGAACATAAAATCGAGACTGTCTCTATTGACGTCAACCTACTGAGGTCAGACTTACAAAAGGTGGCTGCCAAAGTTAAATCAGTAGGGGGAAATATAACCGAACCGCAGAGGAAGTTATGGTCCTCAAATGCCAGGTGGCTCACATGACTACCATCACAGCGGACTTGGAGCAGCAGTCATGGAGGGCCATTCCCGGTGAAGCAACCTTTGAATCCTGGGATTTCCAGAGAGTGCAGAAGGGTGAGAACTGAAATTAAACAGGAGGGGCTATCCGAACTGTTTGTGTTACAGAGAGTACATTGAGCCCTGGTGCCCCCTCCACACCCAGGGGTGCCTCCTTGGGCCATCATCACTAACATCTTAAACTACTGTGATAGAGACTGTATCCTTCAGGCAGCACGGGAGGGGCTGGTGCCCCTATTCGGCAATGCTAAAATCACCATTTACACAGATTACATGAAACAAGTCCAGAAGCAACAAACATCTTTTCTCTATGTCAAACAGAAGCTGATGGTGCTCAGCCTTAGGTGCATGCTCCTATACCTGGCAAAACTCCAAGTGTTACACCAGGAGAATGTGCATTTTTGTTTAACAGCCAGAGGATGACTGGCAATGGCTCGAGATTGTGGCAAATCCGCAGACTCCCTACTGGGTGTCAGCCACTCCCAGACATGGGAGACACCCCCACCCCAGAGACCCTCCGACCACAGCCATCCCAGGGTGACCAGCCCTAACTTTCATCCTTTCATCCCCTGGGGTCTCTGAAAGTCACAATCAGTGAGGATGGCATCATGCAGCTATGCACCATTGACCTTCTATCCATTGAGCAGAGTGCATATCTACAGGTGCAATCGGAAGGCGCTGATACAGACATTCCAGTCCAGTGCCAGACTTTGTGTCGGATATTATGGTTGCCCCAAGGGTGGGGATTTTGGGTGACTGAGCAGTATGGAGGAGGTTAGCTAACTGAGAGGAGGGTTGCTTGAGGGGGATCTGTATGACTGCCTGGTACGTAAGGAGTTGCAGTAATAGCCCAAGAAGTGACTGCAGAATGTATGTCCACTCACTGAAAATGTGTGGGGAGAGTAGTAACTCCTGGATTTAGGGAACATAGGCTGTCTATCTCTATGGCTAGTGACCCATGTGTTCAGCCTCATTGAATAAATGAATGGGCATACATGTTGCAGCATGTGAGACATTAATAGACTAGAATGCTATTCAGAAATTGACTACTAGCTAGGCTGAATTGGACAGGCAGGGATGTGGTACGAGTACTGCCACCCACAATGGGTGGGCATTAATAGTCGTATGGTTGCAGTATTCTTGTCTATTTTTTGGCTGGGGGATTGATTAACATTTTTGTTTATTATTCAAGTTTCTGAGCAGCAGACTGGTGGTGTATGGGAGGTGAGAGTAAGGCACAACACACATTTAGTACAGGGAAGGAGGGGGCTCATAAAGTCCTAACATTCAATGTCCAGGGACTGGGTACATATGTTAAAAGATACAGGATACTTACCTTCTTTAAGTGCCACAAAATCAAAATTGCATGCCTGCCGGAGACCCACCTGGATGATGCAGATGCCACTAGGTTGGCAAAGAAAGGGATGGGACAACATTTCATTCCTCCCTCTCTACATATGGCAGGTGCACAATGGTACGATGATATGGGTGGTTCCTTTCTCCCCCACATACATGGAGGCAGATGTGGGGGCAGGTATGCCCTCATACGGGGCTCCCTGGACGGCCAGAAAGTAATTATACTCAACACATAAGCTCCCAATACTGACAATCCCTCTTTCTTTTACTCAGTAGAGGACCAGATCACTCAGGAGGTTGATTTGCCATTACTATGGCTGGGTGACTTAACTGTATCTTGGACCCTTATTTGTACAGGACCCAGCTGGGACAGGAACAAACCCAGTATGATGGCTGCACTTTGGGAGCTCATGGTTAACATAGGGTTGGTAGATGTGCGGCACCTAAAACATCCAGATCATAGCATATACACTTGTTTCTCTGATGCGCACAATACCTACAGCAGATTGGACAGGGTACTGGTAGCAAGGTTCCCAAGACTATATTACGCTCAAATAACACATTTGAAGTGGTTCCTATCTGATCACTCGCATGTTTGTTGTATTATTGCAATGGGGGGGGGTGCAGCATCAGGATCGTAGACTTGGCAGATGCCTGCGTACGTACTAGAGGACCCTAGAGGGCACGAGGCACTGTCACTCTCACTGTCAGGTTACTTTGAGTTGAAATGGGGCTCCTCCAGGAGTAGAACCACCAAATTTGAGGTGCTTAAAGCAGTGCTGAGGGGCACCTGTATAGGACTGACGTGTGGGGTCCATAGGCAGCTCAAGGCTGAATTGAGTAAGGGGGAGCTGTTGCTTGCAAATGCTCAAATAAAACACCCACCTACCGTGCCTCACTCAGGGATGAGCACAACATACGTGGGCGTATCACACGTATTTGGGACTGTCTAGATAAATACACTGTGAAACAGTACTATCAGCGACTGCACTGAAAGGGTGACGAGTATGTGTGTCTTTTAACCTGGATTCTGCATAGGGAGCAGGCCCCTCCTGTCACAACATCACTTGCTTTTCTGGGCATTGTAGATGTGTTCTGTAAACACCTGCAAAAGGTATACACAGCAGTCCCGAACATAAGTGTGAATGTCTACTCCATTTTCCTAGAGAGACTAGACATCCCCAAGCTTTGGCTGGTGGCCTCAGAAGCATTGGATGAATAGCTACGACTGGAGGAACTTATAGCAGCGCTAAGTATGCTCCCACACTCTATGACACCTGGTAGCAGTGGCTTCCCACCTCAATTTATCTAAGCATTCTTAGCCATGTTAACAGATGGACTCCTGGAAGTCTTCTTAGAGGCATCAGAGGTGGGTGTATTACCCCCGACTATGTGGGAGGCAAGATATGTATGCTTCTTAAAGCGGGGGAGAAGCAGATAACCGAGCAGCTTATAGGCCCTTCACAATGATAAATTCCAACGTGAACATGCTCAGTAAGTTACTGGGCAACCGATTGTCACTCATATGCTGCAATTGGTTCATGAGGACCAATGTGGCTTTATACCTGGAAGAAGCATTGGCATGAACCTTAGTCGCTTGACACATGTCCTACATGAGGTCGCACACCCAAATGAGGAGCCAGCACTCATGGCAATCGACCTGTGTAGGAGGCTGGCCTGGCTTATAGAGGGTACCTTGTGGTACTTACACCTTGTGCCAGGTCCAGTTATCCCTCATTAGTAGAAGAGAGGTGTTTCTAGCAGCTTAGGCTGTTAGAGGTAGCTATGGCAAAGCAGCTTAGGCTGCACTAGGAGACATGCAAAGCTCCTACTATACCACTTATATCATATAGCACAATATCATAAGAAAGCACAATACTCAGAGTTACTAAAAATAAAGGTACTTTATTTTAGTGACAATATGCCAAAAGTATATCAGAGGATGCCCTCACTTAGGAGGTAAGTAATATTCACAAATTATATGTACACAAACCCAAAACAGGTAAGTAACAGTGAGAAAAGTAGTGCAAACAATGTAGAATCACAATAGACATAGGTCTAGGGGCAACACAAACCATATACTCCAAAAGTGGAATGCAAACCACGAATGGACCCCAGACCTATGGAAAGTTGTAGAGGGTCGCTGGGACTGAGAGAAAACAGTAAGGGTGTCCAAAATACCCCACCCCAAGACCCTGAAAAGTAGGAGTAAAGTTACCCTACTACCCCATAAAGACAGTATAGTCGTGATAGGGGATTCTGCAAGAACCACAACTGCTACCAAAGCACTGAAGACGGATTCCTGGACCTCAGGACCTGTAAAAGAAGGGGACCAAGTCCAAGAGTCACGCAAGTGTTCAGGGGGGGCTAGAGCCCACTAAACCCCGGATGAAGGTGCAAAAGGGCTGCCTCCGGGTTTAAGAAGCCAAAGATTCTGCAACAACGGATGGTGCCAGGATCTTTCCCTTTGGTGAGAAGATGTCCCATGGCATGCTGGAGGTTGCAGAAGTGTTTCCATGCAGAAATACCGCAAACAAGCCTTGCTAGCTGCAAGAGTCGCAGTTGAGGATTTTGGGTGCTGCTGGGGCCCAGGAAGGACCAGGATGTCGCCCCTTGGAGGAGGAGACAGAGGGGGCGCTCAGCAACTCAGAGAGCCCCCACAGAAGTACCAGAACAGGCACTTAGAAGACCTGAGGACAGTGGTCGACTCAGAGTCACAAAGGAGGGTCCCACGACGTCGGAGTCCAACTCAGCGAGTTGGCCAATGCAGGACGGAGTGCTGGGACCCAGGCTAGGCTGTGCACAAAGGAAGTCCTGGAAAAGTGCACAGAAGCCGGAGCAGCTGCAAGTCACGCAGTACACAGGTTTGCATTCAGCTCCTGTGTTCCAGGGACCAGGCTTGTCAGGATGAGAGGGGACCCAGAGGACCAGTGATGCAGAAGTTTTGTGCCTGCGTTGGCAGGGGGAAGATTCAGTTGACCCACAGGAGATTTCTGCTTGGCTTCCAGTGCAGAGTCAAGGCAGACAGCCCTCAGAGCATGCACCACCAGGAAACAGTTGAGAAAGCCGGCAGGATGAGGCGTTACAATGTTGCTGGTAGTCGTCTTGCTACTTTGTTGCTGTATTGCAGGCAACCTGGAGCAGTCAGCGGTCGATCCTTGGCAGAAGTCGAAGAGGGAAGTGAAGAGGAACTCTGGGGAGCTCTTGCATTCGTTATCTGAGGAATAGCCCTGAGGAGAGACCCTAAATAGCCAAAAAAGGAGGTTTGGCTACTAAGAAAGGAGGCTTGGCTACTGAAAGAGGTAAGCACCTACCAGGAGGGGTCTCTGATGTCACATGCTGGCACTGGCCACTCAGAGCTGTCCATTGTGCCCCAACACCTCTGAATCCAAGATGGCAGATGTCTGGGACACACTGGAGGAGCTCTGGGCACCTCTCCTGGGAGGTGCAGGTCAGGGGAGTGGTCACTCCCCTTTCTTTTGTCCAGTTTCACACCAGAGCAGGGCTGGGGGATCCCTGAACTGGTGGAGACTGGCTTATGCAGAGATGGGCACCATCTGTGCCCATCAAAGCATTTCCAGAGGCTGGGGGAGGCTACTCCTCCCCAGCCCTTCACACCTATTTCCAAAGGGAGAGGGTGTAACACCCTCTCTCAGAGGAAATCCTTTGTTCTGCCTTCCTGGGACTGAGCT
This sequence comes from Pleurodeles waltl, assembly GCF_031143425.1. Classification (NCBI taxonomy): domain Eukaryota; kingdom Metazoa; phylum Chordata; class Amphibia; order Caudata; family Salamandridae; genus Pleurodeles; species Pleurodeles waltl. The sequence goes on along the minus strand of NC_090438.1, from coordinate 584,787,270 downwards.
GCCTAGACCGCAGGGGGCCAGAAACCTGTCTGAGAGGCTGGCAGCAGCAGCAGCTGCATTGGAGTCCCCGGAAAGGCAGTTTGGCAGTACCCAGGTTCTGTGCTAGAGACCCGGGGTTGCATGGAATTGTCCCCCCTATACCAGAATGGTATTGGGGAGACAATTCCATGATCCTTGACATGTTACATGGCCATTTTCGGAGTTACCATGGTGACGCTACATATAGGTATTGACCTATATGTAGTGCACGCGTGTAATGGTGTCCCTGCACTCACAAAGTCTGGGGAATTTTCCCTGAACAATGTGGGGGCACCTTGGCTAGTGCCAGGGTGCCCACACACTAAGTAACTTGGCACCTAACCTTCACCAAGTGAGGGTTAGACATATAGGTGACTTATAAGTTACTTATGTGCACTGAAAAATGGCTGTGAAATAACGTGGACATTATTTCACTCAGGCTGCAATAACAGTCCTGTCTAAGAATTGTCTGAGCTCCCTTTGGGTGGCAAAAGAAATGCTGCAGCCCATAGGGATCTCCTGGAACCCCAATACCCTGGGGACCTAGGTACCATATACAAGGGAATTATAAGGGTGTTCCAGTGTGCCATTGAGAATTGGTCAAATTAGTCACTAGCCTGCAGTGGCAATGTTAAAAGCAGAGAGAGCATAAACACTGAGGTTCTGGTTAGCAGAGCCTCAGTGATACAGTTAGGCACCACACAGGGAACTCATATAGGCCACAAACTTATGAGCACTGGGGTCCTGGCTAGCAGGATCCCAGTGACACATATCAAACACACTGACAACATAGGGTTTTCACTATGAGCACAGGGCCCTGGCTAGCAGGATCCCAGTGAGACAGTAAAAACACCCTGACATATACTCACAAACAGGCCAAAAGTGTGGGTAACAAGGCTAGAAAGAGGCTACCTTCCTACACAACCCCCCAAACGAAGGACAATAAGGCTAACCTTGGCCAGTTGAGTCTTTATTGTCTAAGTGGTGATAAGTAGAGAATAGCTCTGCAATAGATTGGTTACTCCCTTTATCATCCACTATATGGTTACTTCCCTGTGGGGGTGTAAACCACCCTGTTTGAAGTTTTTTAGCTAGCCAACAATGTGAAGTTATATTCTCAGAGTTCCTATTTGTATGTTAAAGTTTAGAGCAGTGGGAATTGTCCACTGGACCTATATCAAGTGATGAGAATGCCAGACAGGGATGCTATCTCAGTAAAGCCATAGCTGGGCAAAACCTTTGTCCATATGGCTGTAAGAGAGAACAGGGATGCTGTTTCTCTTGAGTTGGAGCAGGGTAGGGATGCTGTCCTATGAGCTCCACACTAGGGCAGGGCTGCTGTCCTAAGTGTTGTGAGGCAGAGCAGGGTTGCTGCACTAAAGTATCTGTGGGAGGGTTGGAGGGATGCTCCATGTTAACTAAAACGGTGCACTTTTTCTCACCAATATTAGTTATCCCACAGGGAGGTACTTCTACCTCAGGGAGTTCAGCTGTGCTAGCTGATGGTTCCCTTGGTACAGGTACCCCCCCAGGAGAGGTTTGTCCCACCATAGGAATGGTATCCTGAGTGGCAGGGTGGGTAGGGGATACTTTGATGCCCTTTTTACCTGTTGTTGGAGAAGGATCCTGAGTTTTCAGGCCTTTTTCTCTCCTTTGCTTTTTCATTTCAGCTGAAATGAGAGGAAGCAATTCCTCAGGGATACTCAGCATGGCTGCATGGGTTGGCAGCCCATCCTGAGGCCGCTAGGTCATTACCTAAGAGACAGTCTACACGTAAGCTAGGTGATACTACCACCTGCTTAGGGCCAGTAACTCCACCCCAACTAAACTGAATTATAGCAAATGGCAGGAACTTAGTGGAGTTATGGACATCAATAATCTTGTACTGTTGTCCAATTATGTGTTGTTCAGGAGACACTAGGTTTTCAGTCACCAAAGTGATACTGGCACCTGTGTCCCTGTAGGCCTGAGCCTCAACACCATTTATTGAAACTGTCTGCCTGTACTTATCCATTGTAAGGGGACAAGCAGCCAGTGTGGCAAGGCCAATACCACTAGGTGTGACAGAAACTGTATTGGGACTGACTACCACAGTATCTATGATGGACCCATAAGTGAACCCAACTACACCCTTATTTTGACTGTTGCCAGCACTCCCACCACTATTACCACTACTGCTAGGGGCACTAGAGTTTGATGTATTAGTGGTGGTAGGCTCAGGGGGTGTACCTGGCCAGGACTTATACCCTTGCCTATGGCCTTTATTTTTACACACATAGCACCAAGGCTTTTTAATGTGTGTGGGTTGTGAAGAAGAGGAAGAAGTTGATTCATCCCCACCCCCTGAAGAGTGTTTAGGATTTGAAGAAGGATCTTTAGTTTTACCTTTATCCCCATGCTTATCCTGAGATTTCTCACCATCTTTCTTCTTGCCATCCTTGTCACCCCCTGTATGAACTTTTCTGTTCACTCTTGTTCTGACCCATGTGTCTGCCTTCTTTCCCAATTCTTGGGGAGAGGTCAGATCTGAGTCTACCAAGTACTGGTGCAACAAATCAGACACACAATTGTTAAGAATATGCTCTCTCAGGATCAGATTATACAGGCTTTCATAGTCAGATACTTTACTGCCATGTAACCAACCCTCCAAGGCCTTCACTGAACAGTAAACAAAATCTGTCCAGTCTTGAGAGGACTCTTTTCTGGTGTCTCTGAACTTAATCCTGTATTGTTCAGTGGTTAAGGCAAATCCATCCAAGAGTGCATCTTTCAAAACTTTGTAATTATTGGCATCACTTTCTCTGACTGTAAGGAGCCTATCCCTACCTTTCCAGTGAAAGATAGCCACAAGATTGCAGCCCACTGCCTTTGAGGGACCAACTGTACCATACAAGCCCTCTCAAGTGCAGCAAACCACTTATTAATGTCATCCCCCTCCTTGTAAGGGGGGACTATCTTATGCAGGTTTCTGGAATCTTGCTCTCTAACAGGATTACTATCTGAAACACTGCTGGTGCCACCATGGGGACCTAACCCCATTCCCTGTCTTTCCTTCTCTATATCTAGGGATTCCCTAAGGCCAGCTGCTGCTGCTGTTTAAGCTGCAGTCTGGTCTCATCCAACCTCAGCTTTCTGAGTTCCCTTTCCATTAAGTGATCCTCAGGGTGGGAGGGTTAGGAATGTTTGGATACAGAGGAGATTTGCGAATAGACAGAGAGAGACCTGTCCCTAACTGGCTCGATCCTAGTAACCTGGCCTTTAAGAGTGAAAGATGCCCCACTAATGTGTGAACCTCTCCCACTACCAGTATCACTAGGGGCCTGCTAGAGGACAGGACTTTGTAAGAACCCTCCCCAGCATCTTCCGGGGCCCTCCTCTGAGTCTGACTGGCAAGCCTCCCCTTTGTCCTCTCTTTCCTGAGATGGGACAGACTGGTTCTTGTCATCCTGTAAGAGCAGGTTAAAGAGAAACTCTTTTGTTGGATTCTTACCTATGCTTAAACCTCTATCCACCCCTCAAACATTTGTAGTTTAAACTCTCAGAAGTTGTCTGAACAACTTTGTCAGTGACCTCTACTAAATACATGATAGAAAAAGGTTTAAGGATAGTGAGAGAAAACGTTTTAGAACTTTTGAAAGTACAGAGAAAAAACTTTTTCAAACTTTTATAAAACTTTAAAAGTTTTCAGAACTTTTCAGAAACTTAGTAAAAAGTTTTAGAGCAGAAAAGTAAACTGTTTTGGTTAAATGGGCATATACTGAACTATTTGGTATAAGATTTTCTTATGACAAGCACCAAATTACAAAGTGGTAAAGCAGTTACAAGTACTTATCCCACAGCTGCCACCAATGTAGGAGGCTGGCCTGGCTTATAGTGGGTACCTTGTGGTACTTACACCTTGTGCCAGGTCCAGTTATCCCTTATTAGTAGAATAGAGGTGTTTCTAGCAGCTTAGCCCGTTAGAGGTAGCTATGGCAAGGCAGCTTAGGCTGAACTAGGAGACATGCAAAGCTCCTACTATACCACTTATATCATATAGCACAATATCAAAAGAAAGCACAATACTCAGAGTTCCTAAAAATAAAGGTACTTTATTTTAGTGAAAATATGCCAAAAGTATCTCAGAGGATACCCTCACTTAGGAGGTAAGTAATATACACAAATTATATGTACACAAACCCAAAGCAGGTAAGTAACAGTAAGAAAAGTAGTTCAAACAATGTAGAATCACAATAGGATGCAAAAGGTAGACATAGGTCTAGGGGCAACACAAACCATATACTCCAAAAGTGGAATGTGAACCACGAATGGACCCCAGACATATTGGAAGTTGTAGAGGGTTGCTGGGACTGTGAGAAAACAGTAAGGGTGTCTAAAATACCCCACCCCAAGATCCTGAAAAGTAGGAGTAAAGTTACCCTACTACCCCAGAAAGACAGTATAGTTGTGATAGGGGATTCTGAAAGAACCACAAATCTACCAAAGCACTGAAGACGGATTCCTGGACCTGAGGACCTGTAAAAGAAGGGGACCAATTCCAAGAGCCACGCAAGTGTCCAGGGGGGACAGGAGCCCACTAAACCCCGGATGAAGGTGCAAAAGGGCTGCCTCTGGGTGGAAGAAGCTGAAGATTCTGCAACAACAGATGGCGCCAGGATCTTCCCCTTTGGAGAGAAGATGTCCCACTGCGTGCTGGAAGTTGCAGAAGTGTTACGATGCAGAAATACCGCAAACAGGCCTTGCTAGCTGCAAGAGTTGCAGTTGAGGATTTTGGGTGCTGCTGGGGCCTAGGAAGGACCAGGATGTCGCACCTTGGAGGAGGAGACAGATGGGGCACTCAGCAAGTCAGAGAGACCCCACAAAAGCAGGCAGCACCCGCAGAAGTACCAGAACAGGCACTTAGAAGACCTGAGGACAGCAGTCGACTCAGAGTCACAAAGGAGGGTCCCATGACGTCAGAGTCCAACTCAGCGAGTTGACCAATGCAGGACGGAGTGCTGGGGACCCAGGCTAGGCTATGCACAAACAAAGTCCTGCTAAAGTGCACAGGAGCCGGAGCAGCTGCAAATCACGCAGTAGACAGGTTTGCTATCTGGCGTGGGGAGGCAAGGACCTACCTCCACCAAATTTGGACAGAAGAGCCACTGGACTGTGAGAGACACTTGGATCCAGCTCCTGTGTTCCAGGGACCACGCTTGTCAGGATGAGAGGGGACCCAGAGGACCGGTGATGCAGAAGGTTGGTGCGTGTGTTGGCAGGGGGAAGATTTCGTTGACCCACAGGAAATTTCTTCTTGGCTTCCAGTGCAGGGTGAAGGCAGACAGCCCTCAGAGCATGCACCACCAATAAACATTAGAGAAAGGCGGCAGGATGAGGCGCTATAATGTTGCTGGTAGTCGTCTTGCTACTTTGTTGCGGTTTTGCAGGCCTCCTGGAGCATTCAGTGGTCGATCCTTGGCAGAAGTCGAAGAGGGAAGTGCAGAGGAACTCTGGTGAGCTCTTGCGTTCGTTATCTGAGGAATAGCCCAGAGGAGAAACCCTAAATAGCCAAAAAAGGAGGTTTGGCTACTAAGAAAGGAGGCTTGGCTACTGAAAGAGGTAAGCACCTATCAGGAGGGGTCTCTGACGTCACCTGCTGGCACTGGCCACTCAGAGCTGTCCATTGTGCCCCAACACCTCTGATTCCAAGATGGCAGAGCTCTGGGACACACTGGAGGAGCTCTGGGCACCTCCCCAGGGAGGTGCAGGTCAGGGGAGTGGTCACTCCCCTTTCCTTTGCCCAGTTTCGGGCCAGAGCAGGGCTGGAGGATCCCTGAGCCGGTGTAGACTGGCTTATGCAGAGATGGGCACCATCTGTGCCCATCTAAGCATTTTCAGAGGATGGGGGGGGGCTACTCCTCCCCAGCCCTTCACACCTATTTCCAAAGTGAGAGGGTGTAACACCCTCTCTCAGAGGAAATCCTTTGTTATGCCTTCCTGGGACTGGGCTGCCCATACCCCAGGGGGGCAGAAACCTGTCTGAGGGGTTGGCAGCAGCAGCAGCTGCAGTGGAGACCCCGGAAAGGCAGTTTGGCAGTACCCTGGTTCTGTGCTAGAGACCCGGGGATGCATGGAATTGTCTCCCCAATACCAGGATGGTGGTATTGGGGTGACAATTCCATGATCCTAGACATGTTACATGGCCATTTTCGGAGTTACCATGGTGACGCTACATATAGGTATTGACCTATATGTAGTGCACGCGTGTAATGGTGTCCCTTCACTCACAAAGTCTGGGGAATTTTCCCTGAACAATGTGGGGGCACCTTGGCTAGTGCTAGGGTGCCCACACTCTAAGTAACTTGGCACCTAACCTTCACCAAGTGAGGGTTAGACACATAGGTAACTTATAAGTTACTTATGTGCAGTGAAAAATGGCTGTGAAAAAATGTGGACGTTATTTCACTCAGGCAGAAGTGGCAGTCCTGTGTAAGAATTGTCTGAGCTCCCTATGGGTGGCAAAAGAAATGCTGCAGCCCATAGGGATCTCCTGGAACCCCAATACCCTGGGTACCTAGGTACCATATACAAGGGAATTATAGGGGTGTTCCAGTGTGCCAATGAAAATTGGTAAAATTAGTCACTAGCCTGCAGTGACAATTTTAAAAGCAGAGAGAGCATAAACACTGAGGTTCTGGTTAGCCGAGCCTCAGTGATTCAGTGAACACATATAGGCCACAGACGTATGAGCACTGGGGTCCTGGCTAGCAGGATCCCAGTGACACATATCAAACACACTGACAACATAGGGTTTTCACTATGAGCACTGGGCCCTGGCTAGCAGGATCCCAGTGACACAGTAAAAACACCCTGACATATACTCACAAACAGCCCAAAAGTGGGGGTAACAAGGCTAGAAAGAGGCTACCTTCCTACAACCTGGAAAAGGCATTTGACACCGTAGACTGGGGTTACTTAATCCTGCTTCTTCAGGTCATGGGTTGTGGTCCTCAGTTCTGCTGATGGGTCCTGCTTCTGTAGGTGGAACCGAGCGCAATGGTGCAGATAGGGCATTAGTGCTCAGAAGTGTGGACACTGGGTCGGGGAACACAGCAGGCATGCCCATTGTCCCCTCTGTTGTTTGCACTCAAAATAGAGCTGTTGGCCATATGGGCACCGAACTGCAGGACTTGGGCCCACAAATTGGTGAGGTAAAATATGTAATTCAGTTATTTGCTGATGACACTTTGTTTTACCTTGCCTCGCCCAGGGTTGCTTTGCGACGGCTATTGCAGCTGCTCAATGACTTTGGCAACATATCGGGTCTTCACCTAAGGATTCAAGTAGCGCACACCAGATCACTGCAACAAATGCCTAAACGTTGACAGGGTCTGAGAGGTCTTGAGGTCATCAGTGTCCTTCTGGAACACATTGCTACTCTCCTTAATGAGTAGGATTGCAGTAGCCAAAATGGTACTGCTCCCGAGATGTTTGTATGTATTGCAGAACCTGCGATGTCCACTCCAAACCAAGCTTCTTAAGCAGTTTGACTCCATCCTTATCTCACTCATATGGGCAGGCCAACACAGTAGGGTGGCCCTGACAACATTGACTAAAAGGTTTGAGGATGGGGGACTGGAAGTCCTGCGTCTCAACTTGTAATATTATGCCGCACACATTCAACATGCTGCCACATGGCTAGATCCGGGTGAGAATTGGGAGAAACAACTACTGATGGGTAGAGTTGCAGCAACACATTTACCAAAGTTATTGATGGAGTGCGTAGGGACTTCCAAGGAACTTCCATACATAGTTCGACACACTGCTTTCATCTGGCAGCGATTCGGTCGCACTGTTCTGAAACAGGCCACATTCCACATGAAACTTGGGGTATGGACACTAAAATTAATTTGACAGTTGATGGACAACATGTCCTTTCAGGCGTGGCAGGAGGGTGGGAGTGCACAACTTGTAGACATATACCCTGGAGAGACATTTATCGCATTTGAGGAGACTCACCAAGAATTCACACTCGGCCCTCACCAATATTTGCAGCATGCTGGCCTGGCAGAAATAGGGAAGATTACCTGGCCCACTTACCCTACAGCGCTCACCCCCTCACAAATGTTTGGGATGTTGCAAACCTGCGGTTCCAGACAACACCTAAAAGCACTGCTTTATAGGGCCATGCACGCGGATGCAGCTTTGCCACCCCCTCAGGCCAGCATAGCACGGGACTTAGACTTTGACACTCCGCTGGATGAAGGGGACAGCACACGGTTCAGCGAGCTAACACCAACCCACACAGATAGCTGCTCTCGCTGTGGAGTAAGTGGTGCAGACTTTTTGCACTTAGCATAACAATGCATCCTGGTTCAAAACTTCTGAGGTCAGGTGGTCGCTGACATAACAAGAACCACACGGTTGAATGTAGCCCCCTCCCCTACTGTGGCCTCCTAGGCAATGTGAAATGACCTAAAGGTAGGAGGATACAATATGAATTTTTACAACTGGTGTTGGTATTGGCCAGATTTAGGGTCATCATCACCTCGATGGGACAGCAGGCACCGGAAGTAGTACACTGGCACAGCAGGCACCGGAAATAGTACACTGGCATAAAGACATTTTTAAGAAGTCCCTGGCAGAGGACTCCCATATGAAACCCAGTAGGCGGGCCAACACAACATTGGCCAATACTAAAAACACACACCTGACACTGATACACACATCACACCCACCCTCCCACAGCACTATAAAACACACACCCACATTACCCCCAACCCTTTCCTAACATGAAAAATAACCAAGAGATAGCCACTCAAGTGATAGACACAACTACACACACACTACAAACACCCATTCATCCCTCACACACCTCGCACCCCACCACATTACTCGATACCCAGTGTACAACTCACACCACACAACACCCATGTCCACACAAAGGCACCCCCGTTTCAGTGATGAGGAGTTGCAGGTCATGGTGGAGGAAATAGTCAGGGTAGAGCCACAGTTGTTTGGAGCACAGGTACAGCAAATCTCCTTTGCAAGGAAGATGGCACAACTGTGGAGAATCGTGGACTGGGTACAAGCCATGGGACAGTATCCACGAACAAGGGAACAGCATCCACGAACAAGGGACGTCATCAGGAAGAGGTGGAACGACCTATGGGGGGAGGCACGTTCCATGGCAGCAAGGCACCAGGTCGCCATCCAGAGGACTGGCAGTGGACCCCCACCTCCTACCCTACAGCTTACAGCATGGGAGGACAAGTCTTGGCAACACTGCATCCTGGGGGACTCACTAGAGTTGCCGGAGGACTGGACACTGGTGAGTCAATATTTACTACCTAATCCCCCAATACCTGCATGCCACATCCCTCACCCTGACACCCATCACTCCACTCCATCCCACACAGTGCACCAACACACGCAACGATCCTAAATGCCAAGCCCTGCATGCCATACCCACTGCATGCACAACCCTCCCAGCACTGCATGTACACCCACAACCAATGCATGCACAGCATGGAGAACTAACAATCACACAATACATCACCATACACAAACAAAGGTGACAGGGCACCAGCAACAATATAGGGGAAGCTAGGGATGTAGAATATGTCACAGACATGTAGCATAATACACCACTTACATCCCCACAGGTGCCCCAGCCAATCCCAGCAGCGAGGAGATGCCACAGCTACCCAGTCCCCCACCAGAAGATGCCCTCAGTGATGAGAGCAACTCTGGACTACTGGATCTGGATGAACTCCCTGGCCCATCAGGGACCACTGGTCAGTTGGATACCCCAGCCCACACCCAGTCCACCACAGAGCATCCCCCATCATTATCCAACACCACAGCAGCCACTCAACGTCCCCACACCTCTGTCCCCAGGACACGTCAATCAGCAGTTTGCCCACCTATACAGGCACCCCAGTCCACACCTCATAGCCAAGAAAATCAGGGTCCTGGTGTCAATGGCAGTGGGCACACCGTTCAGGGAACTCAGGCACAGGGGGACAGGGACACACAGAGGACAGCTGTGCACCAGGGGGAGGACAGACCCAGGGAATCGACTGCCCAGGAGGCACTCACTCATGTCCTGGGGGCTTACCAACAATCCCAGGATAAGATGGGTCAGGTGATAGACATCATGATGGAAAACCAGCAGCTGCAGGAGGAACACCACCAGGCGATCAGGAAAGAATTGCAGGCACTCAACACCACCATGGTCTCAATAGCAGGGGTGCTGGGTGATATGGCCAACTGTCAAAGTCACCAGATCCTTGGGGTCTGTGCATGTTCCCAACACGTCCACCACTGAACAGCTCCAAGACTCTGATAGATGAATCACAGAGACTGAGAGAGTTCAAGAGGGGAAGAGGGGATTAGGAAGGGAACAGCTGGGAAGGAGACCTGTAGTAAGAAAAAAGTTAGAGCACACAATATGAAAATTATATCTCCTGAAATCAATACTAGACTATGATTCGAAGCCTAGTCACTCTGAAAACATGAACAATCTAAGAGTTAAGTTTAAAATGACTAAGTTTCAAGATGGCCGGATACCTGTAAGGGAATCAAGATGAATTAAATGAAAACTTTCTTATTCAAGTACTTTCCTTTACATGTGAATCAGAAAAAACATTCTGACTAAATTTTAAACCAGTCATATAAATCCTGTTTTGAGAATGTATACTAGGACCATGCAATATTGCATCTAGAAACTCTGGCCTTCTGTGTACTCTTAAAATGTTTCAACACAAATTGCGCATATTACACACATATATATATATATATATATATATAAAACACCATAAAAGGATTGTGCACCATGAATAACACAATATGGATTCAGGAAACAAATCACATAACTTGTCAACTCGAATATTACATAATAAATATCTTAGAATAGTGGCATACAATAAACAACATGAAATAAACTTGAGGAGAGAATCGTGCGTCTTGCCGATTCAAGTATCACCATGTAAAATACCAAGAAATGGTAGCACGCAATGAATATCAAAGTCAAATCATCATTAATCGAATCACGCGTCTTGCCGATCCGTAAAACACGATGTAAATGTCAAGAAATAACAGCTCACAATAAATAACAAGATCAAAGTACAATGAAACGAATCACGCTTCTTTTGCCGATTCTTAAGCCATCATGTAAATGTCAAGAAATGGTAGCGCACAATGAACAACAAAGTTAAATCCTCATGAAACGAGTTGGGCATCTTGCCAATTCATAAAACATCATGTAAATGTCAAGAAATAGTAGCGCGCAATGGACAACAATGTTTAAACACCATAAAACGAATTGCGCATCTTGCCGATTCTTAAGCCACCATGCAAATGTCAAGAAATGGTAGCATGCAATGAAAAACAAAGTCAAACCTTTATGAAACAAATCACGAGTCTTGCCTATTTGTAAACTACCATATAAATGTCAAGAAATGGTAGCGCGCAAGTAATCTGTTACTCATTTAAGAATTAAACAAAGAATATGAAAATTCTCTATAACGGTGTCGGAACAGTCCAACCACCGTCTTACCGCCTGGAACAATGATCACCGATGAAGGGCAGAAGACTGGAAGATCCAAATAGGCCGCCGGGACAGGAGCTCAGACAGAAGCTGCTGCTCTGCACCGGATTCTCTGAATAGTGAGCACTGGGAGTTGGGCTGGCTCTCTTTTATAGAGTCATGGCCCAGCCCAGAACCACGCCCAGGCATGTTGCAGGGAAAGTCTCTGGAAGGCCCTGGAAAGGGGCCACACCCTAACACACTCTGAAAACCTGCAGCAATACATTGCAAAGGAACAGTATTTGTAAGCATATTAAAAATAAGTTTTCAGGATTGAACTCTGCAATGAAAAAGGTTAAACCACAACATATCAGCACAATGCATAAATTACGTTGTTTTGAGAGTGCTGGGTTTTTGCATTTTTGTCACCAATAGAGCGCGTACTGCTCTGGTGTTGACAGTACTCCCCTCTCCCAGACGCGCTCTAGGGCCTGGTTTGCTTGGATTAAGACGATGAAAGCGTCTCACAAGTACTGGAGCATGAACATCAGATGCGGAAACCCATGAGTTACTTTCAGGACCATAACCTTTCCATGAGATTAAGTACCATAGATTACGCCCTCTCAGTTTAGAATCCAACACTTTCTTGACTTCGTATTCTTCTTCCCCTTGTACTAGAACAGGAGCTGGATGAGGGTGGACCTTTTGGACTGCCTTTTTCAAGAGGGAAGTGTGGAACACTGGATGAATCCATAAGGATCTGGGCAATTGTAGTTTACAGGTCACCGGATTGATTTGCTGAAGGACAGTATAAGGACCTATGAATTTGGGGTTAAACATGTGCTTCTTCTTGAAGTCTATATGTTTGTGGAAAGCCACACTTTGTAACCTGGTTGATATTGCGGTCCCTCACAATATTTCTTGTCATAATGCCTTTTATATTTTTGTTTGGCTTTTTCTAAATGCTGCTGAATCAGTTTCTGGGTTTGATGTAAATGCTGAATGGTTTCTGATACAGCTGGAGTAAGAGAACTTTCTTGAGGAATTGTGATGGGCAAGGTGTCAGAATGATAGCCAAATAACCAAAAAAGGGTGTAACGCCAATAGAAGTGTGGAATGAGTTGTTGTAAGCTAACTCAGCTGACCAGAGCATAGATGTCCAAGAATGAAGTGCCTTTTCAGCGTATGCATGTAGGTATTGTTTCAAAGTCTGATTTAGAGTCTCCGTTTGACCATCTGTTTGAGGATGGTGGCTAGTAGATAGCGTAGATGTCACTTGGAGTGTTTTACACCATGTCTTCCAGAAATTGGAGGATAATTGTGACCCCCGATCGGAGAGGATAACCTTTGGCAGTCTATGATAACAAACCACTCTGTTCAGTAAAATAGTTGCCAATTCACTAGAAGTAGGCAATTTTTTACAGGCGATGAAATGTCCATATTTCGTGAGACTATCTACTACCACCAGAATTACTGAATACTGTTGAACCACTGGCAGACCGGTAATAAAGTCTAAAGAAATGTGCTCCCATGGACGAATTGGGGTTGGAAGTGGATGTAACAACCCTTTTGGTTTTGAATGACTTGTTTTAATGCGAGCACAAACTTCACAGTTGTTTACCATTGCTTTTATATCTTTTGTTAGGGTAGGCCACCAAAAATAGCGTTGGATCAGTTCAAGAGTTTTAGGAATACCTGGGTGACCTGCCGTAGGTATAACATGCAACCAATGAAACACTATCTTGCTAAGTTTGGTAGTGAGTATGATCAAAAAAGCGTCATGAAAGGGTAAACCTTGCTTGATTGACCTTTTGGGATCTACTTGGGCCCATGTTTGTCATTTTTCAACAGTGAAAGAGTTGCGAATTTCTTCAAAGAAATCTTCAGTTTTTATGATACATAGAACTTTGTCAGGAGCAATGATAGCTCTGGAGGCTTGAAATGCAGGCAACATGGTAGACTCTTGACGGGACAAGGCGTCAGCCTTGCGATTATCTTTACCAGGCCAGAAGGTTTGTACAAAATCAAATTCGGCAAAAAAAAAATCCAGCTTAATTGCCGAGGGGTCAATGGCGGAACTCATGAATTGAAGATTACGATGATCAGTATATACTGTGACAGTGTATTTGGCACCCAACATATGATGTCTCCATTCTTCAAAGGCGTAACGAATTGCCAGAAGCTTTTTTTCAGCAATGACATAGTTCTGTTCGGCTTCGTTCAACTTCCGAGACATATAAGCTACAGGATGAAGTTGACCAGTGTCTTTATTTTGTTGTGATAAGATGGCTCCTATTGCTACATCTGAAGCATCAGCTTCCACTATGAAAGGTTGATTCGCATCAAGATGAGTCAAGACTGGGGCAGTGGAGAAAGCTTCCTTCAAAGTCGAGAAAGCTTGATCAGCTTCTGGGGACCATAGAAACTTTTCTTTCTTTCTTAGTAGCTTAGTGATTGGAGCCACTGTCTGGGAGAAATGATTTATGAACCTCCGATAAAAATTTGCAAACCCCAGGAAACATTGTACATCACGAACAGTCTTTGGGGTGGGCCAATCAGATATGGCTTTTTCTGCCATCACCATACCTTGAGGGGTAAGAATAACCCCTAAAAACTCAACTGTGGTAACATGAAACTCACACTTGGTTAGTTTGCAATATAAATGGTGTTTTTGAAGGGCTGCAAGAATTTTCTTGACATGTTGGACATGTTCGTTTTCATTGTCTGAGTAGATCAAAATGTCATCGATGTAGACTATGACAAATATGTCGAGGTATTCTCTAAGAACGTCATTCAAGAAAAATTTAAATGCTGCTGGAGCATTACACAGACCAAAAGGCATGACGGTGTATTCAAAAAGGCCATATCTTGTCTTGAATGCTGTTTTCCATTCATCACCCTCTCTCATTCTGACCAAATGATAAGCACCTCGAAGGTCAAGCTTCGTGTAGATGTTTACTCTCTTCACTTGTTCCAATAAGACCGGAATTAGGGGTAAAGGATATTTATTCTTGATGGTGACTTTGTTCAAATCCCTATAGTCGATGCAAGTTCAAAGTTCTCCATTAGCTTTTGGAACAAAAAACAAAGGCGAAGCTGCAGGAGACTTAGAGGGGCGAATGAAGCCATTCTCCAAAAATTGATCTAGGTATTTTTGTAAATGTTGATTTTCATGTGCTGACAGGGCATATACACGACAGTTGGAAAGTATCGCACCTGGGGCTAGATCAATTTGACAGTCATAAGATCTATGAGGAGGTAGAGTCTCTGCTCCTTTCTCATCAAATACATCTTTGTAAGATGAATACTGTTTGGGCAGCTGAATTTCTTTCTCCGCGGCAGTAGCTATGTAAGAGTTGCAAACTTTTGGTACTTGAATCTTTTGGAGACATTGTTCGTTACATAGCGCAGATGAGAACACGATTTTTCGTTCTGCCCAATTGATCTCCGGATTGTGATGAATTAACCATGGCAAGCCAAGGATAATCCCATATTGGGGAGCATGGATCACGTCAAGGATGATTTTCTCTTTATGTTTCTTTTTTTGATTCTTATCTTCACAAATCATCGACAAGGGGATAGTCTGAAGAGTTATCGGACCTCCAGTCAAGAGTTTTCCATCAACTGCCTGTATGATTTCTGGGGTCTTCTTTTCAATACATGGCCCCATGAACAAACCAATTGGACATCAACAAAGTTCCCAGTAGACCCAGAATCGACTAGAGCTTTTTTTAAATATATCTTTTTCTTGACCTGAACTCTTATTCCTAGTTTAAGATGTTGTGGTTCTAAAAATTCTGGACCCATGTAATTTACTTTGCCACAGCAGTACGATTTTAGTATCAAAAGACCGATAATGACTAGTACACTAAGCATGAGCATTTTCGCTCAATTCCAGCAGCGTTTTCACCTCGAAATCGCCATTTTCGTCCTGCACTCATGGCTCCCATTTTATACACGGCAGCCATTTTAAAAGTTGCCCTCACATAGGCTTATAATACAGTCAGATTTGATTCCAAGGACACGTACACCTTGATTGACTTTTCTCTGACCTGGGCAAGCTGGAACCATTGCCTCAGGCCAAACCTGTTTGGTCAGTCCCTCTCCCAGTGGCCGAATCAGATAGCATCAAGGCACACCATGCCATAAAACCCTTATTATCGCTCACACACCCTACCTAATCTTGCTCACACCTGCACCTGCTCTTTTCTTCTTCTTACTTTACGAGGGGGAGGTGCCCGTTTTTATTGGGGGTCCACACTTATCTGATGTAAAATACTAGGCCTTGCCGGGTAATTTATTATGGGTTGGATGACATGAAATATGAGGTTTCATCATGACACTGTTTTTTCCTTTGTAGTGAAAACATGTGAATGACCAACCAAAATGTCAAGAATGTTTGCCTGAAGCTTAAAAAACTGTATATAAGGAAACCTGACTTTGCATTGAAACACAGTCTCCTGAGAACATACAAACCGTGCTGTTGTACTTCTAGGACGCTTGTTACTTGGCTGCAGCCAATAAATTTGATCTTTGACTTCACCTAGAAGACCTTGAGTTTCTGTGGTCTGAATCAGGAAAGTACCCGAGGTCTTTGGGTGTACCCTGGCACCGCTGGGTTACCGGATCAGTACCGGTTCTGAAAAACCCAGTACCTCAGTTGGCGCCCAACGTGGGGCGATACCAGCGGTACCGGTCCAAGCCTGAGGTCCGTGGGGAGCTTCGTGTGAAAATTCTGGAGGAAGGCCGCCACTTCATCGACCCCTGCATGTCAACGTGGTCCGAAAGTCTTTGCTGCGAGGTTCCCCGCTTCCCGACGGCTACGAAGGACTGCTGCCCTGGCTATCGCCCTGATTTGGACCCTTGATGTTTGGTAGAGCGAAACGATAAGACGAGTCTTCTGGTGACGTCATCGATATTTTCAGTTAAGTATAAGTGGAGCGTCTCCCAGTCCTTAGTTGGACACTTGGTTTGGTCCTTAGTTGGACATTTGGTTTGGTATCCCTTCGGGATCACTTTGATTTGGAACTTGCAAGTACCAAAGCTGAAGGACTCGTGTATTCACGAGACTATTGTAAACAATAATCCTTTGAAGTTTGAAGCTAGACTAGTGAGCGAAGATGCCTGGTCTTAGCAGACTTGGAAATTTGTTTTGTCTTGGTTGTAAAAGGGACTCCCGGTTGGAGGACTCATGTCCGGTTCCTCCGATTGGAACTCCAACCTATGAACTATATGTGAAGCACGGAGTAGGCCCCATCACGTTTAATAAAGTATGGGTCCGCTATTCTTGGAAATAATTGAGAAAAGTTTTCTTTTTTTTCTTGTAAATATGACTTACAACTAGGATCTGCAAACGGTTCTGTAAGTAAATTGCGACGGCGCTATTTATGAAAAATGGCTAAAGCGCGCTGTATTGTGTGTACTGAGTGTTTTCTGTTTATATCTGAAATGAGCTCAATGTGTGTTTGTGGGTCTTCTTGATGTTTACAGTTTGTTAAGTAAAATGTTGGTTAATTAATGTTAAGTAGAAACTTAGAAAAAATCCAGAAATGAACCATGTGATGTGCTAACATAGCTATATGTTGCTCTTTAATTTATAGAATGAGCAATTGTGCACATATACAAAACTGCCGTTAAATGCTTAATAAATTAGAAAACACATTCAATAGATATAAATAGGGCCCCAAAAAAACGAAATTATCTATTTTTGCAAAAAAAAAAAAAAAAATACATTTACAGCATTTTTCTTAGATGCATTGTATTAGATGTTCACAGGCAAACTTTTCAGCTGCAGTATATTTGATAGGAATGTTCAATTCAGCCAGCACTTTCCCAGTTAAACATGGGTGGAATTTTGCATAACCTTCCTTTTAAATGAAAGTGGCGCAAAAATGTGACGCATTTCAAGTTAGGCTTATGCGCTTAGGCTTGTGAGTTAATGTATCCCAAATAATAGGCAAGGGATGCAGCTTGCTTTTATATGTGGAATTATCACCAAAAAAAAGAATAATTGGTTTTTTTTTTTTTTTAAAAAAGAAAATTATTAATTATGGAAAAATTATTTAAAAAATAAGTGCCTTTCAAAATCGTTTTTTAATATTTATAAAGCTTAATACCTATACTATGACCTCCTAACATTAAAATTTAATTTAAGTTATGTTGCACCGCTAAAATGACATTTGTATGTGCAATTTTCCCTTGGCGCAGGGGCAAACAAGCTCATTTCTATAAAGTATAAGTTAATATTTTCAATGGCTGACTCATGGATTGTATAATAGACATTCTGGTAATGCATATTATGCAAGAAAATTGTAGGATATTGATTTTTTAATGCCTAAAATATCAAAGTCGATTTTGGGCAAAAGCACTGTTTAAATTGCATTTTCTTTCATTCAGAGTACTTTTTAAAGTGTCTCAGGCTTCAGTAAATGTATACATTTAGGTTTGATATATATTTGCAGGTTGTGCCTTCTTATGATTCAATGAGTCAATGTGCCAGTACAAAGGCTTGTTTTAATATCAAGGTTGAAGGTTCTAACTTCAGCTGGGCCTACTGAGACGTTCATTCATTCGTGGTTGATGAAATATGTACCATTGCATGGGATTGCAACAAGCATTTATTCTAACAACTGGTATGTGTGTTATTAAGGTTTGTGAATTATTCACAGTAAATTTAGTTTAATAATCTGGAAATAGAGATAAAAATTTTTAGCGCCTAAAAATGACAAATTATTTTTTTTAAAATAGAGTGAATTATTGCAGGTTAGAAGGAAAATAGGAAGGCCTACTGTCTTTGACAGATTCAGAGTGGCAGAAGCTAGGAGAGCTACAGAGGCTGGCTCAAGTCACGCTGCTGAGATGCTATCTTTAGTTTTCCCATAAACAATGGAGGAGGCTGTCATGTTGACACTTGTGACCTTTTAAATTAGGGCCTTGTCTCTGTGAAATGCAGAATGACCCTACGGGCCTCTAAAAGCTGGATTTCTGGTTTCTCCAGAAGAACATCAATACAATTAAAGAACTTAATTCCAAAGGGAAAATATAAAAAAAAGGGGTTTCTTCGAAAGTCCCAACATCATGTTAAATGCTCTGCAGAACTGATACATTTGTGTCTCCGCTCTAAAAAAAATAAAATGATGCCTGCTAGTTGCTTTTATTTGACAGAAAAGGAAGTGTTGCATTAAGCCTTAGACAGAAAATAAGATGCAGCCCTTTTCTAAAATTTTGAAGGCTACATGCCTTAATGAGAACGATTTGCCAATTAAGACTTATTTTTCACAGTGGAAATTGTAGGTGCCAAATTAATATGGAGTGTCAGTGTAACAATTTTTACTTTTAGAAAGGTAAAACTAAGGTGGCTTGATGTTGCGAAGTAACTGACAAGAGGGTAACAGTTAAGTAATGGAAATTTATTTTCATGTATTTGGTCCTATCATGAATTGTTCTTGCTGGTCCTGTATGTTAGAAGAGAAACAGTAAAGTTATATTTGACAGCAGATTTCCATTGCCTGGTGATCTACTGTCAAAAGGAGGGTAAGGATTTTAAACCTGACAAATTAAACAGGCCCAAATATTGGGTTTTGGGCTGCAGGTTTACAGTGCATAAAGTACATGACATGGTGTTGTGTGTCACCGCTTATTCACACATGCTATTGTTTTGTCTCTGCTTTTTGTGCTTGATACACAGCAAGTATATCTGATGGCTTGATGTTTTGTGCGTTTTTATTATTTTTTATTTGTTTTTAGCATGTTTGTTGCTGCTTTTGATACTATTACAAGCTCCCCTGTGTTGTGAGGGGATGGTCATGACGATGCCCATCGCTACGCAACAGTTGGTTGAACTTGTTCTGGTTACTAAATTCCACAGATAATGATATTTCATGCTGTGAACATAAGAGACAACACTTCACCAGTGCATGTCTATTTGGCTATAATGGTATTGAAGGAAAATAAAAAGAGATATACAGGATCAAAGTGTGTCACCTGCAGTTAGTCACGTTACTGCCCCTTCCCTTAAAGGAACAGGCAGCCCTACATTTATGTAGCCTTGATTGGACCTAAGGATGAAATTATAGATCTGTGACTCAAGGTGGCCTAATTTCTATATTACATTAGTTGATGATGTTCTGTTTCCTAAGTAGCATATGGCTTTCGTTCCTTAAAAGAAAACCAGGTTTTCATTTTTTCCTGAAGAAGGAACTGAAACATTAGCTAGGAGTACTGTATATGGTGTAGTCGCCAACGGTAGAGTTAAAATTTGTGTAACTTTGGCCTTTGTGTATCACCCGTACTCTTGGTGTTGTGTCACATGCCTGACTATCACCCAAATATTTTTTTTTGTTCTTCCTATAGATTTTTTCTTTTGTTACTTCCCCTGACCAATGTCGCATCATGCTTAGTTATTGAGATTTTAGCTATGTCCTAGTCCCATTTCTCTTTTTCGAATTTCTTTCACCAGTCAGCCCTTTTATTATTATTGATGTATTGTTCAGGTTCACATTTCCAGACTGCAGTGATGTACCAGGGACCCCCATGTTATGTATAATTCCCTTTGGTATGACCAGACTGGTTTTCAAGAATTTGCCTTAGGCCTGCTTCAATGTTTTCCAGCCTGACTGTCAGGGTAGCGATAGACTGGTTAACTGACTCAATATTATAGTAAGACAAGTTTTCCATTTCAATAGGAGATATCTTATGTTTACCTTTTTGAACATGACGAATTTTCAATGTCTATTTTAATTTGGTTTTCGGTTCCCTTCTGTTCCTGCTACTTTAATTTTTGGTGGGATCAGATGTGTCCTTATCATGCAAATATCAGGACCCTCTAGTTCTTGTCTTTTTGTTTGCACATTTGACTATTAGCCTGTGTATTGCATAGTGCACCTGATGCACAGTTTTTAAAGGAAGGTTTCTACATGTCCCTGATAATCGGTATCATGTGATTTCTCTATTGAGATGTTCTAAGGTAAGGAGGAACACCTAGACTTAATCATTGAGGAAAATATGTGTTTACCCCATTAGACAATGCCACTGTGTGAGGAAATCCATTCAGATAGAATTCCCATGTAGCTATAGATGGCAGAGAATAATGGAGAGAACCCAATTAAAGATGCTAGAGACCCTGTTTTGCCCTTCTGCCTTTGTCTTTGTATTTTATGCCCATGGTGTATGGCTACTCCTTTGAAGATTGCAGACCACCTGCTTGCAGTCCCCTTGTTAAAAACCATGAACTGTTTTTTTTACTAAATTGAAGGAAACTAACAACTGTGGCACATTTCCTACGTCACTAGATTCTGCGGGTATCAAGTCATAATAACCTGCAGGACATTGATTTAAGCCTAATTCCCATCAGTGACAGCTACAGATGAAAGACGGACGTCTTGGCCCTACAGTCTCAGCACCCAGAAAGTAGCAAAGCTGGACAGCGATCGCCAGCGCATGGTATCGTACTTGCTCCATCAGACGGCGTTGGACATCACAAAACCAAAGTTTCAGTGTAAAGGAGCTAAAGAGAAGGATTCCTGTTGTTGATGGCAGAGCTGTTTTGAGGTTTCATTTCTCTACCTGTCATGTGCTGGTAACCTCTGACAGTGTGCAATCTCTTGAGCCCCTTGGCCTGAGTTTTGGCCACACACCCCCTTTTCTTTGCTCCAACGGAAGAAGGGCAGTGCACCGGAGATTTCAAGTTTGGAAAAAGGCACTATATTGTGGTGCCCATGAAAGAGCAGCTTGAGCGTCCTCTGACACTAAATAATGAGTGTTGGAGTCTGAAAGTGCTGCTGAGCTTGAGCTATTTCCCAATTAATGGTGCTTGGGTCTGCACGAGATGATTTGTGCCCTTGATCAATAAAGAGCACATTGTTTGTAGTGTCTGCCACAGAGGAGAGACACTGGTGCATTGCTTTAAGACATTGAGACTTTCGAGTGAGCTGTGGGTGTTTGCCAGGAGGGCACTCCAACTAAGCAGTACTTTTCTCACGAAGAGGCCTGAATTGAGAGGCCCATGCGAAAGAAAACAACAAAAGAAAATTTGATGGACAATAGAAGCCTGCCAGAGAGGCTTTTTGAACGGACTCTGGGCATAGTTGGTTTCACAAGAGGTTTCCGTGTGATTGTATAGACTAGGTGTTAGGAGACTGATTGTTTTGCTGGCATTGTTTTAAAGTACTATTCTGTTTAGTAAAAGCAGAATAAAGTCCATTTTCTGTGGAAAGAGTACCCCCTTTTCACCTTAGACCATTGATGAGAGTCACCACTGTTCCACCTGAACATACAAAAATTACTGAAATGCAGAGGAGCCCTAAAAATGTTACTAGATAATTTTAGGATTTGCTTTTTGGTTAGGGTTGTGAAAAATTATTATTTCATTTGTAATAGTGGTCACTACTTTCTCCCGTTGTCTATATGTTCTTAATAACGTGTTTTCTAGTGTCTTTTAAACATGACGTTGTCATTTATGGGTGGGATTGTTTTCCTCTACTCAATTGACTTCTGCACCCACTTCCCAACCTATGTCTTTTCCTACTATTGTTTCTTTGCACCCTTTTCACCCTTTTCCTGAACATGAGCAGGTTAGAAGATCAGAATTCATAAGCAATTCTTTTGTACAGCTTCTGCATCAACACTAGTTAGTAGTGAACATCACTAATTGTTGGGTGTGTGATCTTATGCCACCTACTGCAGATAGAGGTATTCCTTATATTGTCCTGCCATATGTGGCCTTTTGTGCTACTTCATGTTCAAGGAGACCTGTCCAGAGAGAGTTACCAAGTACTAGAATTTTGCTCCAGCAACATCTCCATGGCCTTATAAACATAGACCTGGACTCAGATTAGCATGAGAATAGGTTTATTGCCTATGTAAGGGCAAAAGGAGGGTTTGTGGTTCTAAAAATTCTGGACCCATGTAATTTACTTTGCCACAGCAGTACGATTTTAGTATCAAAAGACCGATAATGACTAGTACACTAACCATGAGCATTTTCGCTCAATTCCAGCAGCGTTTTCACCTCGAAATCACCATTTTCGTCCTGCACTCGTGGCTCCCATTTTATACACGGCAGCCATTTTAAAAGTTGCCCTCACATAGGCTTATAATACAGTCAGATTTGATTCCAAGGACATGTACACCTTGATTGACTTTTCTCTGACCTGGGCAAGCTGGAACCATTGCCTCAGGCCAAACCTGTTTGGTCAGTCCCTCTCCCAGTGGCCGAATCAGATAGCATCAAGGCACACCATGCCATAAAACCCTTATTATCGCTCACACACCCTGCCTAATCTTGCTCACACCTGCACCTGCTCTTTTCTTCTTCTTACTTTACGAGGGGGAGGTGCCCGTTTTTATTGGGGGTCCACACTTATCTGATGTAAAATACTAGGCCTTGCCGGGTAATTTATTATGGGTTGGATGACATGAAATATGAGGTTTCATCATGACACTGTTTTTTCCTTTGTAGTGAAAACATGTGAATGACCAACCAAAATGTCAAGAATGTTTGCCTGAAGCTTACAAAACTGTATATAAGGAAACCTGACTTTGCATTGAAACACAGTCTCCTGAGAACATACAAACCGTGCTGTTGTACTTCTAGGACGCTTGTTACTTGGCTGCAGCCAATAAATTCGATCTTTGACTTCACCTAGAAGACTCTGAGTTTCTGTGGTCTGAATCAGGAAAGTACCCGAGGTCTTTGGGTGTACCCTGGCACCGCTGGGTTACCGGATCAGTACCGGTTCTGAAAAACCCAGTACCTCAATGTCTAGATTGTGAAGGGTCCATAGTGACACTCAAGAGCAATCCTTGTCTGCATCTTGGGTGTTTTAGTTTTCCAACTCAACTGGTGCATTGGCTGCGACCTTCTGAACTGGACCTTGCTTGTTCTTTGGTTTGATTGGACAATCTTTGGCAAAATGACATTTTCGCCCACAATAAAGACATTGTCCATTTTTTCTGCGTAGGTCCTTTTCATCTTTGGTCAAAGGTCTTCTGATGGTTCCAATTTCCATTGGTTCTGGCGTTCTTTCTTTCTGAGTTCTTGAGTCTCTGTTATCATGAACGCACCATGAATATTTTTCAATCTTTTTGCGCATTCCTTTCTGTTCTGCTAAACGATGATCAAATCTCAAGACAAGATTTATTAAATATTGACAGTCTGTAGGTTGTGGGTCGATTTGCGCTAAGAAATCTTTTAGTTCCTCTTTGAGTCCCTTGTAAAACAAGACCGCTTGTTTCGCTTCAGGCCAGGATGTCTCGGCAACCAGCCGGTTAAAGTTGGCTAAATACGACACTAGGTCTTGATCCCCTTGGCATAAATCTAATAATTCACGATCTGCTGACTGTGTTACAGTTCTACAATCAAAAATTCTCTCAAATTCGCGAACAAAATTTCTCCAGTTGTACAACAAGGGACTATTTTTACGCACAAGAGGAATTGCCCAAGTAGCTGCATCCCCAGACAGATTTGATAACAAGAAAGCTACTTTGGACTGGGCATTGGGGAAAGTATTTGGTCTGCAGGTGAAGTGTATTTCCACTTGAACCAGGAAAGATTGCGCTTTCAAAGGGTCACCTGAGAAACGTTCTGGGGGAGCTAAAGGAATTGCAGAAGGAACATTTAGGGAAATCGGATTACTTCCAGAAGCCTGAGAAGAAGTACCTGGCCAAGACACACCTGTGGGACTTTGTTCCTTCTTCTCTACCTTATCTTGCAACTGACTCACTCTCTCTGCTAAGCTAGTTGTCAATTCTTTGGATGATACCACCTCTGCTTGGAGCTGGTTGATAGCCGTGACGAACTCGTCTAGCGTGGCCATGCTGAGAACATACACAAGCCAGGAGAATAATAATTTGTGGGCTCACTATTCTGCCAGAGTCACCAGATCCTCGGGGTCTGTGCACGTTCCCAACATGTCCACCACTGAACAGCTCCAAGACTCTCATAGATAAATCACAGAGACTGAGAGAGTTCAAGAGGGGAAGAGGGGATTAGGAAGGGAACAGCTGGGAAGGAGACCTGTAGTAAGAAAAAGGTTAGAACACACAATATGAAAATTATATCTCCTGAAATCAATACTAGACTATGATTCTAAGCCTAGTCACTCTGAAAACATGAACAATCTAAGAGTTAGGTTTAAAATGACTAAGTTTCAAGATGGCCGGATACCTGTAAGGGAATCAAGATGAATTAAATGAAAACTTTCTTATTCAAGTACTTTCCTTTACATGCGAATCAGAAAAAAACATTCTGACTAAATTTTAAACCAGTCATATAAATCCTGTTTTGAGAATGTATACTATGACCATACAATATTGCATCTAGAAACTCTGGCCTTCTGTGTACTCTTAAAATGTTTCAACCTAAATTGCGCATATTGCAGATATATATATATACACATATATATATATATATATATATATATATATATATATATATATATAGTAAACACCATAAAAGGATTGTGCACCATGAATAACACAATATGGATTCTGGAAACAAATCACATAACTTGTCAACTCGAATATTACATAATAAATATCTTAGAATAGTGGCACACAATAAACAACATGAAATAAACTCAAGGAGAGAATCGTGCGTCTTGCCAATTCGAGTGTCATCATGTAAAATACCAAGAAATGGTAGCACGCAATGAATATCAAAGTCAAATCATCATTAATCGAATCGCGCGTCTTGCCGATTCGTAAAACACAATGTAAATGTCAAGAAATAACAGCTCACAAAAAATAACAAGATCAAAGTACAATGAAACGAATTGCGCTTCTTTTGCCGATTCTTAAGCCACCATGTAAATGTCAACAAATAGTAGCGCGCAATGAACAACAAAGTTAAATCCTCATGAAACGAGTTGCGCGTCTTGCCAATTTGTAAAACATCATGTAAATGTCAAGAAATAGTAGCGCGCAATGGACAACAATGTTTAAACACCATAAAACGAATTGCGCATCTTGCCGATTCTTAAGCCACCATACCAATGTCAAGAAATGGTAGCACGCAATAAATAACAAAGTCAAACCTTTATGAAACAAATCGCGCGTCTTGCCTATTTGTAAACTACCATATAAAGGTCAAGAAATGGTAGCGCGCAAGTAATCAGTTACTCATTTAAGAATTAAACAAAGAATATGAAAATTCTCAATAACGGTGTCGGAACAGTCCAACCACCGTCTTACCGCCTGGAGCAATGATCACCAATGAAGGATGAAGGGCAGAAGGCTGGAAGATTCAAATAGGCCGCCGGGACAGGAGCTCAGGCAGAAGCTGCTGCTCTGCACCAGGACCTATGAATAGTGAGCACTGGGAGTTGGGCTGGCTCTCTTTTATAGAGTCTTGGCCCAGCCCAGAACCGCGCCCAGGCATGTTGCAGGGAAAGTCTCTGGAAGGCCCTAGAAATGGGCCACACCCTATCACACTCTGAAAACCTGCAGCAATACATTGCAAAGGAACAGTATTTGTAAGCATATTAAAAATAAGTTTTCAGGGTTGAACTCTGCAGTGCAAATAAAGCACAACATATCAGCACAATGCATAAATTACGTTGTTTTGAGAGTGCTGGGTTTTTGCATTTTTGTTGCCAATAGAGTACGTACTGCTCAGGTGTTGACACCAACATAATGAGGGACTGCACAGCACACCAGCAGGCCCCTACCTCTAATCAGTCAACTGAACATCCCTCCATATTTGCTGCAGCCAATTGACCGGAGGCCCTGCCACAGGACCCACAGGCCACCAGCACCCCTCCCCCTGCAGAAGGAGAACCACCCCAAAAACATTCCCTGCGACCCAGACAGACACCAGAGACACTTGCCAAGACCAAGACCACCGCCAGGAAAGAAGACCCTCCTAAATGTCCCCCTTTTGTTCCACTCCATCACCTTGGCCACTTTAAACTGCCATTGCTCCTCTTCCTATGCCTCCTTGGACACTTGACCTGTGCTGCAAACAGACTGCACCAATATCCTTGACTTACCCTACTATCACCCCATTCCATTGCACTATCCCTTCTAAATGTTTCACTTCAATAAACACCATTGAACACAACTTGACTGACAGTGCTTTATCTGGCAAAAATGTGCAATTTTTTGAACTGTTTCATCTTGTGCAATTGTCCTGAACTTTTTCCATCCTTTTTCCATTCCAAAAATGGCCTGCAGCAGTCTGTAGTTGTCACATCAGTACACAGTTGTAACCACACCAACATCTGCAAAATGGGAAGGCATAGGTGACAGTCAGTTGGGATGCTAAGCTAAGGAAGTGACTGCCATCATGCTACAGCCACACAGAAAACAAAAAAAAATCAGAGTAATGGTCAGTTCCACTGTCTTACCTGTGTGTCATTGGAAGTACTGTGGTATAATTGATGTCCTGTTGTCCACATCCTCCTCCTCTGCCTCCTCATCCTCACTGTCCTCAGGGTCCACTGCTGCCACTGGAGCATTTTCACCCTCCTCCTCCTGCAGATAGGGCACATGTTGTCTGATGGCCAGGTTGTGCAACATACAGCATACAACAACTATCTGGCAGACCTTCTCAGTGGAATAGCATAAGGATCCGCCTGTCAGAAGGAGGCATTTGGCCTTCAGAGGACTGAAGGGCCTTTCAATTATTCTCCTGGTTTGCCCATGAGCATCGTTACACCTATTCTCAGCCCCTGTCCTCGGATTCCTTACAGGGTTCAAGAGCCAGGACAGGTTTGGGTTGCCAGAGTCACCTGCAAGAAGAGAGGGACAAACATTAGCCTTGCACAATTGCATCGGACATGACTCCTGAAGACATACACTGACATGCACTGGGTGGGGACCCTGTGCCTCTGTAGTTGTGCCATCATGTGGGATGCTGCTATTCCTCAAGACGAAGGTGTCAGGCACCGACCCAGGATACTTGGCAGTGACGTGGGAGATGTACTGGTCAGCCAAGCTCACCATTTGCACATTGAGTGAATGGAAACTCTTCCGATTCCTGAACACTGTTTATTGGCCCAGGGGACAAATGCTATATGTGTTACATCAATGGCCCGAATAACAGGTGGAAGATGTCCAATTGCATAGGAACCAGCATTCACATTAGCCAAATAAACCACTTGGGGGAAAGCAATGTAGCTGCACATGTGTTTGAGCAGGGCAGCCAAAACCCTTGCCAGCACTATTGAGAACCTTGGCTGTGACAGTCCTGCAGCCCAGCCCACTGTCACTTGGAAAGAGCCAGTTGCCAGGAAATGGAGCACTGATAGGACCTCCACAAGAGGGGGAATTCCAGTGGTTTGACAGAAAGCAGATTTCAGATCAGGCTCCAATTGTGCACACAGCTTTGTGACTGTGGCCCTGTCCAATCTATAGGTGAGTATAATGTGCCTGTCCTCCAGTGTACCAAGTCCACAAGGGATCTGTACATGGGGGCTTGCCTCCTCCTCCTATTCCTCCGCAGTGGTAGGTACCTAAGGGTCACAAGAGTGAGAAGGGAGTGACAAACTGAACAATGGAACTACCACTTCAGTGTACTTTGACCATGTATGTACCTGGACTATGTAAATGGCAATGCATGTACAACTGACAGCAATTACACAGTTTTCAATTTAAGAATATTGAGCTGCACCATAAAATGGCGACCACCTGTCCTGTATGTAGGGACTGGTGGAAGTGATGTAACTCCGCTGGCATTGGGAGTCAAGGCGGATGGCGGTTTTGCACCGCTGTGCTATTCCTCATTGGCTTAAATGGGTCTCTTTGGAGTACAGTGTCCAATGAGGATCACCGTCGACGGTGATGGTGTACACCGCTGTGGATGTGACTGCCATTTTCTGAATATAACCTCACTTGATTCCTGACTTTCCACAGTACAACCCCTCCACTGTGTGTGCTGCTGTGACCTGTGTCTGGAACCTGCCATGGCCCGTATGACAGGGGAAAGGACCCCTGCCTTCACTTCAAAGGAGTTGGAACACCTGGTGGATGGTGTCCTACCCCTGTTTGGGCAGCTGTACGGACCTCCAGACCAACAGGTGAGTGTACCATGGAGACGATGCATGCAACAAGGTTGCATGGAGATGTGTGTGTGCTGGTAGTGTGTCGTTTGGGTGGGGGGTATGGCTGGTGGTAGTGTACATTCAGGGCTGTGGGCGATGTGTGTGCCTGATGAGGGGAAGTGGTTTCTGTGGGCCATATGTGTGATAGGCAGGATTGTATGGTTAATGGTGTCCTCCTGTATGTGTTTCCTCTGCAGGTCAGCTCTCATCAGAAGAAGGATTATGGCATGCCAAGGACGTGCAGACCCTGGGGTTCTACAGCAGGTGGAGCACCCACTACAGGAAACAATGGGAGGACCTGAGACGCTGGGCCCATAAGACTGCGGAGGCTCAATGGGGGAGGGCCTTCCAACGAGAGAGGGGTACCCATCGGAACCTGACCCCACTAATGGCCCGCATACTGGTGTTGGCCTACCCACAGCTGGATGGGCACTTGAGGGCAGCCAGAAGGAGATGAGTACAGTTTGTGTAACATCCATCATTGTTGCCTGGCATAGGATGCTGGTGGTGGGTTTCAGTCAGTGGGTGCCCCTTAATGCCAGCTCATACATTACAGCGTGGTCAGCTCAGGGTAAATGGGTGAATAGCAAAATCATGTTAGCTAGCTAGGTGGCATTCCATGTCAGACAGGGCTTAGTAGGTCCCAGGAGGGGTGCAGATGGCAGAGTTTGGCTCTCATCTTGCTGTGGTACCTAGACAATGGAATGCCAGTGCGCTGCATAGTGTTCAATCTTGGTCCCTGTGTGATATGGTAATGTGTATGCCATCTGTGGTGTTGGTGCTGTATTTGACCCAGGGCTCTCTTTCTCTCTCCCCCCCCATTTTCTTCTGTCATCCTGTCCGTGTGTGCAATAACATCATCTGGCAGAGGAGCAGGGGCACTGGCGAGTGAGGGAGCTGCAGCCCATGGGATCCAGGAGGCAGAGTCCACCGATGCCAAGGGGGCCAGTGGGACAGAGGGCGAGGGGAGCATCACGGTGGGGACAGGAGGTGACAACACTGACTACAGGTACAGCTGCCACCCCCATACTGGCAATCCCCCCACGACCCGCCCACTAAGTTGCCGGTGCCCGCTCACCCAGGAGGGTGGGCATCTCCTTCACTCCAGGCACCTCAGGCCCTGCCTCAGTGAGGAGGCTATTGACCTCCTGAGATCCATCTCTGTAGAGCGGTCAACTATAGTGAATGCCATCCAGGGGCTGGCGTCTCAGATGCAGCAATGGATTGTCTACCTGGAGGGCATCCACAGTGGGTTGGCGGCCCTACAGAGATCGTTTCAGGATCTGGCCTCCTCTCTGATGGCAGCCAGTGCCCCTGGTCCTTCCTTCCCCCCTCCAACTACCACTTCCCAGTCTCCTCAACCCCAACCCATCCCATGCACACATACAGACAAGAATGCACACAAAACATCACACAAGAGTGGCGCAGAGAAACACAAACAGAAAACTTCAAGCCACAAGTACTCACACAAACAACAGACAGTTGCACACACAACAACATCCATAGCCTCCACTGTCTCCCTCCTCCTCATCCTCCCTCACAGTCACATCCGCAGTCACACCTGCATGCACTGCATCAACAGCCACCACCACCATCACCATATCGTCCAGCATACCCACCTCACTTGCAGACACCTCCACAACATCCATCCACACATCCTGTTTGTCCTCTCCCACCCTGTCTGCCCCTCCTAAGAGACACAAACCCTCGCACTCAGACACCCAAAGGCCATCCACTTCACACTGGCACACTGTCCATGCACCTGCACCCAAGTCCGGCAAACTTACACCCTCTACAACCACTACCTCTACCTCGACTCCCATCCTTCCTCCCACATTCCACCCCAAAGTCCCTAAGAAGCTTTTCCTTGCCCATCTTGATCTCTTCCCTCCCCCCATCCTGCCCATAAGTGCATAATCCCAATGACCCAGCCCAGCACATCAGCCAACCAGTCTGCTGCTGCTTCTACCAAGAAATCTGCTGCTGGCACTAAGGGGCCCCTGAGTGTGACGGCAGCCACTCCCAGTAAGTCCACACCTCCGCCTCAGAAACGGAAGACTAGGGTGGCGAAACCTAAGTGACAGAGGACGGGGTCAGTGGAGGCACCTCCTAGACCTGGATGCAAGGACACAAGTCCAAGACAAAGGCCAAGGGGGCTCATCACAAGAGGGAACCCAAGGAGCCCCCTCCACCACCAAAGAAACCCAAGGAGCCCTCTCCACCACCAAAGAAACCCAAGGAGCCCCCTCCACCATCTGAGGACAAGGAGCCCTCCACCAGATAAGGGCAAGGATCCCCCTCCACCAGATGAGGGCAAGGAGTCCCCTCCACAATCTGAGTGCAAGGAACCCCCTCCATCAGATGAGGGCAAGGAGCCCCCTCCACCATCTGAGTGCAAGGAGCCCCCTCTACCAGCAAAGGAACCCAGGAAGCCCTCTCCACCATTTGAGGGCAAGAAGCCTCCTCCACCAGCAAAGGAACCCAAGGAGCCCCTCCACCATCTGAGGGCAAGGAGCCCCTGCCCTATCTGAGGGCATGTATCCCACCCTCCTGAGACTGTGGACATTCACTCCCCTCCAGAGACTGTTGGGCAAGGAGCCCCCTCCAGAACCAGTGGGCAAGGTGCCAACTCCTGAGACTGTGGCCTTTCACTCCCCTCCAGAGACTGTTGACCAAGGAACCCCCACCAGATCCAGTGGTCATGATATCCACTCCTGAGACTGTGGTCATTCCCTCCCCTCCAGAGACTGTTGGGCAAGAAGTCCCCTCCAGAACCAGTGGGCATGAAACCAATTCTAGCTGAGGTACCCCCCCAACTCTCCTTCCCCCTGAGGTGCCTGCCCTTTTCCAACATGATGCCCCTGAACAGTGGAGTCCGGATGCTGTCAGGAGTGAAGTTGGGACTTGGACTATGCCCTGTGGCCATGTGGCCTTTGGTACTTTGGACTGGCCATTGGCCCTATCTATACATTGACGTCTGCATTTTGATTTCATGATTCATTATGGTGGCTGTTGCCAGCAAATTACAGTGGTCATACTTCAGAATTGTTGCCTTTGCATTATTTGCTTGTGGGTCCTGTGACAGTCATTTTACTCTGCAGCAGGTTCTGTGTATGTGGTGTGTGCGTATGGTGTGTGTAGTGCATGTGTGTGTCACTCGCCTTTTTCGTCGGCATTGGTGCTCCAGGGCAGCCATGGCATGGTAGAGCATCGCGAAGACTTGGACTTCCGGTTCCATGGCAGCCACGGAGTCCACTGTGTCCCTGATGGTGAGTCTTTCATTTTCTGTACTGTGTTTCCACCAGGCTTTTGATGGCATTCGTGCCGCCCCGAAAATCCAAGTGGTTTACCATGTCATAATATGGTGGGCAGTACCTTGACTTCCACCTGGCTGTAGGTGGCTACCGCTGTGGCCAGTGGTGTTAACGCCCTGGCGGTTGATGTGGTACATTGGCTGTCTAGGTGAGGTATCACCGTCAAGGTCATAATTTGGCAGTAATTACCACTAGGCTGTTGGCTGTATTACAGCCACTTTAACAGTGGCAGTCAGTGCACTGCCAATGTCATAATGACCACCTAAATTTGTTAGGGCGAAGATAGGAAAGAAGGGTGGGGGGGGGATTCACCATTTTGAGGCCAGTTATAGGCGCTAAGGCCCTGATTTATACTTTTTGGTGTAAAACTGCACTAACGCAGTTTTTCACCAAAAAGTTTAGCATCGGCTTGCACCATTTCTGTGCACCAGCCAGGCACCATAATAATGGAATGGTGCAAGCCGGTGCAAAGGGTAGGCTAGCGTAAAAAAAAATTACATTAGTCGGGTGGGGCTGGCGGTATGGAAGAAGGGGGTTTTACACCAAAAAATGAGATTGGGCAGGTTAGAGTAAAAATAAATGACTCTAACCTGCCTAGAGTCATTTTCTGATGCAAAACCATCCATACCATCCATACCACATGACTCCAGTCTTGGAAAAGACAGGAGTCATGCCCACCACCCCAATGGCCAACACTGGGGACCAGGGTCCCCTTGTCATGGCCATTGCACCCAGTGCCATGTAGGGGGGACCATTTCAGGGGCCCCAATGGCACTTTAAAATAAAATACTTACCTGTACTTACCTATACTTACCTGGGATGGGGGCCCCCATCCTCTGCTGTCCCTCTGGTGTGGGTGGGGGTGTCCCGGTGGCCTGGGGAGGGCACCTGTGAGCTTATTCCATGGTGTTTCACCATGGAAATAGGCCCACAGGTCCTCTAACGCCTTCCCTGACCCAGGCGTTAAATAATGGGACAAAGCAAGCTTTGTCCCATTATTTGACCCCTCTTCCCCCCGTGCCTGATTTTAGCACTGGGGATAAATATGGCCCTAAGACCATAGAATCATTTTTTGCACTGGAACGCCTACCTTGCATCTCATTAACGCAAGGTATGTTTCCACATCCAAAAAATGAGTTTAACTCCATACATTTGGTGCTAAAAGGGTCTAGCTCCAAAGTATAAATATGGAGTTAGTTTTGCACCGAATTTGCATTAAAATATTCGGGGCAAAACAATTATAAATATGCCCCTAAATGTCCATGTGAAGCCTCATAGGCTCACCTATAGTTATTGAATGACACACTACAGTTTCCAGTTTCACATGCCTATATAAGTCTCTCATCCTCAGACAGTCTCACACTCCCAGATACATTTTCTAAATCTCATAATCCCATGTGCAGCCTCAACAAGCTAATAATAATGATAACTTGTTTTTATATGGTTTTATAATCTACGTTTCTTTCACTTGTATGCTCTGGTAATAACAAGTATTACTGTTAACCAGTTTAATAGTGTTAAATTTACCAGCTTGCCCAGGGTGGATGTCTAAATTTGTCTTGCCTCGATTTGAAATGATGAATTGTCATTTACAGCAAATAGCAACTGTGATATTGTACTCACTAACATAAATGCACAGTTGTTACTTCATGTCCCTTAGTCCATTAGTGCAGACTCACATGCTCTACATGCAGATAGCAACTGCTGTGGCAATGGTTGGGTCCACATCCTTCAGTACATTTTTTCAGGGGGTCTGGTAGTATGAGTTTTGCTGCCAACACTATGAGCTCATTCCTCATGTATGCAAGGTTGGGGTGCTTAAGCTGCCTGGCCAGGATTGTAGTACTGTAGGGGCTGAGGAGGAGGTGTAAGGGAGCCTGAAGGTGAGCGCTGGGGACCAACTGTAGGAAAGCAAAGGTTACATTGCTCCATTGCTCGGGCTGTGGGGAGATTTATCAATCGAAAACCCAATGACTGAAGAAGAGATAATAAACCTGCATACTGAAATCAGTGTACAAAATCTCCAATGGAAGAAATGAAATAACGAAAATGAAAAAAAACACACCTCCAATACCTCAACAAGATTGTTAAATTGTCCATCAAGAAGGCAAAAGTTCTCCGGTGGAAAATTCTACATAGGATCCTTAAACAATTCCACAACCCTTGGTTCACAAAGACACAGGTCCATTGCTCACAAACGGTTCGGTGACGCTATCACAGACCATCCCATTTCAAAAGCAAAGGTCCTCAAATCAAGAGCAAAACATCCAACAGCCATCCTACTCTGACCAACAGGTATCAGAACCTGATCTTCCCATAACACTCTGAACCTCAATTCAAGAAACTGATGAAAGCATGCAGCCACCCTGCCAGACCCCTTACTGCCTCAAACCTTCAAGGACACCTTTTGGACTTTTTTCCTTACGCAGGGTCATCCCCAGTCTTTGTGCCGCCTTCCTCCTGGTTTTTCTGACCTCTCGCTGTTGGCTCTAGGACTGTGAGCACTTTATCACTGGTGACCAGTGCTAAAGTGCAGGTGCTCTCCCATCTAAAGTTGATATGTTTGGCTTATACATAATTGGCATATTTAATTTACCTGTAAGTCCCTTGTACAGTGGTATCTCTATATCCAGGGCCTGCAAATTAAATAATACTAGTGGGCCTGCAGCACTGCCTGCACCACCCACTGAAGTAGACTTTCAAACCTGTCTCAGGCCTGCTAGCACAGGGCCTGTGTGTGCAGTTTCATGCCACAGGGACCTGGCATCTAAATTTCCTTGCCAGGCCCAGAACTCCCCTTTTACTACATGTAAGTCACCTCTAAGGTACACCCTAGCTAGCCCTATGGGCAGGGTGCCATGTATGTAGAAGTCAGGACATGTGCCAGGTTGCGTGGCCTGTCCTGGTAGCGACAAACAGCCTAACTTGGTGCCTCACTGCTTTGAGTGCTGCCTTCTCATAGGATTGCACTAGAAATGCCCTGCCTTATGTGTGAGGGGTACTGTCTGATTTATGAGGGGTAGCATAGGCGTGTTTGGTATGGTTGTAATGGTGATAATAAAGGCTGCTTACTGTATTTTTTATTACTATCACAGAAATGCCACTTCTAGAAAGTGTGCATTTATCTGTGCTTCTGACTCTGGTGTTTTGCAACTTGACTCCAATCCATATCTGGGCAGAGTCACAGTTGGGGCTTTGTGCATACTTTTCAGACAGCCTGTACACAGGGAGGGTGGAGGAGTCACAGAGGTGCATACTGAATAGTCTTCCTGGACTGAGAGAAGGGAGAGGCGGGACACACCTACATTTGTAAAGACTGTGCCCTGGCCTCACACAATAGGGTTGTTAACCCCCCACTGATGTTTGGAGCCTGTGCTGAAAGGAGAGAGAGGGCACTCCCAGAACCAGTTGTAACTGGCTGGAACCTCCTCTCCCTACCATTGCAAAACATTGTAAGGACTGAGTATAAGTACAGGGGAATTTTCCCCACAATTGGGAGACCTTTTGGACCTTACCTAGAACTGGACACAGACTGCTGGAGGGACTCCCAAGGAACCGCCTTGGACTGCTGCTGTTGTGCTGCCCTGTGACCTGCTGGTAACTAGGAGAGACTGCCATCTGCCTGCATCCCCCTTGCGCTGGCCTGCTGCTGGGCCCTACCCTCTATGCTGTTTTTTCTTGGATTCTTAGTCCCCCAGGGGCAGGGTGCTGTGGCCCCTGACCCCTGCAACCACCTGTTTCAAGCTCAGGCGGAGAGCTTTCTCTTAAATTATGTAGCGCCTGAAGAGTGCTTTGCTGTGTGACCCTACCGCCTAGTGAGGGCTGTGGAGTCATTTATATAGTGCTTTGGAAGTGCTTTCCCAACGCTAAAAATCACTGCCACAGCCGGGCCCCGTGAATTACTGCTGCGTGTCGGAGCGCGCTGTATTTCCGCCCCAGGGCACTGTGAGAGAAAGAGAGGAGCCGGCGCGCTCCTCCTCGTGCCCAGGGGCACCCAAAGCATCCTCTCGCAAACAAACTTGGAGCACGACCGCTCCTGTTGTGCCTCCGGGGAGAAGCATGCTCCGTGGAGCGCCACCGGGGCACCGACAGGCACCGACTTTGGGGCCTGCCTCTTTCTTGACGGCCGGGCGGGCCGCACGTACAGCTGGAAGCCGGGTGGGGAGAAGGAAACCTCATCGGAGGTTCCCTCCAGCCCCAACGAGGCAGTCCTGCTTTCTTTGTGACCGCAGGTGGGGCGGAAGCCTCACCAGAGGCCCCCCGCGCCGCGGGCCTTGGTTTGGCCCTTGTGTGGGCCAGTACTGATCTTTTGGTCCCCCCCTTTCGTGGAGGGCCAGTTAAGGCCCGGGGGCCCTACAATGATTGCAGGTCCCAGGAGGGGCCCGCCCTGGAAGCGGAAGGGGTGCGTGGCACCCCCTCCTACTGGCATTTCTTCCTGGATTGTGGCCCCCCCTTGGAAGGGCTGGTGGAGGTCTGGGGGGGCCCTCAGTTATCACGGGCCCCAGGAGGGGCCTGTTAGGAGTACAGAGAGGTTGTGGACCCCCCCTCTCACCCACGATTGTCAGGTAGGCCCTCACATTGCACAGAGGAGGGCCATGGGCCCCTTCCTTGTTTTTCTAGGCACTGGAGGTGCCGGCTTCATCCAACCAGGTACTTTTAAAGGACCAATATATTTATAATCCAAGTTCTTTCTAAAGACTTTTTGCTGATTGATATATTGTCTGCCTGTTTGATGATGTTTTTACATATGCGTGCAAATGTTCCTTTTATGGACATGACTTGCTGATACGTAGTACTATGACTTGCCATATGTTTCTAATGTTCCTACTATGGACGTTTTATGATATTCCTATGACAAGTACTTTGGTGTAATAACATGTTTCCTGACTACTGCTTATGTTGCAGAATAACTGAGTACCCTGTGTGTTATATGTGACTACTGCTAGTTTGCAGATTAACTAATGTGTAACGTTCTGACAACTGCTAAGGGCGCAGGATAGTACTGGTATGTGATGTTTGGTCTAATAATTGCGCTCTGCATAATACAGTATATTTTCATATAATCTGGTGTTGTGTTTCCTTTGTGGTGGAGATATGGCGTCACGTGTGATGTGTGTGTTATGCAAACGCTTTACACATTGCCTCTGGGATAGGCCTGACTGCTCGTGCCACACTACCAAGGGGGCGAGCAGGGGTTATCTTAGACGTATAACTCCCTTGCCCTAACTAGAGTGGGTGGGTTCTGCCTGGCTGAGGTGCCTACCCTAGCCAACCAGAAACCCAATTTTTAACAACACCCTACTCACAACAATTGCTAACAGCCAAACATGGAACCTTGGTCAACAATTCCATGACTTCAGGTCCATAGCCCTCTGAACTCGGTCTTTTACATCAGGGCACTCATCAATAGGATCAAATCAATCAAGGAAACCAAGCCAGCTTTTTACTACCATTCACCAATGCCCCATTCATTTACACAGATGTCCTTTGTTTTGGATGAAAACAACCTACTTGAAACCATCAAATAGAATTTCTCCCCAGAAGAGTCACTGACTCCACCATGATCTGCATCTGAGTAAACTAAGGACTTCAATAGACAGAAATTGTGTTGCTGCACTCCTGCTGGTCACCCCATTCCACACAGTCTACCACCACCTCCTGATACAGAGGTTACAGGAACTTGACATTAAAAAACATTCTAAATTGATCTCTAACTTCTCTGACTGATTTAGGATAATTACTCTCTCCTTTTCTATCTCTCAATAACTCTCTCTACTTTCACATCACTTTGTTTCAGCACAGACTGTGACATATTCCAAGGCTCAATCACCTCCTTCTTTCTCTTTAACACTTTCTCAACTCTTACCAGAATTGCCAAGTCCATACAATACACCTTTAACTACAATACCAAAATACTCATGTCATTCTTGCAAAAGAAACCTCTGGATAGCGCTTAGAAATGCAGCATGCATTTAATACAAAATAGCCAGCAAGCCTTCAAAAATC
The DNA here is from genome assembly GCF_031143425.1 of Pleurodeles waltl. Lineage (NCBI taxonomy): Eukaryota > Metazoa > Chordata > Amphibia > Caudata > Salamandridae > Pleurodeles > Pleurodeles waltl. The sequence continues at coordinate 584,749,384 of NC_090438.1, read as the reverse complement.
AAGTAAGGTAATTGCCATTTCAATGTACAAGAACTTGATCAGCTAGAGCATGTAATATTAAAATCTGTACATATTTGGTTTACATGTATACATTATTTCTGTGTAAAAGTGAACGAAAGCTGGAACATATAACAGAAAGAGAAACTTGCAGATAGGTACTAATGAGTAGGTGCTAGGATCTTCTCGTGGGCTAGAATATGAGAAGACCCTGGAAGAGAGACACAGTCAACACTAACAGGATCTGATCCTACTATTTCCTAAAATCGTTGCTTTGTTCTGCCAACATCAACTCAACGCTATGCTTTGTTAGCATGGTTCCGTAGTGCACAACATAGAATAACACAACTATAATTTATTTCAAATGTGTATATGTGTGCAACGATTTTAATGATTTAACAGTCTTTACGCCAGTGCAAAAACAAAATCATAGTTCATCAACAAAATGTGAATATGTTTGTCAAAGTATATGTGAGCATTGTAAATAAAAGCAGTAAGGCACACATGCAGGTAAATTCACTTTCTCATTCTGAAGCTGGAAAACCTAGAGCCCTAAACACGTCACAAGAAGGTAACTACCCCTTACCCTTAGATTGATGAGTTCTAAAGAAACTGAATTCATCCAAAACTGCTTTCCTAGATTGCTGAAAATGGAAACACTACCATCACAACATCATCTGGCACCAGTAACGTGGCTGCCATCAGAGACATCAACCAAAGTAAGAAAAGTGGGAGTGATGACTGACTCAAGCCCATCTTATCACCTGTTACCCAAATGAATCTACTCACAAGAAGTGCTTTTTGTGCAATGTAAAATCTTCAAAATCCGTTCTTGGATTTAGAAACAATATTTAGAAATGTTTTATAACGCTTTGATGTGGTAGAAGTAGTTATAAACTGAACCCACTGTTTACCGCTCACGTTTTTTATAATCAGTGCAACAAGGACGCCATACAAGCAGCTCTATCATACAGAAAAAAAATACTAAACTTAGTTAAATTCTGTGCCATGTATGTCATTTAAATTGACTTAAGTTGCCAACTGCTTTAATGTAGAAGCACAATACAGTAACATGTTTTACAAAGCTCTCCAATTTGCTTGACTTCACGTGCTCCTTCAGGATAAAAACGCAAGTCAATTCTTGTAAATGGAATTTCATAAAACTCAACATTTTCTAGCAATAATCTTTTTTGAAAACAAGTAAAAAATAAAGAAATTCTACAGAAGACACAGGACTTTGATCAACTTGAAGTGACAACATGAGCTAGTGTATGAGGGCCAAATATGTAATCTATGAAGACAGAGGTTGCCACAAATCACAGTTTATTATATATTGGGTTAAGAGACTTGTTGTCCCAGCTGGACACCGAGAGTTGAAGACTAGAAAGAGGGAGATGGAGACATGAGTTTAATTGATGGCGGTGCTGTCCCATACAGGCTCTGAGTCAATGATTAATGAAATTCAAATGAGGATTTTGATGATTTGGACAAAAAATCAATTACCACTAAATGTAGTGCGACGTAGCCCATATGACTTTGAAAACTGTCTTTTCTATTTGTTGGATAAAAAATAAAAAGAATTACAAAAATTTAAAAATGAAGAAGGGAATATTTGTTTGTTTTATTTTACAATTGCACAAAAAGAGCACTATGATGTTGATATGACAAACGTGAAACAACACATTTGTGAAACAAAGAACTGCCATAAATAAGTAAAATTCCAAATTGTCATATCTTGGTATGTTTAGAGTATTTCTAACTTAATGCCAAGAATGTCCTAGTATAGAAGTCCGCTTAAACTTGATTACAAGGGTGGTGCAACCATCTGATTGGTATTCCAATATCCAGTATTGCGGGGGTCAAAACTGTAATGTAGATGTAGTGGGTTATCATAAGTTAGCCCGTGCAAATATGGGACAAACGTTGTGAATCTTTGATTTCACACATACACACACATGCAGCCATCATTCACAAACACATACACATGCGCACACCCATTCGCAGCCCACATGCACAAATAGACATACATTCGTACATACACACATGAACCCAACATAAAAAAAAATACTGGACTGTGGTGGAGACACCGGGTGATGTACGGAAGACTTGATTGTTCCTGGAGGATCCAAGGAGCCTTCAGGAAGGAACTACCAGATGTTCTCACTGCCTCTTATCATTGGTTGACCTGTTCATGGGTCAGTCAATGAGAGGAGGACCTTCCCTTACTTGTCACAGAGTGGGATAGGGTTAGTGAGACTGGCTGACACTACCCCTTGGCACTTTAGAGCTTAAAACTGAAGTGCCCAGGTCAGTATCTGCCAGTGATGAATCAATTTCCAATGGAGGGCCCCTCAAAGTGCTTTTCCAGGCTCAGGAGGTTATGAAACCTTTGACCCAGAAAACTTCGGCTCAGGAAGTCAGGCTTTTGTCCATTTTGTGCATCTACAGCAGCAGTCTCCAAACTTTTCAATGCTGTGCCCCCCCCCCCAAGTTGAAAAGTAAAAATTATTGCCCCCCCTCAGAATTTTTCACAATTATTTTATAGAAATGGCAATGTTTAAATATGTCTGGATCTATTTAAACAATGCAGTTAATTACTGTTACCTTTTTAAAAATGCAATAGCACGCTTATGCTTAAAACAAAGGCCTGTAATCTGTGTAATGCTTCTTTTGGTCAGAGTCTGGCACCCCCCCGGGATCACATGAGGACCCCCTAGGGGGACCCCCCACCAGTTTGAACCCCTCTTATCTACTGTGTCTGGCTGCCTTACCCAAATTGAAGAGTGCCTGCCAGGCTGATATTTGTTCTGCTGGACAGACATTTTAAATGCTTTGAAAATAGGTGGTGGGGCGGTGCCCCTCCACCTTTAACGATGGGCTGCACCTGCATTGATGATGTTGAGGATATGTGTAAATGGCCCCTATCCCCAATATAAGTACACCTTTATTGCGTCATTATCCCTTCATCCAAGGTAGTCGCTATTATTTTAATTTACTTGTTTTCAGCACTTCTCTTTGAATGCATATGCTTTCTGGAGATCCCACATAGGGCCACTGAATATACAAAGTTTCCTTAACAATCTAATTTACTATATAGACATTATTTATATGTGGCACACATGTGACATTCCAAAGATCAGAGAGCTTAGTGAGAATCTGCGTACATTTCTGACTACTGTTTTGCTACTGTTCCTTTTGGCACTGATTTCATGAAAGTGTGTAGACAATTTAAGCCCCCAAGCCATGAAGAACATTGAGTTTAGACTTCTCATGTGAAATTGCAATTGCATTGTGCTATTCAAAGCCACATTGTGATCATAGACTGTGTAGTTATCCAGCTCATACTGTGGGCTATGGGGAGAGGTATTTGAGGGTATTTGATAGTTTAGCTTATACCTCATGGTAAAGTCATCCAGACAATGATAGAAGGGGACTGCTTCACAAAAACATTTATTTTAGTTCTACCGGAGTAAGTTTTTACATATTCCTAAATACTTTTGTGAATTGCTCCTGAAACATCCAACTCCTGTTTCGTAATAGTGCAAAAAAGGCACAATCCCTTGCACTTTGTACTAGAGCTAAATGAACAGTCTCTTCATATTCCCGTTTTATTACCATTGTAGATTTTTTGGGACCAGTTCTCAAAAGCATGTAGGTGCTCATAAAAGAGTTCTACAGAAGCACTAATTTTCACACCACAAAAGACTAATTTAAATAGGCCCTAAGAAGCTCTTCAATTGATTTACCAGGATTTGTTTTTAAATCAGCATAAGACAATTTCTTTCATGCTGGTGTTGAAAAAAATAATAGTGTGTTTGTAAGGGTCACTGATTCCTTCAAGGGTATAGAAAACAAGAAGCATATACCTTTTTATGGATCATGCTAATAAGGAGAACACAACTCTAATACCACCAGGTGGATAGTTAATGTGACCTATGCACCATGGAAAGTGTTTACCTTTTTCAGGAGGGGTGCACAGCCATAGCATATACTAGTGGTTATCAAGAAACAAGTCTTCTGCATCTTCTCCCCCTTCAGGAGATGAATCATGTTGAATTGTGTCATGTTGAGACAGTGATCCCATATCTTCTAGAGGGGAGGGTCCCGCTCAGACCTCAAAGCTTTGCCATGATGCCTGAGAAGGACTCCACTAAGAGTGTATCCACAGACTTTCAGGGCTTCAGGGGAAAGGCGCTAGGTGCCTACATTACTCCCACCAAAGGTGGCTACTAGGATAGCATTCTACAAAACTATTGTGGACACAAATGATGAGCATAAAGTCAACAAGGGAAGAATATGTAGAAAAGTATACATTTACTATTCCTACCTCCCTATGTATCTTATAAATGTATATATCATCAAAACACATATATGTAGAGTAAAGGAAGCTCATATCTCATATATATACTTAACATGCCAATGTTTTTGTCATCAATATTTTGGATATTTTTGTAGTACCATGTTATGTACTTGACATTCTGGTACTTTTCTTCCTCACACTATGTGACTGATGCTAATCTCCCTCATACTATGTGAGCTTCACACTTTGGAAAGGTGCATAAAAGGCAGGATCCAGGGACATGTACCTCACACTACATGAATGCTGTGCTTCATAAGGGCTCAAGGAAATGGAGCGTGCAGGCACATGGGCGTCACGCAGATTTCAGCATCGCTCATCTAGTCACAGTAACATTCTGGATGATGAACTGGGACTGGAAAGGTCCACCTTCTTTTCTACATCTGCAGCAGCACCAGTCTTTTTCTCAGTTGTAGGGGTATAGTTTTCAACCCTCAAATAAAGACAGCTATGAATTCTGTCTTTGGTCTTCACCTTCCTCTCTACAGGTATGCAAAGCTCTTTGAAGTAAAACAGACAATGGATATGGTAAGCTTGGCAGCTTATATATTCTGTTCAGTGGAAACTTGTTGCATATGAACTGTCCCTCCCATTTTGTGTATTGCAGCCAGACTACTTCTCTCTAGAAACACCAAGCACAGGGTGAGGTGTTAGACAGAGAACCAATGCTCTCAGTATGTGGTGTGCAGCCTCCACCCTGCGTTTAGGCCATTCCTTTGTTCGCCTTTTGCTCTTGACAGACTACAATGTGGTCATGAATCAGTTTAATCATGTTTTTCAAAACAGGGCCCTGCTCATCTGAATTTGTTTATTCTTTCTCTGGCCCTTCCTAATTGTATTGAATTCTTCCAACTTCAACAGTTCTTTTATATTGTGGTAGTGGAACTTCATTATCAAGGTCATGCACAATTGGAACAATATCAATAATTCTGCTTGGTGACAATGGTGTGCCAATGCTGCCCTTGAATTCCAGAAGTAAGATATTTCATTGATTGAGGTCAACTGGCATTTTTGGTAAAACTGACACACTGTCTAATGTATGTTAATGTTTATAATTAGATTGAAGTTCATGAATCTGTACTCTTTCATATTTCATTTTCCAGTGCCTCTAACATGAAAGATTAACAAAAGCCGCATAGCACAGTATTCTGATGGAAGTGAGATGAGTGTGTCAGAAGCACATTGATGTGCTACTTACTTTGATCAGACCAAACATTCTCATAAATGTATTGACTATCCTTAAGGCAAGGAGCCCATGGTATTCCCCATGGCGTCCTGAGTGGTGTCCTCAGTGGCATTCTGTATGGCATTGTGCATGGCATGCTCTCTATCATTGTAAGAGGTGCCCCGTATGTCATCTTTGGTGACATCGTGACTGTCACCATGACTATTTTCCATCCTACAAACTCCTTACAGATTTGCTAGCTTTATCATTTCAAAGATCTCTAACTGTACTTTGGATAACTACCCTCTAAAGCTCACTTCTTCCTGAGCGCCTACAAGCCAACAGAGATTTTCTCCTGCTATTTCTCTTACATCATACAACCTTCATTTTAGGTCAGTGATTGCACACTTAATTGAAATCGGTTTCACACTCTTTCTTACATGTGCAGTGTTTAATAAAATGTATATGCACATTGGCCTACCACTATCAAGTATATCATGAAAAGATATTACCCCTCCATCAGCTATATCATGAGCCTACTCAGGAATTTAGTTTTGTGCTTCCTGTGGAGTATTTTCACACCTCCTTATGCAAAAGTAATTGATGTGCTACAATTTATTTTTTATTTCAACTGTTGGAAGCTCATCAGGTGAAAGTAGTCATTAAAATAGGAAAACCTCATCTTAGACCCCATGACAAGTTAGAATTCAATTTTTCTAGCCTTGAACTCCTCTGATCTGGCTGCTTCCTTCATCCCCTGATTGAACTGCAGTTCCCCTGGCCTTATTGTCCCTCGATGCAATTCCTATGGCCTCACATCAGTTACAATTACCCTGAACTGAACTCCCCTAGTCAACATTTTAGCTAGCCTCATCTCAACTGGCCTGGCTGCAGTTACTGTGACCTTAACTCAGCAAGCATGCCAGATTGCCAATCACCTTAAGATGGTATATGTAGTGCACGCACATTATTATCCATCCTCGAAGAAAAAGGGAATTCTGATGTGTTTTAGAAGAGCCTGAGAAACGTTCAGAAAATCAACTGAATATAAGGAGAATATATTCACCTTTTCATGATGTCTCATTGTGAGTGACTACTGACCTAACAAAAAAAACTCAACCTCCTGTCTTGACCTGTTGAACTTTTCCATAACAATTTAATTAAAAAAGGGAAGGGCATTGTAGCAGAGATGTTGTAAACTCCTTTTTAGGACAGGGATCACTAAATTAGCTCTAAAGAAAGCAGAGGAAACACCTCTGTTAATGAAATCCATAGATGAATCCGACACAAAAGTTTCAACTTTCTCACACTTTTTTTATAGTGAATCTCCTACAAGAAGCAGACACAATTCAATTGCACATTTTTTTGGAAATGCATGTCAATGCAGGTACTATTTTAAGGAGATAAGAAGAATCTGGCTCACATCATTACAGATTTGCAGAATCCACAATGCTTGACATAGAACCTAATATATTAAATATAATGAACAGAAGTGATCCAACACCTCTAATGCTGCAGACTCTGTCAGAATTCAATGCCCTTGGCCCCATAACAATTATAGGTAGGGCCTGAGATGTAAAGATGGTGTCTAATGTGTCCTGTAACTGCAATCCACCTTAGCAATAGAAGAGAGGCAAATGTAGTAGGACAGGAGAGCGCAATGAATGTGGAAGTAGAGGATGGAGTTCCACCCTCTACTTTTTAAACTCTTTGTTGAGTACCTAATCAGTTGTTTACAAACCTTGCAGGTGCGTTGCGGAATTATGCAGATGACACCCAAATGATTGTTCATTTTACGCAGGAACTGGTAGAAAATCTTTGGGGAGGTGCTGTGGTGTTTGCGATAATACAAAAATGAATGAGTTGTCTCATCCATGGAGCAGCCAAAGTGGAGTTTATGCCGGTAGGTAAATCTTTATAAATGTTTCAGAATACAGAGTGTAAAATTGCTGTCACCACTAAAGTTAAGACGATAGATGTGTTACACTCATAAAAGACCCTGGAAAAACAGAGAAATAACATACTTTCTATAATTCTTAACTAAATATGTGGAGGAAATCAAGACATTTCTTTTCAGAAACTATCAGGCCAACAGTTGTAAGAGTGATCACTGTTGCCAAGCTTGATCACAGCAAACCCCTCTGTGGTATTATTTAATATTTCTCTGTGAAATATTGAGCCCTGGTCGCTGGCTTCTTCCATTTATAGGACCAGACGCGCTTCTCTAGCATAACAACACGTCATCGCGTTGCAGGTACTTATCCAATTGACTTCTACCAAAACTCAGTTTTTCTTGTTAAACATTTCAAAGGTGCTTACCCCATTTAAATCAGCCCATAAAGGGAAATAATCTGCCAGCTCATGCCATAAATTAAAAACACGTGCGCACGTTCAAAAGTTCAGCAACTTCGAAATGTTTGAAAATACATTTAAAATGTGTTTTTCCTAGACAGCAAAGAACCGCCCAATTTTTAATTTCACTTTTGGCTTCAAGTATATTATAGTAAGCAAAAATGTATTATATTTTCAATGAGCGGCCACCTAACATGAATACTCCACTTCAGTCAATGTCTTTCCACAGATTATTTAAGAGAGGCACTGTATGTTCTACGCATGCACCAGATCGGGCCTGGAGAGGACGCCCAGTAGGGTGAAATGTAACATTTTAAACTGTCGAATATTACTTGGTGCGACAGATCAAGTCATATTTTTGGTGACAACTTACAAGGGAGTCAATTGAAAACTGAGAAATCTTTTCTTAAAAGAAAGAGATTAGGCTTCCACAATTATAATATTCACTTTGCTTGAATGATTAACGATCAAAATATATCGACGGCCATATTTCAGAAGCGTCCTGAACTTTTAATTTGTATTGGGCCAATTTAGGAAAGAAAGTAACAATGCAGGCCCAGCAGCAATCGCCATTTGGTAAGTCAATAAAATCGAGAGTGGTAAACCCCGTGAGTGGGATGCATGGATCCATGAAAGAGAATCTGCTTCAAAGTGACGTCCATGAATGCTTATCCATGCAGCTTTTTTGTTTAGGTTTTGGAACAGCGCAAGCCATACCCACAGAAGGGACGCCCGCTGCTTTGGCAGATTGTAGCAGGATGATAGTCATATGAATTATGAGTGAGAAGGATGAAGACTGGGTTATCTCTAGAAATTCCATAAAGACATTTTATAGCAAGGAGCAGCAGATTAGACCGTCTTCAGCAATGCCATTTAACTGATGTTAGGGAGAATGGGTGGGACTGCAGTTACTGTTGCCCAAGCTAAGGACTTTTTTTAGGTCAGGCCTGCCTTTTTGTCTGTCTCTGATTTCTGCTTCAGAGTAGCTGATGACAGTCAGATGCTGAAACCTAAAGCTTAATTGTGCCTTTTAGAAATGGGGTCTTTGGTTGGCAGTCAGGTTACCCCACGTCCAAGCAAGGACCCTCTCTCTAGTCAGGGTAAGTCACACACAATCCAAATTATCCTGTGCCCACCTTCTGGTAGCATGGCACTGAGCAGTCAGGCTTAACTTAGAAGGCAATGTGTGAAGAATTTGTGCAATAAATCATGCAATAACACAGTATAAACACCACAAACATACACCACACAGGTTTAGAAAAAATATAGAATATTTATCTGGATAAAATAAGGTAAAAACGATCAAGATTTGATAAGAACATGTTGAAATATCACTTTAGAAAATGATAAAAAGAGTCTTAAGTTCTTAAAAGCAATAATTGTCTCTTGCAAGCACAAAGTACCTGGTTTGCGTCTAAATTGTCCGCAAGGGACCGCAGAGGAGAAAATGCGTGGCAAACAGGGAGGTGTGCTTCGGTTTCTCCGGGTGTACACAGATGATGCGTCTATATTTTTCACGCAGCCACGGCCTTGCATCGATTCCCGGTGCACGGACTTGGATCCTTTTCGGGTTGCAGGGTATTTGGATGCCCCGGGGACAATGTGGAGAAATCGTGGGCATGCAGTTCAAAGTCCTAGGAGGTGTGCCGGTCCAGTGGGCGATACGTGGAAATTTGTGTCGCACGGCAGGTTCTACGTCGATTCTTCTTGCAGGAAGTCGGGCTGTGTCGTTCCAGCTCAGCTATGCGTTGATCCACCTGGCTGTGTGTCAAAGTTCCAATCGCAACGCTGATGCTGACACTGCATCGATCTCCACTGGACTGCATCATTCTGGTTTGCCGTGCGGTGATTTTCTCACCGGGATGCAGGCTGTGCATTTTTTCTGGCAGGCTGTGCATCGAAATTTCGCCACACAAGGAGTTCTTTGCAGAGATGAAGTCTTTTTGGCCCTGAGACTTAAGAAAACAGGAGGCAATCTCAATCCAAGCCCTTGGAGAGCACTTCTCAGCAGAGCCAGAAGGCAGCAAGGCAGCAGGGAAACAGCAAGGCAGCAGTCCTTTTAAGCAAAGCAGTAAGGTGAGTCCTTTGGGCAGCCAGGCAGCTTCTCTTGGAAGATTGCAGGTTCTGGTCAGAGTTTCTTCACCAGTGGTATCTTCTCCAGAAGTGTCTGAGTTGGTATGGTCAGAAGCCCTGTTTAAATACACAAATGTGCCTTTGAAGTGGCGGAATCTTCAACTAATGGCTTAGAAGTGCACAAGGTCCCCTTTGAGTTCCATCCTGTCTGCCAGGGTCCCAGTAGGGGGTTTGGCAGTCCATTGTGTGAGGGCAGGCCACTATCCTTTGAGATGTAAGTGTCAGGCCCTCCACCCTCCCAGGAAGACCCATTCAGTATCCAGATGTGTACCTGTGTGACTGAGCATCCGTTGTTTGGGGTTGTCTGAGTGAAATGCACAAGGGAACTATCAACTAACCTAGACAGACGTGGATTGTAAGGCACAGAAGGATTTAAGTGCAGAGCAATGCTCACTTTCTAAAAGTGTAATTTCTAAAATAGTGATATTAAATCCAACTTCACCAGTCAGCAGGATTTTGTATTACCATTCTGGCCATACTAAATATGACCTTGTTTCTCCTTTCAGATCAGAATCTACCACTCAGACAGTATATGAGGGTAACCCTAATGTTGTCCTATGAAAGGAGCAGGCCTCACAGCAGTGTAAAATGAATTTAGGAGTTTTACACAACCAGGACATATAAACTACACAGGTGCATTGCCTGCCTTTTACCTACACAGCACCCTGCCTTATGGGTTATCTAGGGCTTACTTTAAGGGTGACTTATATGAAGAAAAAGGGGAGTTTTAGGCTTGGCAAGTACTTTTAAATGCCAAGTCAAATTGGCAGTGAAACTGAACACACAGGCCAGGCAATAGCAGGCCTGAGACATGGTTAAGGGGCTACTTATGTGGGTGGCTCAATCAGTGCTGCAGGTTCACTAGTAGCATTCAATCTGTTGGCCCTGCGCACATGTAGTGCCCTTTACTATAGACTTACAAGAAAATTAAATAAGCCAAATGGGTATTAGCCATTGTCACCATGTTTTAAGGGAGAAAGCATATGCACTTTAGCACTGGTTAGCAGTGCTAACGTGCGCAGAGTCCTAAAACCAGCAAAAACAGTGTCAAAAAGTAGAGGGAGTCAGGCAAAAAGTTGAGGCTGACCACCCTAAGGCTGTCAGGTCTAACAGTGCCCATGATGTGGGTGCTACAGTTTGGAGACAGTTTCGGTGCTACTTACTATGAAAAACAACATTTTGTACAAGGGTTGAAACAGTGGGTCTAGAGCCCCTGTCTAGAATTTGTATATAAATGTCTTACTCAAATCACCCCACTTTGTTTCAGTTCAAAGTCCTTCACGATCAAGGAAGGGAGTGTTCTCCTTAGTGCTCAAAAGGCTGCTGTGTGATTAAGGCTGCCTGACAGCCTATCTCCCAGAGGTGGGCTGATATCACCTAAAGTCTTCAGTTTTTGCTAGAGGAGCTGAGTTTATGCTTACGGCCTAGAAGCCGACCTCTCTGTGGAGAGAAGAAGTAGTCTGCCTGGCCATCCAGGAGGAAATACTATCCTGGAGAATAATTCTAGTTTATACCTGGTCTCAGGGACACCCAGAGAAAGCTGACTGCTTGAGTGTGCGCTAGGAGCAGCCAATGTGAGCCAAGAGTGACCCATGTTGCAGATGGTTCCCTGGTTTCTCATAATGTTCCTGGTGGAAACCGTTATAAGCCTAAATATTGCAACCGCCCAGTTGGGCCTTCAACTGCCTTGGTGATTGTGTCAGCTCAACCGTGGCTGTAACTGCCTTGGCGATTGTGTTTGCACTGTTAAACTGCAACTGCCAAGATGATTGTGATGGCCTAGGTTGGGGCGGCAACTGCCTTTATGAACATAAAAGCCGGCTGCAACTGCCCTCACTATAATTAGCCCAGATAGGGCACATTCCTGCTTCAACACTGGCCAAAAGTTCATGGGACAGCATCTATACCATTGGTTGCATGGTGTCACAGTAGCCGGGCCTGCACTGTGCAGAAGTGCTAGGGATGCCCATCACCTTTGGATTAAACTTTGGTGGCCCCATGGGAAGAGACACAGGGTGCACCCGACCTCCTTGCCAGTCTTTAAAGATTGCCACCAACTACTGCAAGCCTGTGTCTGTGGGGTGAAGACCAATCTGTTGGATATATGATAGTTGAGTAAGTGAGACTCAGAAGCTAACGTCATATTCGCTACATCACCAGGAATAAGGACACATGGTACACAAGAACTGACTGCGTATTCCATTGTGGGGCACCAGAATCTGCACGTGTGGCTGGTTCATCCTTCTCCCAGTAATTGTTGACAAGTTTAACAAGAGTCACCCAGGTGAGAGATAGCATGAGGACAAATTATCAGTTGTAGTGCTATAAGGGAGAATATAACCAGTATCACTTTCTTGGAAAGTGGATTGAATTGTTTAATTTTGGGTACTGTAGTGAGATTAAACATTTTCCTAAAAAGAGAAGCACTGGCCTGTACATTGAAGTTATTATGTCTGCTAGGTGATGTTTTTGGTTGTGACCTTGTGCCTCTACACTACCTCCCTGAGAAGCCTGTGACTGCTTGCTGTGCTACCTCAAGTGTCCATTACGGAAAGGGTTGTACTTTAGGGTAGTACAATAGTAGTACAGGGCCAGGACACCATTGGCAAATAAACACAAATACCACATTTGGTGCCTAATAGCCAAGGTATGCCCTGTGGTCTCCCACACAGGGCCTGATAACTCATTATTGTAACCTGTTCAGTCATGTTTTCTTGCTCAGATTAACATTGCCCAGAGGAAGTGTTCATCTCTGACATTGCGGAACCATGTGTTTTGTTTCTTGAAGAGAGAATAAATTGAATAATTCACTCAGCTAAACATTGTTTACATTGTTGCTACTGGTAGAGAACCTTTTAGCATTTTCATGGGCTGAGCTGGGCACCTGCATGTATTCATTATATGAAACTTATCGTGTGGCCAATACTAGAAACGTATGTATGGGGGAGTATAAATATGAATTATGTCTGTACTCGAAGAGCTTCTCTCTAAAGGTCATTTTAGGGATGTCCTCTGGCCGATTGATTTAGTGATTCACAGATTCACTTTTATTTTCTCAATAAAACCTTCCACACTCTAGCAGCATCTGAGAGGATTTCTTTGACTAAGAGGTGCAGAAACACCACTCTTCAGGTATTTCACATCCAATCAGTTCGCATATTCGAGTGGTAATTCCCATTTCTAAAGCTAAACGCAAATGGTCTCTTAGATTACATTGGTATCCCTGCCTCTCAGAATTCCTGATATCCACTGTAGCAGTAATTTACGTTGTGGGAATACCAATGTGGTATTCCCAAACCGTTTAGTAATTAGATCAAAGGCATTTAGCCACAGTAGCTCAGCGAAGAAGGTGAATCAATAATCTGCGTGTTATATCATCAGAATTTACTGTGAAAGTACTACTGCAAGTGATATGGTGTTGCAATAAATATTTAAATACAGACTGTAAGGAACCAAACAGTTCGAAGTTGAGTTTTCAACATCTTTCTAACAGTAGCGCAGTGAGTTTTATCTCTCAGGGTTTACTTGAGGAGATTCCATAGATTTGCTCCTTTTTTTCGCCCAGGACCCTAACTGAGTGTTTCATACACTAGGGGCCTCAATAGACAATTGGCAGAAGTGTCCATCATCATTAAACCATTACACTTTTACCAATTGTAATTCGCAGGATGTGATTTATTCTGTATGGTGTCCTTGTGAATTAATTTATATCATCCAAACGACACAGAAAATCAGAAGGCGCATACTGCAGCTCAGGATCCAGATTAAAGTGCGGTAATAGGAGCCCCACTACTGAAGCATTTTCAGCTTCTACAATTCATCGCAAAAGAGTTACGTTAGCAAAGAAATGAGCAAGTGAAAGTTGGTCCTAGAGGTGAGGATAAGCTGAACTTTCTGTCACACAAGAATCTGCAATGGACTGAAAAAGTGGACTTGATTGCAATTGGACCCAACACTGAGGAGCACTGGAAGAAGGCTGTTTTTTTCTGGTCAGTTTTGCAGTTGTTTCTAATCCATTACAGTATTAATATTCATTAACATGTTTGTTAAATTGATTCCTTATTTTAAGTGTATACCATTGGTATCCTGTTGAAAAAGAGAATTGTCTAGTGCCAGAGCGTATCTTCTCTATTTCCATTGTCTTCTATTTCCTTTTTGGAGCTACTGTTTATGCTGTAGGCTCGGTGCAATACTTAACCCTACTTACCCTACATATTTTTGCATTCCCTTCATAGTGACATATTATTCACAATGCCTTTAATTGTGTGACTTTCCATATAGGACACAGCTTTTTTTCAGAGTGTGCACACCTGCTCATATAAGTGAAGTCTATTTATAGACCTCACAAACGGTTAGATCACTTTATGCAAGGTTGGCGTTATGCTCCTGCCCCAAGTAAGTACCTGTTTTGGGTTCACTGGATGGCAAAGTGATCCTATTGCTTCACACTGGCCCATCCTTTTTAAAAATGCGTTTTGCTAATTGTAGATTATAGCAGGTCTTCTCACACCAATCATCTGACGGTGTACCACAGTATCAGCCTTCCTTGCAATACTTTTCCAACCGGGTGAGTTAAAAAATGGTCCTCCCCACGGCCCCTGGCCTGTCAGCATGTTATTTCGGTAATTTGCTTACCTTTCAACCTAATGGTGCTTTAATTTTTTCAAACCCGGTTTAAACCTGTTTTGCCTTGTTTGCAAAGGGAAGCTTGTTCACTAATTTTTCCACTATTCCTCTTGATTAATATGCGCCCATGTGACAGTACCCACAGGTGCTTCCAGGCTTGACGAGGATGTTATTCTTACTGGATTCCTCTGGTGATACAATTATCCTGGCTCACTGAATACTTTTTTCCTCTTTTTTAAGCTTATTTTTTTGTGTCCTGGCATTGGGGGACAACTACTCAATATCTATTTGATGCAAGTCATTGCTCCCATCTTGTTCCCTCACATCCTGGTAGCCTTTGTCACTTACCATTGGATTATGATATGAAGTATGCTAAGAATTTGTCTTGGCCAATTTCCTTATAGGTTGCTACCACGTTTGTCCTGATGGTGACCCTGTAAAACTCACTTTGGGGTCAAAACATTGACATCTTTACTAGTAGACTGATCTTGACTGGAGTGATGTACACATCGTACCCTTATTTTGAGTCGTGTTGTAAAAATGGTATTATTGATCAGCCCCTAGGGCTGTGCATACTCTTACCTTGTATATAGCACCTGCACACTGTTTTCACTTTTCTCACTATACACTTTCACTGTGCCATGTCTTCGTTAAAGTACCTACAGAATGAATCATGTGTTTTGTCACAGTAAATAAATCATGACTGTATATATTTTAATTTTTTGTGCAAAGTTCATTAGTGGAGGAGATTAGCCTCAGCCTTCCTTCCAAGGAAACCATTGTGCTTTGTGTACTGATACTTTGTCCAAGTTACCAGTAATATAGGGTTACCCCATAATATTTTATATACGTATGTTGCACATAAGCAGTTTTCTGGCACTGTTCCCTCTGCAAGAGGAACATATTGTGCCTTATTCATATTCAACATTTTGACCTTCACCCTCATCACTGCAAGTTTGCACCAAACGTTTGCTCATCCTGTTATGTTGTGCATTTCCTCTAGCTCTTTCAACTGGGTTTCCAGACCCACCTGCTTTTCATGTTTTCCTCAATGCATTCTGATGGAGACATCAATCACCATTCCTCTGACTACTACTTTGAAGGCATCCTGTAGGGTGTTGAAATTAATGTGTTGAGTGTTATTGCCCTATACTTTCTCTTTGCCCTGTTTAATCTGAATGTTCACATAATGCCTGTCCTATATTGTTTTGGGGATGTAGTGTCACTGGAATGGGGTTGTAGACTTACATGGCCGTGTGTCCGATTCTTGAATGCAAGATTCTCAGTGCCATTTGGTGGGTTCCAAAGAAAATAAAAGGTCTAGCTCTAGTATGTGTAATGCAACGTGAATTCATATATGAAGTCTATTATGTTAGACTTGTGAATGCTATGTCCTCCCATATGCCTAACCCTTGAGATTTAACTCCTAAGACCTATTTTCTGCACAGATCTGTCTTGCCCTTCACTGTGTTAAGAACCTCACATGTTATGACCTCTCTGTCTTCTTTCTGTATTATGTCTGAGGCCACCATCTTCGATTACTTCTCCTGTCCCTTGTTCGAGGCATAAATATTGGTAAGAGTGAAGGCGAACAATCCCAAATTGATCTTAAAAGCACCACCACCTTCTGTTCTTCACTTCTTTAAAAGCATACTATGAGATTTTCATATACTAGACAGTTTTGTCCCACCCTTTATTTTCATCATGGGTTATATATTCTGCCTTCCATTGAAGAGAGTCTAAAGAAGGGAAGGTTGATAAAATTGCTTACAGTGGAATAAATCATGATGTGACTCCTGTGCCATGTGATAAGATCTGAGATGTATCTAACGCCTTTGCTTTAGAGACCTTTGTAGTTCAAAATGAGAACTTTCAATTCACATCTATTTGTAACTAGAGGGTGGTTCCTTTATGGTAGTGAAAACGTTTCCTGGTTCAGTTTCAAAGCCTTTGCAGGCAGAACCTAAACACTTATCTGCAAGACCTGGTTACAAGGAAAAATGTGTCATTTGGAGACTTTTGTAGCCGGGAAAAGTGCAATGGAGACTGTGGCCATTGAGTGGCAGTCCACAAAGCAAAGAGCTCCAGGAAACACCAACACTCTGCAGGCAGCTGAAAAGCTCAGCATTTCTATTGCAGCACACTCCTACCCTCTGTTACACACACACAGCCAGCGTAACTGAAACCAATTACGAATTAGTGAAAAGCCTCTAAATAGCACAACCACACAAGGCATTATGTCAGCAACTTCCTCAGTACAAGATAACTGGCTGACTGCTCCCGTTGACCAGACAAACTCTTGCTTTACTACCTTGAACACTTAGGTGTTTAGGCTTTGTGTTGACCTTGTTCCAGATCCTGCCTTATAATCCTTACTCTTTAAGGAGAGTTCCCTTGAGTCTTTTTCCTCCCTGCTTTGCACACCTCTCCTGCCCCTCATTATTTTTACTGGTTTCAACTGCTGATTCAGTGAAGCTATTCTTGTGGGTGACTTTGTACGGTTTCCACTGACTTACGTTTTTGAGATCTTAAAATTATTTTCCAGAATAATTTATAACCACTTCTCTGAAGTTGCTGCTGGGGATACAAATTATCAGCAGTAATGTGTTCTAGATTATTTGGGAACTCTGGTAATGGGGAGGATAGGCGAATTATCAAGAAAACACTCTTGTTGTACTATTTTGTAATTTCACTCATTATTCATCTTGATTTGTTTCAGTCCCTCGGTATCACTGCCATCAATTTCCCTGCCCATGTGGGGGGCTGTTTGCTGTTCAGCCTGATAAAATGATCAGAAGTGGTCCCTTTAGGACCCTTTGGGTATTAGGGAGGTGCCGCTTTGGTTCCACTCCTGAGAAAACACCTGTGTCCAGTTGCCAGAATTGAAAATGTATATGGGATAAAGTAATCCTCCCATAAAATTAGAGTGGCACGCCACTGAATACGTTGAAGGCCCAATCCTTCAGTGCTCTTCCCTTTTCTTGACTACGCCGATTAAACAAAGCTCATACTTATGTGTAGTTGTCCCATGACAGGATGCAAAAATCCAATAGCAAATTTTATGTTGCTTTTATCAAGATGAGATTATGTCCTTCTGCAAACACATAAAACGTTCTTATATTTTTTAGAAAATCTTTTTATTACATTTGAAACAGACAAAGACATTACGGCAGAGGACAAAGCACAATTTACCTCGGTGTTACATCTCAGAAGTATCTGCATTATTACTATAAAGGATTCAACCCATTTACCTTCCCTCCAACTCCTCCCCCATCAAATTCTGCTTTTCCATCTCTTCATCACAGTGGAGCTTGTTCACTGATAACAGTAGGAGTACATATATTACCTCAATATTAATTCCACGCCCTCCATTTTTGGACTATGTAGCTGGCAGCCTCTTCCATCATATACAACCCTTTCTGCGAACATGCACCAGTCCATGTCGGTCTTCTAGTCTGCAAGTTGATATTCTAGTTTGTAGGCCCTAAAACCAGAGATCTCCCACCTTATGAGTTCCCACTTATTAAAGCCTTACTGTCTCCAGCATACCCAGTTGTGTGGTGTCCCATAGTGGGGTGGCCTGTGTGACGCTAGTGCAGCAAGTGTTTTATGCCAGAGGGTGACAGTCATTGCTATTGGATTTGGGAGGGAAGTATATCGTCACCCACCATAAATTGCCTAAAAAGGACCCCCTGGGCTCATATTATATTTGGCCATATGGTAGGCGGGTTCATCTGGGGACAGGTGGACCCAGTGATTATTAACAGTGAACTGTGCCACTCCATAGTATTTGCATATAACTGGCAGCACAATAACCCACTGTACCAAGTTCTAGTTAATTTTCAAAGGGCAATATGTGCAGGTCCGCCATTCCAAAGAAGGGTACGTGTGACAGTGGTTTGAAAGTAAGTGGACGGGATCAGATAAGGGGTATTGTAAGGAACATATACAAAGAGGGGCAATACCAAGGAGTGACAAGGGGAACATTTTTCAGTGTTGAACATCCCACAGCACTTGCGTCAGTGGGGGCTCCAAATGCAGTCATAGAACCTCCCTGAGCTTGTGGTGGCATAGATACCAAGGTAGCGGAATCCCTCTGTGATGACACAAGCTTCACAGCCACCGGGGAGCCGCAGTGTTTCCCCGTGAAGGACGTAGATGAGAGATTTCTCCTAGTTAACTGTATACCCTAAATAGTGAAACTATTGTTTGAGGATGTGCATGAGTCTCTCTAGTGTAAAGGTGAGGTCCAACATATAGAGTACGACATTGTCAGCATTAAGGGAGATTCTATCTTCCCAGTCAGCAGACCTTCGCAGAGCCTGTCCCAAGTGATGTTGTCTGATGTTGGCCACCAGGGGCTCCAGGATGAAAGCAAATATCAGAGGATAAAGCGGCCAGCCCTGCCTACTGCCGCGCTGGAGCTGGAACATTTTAGAGGTAGCCCCATTCACTATCACTTGAGTCAGAGGGTTATGTAAAAGAGATGGACTCAAGTAGTAATGTGCGGGCCGAATCCAAACTTGGTCAATATCGCAAGCATAAATGGCCAAACAACTGTGTCAAACACCATGCACACGTCAAGTGATAGCACCAGGACATCTTCATGAAGCTGTGTTCCATGTCTCAACAAACCATATAAATGACTAAAGTTCAGCGTTTTGTTCTGGCATAAATTCTGACTGATCCTGGTGGATTAAGGATTTATTGACTTTGAGTAAGTGAGTGACAAGCAGCTTTTCCAACACCTTAAACTCGAAATTAAACAGAGAAATAGGCCTGTATGAGGCACAATCATCCGGTGGTTTACCTTCTTTATGGATAACCACAATATTGGTAAGTCTTTGATCACAGGGAAAACAACCTACCTCTTGGCTTTCTCTAAACATTTGCAACATGTGTGGGGTAACTTTGGAGGCCGTGAGCTTATAAAGCTCGATGAGTAGCCCATTTGGACCTACTGATTTGCCCATGTTCAAGGTCTGGATTGCCTAGATCACCTCCTCTTCAGTAGGGTCTTGATGGAGGAGTGCCCTTTCAGGTATCGTGAGCCTCAGAAGACGCATTTCAACTAATAGTTCATTGGACTCCTCTGCTGTAGCAGCATACTACTCAGCGAAGGCGGTGGCTATTTCTTGTCAATCTTTTACCTTGGTTCCTCTAGTTGGTAGTAGCTCCACCACACAATGATTCGCCCTATCTTTCTTATCCAACCAGGCTAGTAATTTACTCGCTCTATCTCCCACCTCATACAGCTGTCTTTGACTTGCATGGTGGCTTGCTCTTTTGGCCTCCTATGTGATATCTCAGTATTCCTTCTGTTTTCCAACTCTCCCTGAGTATGTAAGTTAGGCCTCAAGGTTGATTATCTCCTGTACTAACTGATCTAATTGCTCCCTCTTCTTCTTTCTGGGATCCATTATCAAAGCTGCACCATGGCCTCTTATGGCTGCATTGTAGGCCTCCCAGAAAGTCTGAGCTGAGTCGAAGGAGCCCTCTTTTTAAAAACAAAATGGTTTTCCGTAGCATGGCGAGTTCCCTCTCGGATATTAGGCACTTTAGGATACCAGGGATTAAATACAGGAAGATGGTTCAGCCTTCAAGGTGCAGGGCCATAGATGGCCTATATTGGTGCCTGGCAAGTTGAGATATGTTTCTAAAGTGGTGTACTTGGTGTGCTAGCATTAACAGATGGTCTATTCGAAAGAGGCTGCTGTGGGCACCAAAGTGGAATGTGTTCTTCTGTGCTGTTGGATTATGAATGCACCAGGTGTCAACCAGCCCCAGTGCTGTGAAGACGTCTGCTAGAAGTCTCCGCGCCGAAACTCTTGGTCAAGGGGGCCAACGATCAATGTCATCATTAAGCATGGTGTTCAAATCACCCCGAGTATGCTCACCTTTGGGAATGCAGAGAAGGAGGGCACTCAGTCAGCGAGGGAGTCTACCTGTAGCCTACGGGGACATATACTGAAGCAATAATAAGCATTTTAAGGTCCCAGAGCACGGAGAGTGCTGCATAGCTCCCATGAGTGTCCAACCACACATCTTGCACCATGATTTGCAGTGATTTGGTCATTATTCTGCCTGTGGTGTGATAGGTGTGAGCAATCATCTTGTAAACCCATCTAGCTAGTGCCCGGTGAGTGTTACCTTGAAGTTGTGTCTCTTGTAAGAGGACAATATCTAGGCATCGATGTTTGAGATACTGGAGCATGACCTCTCACTTTATTTTGTCTCCCAAACCAATGACATTCCAGGATAGTATCTTAAGATTCAGGTTAGCCATCTCTGGGGTCCTATGGGACATAGTTGAAAAAGACCATAGTGGGACGACAGCACAGGGACCCAAGGCCAGGGCAGGGGCTCACATCCTGTAGGTCAGTTTTGTACTAAAGGGCATGTGCTGTCCATATGCTGTCCATATGCTGTCCATATGAAGTCCTGCCATGAAAATATTATGTAACAAAAACAAATAAAACCAAACCCCAAATTAGTCCCCCCCTCTCCCTACCTCCCAGAAAAACTGCCATCAAAATGCCACCACCCCCAACTGAGCAGAGTGCCTGTTGCCCCAGAGTAACATAACTAAACAATAGTAGGAAGTGGAATCCTGCATCAAATTCCCCTCTTCCAAACCCACCCCCCATTACGCAGAACATTTCCCACATCAGTCTGTTGTCATTATAGTTGGTGTCAGTAATCCTTGAAATCAGTGATCTAGAATCACACTCGTGGTTCCCCCATCATCGTGTGTATCAGTGGCCTCTATAGCGGGGGCTCTTGGTCATTCAGGCAGAAAATGCAGCCATTCCAATTCGATCATACTTCACTTCTTGGGGGAAGGTCTCTGTTGTGGTGAAGGGTTCTCTACTCCTGTATGCGATGTCACAGTGTGCTCTTGTCGCTTCAGATTGGAGCGTTTGTGCTTCTGGGATTTGTCCATCTTTCACCTTCCATCCAACCAGTCCCAAGTTTCCTCTGGAGTGGAGAACTGCCAGGTTTTACTGTCTGTTACAACTCAGAGACTTGCTGAAAAGATCATAGAATACTGGATTCCTTGGTCCCAGAGTACCTTCTTAATCTCAAAGAAGCTACATTGCTTTTTCCGGATCGTGAAGTCCAGAAAGAAGGTGATGGTGGCATATTCGTAGATTAGTGGCGGTGCCCTGCAAGCTCTCTGTAGTACAACATCCTGATCCCTGTAGTTCGAAATTCAAGCAAGTATTGGGTGAGGAGGTGCTCCCATTTTTGGAGGGACATGTGGGACACGGTGAGCGTGTTCTACAAAGAGTACTTAGGGAGTCCCCAAGGCTGGAGGAGCTTGACTGTGAGATCCTCCACAAAAAGGTTCACTGCCAGCCCGTCCTCTTGTTACAGAACCCCAATTATGCTGACATTGTTACATACTGAGAAACCTTCAAAGTCGTCCAAATGTTCCTCCAATAACTTTGTGGTCACACGCAATTCTTTTACTTGAGATTGTAGGGTCACTGTATCTGATGTTAGGGTAGTAGCTTCAATCATCCTAGTACCCATCTTGAGGAAGTCCGCTCTCAGTAGTGTGACCTCTGCTGAAAATGAGTCTATTTTAGATTCCAAAGACGCTTGCACTCCAAGGGTAAGAGTGTTATTATTAGAAGTACCAGGATATGTCAAGGAACAGGTTTCTGTGATTTCTGCTGCCCCTTGCAGCTCTTTGGTAAAGGTGTACTTCTCCAGTTTAGCCTGCTGAGAGCCTTTGGTCCCCCTTTACTCCGGTCATCTTGACTAGGTAGCAGGTGCAGCTCCGAGCCTTCCTGCACAAAAACAATTACAAGAGGTGTTTTCCTCATTTTATGTGTGCTGCAAAATGCAGCACACATAGAAAGAGGAAACACGGGGAGAAATAAAGACATTTCTCCCTGTTGTGTCATTCTTACACCATCCTTGAGGTGGCATAGGAATCTGACACATTCCCAGACTTGTAAATCTGGCAATGTGTCAGAATCGAGTTTCATGGGTGTTGCATTGGAACATCTCAAGCAACACCTACGGAACACCCCTTTAATGCAGTGTTATGCGTAAGAGAGGTCCATATTTACAAGGTCATAAAAAGCCATGTAAGGTGCCTTTGCATGGCCTTATAAATATGGGTTGGTGCACCTCGCCACCAGAGCATAAAAAAAATGATGCTCTGGTGGTGCAGAGTTCCTCTGGGGCCACGTAAATGAGGCCCTCAATCAGCTTACGCTATTATCCCTTTTGCTATTTTACCACCTTGTTATCTTGAACATCTTTTTAAAACTGACTGACCCCATACAGAAGTCTTTTTGTGTTGGCTCCATATTTCACAAGATTCATGAACCTCGACTCGGCTATTGCTCATGGAGTAAATCATGTTTTATTGTTTTTATTATTATCTAATATGTTATTGTTTAGTGATTAAAATGTTAATGTTATACGTTGTAAATAGTTTGGCTAATATGACAATTTTTGTGATGAGATGTCGTTTTAAGTGTGATGTTATGGTCACTGACCAAAATCAACTATATTATGTATTTGTAGATTGTTTGAATCACTTCCTGATAGATTCATTGATTATTTCTCATAATATTTACTTTGGCTGAAGAGGTCTGAAACCTCCACCTGGAAATTCCCATCCATAGCCATGTGATGTAGAAACCGGTGGTGGTGGTGGACTATGCATTAGCGCCTACTGTGTCATTTCTACCATCTCCTCAGTTTTTGATGACTCTTAGATTGCCGTGGTGCATGGGTGCCTGCATTGTAGGCAACATTGGTGTTGTGCAGGAAGGCGTGCCTTCCTGCACAAAAACAAACCTCTGAGGTATTTTCCCCTCTCTCAGTGTGCTGCCAAATGCAGCACACTTGGAAAAAGGAAATCACAAGGACAAATAAACACATTTCTCCTCATTACCCCTCTGTTGGGAAGACGTTGCTTTTTGACTCATTCCACGGTTTACTACTCTTAGTAAACCTGGGAATGCGCTAAAATCAATCATTGGATGCTTGGAAAACCCATGCATCAACCAAGGAATGTCTCCCGATGCAGAGTAATGCAAGGCAGTGACTTGCTCTGCCTTGTGGTACTCCGGATTTACCAATCACTGCGGGGATCTCCATTAAGTTATTTGTTTACGAGAAAAGATACCACTTCATGTGGGAGAAATCCCCACTGCACTTAACTGGTCAATGGATCTTTGACATAGACTGAAATTTCTCAGGAGCTATTCATCACATTAAATTATCATCACAATATCCAGTCTATTTTAAGTCAATAATGTGAGTTTGGTACGAGCTAAATGGCCCTTATTTATCAACTCTCTTAGTAATTCCTCTTTATTAGAAGCAGAATGTTAATTCATCAATACAAGCCATTAGTTTTGTCAATAATCAAAAGAAGTAATATAAAAAATCATAATAAATGCATTAAGCACGTTCCATTAAGGAAAGAATCCCTATTCTAGGAATAATTATGAAATCAGATTTTGTGCTGAAATGTGTCCCTTCCTGTACAAAAATAATCCTGCCTATAAATGCAGGCACCCTTGCACCATGGCACAAGGGTTCCTGCATCGGCTCTAGGCTGCACTATGAGCGCCAGGAGTGTGCCACATGTTGGTAAAAATGCTGCATTTCTGCTCTTTCCATTTGAAACAGCACAGAGCAGCAAGTTGTCTTTGCTTCCTTGCACCAAATAATAGTAAATCTGGGCCTCACTGTGTTTTGGAAGTGTATACACTTTATCCACATAGAATGATTCGGAATGTATAAAGCAGATCCTGCGCCAGATTTTCCCTGCAAGTTTTGTGTATGAGGAAAGGGTAGAGGGACATCTCCTACTTCAGTTATTGGAGATGGTTACAAAGATCGCTTGTCAGCAATGGTCATTTGAGAATAGCTGTAGAACCCCCTCTTTCACTTTAGCTTAAACTCTGTATCCAAGAATTAACAAAACCATCGGTTGAAGCAATTGTGGAATGTAGGAGTGCTGTGGTATTCTGACAGATACCGTGTGTGCGTCCTTAGAAATGCGAATTACAGCAGAAATCAGTAATGCCGCACTCAACTCCCACTAAAAATTCCTGATTTTCTTGACTGTTTCCCACAAAGCTTTTTATTGTGAAATGTCCGGACAACGATAAACTTTCACGAAAGTCTAGAACTATGCTACTCACCTCTGCCTCAAACTGAAAAAGACGGATCACATGATACTCACTTCTGATAAGTACACTACGGGAGTCATTTCAACCCTGGCGGACGGCGGAGAAGTGGCGGTAAGACCGCCAACAGGCTGGCGGTCTAAAAAATGAGATTTTGACCATGGCGGTTACCGCCATGGCCAACCGCCGCTTCACCGTTCCGCCCGCCAGTGCGGAGTCGACCGCCGGGCTGGAGACCTGGGTCTCCAGCCCGGCGGTCGTCACTATACCGCCGGCGGTATCACAACCCGCCTGACCCGGCTTACAGCCATGCATTTCATGCGGTTTGGGACCGCCATGAAATCCATGGCGGTAAGCTCTATCAGTGCCAGGGAATCCCTTCCCTGGCACTGATAGGGGTCACCCCCACCCCTATACACACAACACACCCGCATTCATGCACGCACTCACACTCCCCCTCAACATACACACACGCACACTCCATGCATGCACACAACACACAACACCCCCCTTCCCTAACGGACGATCACCTTACCTGTTCCGGTGATCCTCCGGGAGGGAACGGGACCCATGGGGGCAGCTCCGCCGACACCGCCACGCCAACAGAACATCGCCACAGCGAATCACAGGACGTGATTCGCAGGGCGGTGTTCTGTTGGCGTGGCGGTGGAGGTGGAGCTACCTCCACTTTCCCGCCTGCCGCCAGTATGGCTGTTGGCGGCTCTCCGTCCATAAAAGGACAGAGCGCTGCCAACGGTCATAATGGCCCGTGCGGAAGACCGCCAGTACGGCGGTCCCTCGGCGGTCTTCGTAAAAGACCGCCGAGGTCGTAATGACCACCAATGTGTTCAAATATTACTCGAAGTGCACCACAGTTGTTTACTCTTCCTTCAGCTTAGTTTGAAAATTACTCTTTAAAGCGCTTTGAAGCACCCATTCTGAAAAAACAAACAAAAAAGAAAAAAAAAAACGTATGACGTTCCCTTATAGACCTATGAACCTTTTTATTTTAAGATTTCTCCACCATGTTTACTTAGTAGTACAAGGTATCTACAGCAATGCATCTGATTCTGCCATGTTCCTTTTAGTATTTATTTTGTGTTTTAGAAGTTGGGTATTTTTTTTTTACACTTAGGGGAACTCTTTATCTGTGTTGATGCAAGTGGCCGAGATTTCCTGTCTATGCTATTTTTGTTGAAAATGTAAACCATGTCTGGTTTGCCACAACCAGGATATATTTGGAGTTCTCTGTAAAGTACATGTTCTGACCACATCTCATCTACACAGTGAGAATGGTTTAGCTTTGGGGTTTGCAGCACTGATAGGAACTTATTTGTGGCTTTGTGTCTGCAATAGTATGCAATCATTGGCCCAAATGTTCCAAACGACACCCTTGCAACCTCTCTGCAACCAAGTATTTTCACATGTGCCTTCAGCATCTATGAGATCCGCATTTTGCCTTGCTAACAAAAACCTTGTAATATTCAGAAAATTCATCCTCTGAATGAAGCCTCTTGTGCTGCACTTAATACACAGAACACGTAAAGTTCTCCTATAATCTAGGCTTGATTTGAATATCATTATTTATTATGTGCAATAGGTCCTTGATTTTTCCTGCTTTGCAGCTTTGTCTTTGCAGATATTTTTTTTGGTCCAGCCTGTATATGTCTTCTCAGCTAATATATAAAATGTAAGTGCTAGGTTGCTAAGCTTTTCTTACTTGGTCCCTGCTGTTATACCGTCCTCCCCCCGACTGCTGACCCTGTTTACTGCATCTGCCCCCTCCACCCCTACACTCCTTTTCCTTTCTCTGGCATAGTTCCTCTGTAGTGGCCTAAAAAAGCTTTCAGAGGTTCCCCCTGCAAAATACAAAGGGCCCCCACCCACATACAATCGCCCAAACACCAATCCATTCATTTTCCTTACCATGCTACGCCAGAAGCAGAAGTTTGAATGCCACAATTAGCCTTAAAAATATAAACATGGCTTACTGTTGTGGGGACAGCATGTAATACCAAAATCTGATGTACAACATGTGTTTAACAACACTTTAGTCAATGTAGCCCTTATGAAATGTGTCTTCTTAGTGATACTATGTTAAGATTATGCTGATGACATTGAAATGCATTCGAAAAAGAAATTGGACTAAATAGTATATTGCCTTTACTACTTCACCCTTCAATTCAAAACTATTTCTTGTCCAGTTGTGCATTTTGCTTTTTTATGCAACAATGGTCCACCTGGTGTGATGCACCAACATTCCACTGGTAATGAAATACTGACCCAGATTTACAATTTTTCATGCAATGCAGCACAACAAACCAAATGTGCTGCACTGAGTTGTGCAAGGGGAGTAAAAAATAGTGCACAGCCACATCTAGTAAAATTGGCCTGCTTCTGCTGAAATCCCCTTTGCTTGAACTCTAATAAGGAACCCCAGCACAATACATTGGCACGCACCATGGTGCACACATCGGCATGCTCTATCTAGCGTAGGTGTTACACTGGAAGCATAGTCTTGTGACACACATTCCCATGCCTAGATGAATTCAAAATGATCTCGCTTTGGATGCATGCTGTGTACTTCAAGGCATAGTTTGCATAATAAATGAACACATTTCCACTTGTAAAAGTCTGCTTCACTTCCTCATGCTGGCCTACAGCTTTCTAAAATAAATCCTTCTAAAGCTGAAAGTGATGGAAAACTTCTTTATTCAGTGTCAACAGACCTCTGAACCAGGGAAACCATCACCAAGCAAACCATGGCAGCTTGGAATGGACCCACTGAATGAAACAAAACTTTCCTAACTTTTCCTATGCAGTACCAATTTATAAACAGTCCAAGTATCAGTTCTCTTTTACCTGATTAGAGGGTAGACAATGCTTTATAGATTCCCAGTCACCATACTGACTCACCTGAAAGGCATCCTACACACCCCAGCATGTCCACTGAAAAACCTGAAGAGGTTCAAACACATCGCTCCAACAGTGAAGGAACTACACTGACTCTCCCTCCAAGTCCACTTGCATATCTTTCTGAAAAATGAACCACTTCAATTGAACACTATACCAGAAACCAGGGTATTGCCTGATGGGAAACTAAGACATAAAAGAAAGAAGATATGAAGGCAACCCTTCTCCATCTATGCACCCAGGATCTTGAGCACCAGGCAGGTCGCTCCCCCCATCTGCCACGCAGCCCCCTGTGGGTTGAACCTCCGTTGCCACTTTTGCCGCCTGACTACTCGCTCCCTTTTTTCTATTCCCCTGAGCTTGTGCTTCTGTGCCACTTGTTTTTTCCATTCTGTGCCCCTGTGTTTTGCTTTCTGTACCCCTGTGCTCTGTTGTCCCTCTCCCGCCGTCTTTTCCCACCGTTTTTTCCCCGGGTTTTCCCCTGGGTTTTTCCCTGGGTTTTTCCCTTGCTGCTGAGCCCCTGCTGCCCCGCCCCCTTCACTCCCATTGGCCGCCCCGCTCCCACCTCCCAGCTGCTCCTCCCTCCCTCTGCCCTCATATGGAGGCCGCGAAGCGGGCGCGCCTAAGGCAAGCCCGTCTGCGCCCGTCTGCGCCCGTCCGCGCCTGGACCGCACCCAGCACCAGAACCCCTGGAACCCGCACCCCCCGCCACGCCAGACTGCACTACGACGCAAGCACCCTCCACGCACTCAACACCAGACGAGACCACCCCTGCTACCGGGCCACCCCGAAACGCACCCAGGGGCCTTTCACCTGCCGGACCTGCCGGAACTGCAGATTCACCAGCATCCGACCCTCCACACCAC
The DNA here is from genome assembly GCF_031143425.1 of Pleurodeles waltl. NCBI lineage: Eukaryota > Metazoa > Chordata > Amphibia > Caudata > Salamandridae > Pleurodeles > Pleurodeles waltl. The sequence continues at coordinate 584,720,812 of NC_090438.1, read as the reverse complement.
CAGCCAGAGAACCCAACCACCTCCGCTGCATCCTCCTCAACACCCGCTCCGCTCGCAAGCACGCCATCGAACTTTGGGACCACACAGTGGATCAACGACTGCGCCAACACCCTCGCCCCTCTCAAGACCTTTACAACCAACCACACCAACAAGAAAGCCGCCTGGTTCACCGAGGACCTCCGGATCTCCAAGCACACCTGTCGGAAGCTGGAGAAGAAATGGCTCCACGACCGAACACCAGACAACCACACAGCCCTCAAGAGTGCCACCCGCAGACATCACCAACTCATCAGGACCACCAAGAAGACCGCCTTCAAGGACCGCCTAGACAACAACGCACACAACACCAAAGAGCTCTTCAGCATCGTGAAAGAACTCTCCAACCCCAGCCCCATCACCAACGACATCCCGCCATCTCAAGACCTGTGCGACTCCCTGGCCACCTTCTTCCACCGCAAGATCACCGACAACATCCTGGACCCGTCCCAATCTGGTTTTCGCAGTAACCACAGCACCGAGACTACCCTCATCGCCGCCACTGACGACATCCGGACCCTGATGGACAAAGGAGAAACAGCTGCCCTCATCCTCCTGGACCTATCAGCAGCCTTTGACACGGTCTGCCACCGCACCCTATTAGCACGCCTCCATGACGCCGGTATCCAAGAGAAGGCCCTGGCCTGGACCACATCCTTCCTCTCCGGCAGAACCCAGAGCATCCGCCTCCCACCCTTCCGCTCCAAACCCACTGAGATCATCTGCGGCGTCCCACAGGGATCCTCCCTCAGCCCGACACTGTTCAATATCTACATGGCCCCCCTCGCCCACGTCGCACGACAACACAACCTCAACATCATCTCCTACGCCGACGACACCCAGCTGATCATATCCCTCACCGAAGATCCCGACACCGCCAAAGCTAACCTCCACCGAGGAATGAAGGCCATAGCCGACTGGATGAAGGACAGCAGACTGAAGCTGAACTCAGACAAGACGGAGGTCCTCATTCTCGGACCCACCCCATCAGCCTGGGACGACTCTTGGTGGCCCACATCACTAGGCACAGCCCCGGAACCCACGGACCACACACGCAACCTGGGGGTCATCCTCGACTCCACTCTCTCCATGACCAGGCAAGTCAACGCCGTCTCCGCGTCCTGCTTCAACACCCTCCGTATGCTCCGCAGGATATTCAAATGGATCCCCCTCGACACGAGAAAAACCGTTACCCAGGCCCTCATCACCAACAGACTCGACTACGGGAACGCCCTCTACTCAGCAACTACAAACAAGCTCTGAGACGACTCCAACGCATCCAGAACGCCTCGGCCCGACTCATCCTCGATGTCCCCCGCCGCAGCCACATCACACTCCACCTGAGAGGCCTGCACTGGCTCCCCATCAACAAAAGGATCACCTTCAAGCTCCTGATCCACGCACACAAAGCACTGCACAACACCAGACCCACCTACCTCAACAACCGACTCAGCTTCCACACCCCCAACCGAAGCCTCAGCTCAGCCAACCTCGCCCTCGCCACAGTCCCCCGCATCCGAAAAACCACCGGCGGCGGCAGATCCTTCTACTACCTCGCCGCCAAGACCTGGAACACTCTCCCCACCATCCTACGACAGACCCAGGACCTGCTGGCCTTCAGAAGACTCCTCAAGACCTGGCTCTTCGACCAGTAGAACCCCCCTCCCCAGCGCCTTGAGACCCTTGCGGGTATGCAGCGCGCTTTACAAATGCAGTGATTGATTGATTGATTGATTGAGCATCATCCTCTTTTTAACATAAAAACAGCTCCCACTTTCCTACAATTCAGACAGGAATTTAAGGTGCGTAACTTCAGAGAACACTATGCACCTCATTAGGTGTTTGGCGAATGGGAAGACCCATCTGCCAAACTTCCGACAGGGAGGTTGCCATCACACTGGCTACCTCCCCACCAGACCCATTAAGACTTTTCCACCAGCCTAGCGGGAAAGTGGCAGCAGCATTGTCTCCGGCTTGTAATGGAGCCATCGGCAATGCTGTTGCCTGCAGGGTGCGCCAGCACCCTTGCAATGTTCACTGTCTGCTCCTCACAATGTCCACTGTCTGCACGGCAGACAGTGAACATTGCGAGGGTGTTGGGCAGGGGAACCCAGTGACAAGTGCATGGGAAGTGCTGACCCCCCGGGGGCCGTCTGCACCTGTTCTCTGCCAGCCATTTCATGGTGGTGATATCGCCTTCAAAAGGCTGGCAGAGAATCAGGTCTTAATCAGCAAGGTGGCGCTGCATGCGGCACCAGCCTGGCTGATTCCAACCTGTACCCTGCGTCAATCCATCGGGATCACCAACCCCAGAGGAGATGGCAGAATCCTGTCAGTCTGACCGCCAGGGTCTTAATGTGGTGGCCAGACTGACACAGCAGAAGCAGTCCAGACCGCCTCTGCGAGTCTGGCAGTCTCAAGACTGTCAGCCTCGTAATGAGGCTCTTAGGTCCTCATTAGGACTTCGACGGACAGGAAGACCCATCTGCCAAAAGTCCAACCGGGACTTTGCTGCCACACTAGCTACCTCTTCACTGGACCCATTAAGCCTTTCCCTCTAGGCTGAGTGGCATAAAACAAGGTTTCTGCCAGTCAGCCTAGCAGGAAAGTCGCAGCAGCATTGTCTCCGGCTCATAATCGAGCTGGTGGCAATGCTGTGGCCTGCAGGGTGCACCAGCACCCTTGTAATGTTCACTCACTGCAAAGCAGAGAGTGAACATTGCAAGGGTGCTGGGCAGGGGACCCCTGCACTGCACATGCCACGTGCATGGGCAGTGTGGTCGCCCCCCTGTGCCTGTAGCCCCCTGCACCTGTTCTCAGCCAGCCTTTTCATGGGGGTGATACCACCATGAAAAGAGTGGCGGAGAACCAGGTCATGGTTAGCAGGGCGGCACTGCATGAAGCACCGTCCTGTCTGATTTTCAACCTGCACCCGCTGTCAACCCATTGGGATCACTGATCCTGTTAGAGATGGTGGAACCCTGGTGGTTTGACTGCCAGGGTCTAAATGTGGCGGGCGGACTGCCACAGCAGTGGCAATCCAGACCACCACCGGCCTCATAAAGAGGCCCTTAGTCTCTAGATGATATTCTGCCTCATTGTAAATGTTTGTGCTTTGTAGTGATAATGTATGCCGCTTGTTCAGCAATCCAGTCCTTTCCAGCAACTTTCATGCTGTGCAAAAAAAACTTTATCATGCATACATGCATGTATACAAACTTATCAAAGATGTCTGTGAGTAAAAATGGTTCATTTCCTATTGATAGTCCATTTGTAATGCATCAATATAGCCTGTGAAAGTATCTTGTAATCTCTCTCATTCCTTACTTTGATCTTCTTTCAGACTCGCCCTTGACCTGGTAAGTAACATTTCTATTGTACCAGCCCTCTGTAAGTAGTTAAATCAGAACAACAGTAGTGAATGTTAAGAAACACCTTGAAGAAGCCAAGTAATTTGAGCAAGAATAAGTGTTATCCATGACCTTTGCTAATAATTTCCAGCCCTTTAAAGCACTCTACTGTCAACTCTGATGTGGTCCACGCTATATTAAACTTCAAATAAATTAAAAGAAACCTATATCTTTCCGTAACAGCATTTCTCCTTGTATCGAATCTCATTCTGTCACCATCTCTACTTTTATCACCATCTCTGTTTGTCACCTCTCAACTTCACCTGACACATCATGTGAACCACATAACAGTGCAAGCTTCCCTCACAAATGACAGATATCATGGGCAGTAGCTAAGCACAGGGGCAGACTGACAATTAAGACAATAGGATAAATTCCAGGAGGCCTGGGCTATCCTAAGGACTTCTGGGCACCTCACCTGCTGGTTTAGAGCTGATCCACTCGTGGGTCAGACAACTAAACACTGAGGGGCATATTTATACTCTGTTTGCGCCGAATGTGCGTCAAAAATTTTGACGCACATTCAGCGCAAACCTTGCCCCATATTTATACATTGACGCCCGACCCCGCGGACGTCAAAAATCCTCCGTGTGTGTCATTTTTGCATTAATGACATGCAAGGTAGGCGTTCCCGTCCAAAAAATGACTTTAAGGCCTGTGCACTTTATTTGTACTCCTGCATCAGGAGGGGGTGGGCCTTAAAAAATGGTGCACAGCCTGATGTGCGCCGTTTTTTAACGCCTGGGTGAGGTCAGGTGTTAAGGGACCTGTGGTCTCTGACCAGGGAAGCGGTCCAGAGGTGCCCTTCCCTGCCCCCAGGGCCACCCCATGCCACCCTCACCCACCCCTGGAGGACATCCATGGATGGGGGGACCGATCCCAGGTAGGTACAAGAAGTAAGTTGGGGTATAATTTTTTTATTTTTTAAAAATGGCATAGGGGGGCCTAATTTGGGTCCCCCTACATGCCATTGTGCTCAATGACCATGCCCAGGGGACAAAAGTCCCCTGGGCATGGCCATTGGGCAAGGGGGCATGTCTACTGTCTTTGTTAAGAAAGGAGTCATTTCAATGGGGGTTGTGCATCATAAAATTGTGCAAGTCCGGTTTGAGCCATGATTTTTGACTCAAACCTGACTTACACCATTTGTTGACGCACAACCCCCATTTTCCCCTACGCCGGCGCTGCCTGGTTTGAGTCATTTTTTTTTACTCTGACCAGCCTGCAGCGCCGGCTAACGTCAATCCTTAAATAAGGCACCCACCTGGCGCGTAGGAATGGCGTTAGTCGGCGGTAAATGTTTTGACGCAAACCAGCGCCGGCCCTGGTTTGCGTCAAAAAGTATAAATATGGGCCCAAGTGTTCCCATTCCCTCTTAGTAGCATCTCCAATTATAAAAACACAACTCCTAAAGTTTGTTTACTGCAGTGCCCTCCTTCTATTAATCTTGTAAAGAAATGCTGACCCTTTCAGGCACCTCTTTATACTTTATGTTCACATGTTGTAGGGATTTCCGTTTTAGGCCACTTAACCCCTTAGCTGCACTCTCCCCCCTGTGTGGAGGCCTTTTTTGGCTATTTGGGATAGTTCACACTTAGGGCTCTATAACTTTATTTCCGCATATGGAATCCAAGCCAAATTTGCATCCTTTTTTTTCCAACATCCTGATGATTGTAAAGGTACCCAGGGTTTGTGGATTCCCTTGGAGGGGAGCGAGAAAACAGGCAAAATATAGCCACATTTTGAGTTTTTTTAAAGAAAAATAGGAAAAAAGTGCTCCAGATAAAAGTGCCTGATTTCTCCCTAAAAATGGCATTAATGAAGAGTTTGCCATACTAGAGTCACCATCTTCCCAACTTTTATGAACGTGCAGAGCTGAATCAAAAAACATAATTTTGTACCACAGTTTTGGCATTTTTCTAAGAGGTAGCCTATTATCCCTATTTTTTGTACTCTCAACCTACTTCTAGTCTGTAGTGGAAACCAGTGTGAAACCAATGAGTGATCCGGAAAAGCTATAGAGTTCTGAAAATTAGACAAGATTCCCAATTCAGCAAAGAGCTATATGTGTAGATCCCTCAAGGTTTTGCCAACCGAAAAGAACTGTTGAAGTAAAGAAATATTGAAAATGAGTAGGAAAAAACTGATATTTGTGGCATCATTTTCACCTGTATCTTTTTGTCATTATGGCCGGTTGACAAAAGCAATATATCATTTTGTCTGCTAGGCCCTTCTGGTTGAGGGGATATATTGGGTTTTTAGGTTCTCCAAGGGATCACTGATCCCTTCTCCAAGAACCTAAGGTACCCATAGCCAACAACTGGGCTTCAACATACAATAGTTTTCAATTGAGTACGGAGTATAGACCACCTCTTACAGTGAAATAGGTGAAATAGAGTGAACAGTGGATAACAATGAAACTTATGTAGTTCTGAAATGGACACAAGAAATAGAGTTTAGGAGCAGTGGTTCTTTCTACATCTCTGAATTTGTGGGCATCCATACTAGTGTATAATTTGGAGGGTATTTTCAAAATGACTTCTTTCTTATACACTGGCTTACATTTGAAAGGCACAAATGCAGTGAAATCCAATGGGTAATAACAAATGTTCTACTATTCTGTGCTCCAACAAGTTTCCCAATAGAAATGGTACCTCACTTGTGTTGTTAGGCCTAGAGCCTGTGACAGGAAGCCGCCCAAATTGCAACATGGATGCAGCAAATTTTTCCATTAATGTGGGTAGCTTGAGATTTTGGAGCTTAGCTCAGGCGGCACCTAAGGAAACCTGTACATTTTGTAAAACTAGACATCGAGGGCTATCCAGAGCGGGCTGACTTGCAAACCTCAGACTTTCCTTAAAAAACATATTTTACTGATGACTGAAAGCTCTGGAATCTTTGGGCGCCACAAACTTCCTTCCACCCGGCATTCCCCCAGGTCTCCCGATAAAAATGGGACCTCACTTGTGTGAGTAGACCTAGTGCTGTGACACGAAATGACCCAAAATGCAACATGGGCGCATCACATTTTTCCACTGAAGACTGGCCCTTTTTTAAATGGATAGCTCAAGATTTTGGATCCTATCTTAGCCGGCACCTAGGGAAACCTAGACAACCTGTATATTTATGAAAACTAGACACCTAGAGGTGTGGGCTGGCTGGCATTGCTCTCACCACATTTATGTACTCAGAATCCCTCGCATTCCTCAAATGTTCACTAAAAAAGCACATTTTTCTCACATTTCTTTGATGGAAAGTTCTGGAGTCTGTGGAGAGTCACAAACTTCCTATCTCCCGGCTTTTCCCCAGGTCTCCTGATAAAAATGGGGCCTCACTTGTGTGGGTAGACCTGGTGCCAGTGACAGGAAACGTCCCAAAATTCAATATGGACACAGCGCATTTTTCCACCATAAACTGGCACGTAGGAAAACCTTAGCCAACCTGTACATTTGGAAAACTAGATGCCTAGGGATATCCAGGGTGGTCAGACTTGCATGTCTCTCCCCACATTTTGTTACCCAGAATCCCTTGCAAAATTCAAACTTTCACTAAAAAAACACATTTTCCTCATATTTCTGTGATGGAAAGTTCTGGAAGCTGCAGGGAGGCACAAACTTCCTTCCACCCAACATTTACCCAGGTCTCCCAGTAAAAATGGCACCTCACTTTTGTTGGTATGCCTAGGGCCCAGGACAGGAAACGGCCCAAAACGCAACATGGAAGCAACTCATTTTTTTCCACTGAAAACTATTTTTTTACTAATGTGGATATCTCGAGATTTTGGACCCTAGCTCAGATGGCACCTAGGGAAGCCTAGCCAAACTGTACATATTTTAAAACTAAACACCTAAGGGTATCCTAGAAGTAGGTGGTGAAACATGTTGTTAAAAACAACATTACACCATGTCCATCCATGCCCAACCATGTGCAACTATGGTGAGTCCACGAACATACAGACACCAGGTTCAGGGTTTTTCTCCATAGATGAGCCTACTGTTGTCAGTCTCCAATTCAAATCCATCATAGATGCCGCATATCCCTGATCCATTCAGGCCTTCCTCTCATGTCCCCTACTCTCTGAGACTTCACGAATGTTGAAAACCAACTTTCATTCAACAAGAAAACTGAAAAACGCTCTCTTTACAAAAATGCTGCACTAAATGCTGCAAAGATTAACACTTCCTGTCCAACCGGCCTATGGCACAACAGATCACACACTCTGCCCACTGTCATCTTACAATGAATAAGCAAACACACAGCCCACTGTCATCTTACAATGAATAAGCAAACACACAGAAATTTGCATCCTCGCATTGTTGTTTGACCAAAGGTTTTTAGCACTATGCAAGCCTGCAATCACCTCAAAATAGCACCTATTATTATGCCTTGGTTTACATTATAACTATTTTCGGCTAATGTGTATATTTTCAAGATCCGTAAACCTCCACTTATAAATCCCTCTTTCTCTCAATCCCTCCTAAATTATTAATGTAAAAAAGAGAACAGTTTGTTTTTTTCCTCTCACAAAATGTACCTTGGCTTGTTCGTTTACAACATAAGTACAAATGTAACTGAAAGGAGTAAGTTCCTTCTACACCGAGCACACTCATAGTCATATTACTCACCAGTAACTCATTGCAAACCATAGACTGGATGAACTTTAACACTTACAGACTGGTTTTAAGCTTACTAAACTCGGTGATTCACGTTTAATTTTACTTACCTCTGTCTTGCAGACCATATTCCACTGCTGCAACATATGCTAAACCCACTAAGCTTTCTTAACAGCTCTGACAAGAGATCAGGCTGTGCATGCCCCATTCAGATAGAGCTTGAGCGTTGGCACATTCTATGTGTGGTCAGTCAGCTAAATTATCAGAAAATAAACTTGTTCTACTCCAGAAGGTGACTTTCGATCGCATTGTGAAATCATGCTTAGAAGCAAAAACATTATGGCATAACGCCATTGTGAGCCTGTTACACTGCATGCAAAAGGGCTTTACACCATACAGTATGCTCCTACAACGAGATTCTCTCCAGTCCCAGAGCTGCTCTTCGAAATGGTAGCCATATTCAACTGTGCAAAGGCTGCTGAGCCCTCCGATAATGTGCTTTCAGGCAATCTGAGTCACTCGTAATGTCGGACAGATACCAGCTGTGAATGTGTTTGAGACACATGAACACTAGATGAGGAGGTGTCATTGAAGGTTCAAGCCAGATGACTGGCACTCGCTCAGCGCGAGCCCAAAGCGAACTGAGCTTTCAAGTGGACCCTGCCTGTGATAGAGCGGTCCGTAGTAATAATTTACCTATATTCGGACGCTCTTTAGGCCGATGAATCTTTTGACTAAGTGGGACTCTCCGTACTCTTAATCGGTCAATTTCGTTAAATCAATAATCAATAACGAACATAAGCAATACCCTGATCAACATAACACTTGACAATTAATCCAGAATACATTTCGGCGAAACCCTGACCTTTCAGTCAGGAATAACCACACCAGTTTATTGCAAAGTTAGTGAATTTATTTCCCTATATTAACAAAGCTAGCACAATATAGATGTGTCTCAACACCAAATGATAAACATAAATGAACATTAATAGCTGTCCATAGCGGCGAAACAGGTGCAATCTATGTAGCATTTGAATAACAAGGCATTCGATAATAGCAATGCAAATCACTAATACGATAATCTGTAATGAGCTAATTGCATACATTTAGTCAGCATAACAAGGTCTCAAATTGCATCGTGCAACAAAAGGAATCCTCGTCTAACCTCAAATTAGCATCGGCATGTGGGACTTCATGCAAAAACAATTTAGCAACATAAATTTAGAAAACTCCTAGCTAGGGATCTTATCAAAATCAGCAGTTGGTTACCTAAAAGAAACACAATGCAATTGTACAATTTCCTTTCATATTTACCAATTACGATCAGCATACAAGGAAGTCTTCGTCTCACAGGTACCGTTTCTCGATCAGCATGGGACGGGGCAAAGGGGCAAGGTGGACGGGGCAATTGCCTCACGGCGGCAAGGTAAAACTACTACTTCATGCAAGGGATTAAAGTTAAAGTCTCTAGGGCAAGAATCATTTAAAGTCTCTTTCTCTCGATTAGAGAAAGCATCAAAGTCTCTTTCAAAATGGCGTCGCAGCAAAGTGGGCCATAATAGCTGCAATGTCCTGCAAAATGGCGGGTATGGGCGATGTCCAATAATGGCTGCTTTCCTCTCGTGCACCTGGTTTAAATAGACAACAGTTCAAATCCAGTAGGGTCTTCCATTGGAGGGTTCATAGGTTAGCTTCAAATTGTCCAATCAAAAACAACAGTTCTCAAGCTTTTACTTAAGCATACATTATCCTTGGAGATGGGTACGCAAGTTGCAACATTTTATACCAATTAGCTCACTTTCAGAGCCTCCATTGTCCGCACCTGCAGATCGACCTTGGAGTAAAGAGAAAAATGCCAAGCTGGCACGAAACCTTAAGATAAGCATGTGAACGATCTCAGTGGAAAAGTACAGCTTCAAGCAAAAATACACGTTTAATAGCACATTGGAAAAATACGAGCATCTAAACCGTGAGACCAGGCAACTAGGCCAAAGCCTCCGCTAAAGTTATGCTAAGCTAAAACATTTCAAACAAGCAAATCGTAGCACACGTTTATGATTATGTCGGATTAGTGCAATTCTAATACACCACGTTATATAAAGCACGCTTATAAATGTTGGCAAACTACTCTAAGGGCACATTTTGTCCCCGTACAATCTTTATTAGTTCGGTTAAAGTCACACATGATTATTGCAGCACTACGTTTAAGCGTAAACAAATCAAAACCTTCATTTTCTGCTTCATCACCTGCCATCCATGCTGTATATTCATGGACAAAGAATTAAAGACAAAGTATTAACCTCTGAGGTAAAACTGGAGAAAGCAAGAGATACCCATCAAGTGGCAGATCTGCACAACGTGAAACCAGAAAACGTGCAATCAACCCCGACGTTCCCACTTGCTCAAATTGTGTGTTCCTATGCAAATATTGAATTTATCCTTTCGTCTCCTTTTTCTTCATTTTCTCATGATAAAAGCATCTTCTTTTACTGCTGAGTTCAGGATGTACAACAATCTCTAGAGTATGATTCAATAGACTATACAATTGCTCCAGGTGTAGACATAACCTAGGCCACATATAGGGAGCATATGACCACTGACTTAACTTTTAATTCACTACTGGCACTATTGTCAGGGCCTGGGTAAATGAACGTTTCTGCAGCCATGTTTAAAAACTTAGAATAAATGTTTCTCAATAGAATGACACAATGTGAGATATTAAGGCAAAACACTTCCACCTAAATGTTAAAAAAATACATGATTCTTAATTTTGAAGGGACTTAATCATATTTGTTCAGGACTGTTGCTAGATTTACATGGCAAACATATCAGAGTTTATTCTTCTCTAACAAATACATGCCTTAACAGACCCCATACTCTCCAATTGAGTTATTGATTATTCTCTTTTGCTCTGAATACATGTAATTTAGAAGAGCATATTTTTTATCTGCAGAAAGAGAAATACCTGTGTTTTTTGGTCTCCTTCTCTCCTTGTAGTGCTGCCATGGTACACTTTCTTTAAAAAAACGTAGAAATTGCAAGAATCAGTGTGATGTTAAGAAGTCAGACAGGGGCCTCAGCCCACAGAGACATAGGGATACAGTCCATGTGGTAGGTTGCTAAGCCCCTGTGCGAGTCGCGCGACCTGGCTCATGGCCAAGACAGAGGCCTTCATTCGTACTCTGAATATCCTCTTGATCTTGCAGAGGCCGCACCCAAAGAAGACATCGAGGGCCGGCAACATAATGGGGTCCTTAGGACCGGTTTGACAGGTTTAGTGGCTGGATGGCGGCCACTTCAAATGACCTCACCCCCCCATTCGACTTCCTCGTTCGGGAAAAATGGTGGCAAGTTTGGCGCAAAGGTGAGGGGGCCAATTGGGACAAGAGTATATGTTTAAATGTCCCAGTAGGGGGGCAGGTGTCATAGCACTATTGGTGCAATGTGGTTGTAAGGCACGCGTCCCAACCCCACAAGGGCATACTGGAAGACGGGGGACAGCACGCAGTTGGTCAGCTAAACCCACTAACCACACCAATAGGTCAGCAGTTGTTGCAATGCTGGCAAGGTGGAAAGAAAGGGGGACAATTGTTGGTAAGACAGCCCACCTAGTAAGGCGGTGTGCAAAAGAAAGGACACTCACCTGGGGATGCCTTACGGCAGAGTGAATGGGGCCAACAGGGGGAGTAAGCAGAGCATGGCACACACAGCCCAGACCAGCCGGATGGACAGCAGGGTACGAACACATGCATGGTACCGAGTTAGGCCTAAGGCTACCCCCTCAAAACATGGACAAACCAACAATAGGCTGAGGACCCCCAAATCGGCATGTATGATTGCCTAAAAAGGAAAGTGCCAGAAAACAGGCCAAGCAGAGGTCAGGACTGGACTGAGATATGTTACCCTCATGTTATTACTTAACAGCAATGTATGATTTACGATAGCCTGTCACTTGGTGTTTGATTTATGACCATTTATGGCAATTATTTATGACACCCATGATTGATTTATGCCTTTATGAAGAGGTTTTAAGATGTCGCTGATTTTTGACAAGCCATGTTTGACGTTGTAATCAAGCATGCAAATAAAATTGCAGTCTTATATCCCACAACCTGTTGTAATACGTTTGTGTAAGGATTATTGCTAAGTGTAAAGTAAGTGTGCAGGAAGGGGACTGGAGTCACCCAAGTGCAGGAGTCATGCATGGGCACAAGCCACGGAGAGAGAGAGAAGCTTCAAATGAGGAAGGAAAACTGAAACTAGTGGGCAATGTGGGTAGCACACTCTCAATGCAGGCGGGCCATTGGAAGCGAGCCCACCCTGCACAATCTCTCCCTCAGCCATTCCTAGCAGCTGTGGCTGGGGTTCATGCAGTCCTGTTTCCTCAGGCTCTGCTGGTCACACGCTTTATACTGTGCGGACATCGCATTTAAAAAGGGGACTTAAGGGGGCCTACCAAAGGCACTGATTCGGGCTCCTTTCTACACTACAGGAGCTGCAAGTGCCCTGTGTTACGGTCCTGTTCCTATGTCAGCACTATGGCTAGCCATTCAGTCCGTTTATCTCCAGGTAGATTAGCACAGCGCTAAAGAAATAGAAGTGCATACATATTATGCTGTTACTTATTTCAAATAAGAAGCGTTCCACTTTTATGCAGAGATGAGTTGATCAATGTCTGCTGTGAGTAGATTGTCTAGTGAGGTTTCCTCCACTCTTTTTTGTAGTCCTGCGTTATTAATATAACAATAATTCAATGAAAAAAGCAGAACTTGATGGGTTACTTGCCTTCTAAGGCTCAACTTGATGGCACCTCTACTTTTTGGTGGGGGTTCTAATTCTAAGTCTGGCCAGAACATTTAGACAGATCCAAATAGCTGAATGGTTGAAATGTACACTAGAAGTTTAGCAACTGACCTGGTCCACCATGGCTCAAATGAGTCTGTGGTGTGCAAGCTGGCAGATCTTCCTGGTTGGGGTTGTGGCAGGCCTAGGAGAGGCCTCATGTACCTCTGGCAAAATAGCTCTTTTGCCACAGTAGCAGTGCCATTCTTCACATAAAATTACAGGTTGCCGTCCAATCTATGCAGTCATGAAAGCAAGAACCTCATCAAGTCCAGGTGCTCTAAAACGTTCTTCCAGGTTGAACCCTGGCTTATGGCTGCTAAATCGAAGTCCTCCACTTGTGCAACTATCCAACAACCAACATCAAGCAAAGCTCACTTATCTGGAGAGGTGGATAATGCATACATGGTTTGCATTTTGAATGAATGTATACCAGGAAAGTCCATCCACAGATTACAGGTACTGAGCATGCTTTGCTTTTGCTTTGCTATTTGTACCATCTACTGTGCACCAACCTTGTTGCTCTTTGGTGCCTCTGCAATTCACTCCCCCATTGATGCTCTCAAACCCAGAGAATTCAGAAAACACTACCACCATCAACCCCATGTTTTCAGATTTGTTTGTGGTGGGGTTCTGCCACATGTGGCTAAGGTATCTTGAAGGTAACATGCTGCAATATCCTGCATATTCCTCTGCAGATCATTAAAATGTCAACATCTTTAGCAGCACATGAGTAGGAAGATAAAGCAGTAATCTTTTCTGTGATCTGTTGCCACAGACTTGTATGGGTTTTTATGGTGTCTTCTTTCTGAGGTAACCAACAAATTGTCATAGAGGGTCAGAACCTCCCTCTGCAAGTACAGACAGCTCTGTATCACTAAACTGTACTTGCACTGTCTGCTTCTGGCAATTTCAGTCACATCTGGGTGGTATTCAAGTAGGGCACTTGTTAAGTTGAGGAGGATGGCACTGGGTCCTGTCTGGTGGTCTCAGTGCAATGCACTCCATACAAAATGGCCACCTCCTTGGCTATTTCATTGAGCAGGTGCTGGACCTAGCAGATGTGTTGTAAAGAGAATATATTAGATTTTTTCTGGAGTGTTTTATCTGTTTCAAATGTGTTGTGTTTATGCATGTTACATTTTGCATGTATTAACTATCACAGTTGGTAAATATCACATATGGGATATTTTGCATATACTTGTTATCATATGAGACATTTAGTACCCTTTTGCTATCTGTCAAATACTGATTTTTGTGGGGCGTAGAAAAATGTGTTTTCAAACCTGTGGAATTTAAGTTAGCTGTGTGGGCTTTCAGTGTGGTAACCACACAATACGTATATTCAGGGCCTGGGTGAAATCACTAACCCCATGCTTAAAATTCTCTGTTGCAAAAACTTTGCAATCAACCTTAGGGATTTACCTGAATGAATGTGTAGATTTTGTAACAGTGGTAGTCAGTGCCCTTTCAATGTGCTGCAATGTCGCCTGAAAAGTGTCAACCAGTTTCATTAGATGAGACTGTCCTGTTTTTTCAAAATTGGTTTGCCTCTTAGAAACAGAAACGCAAACATAATCAATTACCTTCACTGTGCTCTAAAAAGAAAAACGTGCAATTTTGGCGTAATTCTGAAAAGTGAATGTGAGAAAAGGCCTCTTTTTGACATGGTTAGCCCCCCACATTTGCCTGATATATGATGTAGCCTAGAAATTGTAGTGCCCAGGGCCCCTGCTAACGAGGTTCCATGGTCTAGAACTCTTTCCCTAAAACTGTTGGGAGGCTTTGGCACAATTGGATACAACTTTAACTACCTCTATAAGTCCCTAGTAAAAGGAACTTAGGTACCCAGGGCATGGGGTACTAAGGGTAGGCATATGAGGGCAGCAGCACTGATTGTCCCACCCCACAGGGCCATGCATCTAGAAGCACCCAGCACTGCCATTGTTGGGTGTCCTGGTGAAAACTTAAAACACAAACCCGACATGGCACACTGCTTGTGTGCCCTGTCCACCATACACTGCATACACTGTGGATAAGACACAACTCTGGCAGGCCTTCCAGTCCTAAGGCAGTGTGCACCAATTTATATGTGAGGGCATAGCTGCATGAGCAATATGCCCCCACTGTGTCCTTGCCATCTCTGGGACATAGTGAGCGAACAGAGCAGCCATTTTTATACATGTGATGGACACTGGTCAATATGAGTTTTCCAGCTACATGATGGCCACTCTGAACCCTGGGTTGTTTGGTATCAAACAATTCAGAATGATAAATCCAAACTGGTACCAGTATTGGATTTACCCATAAATGTACCCAGCCCAGGGGTCACCCTATAGGTGCCCCCTGCGATAGCTAACTACCCTGGCATGGTTGCTGACTGGTTCTATCTAGCCTGCCACCTCCAGATACCCATGCTACAAACCTTGGGGGAGAGAGACGTCTCTCTGGTTTGTAGAACACAGCCTGGGTGGAGGTACCAACACCCCGTCCCTCAGGAATGTGCACTGCCCTGGTGGTGAGCTTCAAAGGGCTAACCACCTTTGAAACTCAGGCCCCATGCCTGCTGCTAGCAGCAGATGGTAATCCCTGTGCAAACCCTCACTTTTGGAGGAGCAACGGCGGGACCCTCAAACAAAGAGTAGGAGAAGTGGCCCCACCAGGCATGCACCAGCCCTAAGGTGTTACCGCGAGGTGGGCATTCCATTTCAATTTCCTCCATCTTGGATAGAAGGAAAATAGCCAATCAGTGGTAGGGAAGTGACCCTTCCCACAGGAAGTGGTCACTTTGGTGGTTTGAGCCACCTAAAGGTAGGTGAATCATTGGTCACTACCAGGTTCCCCCTAACACACCCACTAAATACAATATGTAGTGGGCATCACTAGACCAGGGAATCAGATTCGATGGACAAAGAAAGAGCTGCACCAAGAAGATCCAACAATCTCCACTGAGGAGCTGCTGGACAGCTGAAAAAGCTCTAAAGAATACAAGAGGACCTCCAGGGCTCACAAATCACCATAGAACTCCATCCAGAGTGCAGGTACCACTCTACAAGAGCAAGTAACCAGCAAGCCAGTAAGAGTCACTTTACTGACCAGCTGCTAACCCCACAACTGTAAATGGCAGCTGGACCAAACGACACACAAACAACTGTGATGACAAACACTGCAAGTGTGCCCAGTTTGGTGGCACTGCACCCTCCACTGGTCAAACCGTATCAATACACTGGGTATTGATCAGCTAACGTCAGACACCAAGAAAACTAGCCCGCTCTGTGGAGAAAAAGGACCAGAAGGAAGCCCCAGTCAAGGGACTTCTGGAAACAACCCTTGAACCAACTTATCTCCTGCTCCAGAGGGCAACCTTGCACACAGCTCCTGGCTCACCAATTCGCTCTGCCCCTGGCTGCACTGTGCCCTGCAATGAAGAACCTGCTGTGCCCTGAGGGTCCCCCACTCCTTGCAACCTCAACACTCCAAGGGGACTCCAAAGAACCACCTTTAAGTTTACCTCTGCAGTGCTTTTCCAAGTGGTCCCCCACAGTGGCCCTGCACCAGCTCCAGAGACCATCCAACACTGCTCCCGCCAGAACTGGAAGCACATGAACTTCTCCAGCTGGCACAGTGAACCCACCAATGATCTCGACCAACCTGCAAAAGAAGAATGTGGTAAAATATCTATTTTTAAAGGAGATCCTCCATTAATTCGTATCGTGTGTAATTATGCACAAAACACTATTTTTATTAAACTTAAAAAATTAATATCTCAAAAAGTACTTAACCAATTATGATAATCTTGGTCTTAAAAATTACATGAAAACCTGAAGTGCTTTTAGAAATTGGTCTTGAGTTATTCCTTTGAGTCTGTGAGTTGCAAGATTGATGCTGTGAGTACAGCAAATGCTTTGCACTTCACCAAGATTAGCCTAATTGCTCAACCAAGCTACCTTATAAATTAGAGCATTAGATGATCTAGATTTACCCCTGTAAACCAACGTGTGGTTGCCTGGACCCCCTGCACAGTGTGCCTAGCTTTGCATACTACATAGAGGGCCAGCCTCCTACATTGAGCAGCATGCTTGGTAGCATTCATGTATAGAACCAAAGGTCCAAACGTAAATAGGCTTCAACAAAGAAGCAGGATCCAGAAGTACAAAGCAACTTAGCGGCAACAAAGCCATCAATTTGCTAATTCACAGGGTCTGCAACCTATCAATAGCTTGTACAAGTCTACTAAACGCATTTTGTGATTCAGAAACTGTTTATCCAATTGCAAAATGGGTTTACAAATTTGCAATTTGGAAGGTGTTTTCTTAGGTCATCCCTTTCACCTTCTGATTTGCAATGCTACGTATCAATGGTTTGCAACCACAATTTCAGTTGCAAGCCATTGAAATGTTACTGACTCTTCAAAGGAGATGGAAACACATTAGAAAAGTCAAAGGGTCGCCAGGAACACCTTCCCCTCTGTGAATGAATAAAAAGGTTTGTGTGAGAGCGGGCAGTGGTCAAGCAAACCACTGGTAACTCGTAAATAAACATTTTGAAAAAAGTGTTTTTGTTTTAAATGCAGACCCATTTCCTCTAAGGAACCAGGCTGCATTTAAAAAAACTACTTTCTTTAAATGCAATCACAATGCCGTTTGGAACCTACCTCATGAACATTGATGGGGCAGGTTGTATTGCGACCCACTCCGAGTTGTGATTTTGCAAACTGATCTGTTAATACATAGTTGGGTTCCCAAAAACATATTTCATTGCAAAAAGTTGTATAATTCATAACTTATTTCTGCAAATAAAATCTTAGTACATCTGGCCCCAGGTCAATTCCTGAGCATGAGCCCCAACCGCTCAGATACTTATGGGTCCTTTGATTTATTAAGTTACATTGATGAGCCCAAATGAGAGCACCCCACCAGAACTTTGTCAAGTCATTACAGTGCTTAATTTGCACCGGTGGTTGCAAGTGGGGCTTGCTACTGAAGAATGACTCAACCAATTTAAAAAAACATCCTTTTTGAAATCCTTCTTGGTGAGTGCCCCAAAGATTTGTAATGCTTTTCCAACTTGTATCAAACTCACACCAGTCCTCAATCCCCAACCACCTCCCAGGTCAAATGTCCATAACCTCCATTTCTTTACTATTGCCCCAGATTTTGCTGATCTGTCTTGGGCATCCCCTTGCCTCATAGATTGTATCTTCTGCTTGCATGCACCAGTCCATGTTTTCCTTCCAGTGTCCTATTAATGGTGGAATTCCTGCCCCCCACAACTGCACAATGTAACGTCATGAAGAAAAAAAGAGGGACCGGGGGATTGATTGGTCCAGTGCACATTCTCCCAAAATAGTAATAAAAGTTACTGGGTGCACAGTTCCAAAGTATAAAGGTTATTAACCGCCCTCTCACATGCACACACTTGAATTAGAAGCAATAGCCCTCATGCATCATCATCGGGCCATGCTCCACATCAGACTGGCGCTGCAATGTCTGACCTTCAAGCCATTGAGAGTGAAAATAATGCCTTGGTACCACAAAATCTTTAGGTTACCAAAAGGCGACTGGAGAGATGCATAAAAATTAAAATTGGCTCAGGATCTCCATAAAAGATAAGTTTAATAAATGAGAGAGGACTGGGTCAAGATTAAAAACAATTGAAAAGTGAAAGGGAAACGATGATCCCACACTTTACAAACACAGGGGATACAGTAAAATCACTTAACTCTCTAAAAAAGTCGACATGTTTCGTGGCTCAATAAATTGTCCAAAAAGGATCCACTGGCACTTAATCAGGAATCCAACATAAGTCTTTCTCCAGAACATTAAATGTAAAAGTAACATACTAGTCAACCAAAATGAGAAAACATTTAGTAATTACTCACTATAAGCCTGGGTTTGCTAGACAAGACTGTTGGTCACAGAGCATGATTTCGAGGAATAACTACTTCCAAAAAAAGGGGGTGAAAAAATCTTTCAGGATATTATAATGTCGGAGTAGTACACAGCGCGACATGGTCCTAAGCCCTGATCTCGGACTACGATGTAACTTCATGCCACGGCCAGGGCAACGTTACACTAGAGCAATGTGTATTAGATATTCTCTGATTACCCCCCCCCCCCACATCCCGAGGAGTGGTATTAATGGGGTTAATTGTATGTCCTCTTCTGTACCCACCCTCATCCTGTCCCTCATCCTCTCTCAGAAGAGCCATAAAACTGGGCAGTCTCAGAGGGTATGTAGCAGTGTCCCTTCCCCCCACACCACTTAACACAGGTCATTGTCTGCTCTTCCCATTCTTAAAAGCCTATTTTTTGTGTAGTAGGAGCAATGCAAGATCTTTAATTGCTCCAGATGGACCTCTTTTCTGATGGTCACTATGCATGGGTTCCTGCATGCCTCCTCCCAATCTATCTTGTCTAATTATCCCAAGTCCTCCTCCCATTGTGACCCAAGCCTGGACAACAGGGTGTGGTGGCGTGCCGTCAGTGTCCATTAAATCTGAGATATTGCATGCCTGTGTAGTGGCGCATTCAATATTCTCAGCTCCACCACTTCCTGGAGCCTATTGTGATATTTAACCATAGTGTGGTGGGCCTGCAAGATCCGGGGTCATTGGCTGTCTGTCAGAGTCACCAGATCCTCGGGTCTGCACACATTCCCAACACATCCTCCATTGAACAGCTCCAAGACTCTGATAGATGAATCACAGAGGCTAAGAGAGTTCAAGAGGGGAAGATGGGATTAGGAAGGGGACAGCTGGGAAGGAGACCTGTGGGAAGCAAACGATTAAACAACACAACATCAGATTCAAAACCACATTTAGATTCATAAAAACTCTCTGTAGAATCTAGGGTTCAATGATACTTGGAGCATGAAATAACACTCTATTGAGTCCAGAGTTCTATGGCACTCGGAACATGAAATAACACTCTGTTGAGCCTAGAGTTCAGTGATACTCGGAACAAGAAATAACACACTGTTGAGTCTAGAGTTCCGGGATACTCAGAACATGAAATAACACTCTGTTGAGTCTAGAGTTCAGTGATACTTGAAACATGAAATAACACTCTGTTGAGTCTAGAGTTCAGTGATACTCGGAACATGAAATAACAGACTGTTGAGTCTAGAGTTCAGTGATACTTGAAACATGAAATAACACTCTGTTGAGTCTACAGTTCAATGATACTTGAAACATGAAATAATACCTAAAACTAAGGGAACATGAATGGCCTAGAACTAGACTCTAATTAGGCCTCACTAAATCTAGGTACCTGGAAAAGAATCAAAAATGGTTAGTACAATGTTTCATATGGAATTTTCATGAGTTGAAACATACTGTTCTAGGAATGCAAGAACCTTCCAGAACAATGTCCCAGAAAAAACATAGCCTCATTACATGAGGATAAAGGCCATCCAAACATCCCTTGGAAAACAATAAGAATTGTACTAAAGAACTTACATGGACATAGATTATAATATCCAGAATTCTAGCACTTTAGATTCTTAGAATGGAAGAACACAAATTGCGCACATTGTGGATTTCCACAAGAGTTTGTAAATGCCATGTAATAGTTGCGCACAATGAATAACATGAATTAAGCACAAGAAATGAATTGCGCGTCTTGCCGATTCGAATGCCACCGTGTGAATGCCGTAAAATGGTAGCGCACACTGAATATCATGAATTCAGCACAGGAAATGAATCACGCGTCTTGCCGATTCGAATACCACCATGTGCATGCCATGAAATGGTAACGCACAATGAATATCATGAATTACACACAAGAAATGAATTGCGCGTCTTGCCGATCCGAAGGCCGCCATGTGAATGCCAAGAAATGGTAGCACGGACAATGAGTAACATGAATTAAGCACAGGAAACGAATTGCGCGTCTTGCCGGTTTGAAGGCAACCTTGTAAATGTCATAAAATGGTTGCACACAATGAATATCTAGATTTGTACACGAGGAAAGAATAGCGCGTCTTGCTGATTCAAATGCAACCTTGTAAATGTCATAAAATGGTTGCGCACAATGAATATCTAGATTTGTACGCGAGTGAAGAATCGTGCGTCTTGCCGATTCAAATGCAACCTTGTAAATGTCAGAAAATGGTTGCGCACAATCAATATCTAGATTTGTACTCAAGGAAAGAATCGCGTGTCTTGCCGATTCGAATGCAACCTTGTAAATGTCATAAAATGGTTGCGCACAATGAATATCTAGATTTGTACGTGAGTAAAGAATCGTGCATCTTGCCGATTCAAATGCAACCTTGTAAATGTCATAAAATGGTTGCGCACAATGAATATCTAGATTTGTACATGAGGAAAGAATCGTGTGTCTAGCTGATTCACATGTCAGCATGTAAATGTCATTAAATATCAAGCGCACTTTCACACGCACAAGAGCAAAATAGATTTATCATACTAATTAGGCCCCGGAACTCGAAATCCTTCAAGAACGGGATTGGGGGCCCAACTTATCGCCTTACCCCCCTGATCAAGAATCACCCAGCCAAGTGAAAGGGCGAGGCCTGGAAGATCAAAGTAGGCCTCCAGAACAGGAGCTCAGGAAGTTGCTGTTGCTCTGCACCGGGACCTCTGATTAGTGAGCACGTGTAGCTGGGCTGGCTCCCTTATATAGAGTCTTGGACCAGCCCACAAACCACACCCAGGCATGCTGCAGAGGAAGTTTCTAGAAGGCCCTGGAAAGGGACCACACCCTGACACACTCTGAAAGCCTGCAGCAATACATTGCAAATGAACAGTATTTACAAGCACCTTGAATAAAAGTCTTCAGGATTAAACTCTGCAATGCAAAAGGTTAAACAACACATATAAACATAATGCATGAATTACGTCATCTCATAAGTGCTGGGTTTTTGCATTCCAGTCGCCCGTAGAGCGCGCACGCCCCAGATGTTGACACTGTCCACCAGATCATAGTCCCTCTGTAATTCGTTAAAGGGGTTAAAAGCCACCTCCTTGCAAATATCCCCCCCAGTTTGGATATCCCTATCAAGTCACACTGTCTGCCCCATTCAATGATTCTCAAATCTGCTAGGATCTCGGAATCCCAAAGTGGCATCTCCAGTGTCACCTTACTGCCCCAGCCAACTTTCCAGGTGGCTTCTTCCATGCCTTAATTACTGTTGCTGTTGGTGCAGGGAATGGAGGTCCTCTGTTTCCCCATAATGCTTCCCTGAGTATCCTCTGGCCCCATGGTCTTCCTGTCTGCCATAAATCTCGGGTCCTGCTGGGAGCTGAATGCCCAGTCATGCACTGTCACAAGTTGGGTCACCCACTAGTATAGCCATATGTTGCGGAATGCAATCTCACCATCAAAGGGCCTCTAGTCACTGTGTGAAGCACGATCCACAGAGGATCCCCATCACATAGTAGTTGTCAGATCACCCCGTGTGCCACCTAATAAAACCAGGCACCTCAAAGGGTGTATTTTGCATCAGGTATGCAAACATTGGAAATGCAATCATGTTCTACTTCTCTGCCCAATGGACGGGGGGGTGTTGCCAGTGCCCAACATCCTTCTTATACTCCTCAAGTGCTCTCCCCAAGTTAGCGTAGTAGAGGTCCGCATCGGTCAAAGTAACATGGATCCCCAAGTATTTAAACCCTTCGCCGGACAATCACAAGCTGATTTCCCAGCTGCTCCAGGGCTGCATTCTGTGATTGTGTATGCAGTTGACTTGTGACAATTTATGTAAATATCCGAATTCACCCTGATGGTGTTCCGTATCGCCAACAAATCAGAGATGAAGTCCTCTAGTTCTACTAGTATAGCAGAATACCATCTGCACACAGAAAGATTGAGTCTTCTCATTGTGAGTCCCATTCAAATGATCTGAGCCGGGGGCACAGCATATCCAGCATGTCAGCGGCTCAACTGCCAGGGCAAACAGCAATGGTAACAGTGGGCAGCCCTGTCTTGTACCTCTGTGGATCGCAAATTCTGTCAAAGTTTAGTAATGTTTACTCTCACCCTGGCTACTGGGACGGCACAGCACAGAGTATATCCTGGCCCTTAATTTGGGCCCAAACCCCAACTTCTCCAGCATAGGGCCATGCAACGGAATCAAATACATTCTCAGTGTTTAAGGAAAGCATATCAGCCATGGGACATAAAGCCAATTGGACTATCCCAGTTAACTTCTCTACCACCTGCCCCCAGTCATGCAGCAAAGACCTTAGCGAGTATTTTAATCTCCACATTTATGAGGGAGATGGGTGTGTAGGATCCACAGTCCTCAGGATGCTTCCCGCTCTTGTGAATGGGAACTATCTGTGCTGAGTGTAGATCCTTTGGAAACCTGCCCCTTCATCTTGCCCTATAGAATATATCTCTCAAGGGCTCCCTCAATTTCCTTTTAAGCATTTGGTGGGGGAGGGGAATCTACTGGGGCCAGGGGTTTCTCGCTCTTTGATTGTGCTATTGTTTCCAGTATTTCCCCCACTCCTATGCCAGCCTCCAATTGCTCCAGGTCCAACTCCACCAGTAGTGGAGTGGAAATGTTGCTTGCAAAAGGCCTCATGGCATCCTCCATCTCCTGGTATCAGGATTCATTTAGTGCCTGAAGGTGTGCCTGAAAGGCCTGGGCTATTCCCCGAGAATCGTTCTTCGGTTCCTGGTCTGTGCCCATCACTTTACTAATCCACCTCTGGCCCTCACACCAGCAGGCCATCCTGACCAGCAACTTCTTGGCTTTGTTGCCCATCTCATATAGTCTATGTTGCCTAACTCAGTAATATGCCAAGGACTCTTACTTCACTCATTTTCTGTAGTATTCTTGCATAAGGGCAATTGGATGTGACAGTGTGGAACTTGGCTGCTCTGTTAATGCAGTTTCTAATTGGAACAGTAGTGCTTCTGTGTCCCTTACCTCCCTGAGCCTTTCCTACATCTTGCTTGTAGTACAGGAGGTTAGAACTCCTCTCCCCACAATTTTTTAGGCCTCCCAAAGAGTTAGGGGAGATTGGACTGATCCTTTGTTCTTCAAAAAGTGATGGTCCGTGGATTCGGTCATGAGTCTGCTCATTTCCCAGTACAAAAGTTTCTATGTTTCTAACCTTCATCCGCTGACATTCTACGGTCAGTCAGATACATGTGTGTAGACAAGGGAGTGATCTGTGAAACCCTTCACCAGCTAATTAGTGTACCTGTAGTGTTCCCTCTGTGTTTGTGAGATTAGTATGTAGTCTAGTCTAGACATGGACATCATCGCATTGGACACGTATGAGAATTGTCTAGTCTCTCCATGTTCCTCCCTCCAGAGGTTTAGCAGGCCAAAGGCCTGAGTAAAAGAGTGGAGTTGAGTATCCGGTCTGGTTACTTGTGCACACACAGAGGTTTTGTCCTGCTCCCCACCCATAACTAAGCTCAGATCCCCACCTGTAAAAAAAAGAGTATCTGGTGTCTTTATAATGAATTTCACCCATTTCTCCCAGCAGCTGAGTCTTCAGCTGAATCTTCAGGCTTGGTGGTAGGTACCACAAGGCCACCGTCTTTATTATTCCATTCCATTTCATTCCCACTGTATAGCTGTCCAATATCCCCTCTGGTCTGTCCACGTCTGTGTGATTATAAGAGGAAGCAAGTGATGTGATAGAATACCACCCCTGTGGCCCAGTGGTGTACCCAGAATGAACCAAAATCTTGTATCACCCCCTCCTAAAGAAGCCACAATTGTTCCCAGTTAGGTATGTTCCTGCAGAGGGATGATGTCTGAATCTTTTCTAGCCGAGTAATTGACCTCCATACCTCTATTCAGATGATTGCCCAACCCATTGACGCTCCACAATATAAACTTAAGTCCCTCTCTCATGACCTTTCTTGATCACCGTGGAGTACTCTCTGAAGGTCCCTTCTGTGGCTTACACTTTCGCCGTGATCTTGCAGACATTCGTCCGGAGGAGATTCATTGAATACATCAACCACCATCCTAAGGCACTAAACGGTGGTCTTCCTTTTTGGTCAATTTCTTTGCAATGGTTGAAATTGTAAACTCAAGAAATTCATGAAGCGAGCTTTTTAGCTAAATCTTGAAGCAAGAGGCTAGCCTCCTAGACTCATAAAGCACTCTTAAATGTGCTTGGTATAGCCACAGGGAATTTTTACTGACCCCCTAAGGAAGAGAAAAGCATGGTCAGAATGGTCTGTGTTACAACCTTTTATCAATTATACAAATTTTAAATAAAATATTTTCCCTTGATCAAATCTATAGGCGTTTCCAATGAACCACCGTTGTTTTCTTTTAAGAGAGGAAATAATCTCAGAGATATTTTGGTCCATGACATCCCTAAAATACCAGTTGATTTAGTTTCGCTGTGGAGTAAAAACAATATTGTTTTAAATAAGTGTGGCACATGTATAATGTGCGAATCCACAAATAACTCCAAGCAATTTGTACATGGTGACATTACGTATACTCTGAAGGACTACACAAACTGCAATTCTCAAAATTGAGTTCATGCCATTTGGTGTCCCTGCAAGTGAATTTACGTAGGGCATACTACTCAGAAAATCAAAGCACGTCTGGCATAAAATAAAAGCAGAATTCGTTGTAAGGTTATGTCAGCACCTTTGGTGCCACATTTTGTAGAACAAAATCACTCTTCAAATGATAGCAGGGGCGGATTATCGAGTTGATAAAAAGACCATGCGGAGGTGACACCCAGGCACATCTTCACAGAGCTGAATGCCACTGAATCCTCAAGTGTCATAGTATAAAGCATGGACTTAACATAATAAAGGAATGTAATTATGTGCTAATGATATCCTCCCTTAATTCTGTGTCTTTCTCTTTTAATGATTTACAGTTGTTTTGATATAATTAACAGCTGAGACCTTTTTTTATAAGTTTTCATATTTATTTAATTTGTTTGCAAGATGTTGTACTTAAGTGTGTCATTTTTAAATAATTGTTTATGGATTTGTTTGCTTATGTAATTACTGCATTTACCCATTATTTTAATTCTAGAAGTTCAGTTTTCATTAATTTTGGATTTTGCTGCAGACATGCATGTTGATTGGTATCCGTTTTTCCCTGTTTAGCATCTCAAATAATCTCATTTACTGTCTTCTGTTTAACTTGTTTGGCAAACCTCATGCCTGTTTCTAAGTCCATTGGCATAATGGAAGTAAGTTACAATTCTGGACTGTTACAAATTCGGAAACCAGCCGCAACTATTTTTCAAGCTTTTCTTTTTCAGTTTTTAGGCATTTTAGTTTTTGATTGCCTTATTAATTACTAGGATTTCCTTTTCTTTCAGATACGACATTAAAGTATTTACTCTATGTTCATTGCCGGTGTGGTCGGTGACGTTTATGTGCTTGATGACACCACATGCACATTTGGTTTCCTTCAGTATTGGACGCTGCTGTCCCGACTGATGCGAGTTCCATCAGTTAGCTGTCATACAGTTCCCAGGTATTTTTTTTACCCTGCGGGTTCCTCCTTTTTGATTTGTTTGATTTTTCTTTTGACTAGATCGAATGTAATATTATATCTTCTTCCCGTAGAAACACACTAAGTTAGTTCCTGACAACCCATTTTTTTGCAGACTAGCTCTCTGGGTTTGAGCAAGTGGATATATTTTGTTCTTTCCGGTGGCAGTATACTTTTTGGATTACCATCAAGTGTTGCTTGTAATACCGCACTCCATTTCCTCATCTATATGGTTAATCATTACCACCAATTTTTTGTAGGCAATTGTGACTTGAAATTAGTCATCGTAGCTGAATATTGTGCAGGTCAGGTCCTATTACTCCAGTCAGTGTAAGTATTTTGTTTCTTGATGTGTTGTATAATAATTTCGATTGACACCAGTTGTTGGCTCATTACCCCATTTAATTTAGAATTTTTGTGTTTTTGATCTGTTTTTCGTTCTCCCGCCTATTCACAGAATTGATTGCTCTTCAGTTATTATTACTCAGGTATGTATGAGTTCTTTGGTGTTTTTCTTTGTAACTTTTTTCTTTCCACATTTGCTGTGCCCACCCCTCATTTGTTTGGTTTCAGAAACTACGCCCTTGTTCTATAAGCTTCTTTGCCTTGATGATGACCCTCTAATTCGTTTGGGTTGAAATACTGTTAACACCTTTGACAATTGGAATTGATTAAATACTTATCTTTACAAATATTATTGGGACCAATACATTTGTCAAAAAAGTTTAATATTCCATTGTCTATTCTTGTGTTTAACAGACTATGGGGGTCATTACGACCCCGGAGGTCGGTGTAGTAGTGGTGTTATGACCGCCAACAGGCTGGCAGTACATACTGCCACTATTATGACATTGGCGGATTGGCCAAAGCCAAATCACCAATTCAGCACACCGGCTGCCACGGCGGTAACGACCACCGGGCTGGAGACTACAAGACTATAAGATCACTAAACCATCAGATCATTAGTTCAGCATTGAACAGGCAAGGTAAACTCAGAAAATAATAAAGTACCAGAATGTCAGTAGACTAACTGGTAAGGAACGAAGTGTCAAAGTGACAAATCACACAGAGAATGCGCCGTCAACTCACAGCAACAAATTGTTAAATTAAAGCTCACACATGTTTGCTATTGGTCAGAAACATTAGGTGAATAAGAATTATGCAATTGCAAAAACATTAGATATCAGAAAATATACTAGAGAGACATCCACACATCGATGATTGGTTCTTCTCCATTTGGGTACATTCAGTCAATATAATAAGACTCAACTTTTTGGTCCTTCCGTTCATAATCAGAGAGTTCATTGTTCTTCTCCATTACCAAATACCCTACAAATCAACAGTTACAGTGATGTAGGAACATTCTTGGGTTATTCAACATTTCCTCAAAAGAAATACATTTCATTAATACAAACTCCGGAACAAGTTTGAGATACAAACAACTTGTTATACAGCGGAAATGAGATCGTTCTACTAACGTATTAGTTTACAGTGCTTTGGCAGATGCTCCATTTGTCCATAACCTTGTTAAAACTTGAGGCCTTTTCAGTTAGCTCAAGCAAAGTTCATATTATTTAGCTGCAAGTATGAAAGAGTAATGCATTTTCAATCATATATAAACTCCTAATTCATATTAATACATTATTAGTTAACAATCCCATACACAATGATGGCCAATCAAGTAGGCACATTATGAGTTACATGTTATTTTCTATGCTAATTACATCTTATATGTTATGTCAAATATAGGAATACACGTAAAAATCATTGATGTTAATTTCAGCGCTCACAAACCCAGGACTACCAGAGTGACTCCAAGGGCTAGTTGGCTGGCCTCCTGATCAGATCCTCAGGATCAGGCAGGGCTTCAACCATCTTGAGCCTGCATTTATCCCCAGTCTGAGTAAGTCCTGACCCTCCAAGTGGTGCCCCGCTTGTTCTGGACACTTGAAAGTGGTAGCAAAGGTGCCCAGACAGCCAAAATCCAACATTTGGGGCTCAGGAACTTACGTTTTGGCTAAAAGTTGCTTTGAGTCTGAGAGGAGACCAGGACCAACCTGCTCATCTAATCACCCAAGGTGCATTGCCAGTCAGCCTGACTTTGTGGCAGCTCCCACTACATTCTTCTCTGCAGCAGCAAATTCTGCTCAGCAGTCTTACCGCGAAAAGGTAATCCAGTCTCATCTGGTTGGAGATTATTAACTTCTCAGAAAAGATACTAAGTCAGACAATTACAATTTTCACCTCTGCTTCATCCAGTGGCTCTCTAACAGCAATGCCTCCTCATCAGACACTGCCTGCAGCCTTACCCTGCTGAATTTCTATCTTCTCAGAGACTTTTTGTTTAAAGTTCTTCTAAGTCTTTAGGCAAGCATCAACCGGGCCAATCAACTTTTTGAATCTGACTTGCGCTCCATTGCAATTGGCCTATTTTTCCTCTTTGACTCGGTTTCACTCGTTTAGATGTCTGCTGTTGATGCTTTGATCTTTTAGGGGCTAGTTTTTACCTTAAACTTTACAAATTCATAACTCAGTTTTGCTAATCAGAATTTTTTTGTTTTGGTTTTGGTTTCAAATAATGCATTACAATGTATTCTATTTCTCTGAATTGGTGTGGGATTATTCTTGTGTTGTGTTTTCAATTTATTACTGTTTGTGTGCTGCATAAATACTTTAGACATTACCTCTAAGTTAAGCCTGACTGCTTTTGTGGCAAGCTACCAGAGAGTGGAGCACAGGTTCATTTAGTGATTTTTTTGGGTCACCCTAACAGAAATTGTGGCTGTTGTTTGAACAAGGTTAATACCTCACTCGACCAACAACCCAGTTCCTCACAAAGTTCTAAAACCTAGAGCATTTCCTTTAAAAATGAAGTAGTTTGTTTTGTCATAGAAATGATGGGTAGTGCTTTAGAAAGCTAGAATGAAGGCACGTTATCTATGAATTGTCAAATATCTTTCTCATCCATGTCAGTAAAATATTCTGGCATGTAGAGGGAATTTTGTACTTTCAACATCAGCAGCAGTCTGTCAGTTACCTCTCCTGTATTCTACTGCAGCATCCCACAGTGTAATTATGAACAACCAGAGTATTATACAGATTTTATGCCAAAAGTGTGGTACTCGTGAAGCCTTATTGATGGAATCAAAGCTATAAATCCTAGAGCATTTCCATTACAAATCAACAACATGAGGGAGTTTGTTTTGTCATAAAAGCTGTGGTAAGTTCTCCAGAAAGCTAAAATGAGGATACAATTTCTACGAGTTCCTAAACATCGTCCCTATCAATTTAGAGGAGATGATGTAGCGCAGTGGTCAGAGCGACTGCCTCTGGAGCTGGGAATCCACCTCAGTGTTGCACAACATCCTGTGATTCTGGGCAAATCACTTAATCTCCCATAGCCCATGGAAAGCGCCTAGATACCCTCATGAGTGATAAGCCACGCTATGCAAATCTACACATTTCATTTAATTTCACTAAAGCATTCTGACATGCAGAGTCACACATGTACTTTCAACACAAGCAACACTTTTTCCACTAACTCCCTAGTAATCAACTGCACCACACAGGCGCAAGCACTGGAGCTACAACATCGTCTCATAGAAAATAATGTTAGTAGGGCTTCAAAATATAACACCATAGGAACTAATATTGAAAACAATTAACTTATTTTACCTTTTGTGTGTAAAGTAATATATACATACACACAACTTAAATATTAGTAATAACCTTTTTTTAAATGTAATCATTAATATAACTTTTTTTTTTAAATAATTAAATTAATTTAAATTAATTATATATGTAACGAAATAATTCTTATGGCATAATAAATAAACATAAATTGTATATTTTAGGTGGTAATTTTTACTTAAATCTTTAAATCTCAAGAAAATAATTTGAATTTAATGTAATACATTGAAACATTAATATTTAATAAAAAAATAAGTTACTAACGTTGTATCATTTTTGTTGTTCTACATTTAAAATAAAAATTCTCAATTAATTTACAATAATACCTAATTTCATAATGCTTTTGTTAAGTTATTTTCAAGACCAACACACTTTTAAACTTTTCCCTTTGCTTTACCATAGTGAGATCTGTGCCTTGCTGGCAGAGACCTCAGCCTGTGCTTGAAAAGTCACAAGTAGCAACTTGTAAGTTAGGCTCCACCCCCTGAATTTGGGTTTTGGCGTGTATATATGTAGGTCTACACTTTTGAATAACTTTTGACTTACAAATAGTGAATAGCCAGAAGTAGTAAAGTTACTCAAATCTGTTATAGTAAACTTAACACATTTAGATTTTTGTGTACATTTACCTTTGTGAGTAGCCCCTTATGGATTACTGTACTAGAAACATTTCAAATGCATAGTTTGATGGGGCAGGGGGGAGGTTACTCTTCTAATTCCAAGCCAGCAAACATTTTGGGAGGTGCATTAATATTAAAGAGGTAACATTCTATTATTCTAACTTCAGTCTCATAAACATTGTGGCAATGCATACATTGAGGTGTGGATGAGATTAACTATTTGAACTCACAAAAGCTGGGGAAATTGAATTATTCAGAGGGATGAGCTTTACTATTTTTCCTTGAATCACCTAAAATTGGGAAAGTGAAGAAATTAATGGGGTGAGATGTATTTACTATTTTAAACTCAATCCTACAAAATTGGGGACAGTGGCTGCATCAAGGGAGTGAGATTTAGTATTGTAATTGCAGTCCAACTAAAAATGGGGAAGTGCAGAAATGAAAACCAGAGATTTACTAGTCTGGCTCCAGTTCTAAAATATTCGGAGAAGGTACATACATTCCAGGAGTGAGATCTACTATTCTAACTACAGTTGTAAAATACAGGGGAAAGGCACTGTAAAAACAATCCAACTAAAATCGAAAAAAGTACATAAACAAAAGAGTGAGAATTATTATTCTAACTTATGTCCAATAAAAGTTGGAGAAAGAGCATCCATTAAAGGGGGCAAGATATACTGTTGTAACTACAGCCTATTGATTGGTGGGGTTCTCCATTTTAACTGCAGTCAACCAAAATTGAGAAAGAATCCTACATGAAAGTGATGGCATGCACTATTCTATCTCCGGTGCTAAAAGCATTTAGGAAAGTGCAGAGATTGAGCGTTTGAGATTTACTATTGTTACTCCAATCCAACTGAATGTAGGGAAGTGCTTAAATGAAGGTAATGGGATTTAGCATTCTAACTCTTTTACTATAGACACTGGGGAAAGTACCTACTTAGGAGGTAGGTTGATGGTACAGGGAGACAGGATTTACTATTCAAACTCAACTGTAACCGGCATTGGGGAAATGAATAACTTATAGGGGGTAAGATTTACAATTTTGTCTCCAATCTCAGAAGACTTGTGGACAATCCATACATGGGAGGTTGTCATTCACTATTCTAACTTTAATACAAAAAATATAGGGGCAATTCAATAATTGTGGGATGGGGGTTTAAACGTATCATTCTTAATGCAATGTCGAAAATATTAATATTTTAAAAAGGGTGGGGCGCTTTGAAAAATAAATCTGTAAGATTTTTTTAATAAAACAACCATAGTTCACATATAATACACTTTTTAAACAAACATACTCTTTTACATACATAGTAAAATGGGTAAAACCCAAACCAAACTTTAAAAACAACTAAAGATATCTAGGGCCGTATTTATACTCTGGTTGCGCCGAATTTGCGTCGTTTTTTTTGACGCAAATTCGACGCTAAACTAACGCCAACTAACGCCATATTTATACTATGGCGTTAGAGGCGAATAGCGCCAAAGTTCCCGGAATGTGCGTCATTTTTTAGCTTGAACCCCTTCCTTGCGTTAATGATATGCAAGGGAGGCGTTCCCGTCTAAAAAATGACTCCCAGGCCTTTACGTGGTATTTATACTCCCGGGCAAAAGAGACGCCCGGGAGTGGGCGTGGCTAAAAACGGCGCAATTGCGCCGCTTTTTAACGCCTGGGTCAGGCATGGCGTTAAGGGACAAGTGGGCTCAAAATGAGCCCAGAGTGCCCTCCCCTGCTCCCAGGGACCCCCCCTGCCACCCTTGCCCACCCCAGGAGGACACCCAAGGACGGAGGGACCCACCCCAGGGACATTCAGGTAAGTATTTTTTTATTTTTTTTTTATAATTTTTTGTGGCATAGGGGGGCCTGATTTGTGCCCCCCTACATGCCACAATGCCCAATGACCATGCCCAGGGGACAGAAGTCCCCTGGGCATGGCCATTGGGCAAGGGGGCATGACTCCTATCTTTACAATGATAGGAGTCATGTTGATGGGGGATGGGCGTCGAAAATAAATGGCGCAAGTCGGGTTACGACGATTTTTTCGACGTAACCTGACTTGCCCCATTTTAAGACGCCCATGCGCCATTTTCCCCCTACGCCGGCGCTGCCTGGTGTACGTGGTTTTTCTCGCGCACACCAGGCAGCGCCGGTCTGCTTGCGCCGGCTAACGCCATTCAATAAATACGGCGCCCGCATGGCGCTTCAGAATGGCGTTAGCCGGCGCAAAACTTTTTGACGCTAAACTGCGTTAGCGCAGTTTAGCGTCAAAAAGTATAAATATGGGCCCTAATTGTTATAACACACAAATTAAGGTAAAAAAAATACTTTTTAAAATTTTCAAATGTGAAAACCCAATTAAATGTACCCCATTTGTAGAATTTAACTATATTGAAAACACAAAAATAACTGGGCCTGATTAACAAAGGAAAACCCATATGCAGTTATTCCCTTTTGGTAGAAGTGCAACAAGCACAATTGTTTCTATTTGTCCACTTTGTACATAACTATTCCTTCAT
Organism: Pleurodeles waltl; assembly: GCF_031143425.1. NCBI lineage: Eukaryota > Metazoa > Chordata > Amphibia > Caudata > Salamandridae > Pleurodeles > Pleurodeles waltl. Next base: position 584,687,620 of record NC_090438.1, on the reverse strand, counting down.
TAATGGCATTTTATTTTTATTGTAGATGTTTTAGATACTTTGAGGTTGATTATCTAAAGTATGGAACAATATGTAAAAGAGGTTTTTTATTTCAGAACATCTACAAAGGAAGCATGACTTTTGCAACAATGTATTTGTTATATATCCTTTTTTATGTGACAAAATGGTTGTCTCAACAATATTCTTTGCAGAAAACAGGTAGTTCACTTGTTATCTATAATATAATTGTTCATAAACAAGGTCAACAAACTTTGAACTTGCAGAGAAAAACCCTGCTTACGTTTTCCAGGATGGATCTGTGATTCACATATAAAAGCAGCATGACTTACCCTCAGCTTGTCATGTCTGGGGTGGTGGGGTTCCAGTAATCTGAGTTTACTCCTTGGATCTAGGAGTAAGCCATTAATCCAGCATGGGAGGAGTACTATTAGAATAGGTTGCAACAAAATATCTGTGACTGGGCCTTGTGTGAGGAAGTAGTGGTTGAACTGGATCCCAGGCAGCAGTCACAGCTGGCGACTGGGCATAGTGCGGGGAGGGGGAATAAATTAAAATAATATATATATATATTTTTTTAACCTTAAACACACAGCTGCTCCACCGCTTTCCACCCCAGTGCAGGCACAGGCTCCCAACCTGCCCTGCGGGCAATCATGACGCTGCTCAGAACTGCGTTATGATTGGCTCGAGCTCCCTGGCTGGGTGCTCCAAGGCAGACTAGGAGACTGGGCCTGCTCTCTCCAATCCGGCAAGACAGTGCTGGGTTGGAGAGAGCCCTTGTGCTCATGTGCGTTTGGCTGGTCCGAGACAGCCGGCCAAACATACATGCGCTTGGAGGGGTTTCTCTGTGCACTCCCCTTGGTGCTCATCACCCACATAGCCCCGCCCCTTTAAAGATTACATGATAATAAACATTGTTTATTACTATTTTATTTTTAAAGGTTTGCAGCTGCTGCTGCTGCTGCCTGGGGGCGATGTTCCTCTGCCATAGCGAGGAGCCGCCACTGCCAGGCAGTGTCTCCTAGAACAACTGCAAAGGTATGTAAACACCGACTGCGTTTCAAGAATGTAGTGGTTATGTGACCAGAATAGTAGACCCCACTTTCTCTGAGATAGTAATGAAAAGGAAGTTTTTTGAGATTACCAAAATGTAATGAAATAAGCCGCATAATTTTAGTCCGGCATCACACCATGAAGGGCTGCTGGTTTACAGCAAGTTATTTATCTGAACTGTGGAGAGTCGACAATAAGAAAAATACAATGAGGTCTATTGATTGGGATAACGGTGCAAAGAAGAATATTCTGTCTTACATAAAACAAATATTATGAAATCCAGACAGAGCAGGGTGAAGTCGGTAATGCTGGCGCAGGGCTAATGGATTTTGGGGGTGCAGTGCATAGCAGGGCACATATGGCAGCACCTAGTACTATTATAAACGATCCAGTTCCACTTAGCCCTGATGTCCAATGACTTGGGAAGAAGCCTAGTAAAGTTACATACATTGGTAGTTGTGTTATGTTATGTTATGTTATGTCATGTTATGTTATGTTATGTTATGTCATGTTATGTTTATTTGTAGAGTGCAATATCACCCGGGAGGGTACCCTGGTGCTTATCAAGTGTGAGTCCAAATCTTGGGCCTAGTCAGACTATTAAAAAAGCAAGGTCTTCAGCTTCTTGTGGAATTCAGGAAGTGAGGAGGAGGCTATTACGTGTAGCGTAAGGTCATTACACGATTTAAGAGCAATGTACAAAAAGGCTTAACCTCTGGATCTGGTTTTGGGATGTGTGTCGAATAGGAGCCTGGACAAGTGGAGGTGTCTAAAAGATTTGGGAAAGCAGATGTGAGTGTTGATAAGCTGTTCCACTGTTATGACATACCTTGAAAGTGTGGGTGAGAACTTTTAATTGTGCTCATTTGTGTGTGGGGAGCCAGTAAACGTCCTTGAGGTATGGTGTGATGTGAGTACAGCATGGAATGCTGAGAGTTTTTCTGGCTGCAGATTCCTGAATAGTCTGCAGCCCTCTGGTGAGTTTTTTGGTGATCCCGGCATTGAGGCTTTGCCAGTAATCCAGTTTTCTTGTGACTGTCGTAGGACTCCCGTTGTAGTAACAAGACTGCTGGATTTTGGGCAGCAGCACCACTGAGTATGGGGGACTGAGTCTGATCCAACACCGTTTGACAGCTGTCGGCCTAATTCTTCAGCTAGCTAGCAGCACCTCACCACTACTACCAGGGGTAAAAGTGATTAGTGGCAGCCTATCGCATGACACTCAGACTCCTCAGGAAAGTCATACTAGACCAGTTTGTACCCCTTTCTCTCAGTTATACAAGTCTCATACATGCAAAGACGAACAGAAGCAGAATCTTGGTTCAATAGGTTTTATTAAAGCAACTGTGCTCTATGTAAAAAGGCATAAATTGAGATTAAGAGGATAATGAAACACAGCACCATTACAGCGGTGACCAGGAAAGTGAAACACAGGAAGAATCCCACCATATTGTCACAACAGTGGTAGTCCTAATCCACCCATCTAGCCCCAGGAAGGAAGCCCAATCCCTGTAACTGGATTAAAGGTAAAGAAGAGGTCTGTTAGTCAGCTGGGAATCCGCCGATGTAGACGAAGAGGAAGTGTGAGGTTTTAGCAGAAACTGTGATGACGTGCAGCATGAGATGGCAGGCTGGCTGGAATGTCCCCTCTGACTTATTTTGGGAAGCATGATGTTTTATAATAAAACATTTTGTTTTGATAATTGCCCTGATGTGATAATGTGTCTTTTCTGTGTGCTCTCTCTGGACCGGCAATACCCAGTAAGCTATCGTGTGCATGAAAGGGTAACAGATAAATATAATAAAACATTGTCACTAAAATGAAGCCTTGCTAAAATAATAAGAGGAATACAATGACAAGTGACTAGGTGAGAGGGCACAGGCCTCAGACCCAAGCTCAAAATAAATGTGCCTAAATAAATGCTAAAATAACCTCACAACATGATGACGGTGTATGTAATGGTTTTCCGGGTGCATCTTCCCCAACATCGTCAGGGTATAGAAGGATGAGGCTGTGACAAGTTTGACTTGGCCAGTCATGTTGAGTTTGCTGTTAATGATCATCTCAAGGATGGCTGATGGGGATAGGTGTCCTTCCTAGCTCTGTTGCCCACCAGGTGGAGTCCCACGATGAAGTGCTCTTCCCAAAGATCACGATTTCAGTCTTGTCAGTGTTCAGCTTCAGACAGTTGGTCTTCATCCAGTGGGTGATTTAAGTCATGAAGGCATTGAAATTGATCCAGACACTGGGCTTCTTGTCTGTGGGGGGGAGAGTGAGTTGCATGTTGTCAGTTTAGGAGAGGACATTGATGTCGCAAGAGCAAACATGCTGGCTAAAGGAATCATGTATGCGTTGAAAAGGTTGAGAGTCAGGGGGGATCCTTGCAAACTCTGCAGATGAGGTCAAGGTGACTAAGGTGCTAAGGTGTATGGTGCCAGACTGACTGTACAAGGACCAGGACGATTAGGTGTGTCTTCAATCTAGAGTCATGCAGATGTCGCCTGTGGCACCAAGGATGGACGTTTAAGGGTTGTGGTTGGGTCTAACTCAAGACTGAGTTGTGTCAAGGAATTGGTGGTTGTTGAGGTATTCAGTGAGGTGTCTGTTAATGATTTTCTCTAGGACCATGGCTTGGAATGGTAGCAGGGAGATTGGTCTATAGTTGGTGAGCGTTGAAGGGTCCACAGATGATTTCTTCAGCAATGGGAGGACAGTTATGTGTTTTAAAGCATCTAGAAAGATCACAGAAGAGGTAGAGACATTCAGAATGGATATAAATGGGAGTGGTTGGGGCAGAGGCAACAGGGCAGATGGGCACATGGACTCCTTAGAGGAGGTAGTTTATTCTTTGGTGAAGATCAGACAGATGGTTAGTATTGATTTGTTGAATAAGATCGTGAGGCTTTTGGCAAGGTCTGTCATGTCCAGTTGCAGGTTGAATTTGCTATAAATGGCAGTGATTTTAGTAACATGCTTGATGAAAGCTTGTTCAAGTACATACAATCGGCAAATTGTAGTCCTGAATAACTATCAGCAATTGACCAGCAGTGTCACAATGAGAACATGCACTCCTTACTCATATCCTGAATTGGCAAATATAAAACTTGAGGTGGTTTATTACTTCTCTCATTGGAAGCAAGACTCTGCTCTTGCAGACATGGCATGCAGGATCTCATGTGATAAGGTGAAACCCGTTGTGCTGGCACAGAATGCAGTAGCAGTGGTTGGTGTCATCTCTGGAAGTGGTTGAAACCAGTTGTAGCCACTTACGGATAAATTTGGGACGTGGTATCTACAATTTGTTTTTTACAATCTAAGCACTGTGAATTTGAATAGCACAGACAGGCTCTTCTTGCTGAGAGCTATTACAATCGGACAGGTCTTGTGTTATGGGGATGACGCAAAATGAGAGACTTCTTTTTGACAGGTGTGAGACGATTAACAATTTTACTAAATCGTCTACTAAATCCAATAGCGAGATTAAAATGTAAATCATTGCATATTCATATTTTTTATAAATGAAATGAGCCACTTTTTGAGTAATACAAAAATTAGTGAAGAAATAAGGAGGACAATGTTAAAAGAGAAGCGAAATTTGTGGAATATATTTAAAAGTACATGTAAACAAATGGTTACTACATCATAGTGCATTCCGTGCAGCCTTTTAATCTGTAATACCTCATGCAATCTGTGTGGCAATTTGTGCATCACCGGGTCTCATGGGGATGCCTTTTCCTAATACATTCTATGTGTTTTATGCACAGAGTATATTCTACGAGTAGTTGTGTTTTTTTCAGGCTTTTTTGCCAACAAGTATGTCTTCTTCCTAAGCTGACTCGTGTTTCCGTGTCTTACTCCTAAAACCACTCATAGAAAAGGATTTGTTGTATATGTCTAAGTTTTCAGGTGTAACTCACAGCTCGGGCAGTAGTAAGACGCTACTGCCAAAGAATGAGTTTTGTGAAACTCGCTTTGCATGTCTTTATACCGGTTTTTATGTATTATTCAAAGGCAGGCTGCACAATTAAATGAATGCAGCAGAAATGTCATCCATACAGTGTGGCTTTTGCTAGTTAGGCTTCTGAAACCTTCAGAACCTGTTTGCCAAACGTGTGACCTGTTCTTCAAGTACTTTTGGTTTAATCCTTTATTCCAGGACTACAGAGTAAAGCACGTGTACACATAGGAAAATGTTTGTGATGCTGGCCCTACGTGTCTTTTTTATTTATTCCATTTGCTGAATTGCATGCGCTTGCAATAACGCCGAGTAATCCTCTCCCACCCCCCATCATTTACACCAGCAGATGGGGCTATGTTTTCACCGACTGGTGCACGTTTTCGGACAGGGGGCAAATATGGTGCTTTAAGAAGAATGCTGTTTTTACAACACGTTGGTGTTTCCTGAGTGTCAGGTTATCAAGTGGTCCGAACACCAAAATCACCAACAATTGTTCAGACACTTATCTTGTGTGTTAATCTTGCGTAAATTCTCAAGCCAATTGAATGCATATTATTCAACTTATTTGTTGGTCATTTTCCTAGAAGTTATTTCTGGTGTTTTACAATCCTCCCGGTTGGCCTGTGATTTGTACTTTAGTCTGGAGGGTTTTGGATGAGGACTGCCTAAAATCCTTTGTAAATAAATATATATCGCTCTGCTTACTTTTTGTTCCTGCCCACATTATCTTTCAGGCTAACACGACATTTATCTGATTGACAGCGCTAAGCCAGACAGGTATGTGCTAGCACGCCTTCCCATTCTTTTCAGGAAGTACAGCCACTTTTGAAACTGTACCCCCATCTGGTCAGGCCTCAAGTGTAATCTGCACAAGACCCTTTGATGACCTTGTGCCACCTGACATCTCCTCTTTCTGACCCGAACTTTACCTTTTGGTGAACACCCCCTTCTTTCTCCTCTTAATCCATTTCAGTAGTTCCAACTCTTGCTATGTTTATTTGAGATAAACTCTTTGTGCGTAGGGGATCACCATTTTTTTTTATTAAAGCCTAGATAAGTCCTGGGCACAGCGTCTCTATTGTCTACTAGCTTAGCAACGGATTCCTCTGGCTGGCACTTCCTTCTAGCACTCAATGCTTACAGACTGTGAGCTAAGCAGTGCACAGACGGTGGGATGTCATGGTGATCCTGGTCTCCAGTGTTTTCTCTATTGCTGTGCTTAGGTGAATAGTCTTCAGTCTCATTTGACAATGTTGTAATGTTGTACCTGTCTATGTGACACTGTGTTTGAATAAAGTAATAGTGTGCGGCTCGGCTCACATGTGCCCCGTCAGCCCCCTCGCCCGTGGCTTCAATGTTTAGAGGTGATCTGAAGAGTCCCCATGAGAAGTAATGCTGTGCACCCCCACGGTCCTCCAGAAAAGTTCACCTCTTTCTTGAGACTTGGGACATGTGCAGCTTCCCCACAGTACGGAGCATCGAGCAGGGCTGGGAATGAACAAAAAAGAGTGGACCACCTGCACTTGGTGTCAGGTACCACATGTGCGGCGCTTGTGCGCCATGTGAATATTGTATGTGTGAGACATCACAAAATAAAATGAAGGACGGAGTGTTGAAACTTTTCAAACACTCACCCCGAGTCACAGATCTGGGTTTAATCCATCGCTATTTTGCTTGCCACCTCACCCCAGGTTGTACCCAGCTATATGCAAATCAGTCTTGATCATGCTCCCATGGGAACAGTCCAGCCCGAACTCCCAGGCAGGTTCTCCCTGAACTAGAAACAAGCATCCTGGGACCGGTCTCAGGGTATCACCCATTATCAGCCAGGCTAGCTTGAATCCAGTGGCACAGTGAGCAAGGGACTGACGTCTGGGCATACCCTGGCCAACTTATTGCGACTTTAGCAACACAATTTTGTGGTGTTGCTATGTGTGCCCTAACCAAGGGTTACAGGGACTTTATAGTTGGATTCTGAATTTACTCACACAAAACTATAAAAATTCAGCAGTTACAATTACTTCAAATAACTATAACTCACGCCCTAAGGTAACTATAACTCACGCCCCTGCCATGCACAGTTCTTTCCTCAATAATTTGACTGCTAATATTTTGTTGATATTTTTTTTACGTTAAAAGTTGTCATGAGTGTTGTAATATTTGGGGTAAGTAGCAGTGCGTGTCAAGGGCGCAAGTTATGTTACTTTAGAGCATGAGTTAAAGTTACTTGAAATAATCCTAATTATAACTGCTGAGTTTCTATTGTTTTGTGCAAGTAAATTCAGAACCTAACTGTAACATTTGAATTTTTAGGTGAATTTCTATGGTTTGTAAAAATTCTATTTCCTAACTATAACATCTCTGTAACCTTTGTTTTTTTCAGTCAATTGCTTTTTTTTTATTTTTTTTAACGGAAAGTAATTTTAATTACCATACGTTAATCCAACTACTGCTGAGCACGGCCTTTTGGCAGGGGTTAACCAGCAGACAGGCCCTGCGCCCAAGCCCCTATAACCACCCAACCCCATGATTTGCCACAGGGGCTGTCTCTCTGGGTGGGAGAATAGGTGTGAGAGGGTGTCTCTGGGGTGGGTGTGACAGTGTTTGGGTGTGAGAGAGTCCATGTGGGTGTGAGAGTGGGTGTGAGAGTTTCTGTCTGGGTGTGAGAGGATGTGTGAGAGGGAGTCTCTGGTTGTGAGAGTGGGTGTAAGTGTGTCTCTGTGAGTAGGTGTGTGAGTGTCTGTGTCGGTCTGTGAGTAGGTGTGTGAGTGTCTGCGTCAGTCAGTGAGTAGATATGTGAGTGTCTGTGTCAGTCTTTGAGTGGGTGTGTGAGAGTCTGAATGGGTCTGTGAGTGGGTGTGTGAATGTCTGAATGGGTCTGTGAGTACATGAATCTCTGAGTGGGTGTATGAGTGGGTGTGTGAGTGTCTGAGTGGGTCTGCGAGTGTGTGAGTCTCTGGGTGGGTCTGTAAGTGAGCGTGTGAGTCTCTGAGTGCATCTGTGAGTGAGTGCATACGTTTCTGAGTAGGTCTGTGAGTGGGTGTGTGACTCTGAGTGGGTCTGTGAGTGTCTGTGTGGGTGTGTCAGTAGCTGCATAAGTGACTTGGCCACAAGGAACCACACTTGCCCATTTAGTCACAGATTTGCACAAAATGTTTACCCAACTGAAGTACTTTCTACTGGTTAGTTAGTAAGTGCTAGCTCGTTGTGTAAATGTCCAGTGTGTATTCTATCCTACAGTTTGTAATGGACCACGAGGAGATGTCTCCAGTTGACCTTGTTTGTGTTCAGCAATATGATTTTTCCTCATGCGTCTTTCTCCAGAATTCTGTGATGACATGAATCCTGCTATAGAGAGGCCAACTAGACTACAAAGACGTATGTCTACACCAAACCAGAGTCCTTTCTCTTTTCTATTTGACATATGTGCTTCTTTTTTGTGTAGAGAAGTCCTCATATTCCTCAGCATCAAGCACCACCACATTCAGCAGGAAATGCACTGGGGGGGGCCCTTTGGTAAGCTGTCCATCATCCTGACAAAAGGCAAGAAGACCTTTGCATGCTACTAAGGTGGACAGCGCGGGTCCAAGCAGATGGAGTTTTCAGGTGATTTGCACATTTGTATACTTAGCAACTTAAAGGGCAACCCATGGACTCTAGGGGAGGGGTGCGCCCCCCTCCTATTTTTTTTTTAAATGCCCTAGGACCTGGCCCACCCGGAGGCTCTATTTTTTGACGAATTCACAGATCCGCATAATTTTCCTCTGGGACCCCAACACAAGAGGTAAAGGGTCAGGGTGTCCCTACCCTGCTGCCTTTCCATTTTTAAAAATGTTTTTTCTGGGACTCAGCTGAAGGCTTGTCCCTAGATGGCTGCCAACACTTCCTGATTGAAGTGTTGGCAGCCAATCAGATCAGGAGTATTTGTGAAGCCTTTGCGTTTTCAGATATTCATTGTGAGTGTGTGAGTACCGGGTGTGGAAGGATTAAAATATTAATGTAAATTGTGTTGGGGGTGGGTACAGGCCGCCGGGGCGAACCGCCTCAAACATATAGAGTAGCAGCCTGTTATTTCTGAGCATTGAGAAGACAAATCAAGGAGTGCAAAGGTAGTATTTAGTTTTCAGGGAAGGTCAACCTTGATCAATGGTGGTCAGGTCTCGGACTTGGCTTCCACTTTATCCAGAGATATGTGCCAGTCTGGAGGTGTATCTGACATTTTTCTGCCCGTTCTGCCTTTGTTCTGTGCATGTTGTTCTGCTAGAATAGTGGTGTGCAAGCCAGAAAGCCAGAAACAAATAAGGGGTGGCATAGAGGACTTCCAGGACATGGATAGTCCCCTTTTTGCCAATACGCAAGCTAAGTAAATAAATGTGTTAATGGTTTGCACGCAGTCGTGCGAGAGGTAATGCTCAACAGGCAATAGGTACCTGTTCTGCCCAAAGAGACACCAGTAACATCTGAGATCACCACCACAACTTTGTCCAAGGAGGGGATAAGCTGGGGGCATTGCCACACCATATGTATAAAATCTGCTGGAGTTGTATGACAATGGGGACAGGAAGCAGAAGTGCCAGGGTACATACATGATAGTCGTTCTGATGTGAGGTATATTTGGTGCAAATAATTGAACGGTGTGTACTTCAGTTTGTCATTCATGGAGATCAATTTTGGGGCCCTCAAGGCATTGAGCCCATTGTTTATCTGTCAGTGTGACATTGAGAATGGTGTCCCAATACTTACGAAGAGCTAGAAGGGGGGCCTCATTAGCCATGCACTTAGGGTTATAGAAGTGAGTAACAGCTGTGTGGGCACCACCATAAGTCAATAGTGTTTGTAGGAGAAGGGATGTTTCAGGTTCAACATGTGTTTTCCGCCATTTCACATACAGGTATCTTGTGAGGTGGCATAAATAAGAAAACCTTTTGGGATAAAATAATCATCTGTCAGGGAGCCAAATGTATTAAGGATCTTGTCTGTAAACAAGTAGCCCCATTCTGACAGGCCAGCTGCAAGCCAGGCTGCCATTTCCAGGTGTGTTTGTAGCATGTGGCATGCAGGTAGAGCCCACAGGAACAGATTGGGAGCATATGGTACAAAAGTATTTTTTTGTTACCTATATGACCCAACACATCCTAGCTATGCGCATAAGAACATTGTTCTTCCTGCCTAGCACCACTTTCCCTCCATAGTTTAATGCAAGTGCTATTGGAGGGTGACCAGGGAGGCCCCAGTATAATACATGTGTGACTTGGATAGAACATACAATACACACAATAAGAACAACCTGTTAAACCACCTTACAGCTGCAGCCTGATGCAACAGTATGCAACCATGCTGTATGTGGCCCTCAGTGCATATCCTTCAAGTACATGAAAGAACAATTCCACAAGTGTAGCGTGCTTTCACATGTGCTGGAGGCACTATTTCTGTTATAGTTTATTTAGCAGAACCTTGGCTGTTTTTTGTACATGTACTTTGTAAGAAGCTTGGGACCCCTCGTGCCTCCTTTAGGCTGATACCAAAACAGTGTTTGACTAGCTTTCACCATATGACATATAAACCTTATCCTCTGCTTACTATTTTCTATTTTGAATTATTTTTATTTCTTATCCCTCATCGTTATCATTTACTGATGCCTTCCAGCTATTTTGGTGGCTTATGATTCCTTTATTTTTCTGGTCCTGATGATGATGCCCTAGTTTCGGTGGCACCAAAACATCGTTGACAATAGGGGCAGCTGGCAAAAGAAATGATTTGTTGTTACATGCATATGATTGTAATCTAACAGGACTGACCTTGTTTATGGCAATGTTTACATCTACTTCTCAAATAAAAATTTTACACTACTTTACTTCACTCTGACTTTACTGGAGCACTTAACACACATTCCTTGTTATATTGTATTCTTGTAATCGATCTGATGTTCCTTTGATAATTAATTGTATTAATTTCACCTTACTGGGTGAGGTCTTTGATTTACTTGAACTATGCCATCTCCTCTTCTGTGCTGGCCCCATACATTCACTCCTGTGGGATCTCTGGTGATCTATGGATTGTCCTATCTCTGCTTTTGGGTTGCCCCCTACTGTGGGCCCTTATACCTTTGGTTTGTGCCATCTTTGCCGCAGAGTGGACTCTATAACCCTATACTGCAATGTCTACGGTTTGTTTCTTGAGTTGTGACTCCCTTCTTTGGTGGCACCATAGAACTTTTTCTGGGGTGTCTCCGGGTATCCTTGGATTGTGCCATCTCCACTTCTGGGTGGATCTGTTAACCCACTACCTCTACCTTGGAATCTATGGTCATTGTTGGAGTGCATTGCAGCAAATCCTGGATGGAGACAGCCCTATGTCTAGTATCAACATACCTTGTCAACAATAGATGCAAATTCAATAATGTAATTGTAGCAGGTATGTGTAAATGTGGCTATTTTCCTTACACGTCTTTCTTGTACACAGCACGTTTCAGAGCACCTGCATGGTCATCGCAACAAGTTGCAAGGACACCTCTATGTCTAATGCAAGACACCAAAATTCTTTCCACAAAGACCACTCTAAAAACGACACTCTACCAACCATGCATGGCAAACAACGTAACATCTTATGATCCAGAAAACACATTAGGCCTGGCAAGGGATATGGAAAAGTCACTGTAAATGCAAGTACGTCTAGGGTGGTTAGACTTTTTCTTAGTTTCCAATTTTGTTGATAAAGGAAATTAGGCAGAAAGATATAAACTTGCTAGGCATGCTATTAGATAAGATAAAGGCCAAGAGGATACAGTTTCCAGGCTACAGCCAGTAACCTAATGGTTGAGCTCTTTCTGAATCTCTCTCCACGCTCAATATTATTAACTGTAGTATTCTCAGACAGAAAGAGTCACCCTCTTTATTAATAAAATTTGACCGACACGCCAAATGTGATGTGAGCTTATTTTCGAATAGTATTGTGTTTATTGTTTTTCAGAAAAAGGGCATATTGCAATTATACGGTGTTTTCCAAACAAAATGTTTCCACATACTAATTCACCCTCCATCAACCTAGCTCTAAAAACAGAAAATGGGAAACAAAAAGAAGGAAAAATGAAGGAAAAGAAGATGAGGGTGTATCATATAGTATGTTAAACTGATACTACTATCAGTGAAATAGGCTGGTCTCTGTACAAAAGTTGCAACGTGGAGAGTATCTTTCTTGTGATACAAATTAGGATCTCAGGATATCAGTAGTTATTGGGAATGGACCAAACGTGTATATCCGACGAAACACATTGACTTGAAACACATTGACTGGATATTAAGAAGTACAAAAAAATTATCAATGACTAAGTGATTGCAAAAGAGCAACTCTTGCAAATGGTCTTGCCCAAATTAAACATGTTGTATTGTATTGTTTTGGAATTGCATTTATATAACAGTTACTAAAGCTGACGAGGCAGTGAAGTGCTTTATGGAGAGTAGCATGATATTCCAGACCCCAGGTTTAGGGCCTGATTTAGAACTTGACGGACGGGTTACTCCGTCACAATAGTGACGGATATCCCATCTGCCAAGATCTAAATCCCATTATAATCAATGGAATTTAAATTTCGGCGGACGGGACATCCATCATCATTGTGATGGAGTAACCCGTCCACCAAGTTCTAAATCAGGCCCGTAGTTGGTAATCCAGTGGCTAGTGGTTATTGTTGGTTATCGGTATTGGTCATGTGCTCGCAGAAAACCATTTTATGCATTTACTCCTGTTTCTTTGTGATAATTTAAATTAATAGGAGTTAGGTGTGCTCGAAAGATATGTGTGTTCATGCAAATGGTTGGTGAGATGAATAAATGTGGTGGCAAAGTTAGGTTTGTTAGCTTAGTGTTTTAAAGAAGAAGAGCTTGTGGTCCATAAAATAAGGTGGGATCCATTTGCAGGAATACAATAGCAGAGATTGTTTGTCAAAAGTAATTCCTCTTCTCTTTTACATAAAAATTAGAATAAAGTAAAAAAAAAAACAGACTGGGTGCAATAACGGGCACTAGCTTAGAAGAAGGCATGGACTCAATTCACTAAAAAGACAAGGGTTGCAGAAATGACATATATCCTTTGATCTCCTAAGGACATCAAACTGTTATTTTTATGTCCCAGATTTAGCAGGTCAGCAGCCTCCTGTTTTCCTCCATGAGTACCGAAGAAGAGCAAGAAACAGAAACTTCTGGAAGTGGACACAACAGAACTTACTGTTTCCAGTCTGCTCGTGCTTTTTTCTTTATGAAACCTGGGACTTAGGGTAGCACGGACCGTGCAGGGGTAACAAGGAGCAAATCGGTGGTTACCTCAAATGGCTTCCGCGGATGAAGGTGAATCCTTCGCAATCTCTATTTGGTTCCTCACAGAAAGTGAAGAATCAGTGCAGATTTTGAAATACAGTCATGTGAGAAATAAACATAATCGGCATATAGAACAGAATAATTTCGCGGTAACCCTTTATTACATTACTTGATGTGGAACTCGTAAGGGTGAGTATGGATATAAACATGAAGGAAAGTACACGATAGGTCTGTTGCAGAGATATCAAAAAAAAATTGCCATATTTTATTATGGCAAAACATAAAGGGCTGTGCAATACAATTGCTAAGAATATATGCTAAAATTGTATGAGCTGAGTGTTTTTATCATCATTTTTATATAACTAGTATTAATTTTAGTTGACATCACGTTTTGTCGTTTTCCATTTAGATGCAAAGGGGATAGTCGTTAATCGAGTTTTGGGTTTAATGCAGATTGCATTTGAAACTTTGGGGGGGAATTCATTTCTCGACAAGATTATTATGTAATAATGGGGTTTGGTAAATGCTTTGTTATTTTCAGTACAGAGACAAAATAGCTATGCATGTGCTGCACAAAATGTACAGTACAATCTGGTGATATATTTCTGCAGACATTTTCAGTGTGGTACATGCTAGGGGACTGCGAGTGAATTCACCAGAGGTGAATTCAGCTGCATCTAATCTCTCAATGGCTACTCCTTCCATCATGGCTACTTAAGCCCTTGTCTTCTATGCTCATGCTCCTCTGAATGGCTGCTGTGAATTCACTCCATTCATGTAACGCAAAATGATGCCCCCTTCCCTGCAGAATGGGATTTGGGAACCTTGAAACTCACATATCACACAGAAATGTATTGGTTTTGGGTTGAATGGGGGCTTTGAAGGCCTGGGGGCACCCTGAAGAGGTGGGGGCACCTATGCACTGTAGGGACTGTCATTACATTCCTGCTTCTCTCCTCTGCATGTTTCTCTCATCACACCACCTCTTTTGCTCATGATACACCACAACAGCTGCACCAGCATCCACCCTAGACCTGAAAGTTCCACTTTCATACTCACACTAGGAGTTTCAGTGAGGTATGTTGATTTGGAATTTTTGCTTTGTCTGACCATCCACCACAACATGATGTGTGTCAGTCACCATTCTTAAGCACAACCACTATAGGTTGCCATTTGGGTAATCTTGTATGTGTGTTGGTCCATATTGGCATCATATTTCCTCAATGAGTCACCAAGCCGCCCGCACTGTTCTGTCAGATTGGGTGGTATGAGGTACTTCAGATTCACAATCATTATGCATTGATAACATAGGCTCAGAAGTGCTATCTGGACGTTCAGGCGGGGTCACTTCTCTTGTGATCTCAGGAGCTGACGAACACTGAGGTCTATGTTTAAAATGTGACGAGTCCCATTTGATGGATATTCAGTGGGCTTCCACCAAGTGTCCTTTGCACGTCACAACCCCCAAAGGGTCAACATCAAACAGAGTGTCCATTTTCCACTTCCATTTCTGTTTGACCAGTACTGCATCCCCTTTCTCAGAGACCATTTCCTAGCCACATTGATGCTTATCGGTGCATGCTTTTGTTTTGCACTTTTGAGAGGTATCTGTGGCATGAACCTTGTCAGCATTCATCGATCAGTCTGGTATCCACTGCAGTAGTTTGGTTCCGATGGCTATCCTAAATAGCAAGGTGGCAGGGTTCTCACCAGTTGTGTAGTGAGGAGGTGATCGATAGGCACGAAGGGCTGGGCACAGGACTTGATTTTAATTGATTCCATTTATTGGCACTCTCTAAATTATCCCCTTGATGGTGCCCATAAATCGTTCAACACCACCACTGGCTTATGTCCAGAGACATGTACTTTATTGCTGCTTTACATTGAGTCAAACAAGAAACTCCTTTAATTCCTTGCTACTGAAAGGCAGGCCACTGTGGGATTAGTTAACAGCGGGGATCCCCCGTGCTGCAAAAATGTCATCAAGCCACTTGATGACTTTATCATGGGTTGTAGATGATTAGACTGCCACCAGAAGAAAGCGCAAGTATTCAGCATTGACTACCATGAGATGATGTCCATTTTCTAGAGCTTGAAAGAAATAAACTGCAACTTTTTCCAAGGCATGCGTGGGAAAGTCAGACTTTGTCAATGGATGTTGCACCACCTTCGGGGATAAACAGTTGCAAAGGTGGCATGCTTTTATCTCTCTCGCAACTTGTTCATCTAGGCGAGGGAACTATACTTGGTCTCTTATGACTCTTTTGGTGGATACAATGCAATGATGTCTTTCATGGGCTAGCTCAATGACTTGCTGCCTCAGGCTCTCAGGTATGATGATTCTCGAGCCTCTCAATATGATACCCTCTCGGATGATGGATAGCTTATACTGCACATTTTATAATTTTTGGAATTCAAAATTAGCAGCAAAAGGTTGAATACTTGCTTATGATTGTGTTCTAATGAGGTCTTTGAGGATGAGCATGTCTTTATCTGCTTTGGTAGCAGCAATACTTTGTTCAATGGATAGAGCTTCTGGTGTGCAAGACCTCCCTATGAAGTTGATGTACTCTTTTTAATGTCGAACTGTGACAATGTAGTGGCACTCATGAAAAGTAATCTGCAAGGTTTTTGTCTTTCACTGGCTAGTGTACAATCACATAGTCATTCTCTTGCAGACGCAACCCCCATCTCTTAATGAGAGGGGGCATCTTAGCTTTCGTGTTTCCAAAGATAGTGAGCAACGCCTGGTGGTCTGTGATTGTAGTGAAACATTTACCATTTAAAAACACATGAAAATGTTCACAGCCCGCATTACAGCCAGGCAAACCTTCTCCGGTTGAGTGTAGGCTCATTCCATTTCAGACAGGCTTCTACTGCCATGGGCCACAATGTGTCTCAGGGCATTTGGATGGCCATTGTGTTGAGCAAGAATTGCCCCCAGCCCAACGAGCTTGCATCTACTGTGATCTTAGCATGTAACTTGGGTCAAAAAAGGCAGTTCAGTTGCATTCTCAATTGCTTGTTTTATCTGTTTGAAACAGTGATTGCATTCAGGAAACCACTGAAATGGGACATTCGGTTTTGTTAAGTCTCTCAATGGGCACTCACTGTACCAAAGTCATGAATGTACCTTGTGCAATAACTGGTCTTGCCTAAGAAGGAACATAGTATGGTTATAACTTGATGGGGGAGGGAGCTGACAGTATTTGCACCTTATCCTGGTCAGAAGTAATTTCCTCATCAGAGAATGCATGCCCAAAGAATTTAAGTTTGGTTTTATGAAACTCACATTCAGAGTGTGACCTGAATCAGTAAGTAGCTAGCACTCCAGTGTAAGAACCTCGCCATGCTCCTTTTGTGTTGCCCAAAATACCAGTTTGTCATCACTGTAATTCAAAGCATACATAACAGGTTGACTAATTCAATGAATAACATCCTGAAATATCTCTGCAGCCGAAGATACTCTAAAACTCAGTCCTCTATATCTGAACAAACCAAGATGAGTTGAAAAAGTAATAATGTACCTGCAGTTCTCTTCCAAATCGAGTTGATGGTATCCTTTGTTCAGGTCAAGATGGGGGAAGCTTTTATCTCCGTTCAGGTGCATGATCATGACAGCTAAGTGGAGACCAAGATGTATTTGTCTCTTGATTGGTTTATTGGCCTGGAGCATATCAACACAAATGTGCATTGCACCTCCACTGTCCTTTTGAGGCACCACAACTATAAGAGAAACCCACAGGGTAGGACTGGTGGAGCATTAAATCATGTCATGCTTCAGCAGTGTTTCTAGGTCTTTCTCAATTGCTGCTTGTATGTGAAAAGTGACTCTGAGGTGCCTTTGGGCAACAGGGCACTGTCCTCATTAATATGAAGTTGCACTTTCCTTCATTTTGAGTCTTCCTGAGCCATGAAACAACTGACTTACAATTTGAGCCTGAGCATGGATGTTGTAGTTGAAAGATATCAGTCTCATATCAGCAGCAGCAGTGGCAAAACTAAGTAGGCATGCACTAAATGAAGTTCCTTGAAGGACATGAATGAGTACTTAAACTGACGCCATTTTATGTCACACGTTTGTTGTATTTGGCCCTTGACTCTATAACAATTTATAAGCAGCCCATGTGAATACCTCAGAGTTTGATGAATTAAGGCGTGGCACAGGAGATATGATGTTCTACTGGCATGGTGTTAATCAATGCACCACTGTCTATAATGAAGGTTATGGGGAAACCGTGCACCTTTAATGTACTTTTAGGACAGTGTCCAAATTAATTTTATTGCTTTGTTTGGTGATTCTTTTTTGACTTTTGATCTCCTTTCCAAACAACTAATCCAACATGTGCATGCCATTCCTTAGTCAACATCATCAATGTACATGCTTCTTCCCTAATGCTTGATAATGATGATAAAGAGCCCTTATATGATGAATTTGATGATGATCGCCTGTGCTTGGTTTCTACTTGTCATAACTGATGTTGACTTTTGGCCATGTAAGTGTGGCGAGAATGCTTCTGGAACCTTCTGGTGACCATTTTCTCTTTTCACTGTGATGCATTTGGTTTCTCTTCCACTTTGCAGACCATTATGAAGTAGTTCTCTTTCCCATAGCCTTGACATTTCTGTCCTATGACTGGACATTTACTTTAATGGGGAAATGAAAACCCACATCAGAAGCATTACTATTTCCTCTTCTGTGACATCATCTTGTGTGAATCTGTTTTGTGGTTTTGCTTCCATTTCCTGATCAACTCTGAATCATTACATTCTGTCCCTGCATCCATATCAGCAGTTTGCCAATCTGCTTATTCTACTGCCCTTGCATTCATTAGCATTTTCTCTAAACTGAGTGGTTCTCTCAACATGCGAACTGAAGGAATCTGAAAGGCAGCCATCAATGACTTTGAGGCGCATGGCTTCTTCATCATTAAAGTTACAGAACTTCCAATGTTTGAGAAGTGCATTAAGTCTCTCAATAAATTCATCCACCATTTCACCAGCTTGTTGTCGTGCTTGGCTGAAGATATATCTTTCATAGTCGACATTCGGCATTGGACTGAACTTTGCATCCAATGGTTCTTTTACCTTATGGTATAATGTTGCATCAGCTTGTGAGACTTTCTTTAACACTTCTTTCACTCCATCATCGGCAAGGTTTTTCAACTATTTAATGATTTTCTTATCATCTGCTTGTCCTAGCGCATCTATGAAGTAATCAAACTTTTTAATCCATGCAGTCCACCTGACACCTAGGTTCTGTATTTCTGCTTTGTAAAAAGGTGGGGTGGCTTTAGGAATGTACCTGAAGTATATTTCATGCTCCCTTCTTCTGCCATTGAGAGTGTATACTGTTCAGGCAGTGTTTGTTGCACAGGATGTCACTTGCAACTGCTGCATGCATAGGCCTTGCGCCTGAGCCTGGGTTGTCACGTTCAATTCGGGGTCGTATAACACTTCACTCGCTTGTGATGATAAGTAAGCTTCTGTTTTCGTACATGTTTGTCGCCTGCCTCTTGTGTGGGCTTCATATTGATACTTGCTCTGTGTTATGGCGCAGCTCAGTAGCTCTCTTTTCAACCTTATCAGTGGGTTTTGGTGGGCTTTTCGAATGTAGTCCTCTGTAGGGCCTTCAACTTGTTTTGTTGTGTATGGGCTGGAGTAGGGCTTTAACTCCACATATGCCAAAAGCAGCGGATTTTGCATCAATTTGAGGTGCACGAGCCATGCACTAGCAGTTTGTTGCTCCTTTGCAAACTCTAAGGCAGAGCAGCTTTCATTCTTCACAGCACGGATCCCACCTTTGTCGCCAGCTTCAGTGTTCTGCCATCCTGGGAGCATGCAAGTGAATACGCCACACACAAGCTGCTTTCAGGCACTGCTTTCATTGCGTCATAACTTTCATAACCACACCTCAACACCTCCCATCAGATTATGTTATTCCTGTCTAGAGTCCACCCAGGACCACGGGGGTCCTAGTGTGCAAGACATCAAAGATACTACACCCTTCTGGCTTACAAGAAGACAGTGCGATAGCCACATTTATTGTGCATCCAAGTAGGCACCCAGATTTTTTACAGTGGAGCTGAAAGGCTTACATAGCATGTAGACTGCTGTGGAACTTGGTTGGGTGAGAGGGACCATCAGAGGAGTTTTGCACAACAGGGATAAAGAGAAGCCATCATATTTGCAGCTCACAAATATGCCAGCCAGCAATGTGTGCTTTCCAGGATTGAAAATGGTATCCCAGACAGGACAGACAGGCGCTCTTTTGTAATGACAAATGGAATGTCATACTTTTGTATCCAGAAACAACACTAATTCATGCTTTAAGCGCTATCAGCTTTTAAAAATATTCCGCATAGATTCTTTCTCTGGGTTTCAGCACATACTACAGCTCACAGAGGCCTTCACACGGTGTCTGAGCATGAAGCACACTTAACTCGTGTGCACTGTCACTTAGGTAGGACAATACGGTTTGGAGCATGGCAGAATCTCCAAATACTCAGTCTCGCCACATCCCAATAAAAAGGGTGCCCTCAAAACAGCGTTTACTGAAAGAAAAAAATAGCACTGATAGGAGAATAGAGATGACAGGTACGGAGCCAGCGTGGGCAGTTTCAATTAAACAAAAACTTTGCACCTGTTTTGATATGATTTCGTTGTTAATAAGGTTGGCCTGGCTGAAGTGCGGTCTCCTGTTGCCTTCTTTCATCTGAGGTGCTACAGTTCCATTATGAAATGTTATTGCTGCAGCACCTTTTCTTACTCTTGTAAAATGTGGCTTTGTAAATGCATGCGTGTGCGGGATAGTTGAGTACAACTTTACCGATGCTTGCTCTTTGTGTTTGTAACTGTTTCATATGTTTTTGCAAAGAGTATGCCAACACAGAATATTAAAGATTGAAATTAAATTGTGGCTTAGATCTATAAATGATCATTTTCATCTTGTACAGTACACAAGCACTTTTCAAAAGCTCACCTTGCAAATGCGGAAAATGAGGCCTGAATAAACTAAAAGTGCGCATATTAACTTGTTAGACATGTGCATGGAAATTGTAATAATGGCAATAAGCCCTGCCCATCGTTAATGTAACCGCAGCAGCAAGACAAGCCAGGCCGCTTACTATGTAAACCTCGACATCCAGTTATTACATATCTGCCAATCAACGAGAACAGTTTATATACCCATAACCGATTTGTTCCAAATTAAGCTTTGTCACCACCAAATAAACTGTTATTTCTCATGCAATGATTGGATGAAAGTTCGAAAGGTTTAAACTGAAATACACAGAATTCGAGTTAAATTGCTAACTGCCTAAGAATTTTGCATTTAGTTCGCAAATATTTATTTTAGAAAAAAGTAAAAAAAATATTTAATCGTGTTTTTTACATGCTTGATTGGCCTTGAATTTGACCTTCGAGTTTATATTGGCTGTTCATTACCTCGATTAGGTACATTTACTAGTCTAATACCAGTGCTAGCCAATTTGGGTGCTGGAACCAAGCCTTGGTAGCTGTGGCAATGATCAGACTTCAAATGTCAAGCTTAATCACCACTAAATGTTTTTCAAACTAAAATGTTTCATTCGATTTCCTTTCTAACTACATGTTTCACACTTTTAACTGTATGTCTTTATCTAAGTCATCAATACTCACCTATCACGTATGAATACCCAAACTCTCAGTGACCCCATCCCAAACAATGTGCCTTGCACCGATATTCTACTGTCTACATCACTGCTGTTAGAATGGCTCAACCAACACTGTTTGTTATTTAAAGTGTATTTGTAGAGCGCACTATCACGTGCAAAGGTATCCCCTCTCCACAGGAGTGGGAGCTTGGCCCTGGGGAAAGGAGTGGTGAGTCGAACAGCCAGGTCCGTAGCATCTTGGGAAATTCAAAAAGTGATGAGAAGGATCTGATGTGGAGAGGGAGTTCTTTCCGGTCCTGATCCCGTGTATACGTGAATTGCGTTCAAGTAGGAGTCCGGCTCAGCAGAGGTGCCTGGATGGTTGTAAATGCATACATCAAGCCGCATTCTACACAGAACAAACCCCCTTATGTCCAACACAGTGCCACTAATTTCATTTTTTTCTGATTTCCAAATTTGGTAGCAGGAAAAGTACATTTAGCAGCAAAAGACGATGCTGCAATTGGGTATAAACAGGATATTATGGGGGTTATTACAACTTTGGAGGAGGTGTTAATCCGTCCCAAAAGTGACAGTAAAGTGACAGATATACCACCAGCCGTATTACGAGTCCATTATATCCTATGGAACACGTAATACGGCTGGTGGTATATCCGTCACTTTACCGTCACTTTTGGGACGGATTAACACCTCCTCCAAAGTTGTAATAACCCCCTATATCTTCCCAAAAACGAAGCACCCTGTCTTACATTTCAGCTCGAATAGCCCCAAGGCATCAATGATAAATGCAGTCATTAGAATGAATTAGAATAATATTTCAAAAAGTCTTTCACCATAAAAGGGTGCAGCAAGTGCTGTAATGTTGTAGAAAGTTTTTCACCATAAGTTGGTGCGGCGAATGCCATATCTCTGGACACGTGTTTCTGGCTTTCGCCAGTCATCAGCGGAGAGCAAAGTGTGGCAGACGGGGTTCCTTGAAATGCCGCCTAAACGTAATCTCAGTTTTTTGAACCGCTCAGTAGGCGCACAGGTGCTTCACCAGAGCTCGTCAGCTCAAAGGCTCGCGGGAGCCGTTAAATACACAATCCAAAAAGGGAGCACTCTGTCTTACATTTCAGCTCGAATAGCCCCAAAGCATCATGATAAATGCAGTCATTAGAATGAATTTGAATAATATTTCAAAAAGTCTTTCACCATAAATGGGTGCAGCAAGTGCTGTAACGTTGTAGAAAGTTTTTCACCATAAGTTGGTGCGGCGAATGCGTATCTCCAGACACGTGTTTCCGGCTTTCGGCCGTCATCAGCGGAGAGCAAAGTGTGGCAGACGGGGTTGCTTGAAATGCCGCCTAAATGTATTCTCAGGTTTTTGTACCACTCAGTAGGCGCACAGGTGCTTCACCAGAGCTCTTCAGCTCAAAGGCTCATGGGAGCTGTTAAACACACAATCCAAAAAGGGAGCACCCTGTCTTACATTTCAGCTCGAATAGCCCCAAAGCATCATGATAAATGCAGTCATTAGAATGAATTCTAATAATATTTCAAAAAGTCTTTCACCATAAAAGGGTGCAGCAAGTGCTGTAACGTTGTAGAAAGTTTTTCACCATAAGTTGGTGCGGCGAATGCCGTATCTCCAGACACTTGTTTCTGGCTTTTGGGCGTCATCAGCGGAGAGCAAAGTGTGGCAGACGGGGTTGCTTGAAATGCCGCCTAAACGTATTCTCAGGTTTTTGTACCACTCAGTAGGCACACAGGTGCTTCACCAGAGCTCGTCAGCTCAAAGGCTCACGGGAGCCGTTAAATACACAATCCAAAAAGGGAGCACCCTGTCTTACATTTCAGCTCGAATAGCCCCAAAGCATCATGATAAATGCAGTCATTAGAATGAATTCGAATAATATTTCAAAAAGTCTTTCACCATAAATGGGGGCAGCAAGTGCTGTAACGTTGTAGAACGTTTTTCACCATAAGTTGGTGCGGCGAATGCCGTATCTCAGGACACGTGTTTCTGGCTTTCGCCCGTCATCAGCGGAGAGCAAAGTGTGGCAGACGGGGTTGCTTGAAATGCCGCCTAAACGTATTCTCAGGTTTTTGTACCACTCAGTAGGCGCACAGGTGCTTCACCAGAGCTGGTCAGCTAAAAGGCTCACGGGAGCCCTTAAATACACAATCCAAAAAGGAAGCTCCCTGTCTTACATTTCAGCTCGAATAGCCTCTAAGCATCATGATAAATGCAGTCATTAGAATGAATTCGAATAATTTTTCAAAAAAGTCGTTCACCATAAATGGGTGCAGCAAGTGCTGTAACGTTGTAGAAAGTTTTTCACCATAAGTTGGTGCGGCGAATGCCGTATCTCCGGACACGTGTTTCTGGCTTTCGGCTGTCATCAGCAGAGAGCAGAGTGTGTCAGACGGGGTTGCTTGAAATGCCGCCTAAACGTATTCTCAGGTTTTTGTACCACTGAGTAGGTGCACAGGTGCTTCACCAGAGCTCGTCAGCTCAAAGGCTCACGGGAGCCGTTAAATACACAATCCAAAAAGGGAGCACTCTGTCTTACATTTCAGCTCGAATAGCCCCAAAGCATCATGATAAATGCAGTCAATAGAATGAATTTGAATAGTATTTCAAAAATTCTTTCACCATAAATGGGTTCAGCAAGTGCTGTAACGTTGTAGAAAGTTTTTCACCATAAGTTGTTGCGGCAAATGCCGTATCTCCGGACACGTGTTTCTGGATTTCGGCTGTCGTCAGCGGAGAGCAAAGTGTGGCAGACGGAGTTGCTTGAAATGCCGCCTAAATGTATTCTCAGGTTTTTGTACCACTGAGTAGGCGCACAGGTGGTTCACCAGAGCTCGTCAGCTCAAAGGCTCATGGGAGCCGTTAAATACACAATCCAAAAAGGGAGCACCCTGTCTTACATTTCAGCTCGAATAGCCCCAAAGCATCATGATAAATGCAGTCATTAGAATGAATTCTAATAATATTTAAAAAAGTCTTTCACCATAAATGGGGGCAGCAAGTGCTGTAACGTTGTAGAACGTTTTTCACTATAAGTTGGTGCGGCGAATGCCGTATCTCAGGACACGTGTTTCTGGCTTTCGCCCGTCATCAGCGGAGAGCAAAGTGTGGCAGACGGGGTTGCTTGAAATGCCGCCTAAACGTATTCTCAGGTTTTTGTACCACTCAGTAGGCGCACAGGTGCTTCACCAGAGCTGGTCAGCTAAAAGGCTCACGGGAGCCCTTAAATACACATTCCAAAAAGGGAGCTCCCTGTCTTACATTTCAGCTCGAATAGCCTCAAAGCATCATGATAAATGCAGTCATTAGAATGAATTCGAATAATATTTCAAAAAGTCATTCACCATAAATGGGTGCAGGAGTGCTGTAACGTTGTAGAAAGTTTTTCATCATAAGTTGGTGCGGAGAATGCCGTATCTCCGGACACGTGTTTCTGGATTTCGGCTGTCATCAGCGGAGAGCAAAGTGTGGCAGACGGGGTTGCTTGAAATGCCGCCTAAACGTATTCTCAGGTTTTTGTACCACTCAGTAGGCGCACAGGTGCTTCACCAGAGCTCGTCAGCTCAAAGGCTCATGGGAGCCGTTATATACACAATCCAAAAAGGGAGCACCCTGTCTTACATTTCAGCTCGAATAGTCCCAACGCATCATGATAAATGCAGTCATTAGAATGAATTCGAATAATATTTCAAAAAGTCATTCACCATAAATGGGTGCAGCAAGTGCTGTAACGTTGTAGAAAGTTTTTCACCATAAGTTGGTGCGGCGAATGCTGTATCTCCAGACACGTGTTTCCGGCTTTCGGCCGTCATCAGCGGAGAGCAAAGTGTGGCAGACGGGGTTGCTTGAAATGCCGCCTAAATGTATTCTCAGGTTTTTGTACCACTGAGTAGGCGCACAGGTGCTTCACCAGAGCTCGTCAGCTCAAAGGCTCAAGGGAGCCGTTAAATACACAATCCAAAAAGGGAGCACCCTGTCTTACATTTCAGCTCGAATATCCCCAAAGCATCATGATAAATGCAGTCATTAGAATGAATTCTAATAATATTTCAAAAAGTCTTTCACCATAAAAGGGTGCAGCAAGTGCTGTAACGTTGTAGAAAGTTTTTCACCATAAGTTGGTGCGGCGAATGCCGTATCTCCAGACACTTGTTTCTGGCTTTTGGGCGTCATCAGCGGAGAGCAAAGTGTGGCAGACGGGGTTGCTTGAAATGCCGCCTAAACGTATTCTCAGGTTTTTGTACCACTCAGTAGGCACACAGGTGCTTCACCAGAGCTCGTCAGCTCAAAGGCTCACGGGAGCCGTTAAATACACAATCCAAAAAGGGAGCACCCTGTCTTACATTTCAGCTCGAATAGCCCCAAAGCATCATGATAAATGCAGTCATTAGAATGAATTCGAATAATATTTCAAAAAGTCTTTCACCATAAATGGGGGCAGCAAGTGCTGTAACGTTGTAGAACGTTTTTCACCATAAGTTGGTGCGGCGAATGCCGTATCTCAGGACACGTGTTTCTGGCTTTCGCCCGTCATCAGCGGAGAGCAAAGTGTGGCAGACGGGGTTGCTTGAAATGCCGCCTAAACGTATTCTCAGGTTTTTGTACCACTCAGTAGGCGCACAGGTGCTTCACCAGAGCTGGTCAGCTAAAAGGCTCACGGGAGCCCTTAAATACACAATCCAAAAAGGGAGCTCCCTGTCTTACATTTCAGCTCGAATAGCCTCAAAGCATCATGATAAATGCAGTCATTAGAATGAATTCGAATAATTTTTCAAAAAGTCGTTCACCATAAATGGGTGCAGCAAGTGCTGTAACGTTGTAGAAAGTTTTTCACCATAAGTTGGTGCGGCGAATGCCGTATCTCCAGACACGTGTTTCTGGCTTTCGCCTGTTATCAGCAGAGAGCAGAGTGTGTCAGACGGGGTTGCTTGAAATGCCGCCTAAACGTATTCTCAGGTTTTTGTACCACTGAGTAGGTGCACAGGTGCTTCACCAGAGCTCGTCAGCTCAAAGGCTCACGGGAGCCGTTAAATACACAATCCAAAAAGGGAGCACTCTGTCTTACATTTTAGCTCGAATAGCCCCAAAGCATCATGATAAATGCAGTCATTAGAATGAATTTGAATAGTATTTCAAAAATTCTTTCACCATAAATGGGTTCAGCAAGTGCTGTAACGTTGTAGAAAGTTTTTCACCATAAGTTGTTGCGGCAAATGCCGTATCTCCGGACACGTGTTTCTGGATTTCGGCTGTCATCAGCGGAGAGCAAAGTGTGGCAGACGGGGTTGCTTGAAATGCCGCCTAAACGTATTCTCAGGTTTTTGTACCACTCAGTAGGCGCACAGGTGCTTCACCAGAGCTCGTCAGCTCAAAGGCTCATGGGAGCCGTTATATACACAATCCAAAAAGGGAGCACCCTGTCTTACATTTCAGCTCGAATAGTCCCAAAGCATCATGATAAATGCAGTCATTAGAATGAATTCGAATAATATTTCAAAAAGTCATTCACCATAAATGGGTGCAGGAGTGCTGTAACGTTGTAGAAAGTTTTTCATCATAAGTTGGTGCGGAGAATGCTGTATCTCCGGACACGTGTTTCTGGCTTTCGGCCGTCATCAGCGGAGAGCAAAGTGTGGCAGACGGGGTTGCTTGAAATGCCGCCTAAACGTATTCTCAGGTTTTTGTACCACTCAGTAGGCGCACAGGTGCTTCACCAGAGCTCTTCAGCTCAAAGGCTCATGGGAGCTGTTAAATACACAATCCAAAAAGGGAGCACCCTTTCTTACATTTCAGCTCGAATAGCCCCAAAGCATCATGATAAATGCAGTCATTAGAATGAATTTGAATAATATTTCAAAAAGTCATTCACCATAAATGGGTGCAGCAAGTGCTGTAACGTTGTAGAAAGTTTTTCACCATAAGTTGGTGCGGCGAATGCTGTATCTCCGGACACTTGTTTCTGGCTTTCGGCCGTCATCAGCGGAGAGCAAAGTGTGGCAGACGGGGTTGCTTGAAATGCCACCTAAACGTATTCTCAGGTTTTTGTACCACTCAGTAGGCGCACAGGTGCTTCACCAGAGGTCGTCAGCTCAAAGGCTCACGGGAGCTGTTAAATACACAATCCAAAAAGGGAGCACCCTGTCTTACATTTCAGCTCGAATAGCCCCAAAGCATCATGATAAATGCAGTCATTAGAATGAATTTGTATAATATTTCAAAAAGTCTTTCACGATAAATTGGTGCAGCAAGTGCTGTACGTTTAGGCGGCACTTCAAGCAACCCCGTCTGCCACACTTTGCTCTCCGCTTATGACAGCCGAAAGCCAGAAACATGTGTCCGGAGATACGGCATTCGCCGCACCAACTTATGGTGAAAAACTTTCTACAACGTTACAGCACTTGCTGCACCCATTTATGGTGAAAGACTTTTTGAAAAATTATTCGAATTCAGTCTAAAGGTTCCCCCTTTTTGGATAGGATATTATATCTGCAGCAGTCCAGAGCTGGTTTGTATGTTCACGTATTTTACTGACTCAGGTTCTTCTTGGGGTAAGTTGCTGCATGGAAATAAGGAGTGCTAAATGGACACCGGAGCTGTTGATCTCTGATATGTAAATTTCTAGTTATATATAAAATATTTAAGACTGGAGTGTGTGGGGCCCACTTATGCCACACAGTATAGCCCTCATTATGAGTCTGATGGTTTTCGATGGCGGTGGGACCGCTGCGGTTATGGCGGCCCGACCGCCACATTACACCCTTGACGGAAGCTCCACAGTCGACAGCCTGGTGGTCTCGGCAGTTGTAATCTACCAGAGTGGCGCTGCATGCAGCGCTGGCCTGGGGATTATGACCCCCCATTCTGCCAGCCTTTTCAGGTGGTTGGACTGCCATGCAAAGGCTGGTGGAATGGGGGTGCCGAGGGCCCATGCCAAAAGCATGGGCAGTGCAGGGGCCCCAATGGGCAACCCCATCGTGCTTTCCACTGCCCGAACTACAGGCAGTGGGAATCGCAACAGGTGCTGCTGCTCCCACCGCACCACCACATTGCACTGGCTCGAATATGAGCCAGCATCAGTGTTAAGGCCCTGTTCACCGCAGGACCGGTGGGTGGTGAAATCGTAATAGCGCCGGCTGTGCTCTGGCCGTACTGGCGGTCAAGGGGCAGTAAGAGTTTGGCGGGCGGCCTCTGCCACCTGCCAAACTCTTAATAAGGGCATATATCTGCAAACTGACCCCGTGTCATTAGGCTAACCTCCTGTTAGCTGGATTCTGGGACTTAAGGTTTCAGTTTTGCCAATATTAATGTGGGTCTACATGTGCCCTAGTGCAGTTAAAACAGGACAAACTCAAAGCGAGACTGGTGAAACGGGACCACTGGGTGAAGATAAATAATTAAGACAGAGGGTGATAGTGTTGTGTGTTCAGAATCACAAGCTGTGGTTAAATGGAGAAGCCTCGACCAGAAACAAGGTTTCACTGATTTACAGTCAGCGACAAAGGACCTGATCTACAAACAGAGTATTAAAAGAAAGTCTTAGGCTAGTGTTAAAAATGCATTTATTTTCCCAGCATTTGAATTGCTCCAAGTTCTATCGTGCATTCCCTGGAAATCTATGATTTTTGTACAATCAGAGTAATTTGCCTTTGTCCCTGGATGTTACACCTGCTGATTGTACACAGAGTAGACAAACCAGAGGACACAGGGTTATGAGAAATATGCAATTGCACTCTTTCCCCACAAGGGAAACGTATTTGCATGTGGAGAAAGCCCTTCCTCTAAATCCCCTGAAGTAAATGAAAGGTTTTGGGGCACTTTACCACACTAACTCCACTATGCCTCTCTTTTTAGTGTACAAAAATCCACAGGCCCTGATTGTGCTGCGTGTGAGCTGTCATTTACACAGATTACACTTTTTTTTATACTAACAGGTGTGGAAGACGTTCAGGGATTTCTCCCTTCGTTAATCCAGTCACATACACAGTAAATGTCGTGCAGCTTGAAAACAGTTCCCATTTCAAACGATCCCCTTTTACAACTCAAGGTTTTGGTTCTGGCCTATTTGAGAGCAACATGTCTTTTTCCTTGAAGTGGAAAGAGCGTTTAGGCTGCACAGGGTGTGCCGCAGCCCCCTGGGAGATTTGGAGTAATTCGTATCCATAATATACGATCATGTATGAGGTATATTACCAATGGTCGTTTTATTGCCTGCCAAAAGTCATTTTATGACTCACCGCGGGCTCTGCATGACATGTATGCCTTTTCCTTGGCTGTGGGCACAGGGCCAGGAGTTCCCAGTGAATCACAGACAATGTTGTCCAATTAGAGAGTCCCAGTCTCCCGTAATTACACGCACACTGTGAACAGACTACTACATTTACAACAAACAAACGATGACTGTTGGTGTTTGGACTTTACCAATGTCATGTTGTCACCCGACTGTTTAAACAAAAAAAAAAAGTTGTTTTAGGTCTGGGATGAAGCCTGGTTTGAATGAACTCTCTTGGCGATTTCAGAAACTTCACCAGGAATGATTCACTTTACTGTGGCGTGTCAGTAGGCAGACTATCTTTTAGAATTCTATGGGATTGTTCTTTTACCCTAATAAGTGACACCCTTTAGATCGCAATGCAGAAGTGGAGAGATTTGGTAGCATCTAGAACCTTCCACGAGATGCCTGCCTGATACCTCTGTGCTTGCAGCCAGAAACTGGCTATATAATAGACTGCATGCTTTTATTTCGTAAAGCACAAGTTTGCTACCATTCAGTTCACATTAACTTATCTAGCCCCTCTCATTCTGTTTACAAGCACTGAATCACTCTCACGTTGGTGGGCAAAGGTTTTGGTCCAGATCAAACTTTTACATCTGGGTCACCCTGTTGATTTCCCCGCACTTCCACTGGTCATTTCCCAGCACCTCCACTGGTCAGTGCGATCCAGCTGTCCGTCTTGGAGGGGTTCCTTTTGGTGTCTTGTGGCAGACTCACAACATCAATTCCAGCGTATCATAATTTACAGTTAGATGCAAGTCACTGGTCACTGGTGCATCGCTGGGGGTTAGGGATTCAGCCAATCTGCTGCTGTGCACATATGAGCCACCGCCAGACCTATGAATACAAAGTAAAAGGATTAGTTTGCCAGGTCGAAGTGGCAGTTTAAAACAGCACACACAAGCTGCAATGGCAGGCTTGAGAAATGTTTAAAGTGCTCTTTAAGTGGTTGGCACAATCGTATTGCAGGCCCACTAGTAGCACTTAATTTACAGGCCCTGGGCACAGGTAGTGCCACATTACTAAGGACTTACAAATACATTAAAGAAAACCAATTGGGTATAAGCCAATATTACCATGTTTTGCACAGAGAGCACCTGCACTTTAGCACTGCTTAACAGTGGTAAAGTGTGCACAGTCCTAAAGCTAACAAAAAAGAATTCAGCAAAAATGGAGAAGGCAAAAGGTTTGGAAAGGACCCTGCAGAATGGGTCAAGTCCAACAATGACTAATACGTCTGTACATGTCGCTTGAAATAACATAACCATATCTTTGCTTGTAGATGTGAGGTGGCCCACAGATTTAAGTATTCAAAATACAAGGTAGTTAACAGGCAATTGTGTGTGCTTATCCAGTTCATGTGACCGTGCTATCAGCACCAAAGTCAAAGATTCTGAAACACTTTTGGCTCTGCAAACTTTTTCAACATGGTTCAAACATTTACATCTGGGTCGCCCAGTTCACTACTCGACCCGATTCCATAGCCAGCGGCCCAGTTTCTCAGTACCAGACACTGTCAAGCCTGGAGGGAGCACTGTTGAGCTACCTGTATGGATTACTTGTTTTAATATTCCTGTAACTTCCGCCCTGCCCTGCCAGGTGGTTTTCAGCCTCCAGAGAAAGCATCAACCAAGCTATGAGTATTCCATAGGTACTCTGCCCACACAATCTCCTGCTGCAGGTTTAACAATACATTTTTCAACCTACTGCCAGACGGGTGCTCCACTCCAAGAAGATCACTGCTGGAGTACTAGGTTAAAGAGGGTATGTCAAATGAAAATATGGTATTAGAAAATGGTTATCAGAATATTCTGGCATAAACATTTTATCCTAAATATTGCTTAGAAAAATATCATCCTATTGGAGTTAATATTAGAAAATCAACACTCAATGGGATGGTATTTGTGTAAGTGGTATTTAGGAAACAAGCGCCCTCATTATGACTTCGGTGGTCTATTCCATGGACCGCTGAAGACACTGCTGCCATATGACCACCAGTGTTGGCGGTCTGAAGACCGCCATATTATGACTTCTGCCTGCTCTCTGCCACTATTTGGTGGGGAAGCCACCAGCAGCAATACTGGCGGTCAGCAGTCTATTGGAGCTTCCTCCACTGCCACCCCCACCCCCACGTTACTACAACATGGCCCACTGTATTACAACATTGTAAACAGTGTGGTGGTGTTATGTTGACGGGGCGCTGGTGGCAGAGCAATCACCATGGACCCTGTTCCCTTCCGGACGACCACTGCGACCACCAGGTAAGGTGATCATCCAACAAGGGAGGGGGATGGAGGCGATGTTGTGTGTGTTTGTGTGCGTGTGTGTGCAAGTGTCTATTTGCTTTTTTGAATGCCTGTATGCAGGGGGTAGGGGAGTATCATGGCCGTGTGTGTATGTGTGTGTGAATGAGTGAGCGTAGATGTGTGCATGTATGTACGTAAGTGTGGTGTGTGTTTGCGTGAAATCAGGGGGTGGGGGTGTAAGTACAGTGATCGGGGGCAGGGAGGTCAGTAGAAGGACCGGGAGGAGTGGCGCTTCCCTTCTTGGGGGTGTTGGGGGCTTCTAATGGGGTCAGGAGGGGGGGCCTGCTACAGGGACAGAGGGTTGGGGAGTCCTGGCGGAAAGGATACTCATAATACCGCGGGCAGTGTTAGGTGGACCACCGGGTCAAAGGTGGTCAACCTTCAGACAGGCAGTCGGTATAGGTGGTGAACTGGCTGTGATGCAGCCAGTTCACTGCTGTGGTCATATTTTGGCGGTCCTGCCCCGCCACGCTGTTGGCAGTCTGACCACCTCCACCGGCGTGGCGGGGCAGGACCACCAAAGTCATAGTGACCATCAATATTTATGCCAGGTGATATTTCTGAAATACAGCCCGAAATAATACACAACCCTTACCAGTTCTACTTTTTATCTATGCTGGCAATTATCTTTATGTCTTCTAATGTCCAGCAAAACGTACCACATGCCACAACTGCATTGAAATCGCCTCAAACCATATTATTATGTCCGGCTCTCCTGGGCAAGTTGTGATGTTTTCTATGGGTTTGGACAAGAAAGGGGCTTGCTATTCTGTCTAACGTGCTCCCTTTTCCTATGCTTTCATTCAACATGCCTGGCATCTCCAGAGAGACACACAGTATGTTATAAGTCTGCTTTCCACCAGGCCAGTGTAGACAAAACTAAAAGCATAATTGAAACTCCAAAAGAAGGTAGTGCAAACATCCATCTTTTGACAGCTTTTTAGGACATATGCCTAAATCCTTAACCTATACAACAGGAGCAGGGGAGGTTTAGTGCCAAACAACATGAGCTCATCATGACTGTATGTTCCATGGTGGGTTTTGGCATGCCCTCTGGACAGCCCGCTACAATAGCTACATGTCTTCCTGGCTACTGTCAATTATAGCAGCCCCATGTCACCTGATCATCGTCCTGTGACACTAGATGAACTATTTGACCTGCTCTGTCCCCTATTATCACCTGGCTCTATGACATAGCTGGGCCAGCGATACTGACACTGGCTGTGGTAGTGATGTTGCCCCCGTCCACAATGCTGAACAACAACCATTCAACTTACCTTTTATGATGTTTATGCTCTCTTACATCAGTCTAGGGATATTATGAATCCAGTTGCATGAGGGATGTTAGTTGTTTTCCCAATGCAGTCATGGAATGGAGCCCATTGTAAGTATGAAGTTTACGAGGGCCAACTGCCCATCCGCATCGTTGACTTTGTAGGCTGAGATAACAGCCAGATATGCCAAGAGAAGGTACATCACCAGTGGTTCAGGTGACTCCTGCTGTTCTACTATCAAGCTGCTCTGACCCTCATGATCCTTCCTTGGCCTCCATCTGGGAGCTATGCCTTCCGTTTTAGCCAAGCTTCCCCCACCAGCTGATATTTCATTGTGTACTAATGCCTGGCTCTACAGGGACATGCTTCGAAGTTCTTCTCTCTGTTTCTCTCTCTCATTCTTTCTCTCTCTCTCTCTTTCTCTTTCTCTCACTCTCAAGAGGGTGACTTCCACCAGTATCCAAGTCTTCTCTGATCCTTAGCTATGGCTCCATATCTCCTCTATGCACCCTATCACCTGTATCCAACTCTCAGCCATGGCCCAACCCTACTATTCAAGTACTATACCACTGGCAATACATGCAAACTGGCATGGCACCTTGTCTCAAATGAAATAAAATTGCATCATTATTTAGTTAGAGAACAGCTCAAGACCAGACTTACCCTCTGTAAGACGTTTGTCATTCATGCCTGTCTGTAACCTCTAGCACCTACCCCCAATCCACCCAATTTACATTATCCGAGCATGGGCCTACAAATTCTTGCCTTTGCAATCATAGAAACGGAACACATGAAGCAGGCAACAAAACAATGAACCTTTCCATCTTTCATGCGAGAAACAATGTCTAAACCTCACTCACACGTGAAACCATTGATCTCTAAAACAGATGGGCCCCTTGAAACAAGCAAAGTGCACTCAACTACTAGAAGGGGAGACTGTTACACACAAATACGCATATCTATTTTCCACAATGTGTCAATACCTCAATTGTAGAGGAAAGGGAAAACGGTCACACCGACCATCATTATGACCATTCCAAGCTATCAGGTCACTGCTTTCGAATATGGCCACCAACTTTCATGTTCTGCCCGTTCTGACCCAACATGACCAGCTGGGTGATCCAGATTCAAACATCTACAGGACAAACCTTGCACCCTTGGTCCTACCCTATCAAATGAAACACCTAAGCCATGATATGCTTTCTCCAAGCATATCCTGAATCTAATTTGCTTAAGTAGGGAAATCAGAGATTACAATAGCTTTATTTTCAGGATGGACACTGGGTTGGATATAGAGTGCATTCTCAAAACAGACAAGGGTGGAGCCGTTTCTCAGACTCCAATATTCAGGTACCTGTGGCTGCTCCTAAGACATGATAGCCAGAAAGGCCATGACCCTGTGCATGAAACCCCATCTATGACATGTACCAATGTGTTTTCATAGAAGACATGATACTGCCTAATGTATCCATGCATATCACACATATAGACAGAAATCCAGCACACATTTCTATGAAAATGAGAGTTCAAAGTTGTGGGACAGAAATCTAATTTTCCAAGAGAATAAACTCCCACACACTGTCATCTTGTAGCCTAATGAGAGAACTGTAGTCACCGTCAACAACTGGTAGCAGAACACTTTGGATTTATAACCAGTCTAGAATCTAAAAGCCATATGGAGCAATCAAATATTCTGGAAAGGTGATTAACTGTCTCAATATTGAATACATCTGAGTAGAAACATGACAATGTAGTCAAGAATTCACAAAATGGAAGGTCATCAGCCAGTTGGCCAGGCGTGCAACCTTATATAGATATAGATATATACCTACATGATAGAGCATTTTGAATCTCATAGCCTAGAATGCTGACCAGAATAATTAGAAGCGGACGAAATTATTTCTAACATTCCATCTATCATGTCATGTCATGCTTTTCCTCAAAGAAGTTTGCAACAACACCCTCAACACCCTTGAGATCCTACTTATTGAGAAAGGAACATTTCTTCTAAGGAGTGGTTTTACTCTGCACAAAGATCACGATCTAGATGAGTGGTGTCTGATGCATGGGGCTGGATGATTATATGAATCGTAGATTTTCAGAATAACCACTGACTAAGTGATCGATTTCTACACAGGTACAATATATGGGCATTAAAGTTATGGGGATCCTGAACATGTGCCATACCTGGTCTTCTTGGACCAGAGTTTGACACCTCCAGTCTCCAATCTATCTCAAAATTCAAGTATCTTATGTACAGAGCTAATCAAGAATTCCCATCTTCATGGTATTTGGAGCTTAAAAGGTCTATCCTTTGATGTATTTATTTTGTTTTTATGAGCATTCTCATCGTACTATAAGGCAGATTATTTACTACTTTCCAGTACTCTATTATATCAAGCCACACCCACAGATGTCCATACGTTTAGGAGCCGTTAGGATTCTCTGAAGTCTGCTGAAGTCCTGGCATCTTCTGATTCTACCAAGGATGCTGCTCATGTCATAGTTCCACCAAAAGCACTCCTCACGCCATGACCCGGAATTACCTTGGGCTCATGTCTTTTCTGGACGTTATTTGTCCTGGCTGTTATTTGCCTGTGTTGCTTAAGGGTATATATGTGCTGCCTTTTAGGGGCCTTTATGTGCTCCAGGAAATCTGATGGTGGCACATGCTCCGGTGCAAAGAAATGCTGCATTCCCCTGAGGCACTACATGTCCAAGTATCCCTGGGAGCATCAGTCATGTGCCGACCATCTTGGGTGGGGCCCCACTAGAGCCCTGCGCAGATACACCTCTTGTTCTGGAGACCAAGGGAGGTGGGGCTGACCAGGAAGAAGACAGCACTCTCTTGGTTATATTTTGTGTTCTGATTTGGGGCAAGACTTTTCCATTACCAACAGTTGGTTTTCAAATTGTTGGCATCTAAAAAGACATAGCAAGCTTTGAGTGGAAAGTGCTTGAGGGAAAAAACTATTCTTTGAGGTTCCAGCTAAGGGGTGAGTTCATAATTTTTCGATCCAAAAATGTTTTCGGAGTGTTCATATATTAAAGACAAAGACTATTTCCAAAGTTTCTAAACCCAAGCTTACGACAAAGGCTATATGAGACTAAGCCAAGGCTCACATCAAGACAACACTTGTTATTGGAAAGTTCCAGTCTGAACAGCATCATTCTGAGAATAAGAAAGACTTTGAGTGTGGTGCCTAGAAGGGTTCTCTTTTACGGACTCAGTTGCAGTATGTCGAGATTTCCTGTTTTCAGTGAATGTTTGATGTTGTAAGAAACTGGACTCGACTAGAAGTGAGGGAGGAGGCTTATATTGACCAGGTGTTCTTATCTCTTAGCAGGCATAACTTGAGTTGATATTCTGAAATACATGATGAGAGAGACTGAAAGAGATAACAACCTTTTTTCAGGTGATAGGAAACTATTAACATACTTAGGGGCATATTTAAGAAAAGTGGTGAGGCATTCAATGCAGCGCCACTTTTTAAAAATATGCCCCTTAGCCCCCCCCACGCCACCATGTGTGCATCGTATTTAAGATACGATGCACCATGGTGCAGGTGAGGGGCAATAGCACCAACATTTTTTAGGCTATTGATGTACTTTGCAGGACTAGTGTTAGCGTGTCAGACCTTATTAAGTAAGCTTACAAGGAAGACGTGAATAGGCCGTTGAACCTTTTAACTCGCTTCGAGATTTTCCCACCATACATCCTGTACATGAACTGATCAATAGATAACAATCAATAACATCAATAATCATTAGGAGTCAGTAATATTCACTCATCATGACCTTACAGTCATGAATAACCACACATTTATGTAAAAGTTAGAATATTAATTTCCCCATATTAACAACACTAATGTAACGTAGGTTAATCTCAAAATCAAATGATAAACATACCGAAAGAACACTAGCTGTCCAAAGCAGCAAAAGAATTGCAATCTAATCAAGTCTTGAGCAACTACGCACTCCAAAGTTACAGTACAAATTAATAGCAAGAATAACTGCACAAATTATATTACACACATTTAGATTCAACAAAGAGAAGACATCAGTTGTTATTACATGCTGTGAACTTCAACAGTGAGAAACCTAACACCAGATTAGAATTAGCATGTTTGGGCGTCATGCAAAACAATTTACTCAACAAATTTCGGAAAAACATCTAACTATGGCTCTATCAAAATAGTGGTTGGTACCTAGAAACAAAAGCAAATAGACATAGCAAACAATATCATAGTCAGTATACCTCTCCTGTCATCAGGACATAAGTTTGGTCAGCAAGGCATCAGGATTCAGCATCAAAGTTCAGAAAAAGCAAAGTCTTTAAGCAGTAAAGTTAAGCATGTCTCTTCTCAAGACGGTCAAGAAAGTAATAGGGGCCTTAATGGCGAGATAGAAAATGGGCAAATGGTCTAAGCTCTCAAGAAGAATGGGTAGAATGGCGCATCTGCACAGTTCGGATAAAAAAGAGTAAATGGTGTTTCTTCTCTTGGTGCAGTCCAGCTAAGTTAGGTTTGCTACAACTACTTTCCACATCCTAATTGGTCAGGGAATCGCATGTTCACACTTTGTCCAATGAAACTAAAACTTCAGATCTACATTTCTACTAGTACATGTTTCACATGTTGATGACTGGCTCCTCTTGTCCTGCTCCCATCATTTGGCTCGTCAGGTAACAATATTGTTGCAGCTTATACTCCAGTTAGAGTCTCCATTGTCTTCTCCTGGGAAAGTCAGTTTCACACATACTACATTAAACATTGTTGCATTAGCAAGTAAAGCATCTTCTAGCAAGCGGTTCTCATGACATATAACTTCAGCTACGAGCACATGGACAGTACAGGGGAAAATCACAATTTAATTCTCAAAGCAGACATTTTTTTAAATGCCTAAGATATGCACCTTGACATGAGGCCGTGCAACCAGGCCAAGACCTCGCTGTGTTAAGGCCTACGATTAATAAAGCTAATAGATAATGCTTAACCCTTAATATGACATATTACTACATTAATCAAACATAAGGTCAACATTTCATATTAATAAGCCATTTAATAAGTACACTTCGTGAACATTGGCGGCCACTCATGTAGTGTATTTTTCTCTAAGCTATTACTTTTTCGGCGCAAATCCAAAACTCAAATATATTAATCATTCATTAATAAACTCATTAAAAATTCTGCGTTAACAATCCCTCCTCTGATGACTAAATAGGTCATCACACTAAATCTTCCCACACACATTTTTGCCTCAGCTAAAAATCTGTCATCTCCAATCCTTCAGATGTTTGTTCCTTTTTCAAATTCCTTCTTAATAAATGTTCCACTTTCATTTCTTCCCTGCTCTGATTATTTTTCATTTTTTTCAATTTGACTCTCTTACACAATTTACATAACCCCCATGCTCCAATTATGCAAATCACAATAATCAATAACCCTTGTGTTCTTTTCAATAGGATCCCTTTCCCAATGTTGCTGAGCCAATTTCCCACTGAAGTAAATCCGTTGCCAACTTTCTCCCAAACACCTGGTTCTTTCAACTTTTTCAAATCAGCACTCTCATTAGTCAGACTAGTAAGTAGGCTTCTAATTTCTTTACTGTTATCAGGAATAAATGAAAGCCGATGCTTCGAATTAAGCATTTTGCAAACTCCGCCATCCTTTGCTGAAAGAATGTCTAATGCAAGGTGATTCTGAAGAGTCATAGCTCTTTCAGCAGCTAATGCAATATGTATCAGGATCATGGCTCCTGAAACATTTGTCAGCATGTTATCCACTATAGTAGACAACTTTCGAATCTTTATCGAATTCAGAACAACTCCTGCTGAAGGTATTATTGCTTCAAATATATCTTCCACTCTACTAGAAGGAGACTCTCTCTTTTCTCTAATGTGATGTAACTTAGTCAATTTCGGTAACCTCTTTAAATCATCCAGTTGGAAAATCTTTGGGAAATCTATCCCCAAATAACATGTACGACACAATCCTCTTGGAAGACGGTAATAAGCATGAAGTCCACAAATGTAATAAATGCAAGAAATCGCTGGATCCTATCCAGTCAACATAAATGTCCATTTAATATAAAACAAAAACGCATGTCTACATTCACTCGTTCCCATAAACAAAGTGTCAGTACTAGATTTAGGACTATATACACAAAGCTTCCCTAAGTGTTGAGCATCTAGAAGCTAAATTCCCTTGTGTTTTTATTGCACTATAAGCATAATCATTTCTAAAAGTCCTTTTCTCTAAACCCTTTTCTAACTTCTCCTTCAATGCCTTTCTCCTATCGTCTGTGTGATCCAAGAAGCTCTTTTCTAAAAGTGTAAGCAAGCAAGTCAAGTTATTTTGGTTCACATAAGCTGTCCTAAAAGTCAATGTAGGCTCAAAGAAACCTCTCACTAACACTATGTCATTCTCCTTGGCTACTCTACTCATGTACCTAATTGTAGGGACAAACAAAAACACCACATCATGATTGGAATAGAAATACTGGATGTACTCCTGGTTATAGAATCTTGATAGTAACAGACTACATCCTTTCCCATAAGTAAGAGGAAAACTATGATAAGCAACTCCTTCTTCGACTGAGGAAGGAATCTGTGTACACACAAAACAATTCTTCGCATCCTTCGTTTCAACATACTCCCTCAATAAGCAATAGAACACATTAGAAGAAAGTTCCCCTTGAGCATTTTCTACATGCAGATACTTCTCATCAAATCTAAACTTCTCTATTGCTGTGAATGCAGTAGTTGTCTCTAAAGCTGAAGTATGGTTGGCTTTACTCTTGTCAAGAACAGTCAAACCCACAATCAATTTCACACACAATATCACATACACAATTGCTAAACCAATACTCATGTATTTACAGATCTTACAACCCTGCTGGCTAATGTGATTCATGATCTGTAGAGAATCAGAAAGTAGAAGTGAAAATGTAGAAATTATGCAGCAAAAATCAAAAACAAAAATCTTCTTTTCAGCAGTTCTTTACAGCTTTCAGTCTTGCTTCCAGGATCCATTTTCCCACAAATCGGTAAGCTTGTCAAAAATCGGTTTAGCAGCTTGTCAAAACAGGTTATCAAAGTCTTATCTGGTTACTTTCAACAGTCTCTGTTCTCTTTGCACTCTTCTCAATTTGTCTCGACAGTTCAGTTCATCACTTTCATCAAGTGCCAAAATATTGACCTGGAATGTCTCGATCAAAACAAAAAGACATAAATTATCTTTGTCATTAATTTGTTGTTGCATACGCCCATTCAGTACCTGCATACCTTCAACTTGTGATTCTTTTTATTTTCAACTTTCGATCACCTTGCAACTCTCCTTCACTCACTTCTTCTCTCCTTGTCGTAGCTACTTCTTCCTCGATTGTTGTCACAACAACTTCTTCCTTTCTCTTTGCTTGTGATGCCGGCCACTTATCTCCTTTCAGAGGACCCTTAGTCAATGTTCTTTTCACTGTTGAACTAGAAACTTTTCTTGCTCTGCAGGACTTTCTCTTGTTGGACCTGCAAGTGGTTCATGAGGAGCCAGATCACATTGGCTTTGATCCACCTCGCCTCCTTCCCCCTCGAGGTCTGGCGTCTGCTCTGTTTGTCTCTCAAATACGTCTACTTTTGTGAAAGCCCTCCTCTGAATAGGCTCTCCTGCTGCCTTAATTAAGATTGGCTTACTGTCACCCTCCTGGAGGTCTTCTCCCTCGTCTCTCACAGGAGTGACTGTACCTTCTTCAGTGTGCTCAGACCCGGCCTCAGTTCCTCTTTCTTCTCCTTCCGGCTCTGGGGCTTGTCTGGTCATTGTTGGTACTCTCAATAACTCCTCTTCATCGTCCAAAGGACATGCCACTTTTCTCGTGTGGCTTGCATGTATCAAGTTTGGAAGTCCAGCACACTTCACAGCTGTGGTAGTGGTCAGAAGCACCTGAACCTTTCCAGGAAGGCTCCAACCACGTCTTTCGCAAGTGTTTCTGGACCACACCCAGTCACTCGCCCTCAGGGTGTGTCCTAAGTCTTGGATTGGTGGCAGTGTGGTGGCTTCCACCTGTTGAGAGAAAGAGCGAACCACATCAGCCAGACCTTTGCAGTAGTCCAACACCATATCATCTGTAATGCTCACAAGAGCATTTGCAGGCACATCTGGCAACCTCATTGCTCTGCCCATGAGGTTTTGTACGGCAACAATCCTGTCTTCCTGTCGGGTGTGTTTCTCATTGTCATCAGAACTAACAGCAGTACGTCAGGCCATTTCAGATTCGTGGATGCACACATCTTTGCCGTTCTTGACTTCAAGGTACTATTCATCTGTTCCACTAGTCCTGATGCTTCAGGGAGGTAACTACAATGCAGCTTCTGCTCAATATTCAATGCTGCACATAGCAATTTGATTACTTCATTGTTGAAGTGACTTCTCCCATCTGATTCTAAAGAGATCAGAAATCCAAAACGTGGTATCAGTTCCCTAAGCTATAGTTTCGCTACTGTGAGGCTGTTATTCCTTCTTGTAGGGTGCCATTTAATCTAACGACTAAAGATGTAGACAATCACCAACACAAATCACAAACATCCATTCAGTTGAATGGACCTTCTGTTTTTCCAATGTGGCTCAAATTAACCACTGTCCCTTTTCCCGTGTTCATTTGCAGCCAAATAACGCAACAATGGCAAACTGCTTCAGCAACTTGGCTAAACCCTGGATTTAACCAATTATGCTTGAACAGGCGAATCATGGCATCCCTCCCAACATGTGCTTCACAATGATAATACCTAGCCATTTGAGACAACAGACTGTTTGGCAAAACTCATTGACCCTCTTCTGAAACCCACAATTCATCTTGTTGCTGTACACAATTCATTTTGCTCCATGAACGTTTTTCCTCCCTGTCAACGTTATTCTGCAATGTTTTCAATTCTTCCAAAGTGTCAATCACTTGTAATGCAAAACTTGGACATGTTTCATCTTCTTCAGGTAACAATTCCCACTTATCTTTGAATAATATACAGTTCAAGGTTCAAAACCTTGCGACTTGATCCTCATATCCATTTCCCTTTAACACAAAATCTTGCGATTTCAGATGTGCACTGCATTTCACCACGGCAACGTTTTCAGGCATTTGGATGGCATGCATCAATTCTTTAATTCTCTCAACATTTCTCACTGGTGAACCAGAAGAGGTCATGAAACCTCTCTGTGACCACAATTGTCCAAAGTCCTGGGCTATTCCATATCCATACTGGCTACCCGTATAAAAGGTAACTTTTAACTGGGCAGAAACATGGCATGCTCTAGTATGGGCTACCAGTTCTGCTACTTGTGCAGGATATACTCCTCGAAGCAAAGACGCTTCTAGTATACCAGTAATTGTGCACACAGCATATCCTGCTCTCAGTACTCCTGTATTGTCCCTTAGACAGGAACCATCAACAAAAATAATTTGGGCATTTTCTTCCAATCAGGTGTCTCTAATGTCAGGTCTCGGTTTTGTGCACAGATCAGTCACTACAAGACAATCATGCTCAATGTCTTCCAATCTTTCAATTTCAACATTCTCATTTGGAAGCAAGGATGCCGGTTTCAGCACTGTATGTCTTTTCAGTTTCAACATTCTCATTTGGAAGCAAGGATGCCGGGTTCAGCACTGTATGTCTTTTCAATGACACATTTGGTGACCCTAGAATACTCATCTCATATCTGGTCAATCTTGCACCAGTCAGATATTGGGTCTTGGTGTGTGTAAGTAAAACTTAAACTGAGTGAGGGACCATTGTTGGTGTCCCATCACAATGCCTTCACACTGTGTAAGACTTTGTTCAATTGCTGCAACTGCACGCAAACATGCTGGTAAAGCTGCTGCGACTGGGTCCAAAGTACCTGAAAAATATGCTTCTGGGCGGTTCACACCTCCATGGACCTGCGTCAAGACAGACAAAGAACATGCATCATGCTCATGACAAAATAACGTGAAAGACTTCATGTAATCGGCATACCCAAAGCCAGAGCTTTGCACAGACTCTCTCTCAATTCAGAAAGCACTTTCATGCAAGCCTGGTCTAACACTATGGGATTGGTAACCTCCTTATGGGTCAGCTTCTGCAAGGGCTTGGAAATGACTGAAAAATTGGGAATCCTTTGACGACAGTAACCTACCATCCCTAGAAACTTCTTGAAATCTCTCTGTGTGGTCGAGGGACTCAGCTGCAGCGACCCTTTCTCTGGATATTTTCCTCGACCCCTTCTCAATCTGTTGACCCAAGTATTTCACTTCCTTCTGACAGTACTGCAATTTGAGCAGAGACACTTTGTGGCCATTCTTTCCTAAGTGGTTCAGTAAGGCAACTGTGTCATACTTGCACTCGTCCCTTGTTTTGGATGCAATCAATAGGTCATCAATGTACTGTACCAAGGTCGATTGGAAAGGCAATTCCAAGGACTCCAAATTCTTTTTCAAGATCTGATTGAATATGGATAGTGACTCCGAAAACCCCCTAGAGGAATTCAACACCAACAGTAAACTCAGTCTAAAAGTTTGAAACAAAAGAGAAATTGACTGTCCTCTTGAAGAGGCACAGAAAAGAAGGCTTGTGACAAGTCTATGACGGTGAACCATTCAGCATCACATGGAATATGAAACATAATCAGAGCTGGATTTGGCACCACGGGACAACATTTGATCACAATGTAATTCATTTTTCTCAAATCGTGGGCAATTCGAACTTTCCCACAGGGCTTTTTCAATCCCATTATTGGTAAATTACGTGGGCTGCTCAACACTTCTTTCAGGACCCCTCGTTTCACAAATTCTGCAATTATTTGAGCAACCTTTATAATAATATCCTGTGGCATGTGGTACTGGGGAATCTGAGGAAAAATTGAATTCGGCTTTACAGGAACTTTAACTGGCTCAACTCCCTTTATCAGACATATTTCTTTGCCTGTAAGATCCCACGCTTTTTCTTTAAATGTTCCCTGTAAATCAGGAGGAAGCTCCTTCACTGTGAACACTGGAAAGAAATTAATCAGAGGATACTCCTCATTAATGGTCTCACACTTGGTCTCTGGAGGTGGGTCATCCTCATCATCACTATTCGTCTGTATCTTGATTCCATCATTTGAACAAGTAATCAAGTACCTGGTTTTACACAGCAAGTTTCTACCCAGTAGGGATACTGAACTTGAATCACAGACTACGAATTTGTTCAGTCCTTTGAAGTTGCCAATTTTAACCTGAACTGGCTCTGTAATTGGGATGGTCAAATACTGATTCACTACTCCTACAATCTAGACTGTCTTTCCTGAAAGGGGCAAGTTTGGAACTTCTGCAGATCTTACTGTAGAGCGTGTAGCTCCTGTGTCAACCAAGAATGAAACTTTGTGACCCATGACTTTTCCCTTCACATAGGGACCTTTCTGATCTACTTCTAAAGAAGCTGCAAGCACACATTACTCCTCATTCGAACTCTCGCTCACCCAATCATTGTTTATTCCAGTCTCACTGTGTAATGGGAATTGGTGGACAGTGATAT
Source organism: Pleurodeles waltl (assembly GCF_031143425.1). Classification (NCBI taxonomy): domain Eukaryota; kingdom Metazoa; phylum Chordata; class Amphibia; order Caudata; family Salamandridae; genus Pleurodeles; species Pleurodeles waltl. Next base: position 584,643,240 of record NC_090438.1, on the reverse strand, counting down.
TACTTTGGTTAGACCTCTGACCTGTGACCTGTTGCGGAAGCGTCACCTGCTGCTGTTCCATTGGTGCTTGAGGTATTTTAATTTGCTGCCTAGGTACCATGGGAACCTGCTGTTGCACCGGCTGCATCTGTGTCATTTGTACACATGGCATTTGCACCTGCTGCATGGGATGGAAATTCTGCATTTGATTCACATTATTATGAAAATTTGGATTATGACCTCTCATTCTCGGTCCTCTCATGTTTTGGAAAGAATTGATGTCATTAGTTTCCTGAACGACACCTTCCTGCACCATCATCAGACACTCACGTTTTCAAAGTCCGACCGCTCTGCAAGCGTGGCAAGACAACACTCTCTTCATTCCCTGCACATCATTCTGAACCACTACAGTATTCAAATCAGGACTTTGTTTTCCATTACCTCTGTGACCTCTCCCTCTCATCTGATTTGAAACACCATATTTCTCTGTTTCTGCTGTTGCTGTGGAAAATTCCCCTGAAATCCCTGTTTGTGCCGCTTTAATCTACATCAACATCGCCTTTTCCTTCAGTTTTCTCTGCTTCAATTCAATCTCATCACTAGAGTACTTTGCATACTGCAATACCTCATCAATCGGCTTTGCTTGCCAGCAAATCAAATGAGTCTTAATCATCTGGCTCATTTCAGGTCTCAATCCTTCCACAAATCTGAACACAAAATGAACCATGTCTTTTGGCTCAGTTGTCTCTGTCCCACTGTAATACTTCAACACCTACAACAATCTCTCATAATATGCATGTATCAACTCTTTTGCTTCCTGAGCTGTCCTGTCTATTCTCTGCCAGCCAATGTTTTTGGGTGAAATTCTTGTTTTAAAAAATTCAATCACTTTATAGAAATATTTCATTACCTCAGGAGACGGGTACCTATAACCTGATCTCTCTCTGGTTCTTTTGTCGGCCAATCTATGCACCTTTTACATTCTATCACAGATCAGCTGGAACTACTATCACTAGTAGGGTGTTCAAGTTTCCCAAATGCACTTTGCAAGTTTCACAAATCTGTCTGTCTGCTGGTACCTCTCCACTGGCTTCTCTCTCAATGTGGGATAATCGTTCGTAAAGGACAGAATATCACTTCCGCTCCAAGGGACATGGACAAAATTCCCTGGTGGAATCTCTCTCATTGGTAAAATTTTCACTTGATCCTTGCCCTCTGCACATTTGCAATCAGCTTTGCAGAATCCCTTTTCCTTTTATATCTTTTCTTTGTACATCTGCCTTCCCATTTGTCTAATTCTCCCCAGGTCTAGACACTTTGGAGTAACTCCCTAAGGTGTGCCTTCATTCTTGCAGATCTCATGTGTTCAAAGTTTTTTGAGTCAAAATCTAACTTGTAACTCCTTTTCAAATGCTTTGCTTTCTCTATTTCTATTTCGTATTTTTCTGCCAGGTCTGCTACCTTTTGATGCACATTGCTCACTTCCCTCATAATCTTCAGGCACAGATCTCAGCTCTGCTTCTGTGTAGGGCTCTAATCTGTTCACACCCATTGTCCCTTCAATGAGCTCACCTGCTTCCATTCCTAGTCTCGTATAGTTCAAGTACTCATCTCCCTTAGGAGCACTCTGCAGGATATTCAGGTTGTCTAACCATTCAGTCAATTGTTGGGCTGTCAAGCCTTGCAACGAAATGTTGCTTGCCTGTGCATGTGGCCCTTGTTGTACAACTGCATTGGGGATCTGTGGTGTCAATAATTTCAAACTCTGACATCCAGAGGATCTCCAAATGGACTAAGGTCTAGCAATGATCTCGATCCATCAAATGTCTGTCCGACAAGAGAGACTACTCGGATATTCTCATTAAGTCCTCCCCTCATTGAATTCTGACTCAGGACTCCCTGTCCATCTGCACTGGTTTTCTCTTGTGCAAATAAAGGTACAACTCGACCAATGGTAACAGGTACAGATACAGCATCTGGGCTTGGTCTAACACTCAAGTTCTTTGGGTGCATAATTCCCATATTCTGACTCATCAATACAGACATATCTGTCTGGGTCCCTGTTATTGGAGTGTATCTTGGCAGTACTTGTGGCTGAACTTACGACAGTAAAAGTGGCGTTGGCTCTGTCTGAACCAGCGTCGGCTTCAGGAAAATGTGTCCTGTAGGCACTATTAGATTAGTGGCAGTTTCTGCTATAGGTACATTAGGGTAAATTCTCAGGACACTCAGCTGTGGCACCTGATTCTGTGCTACCTGAGAAATATTTCCATTAAGACTGCTCTGCATCGGGCTCTGTGTCATAGTCAGATTAACCTGTACTGGACTCATTGTTGCATTAACCTGGGTCGGAGTTGTGGGATTCATACTACTGCCCGGACCACTCTCTTGTGTTGCATATGGTAGAGGATGATTTCTCAATAACTGTAAAATAAACTCATCATCGTCTGATTCTTCCTCACATGTCAATGATCCTCTAGGTTCCTTTGGTCTCCCCTCCCTACTCTCGGAAGGGCTACTGTTTGTTTTTCTGGTAGCTTTCCTTCCTTCTTTCTCACTGTCTGGTGTAATTGTTGGGACTAACGTAATCCCCTTTAAAGTCTCGGTTCGCCACATTTTTTTAGCATGGTCCCATCTAGCTTCCGCTAGTGTCTTTTCTGCCTTTCTAGTTCTCCTTTCAAATTTCTGTTGCTGTCTGGCTCCTAACACCCAGATTGTTAATGTTTCAAACTGTGCTGGTCTTAGAAGGGGTTTCAGGTCATACAGCACCCTCCTCAAATGCTCTAAACTCGTCAAAATAAATGTTGCATTGGCAGAAAATGCTAAACTCCCATCTTTCTCCGTCACCTTGCACCACTGCTTCAAACAAAGACATGGCGCAACACCCTTTTCTTAGATTGCAAATAAGCTGGTGTACCTTCTGGAGGTGCTATATACCTTATGCTCAATGTAATGTACATATCCCCCCTTAAAGCATTCTTTAAATCTTTCAAAACTTTCATTTTTTTCGACCTTTATGTTCTTCAAAATCAATTTTAATCCCAGAATTATCTTCACCTGCCTTCTCAACCATTTGTGCTTAACGGACGACTGCCAATCTGTGCACGACCCTTCTTGCTAACCAACCTATCCCAGCACGGCTCCAATGATGTCACACTCACATGTACTGCGGCTGACAAAGGCTTCGGCCTGTCCTCCCAAACTCAGATAGACACAGAACTAATGCAAAATGATTGCGAGCGCTAAACAAAATCAAAACCCAGTTTGTCAGTTTACTACAGGTAAGGTAACACAATCACTTCAGAAACTTTACGGATTTTTCACTGACGGCGTTTCGCTCTAACAGCTACTCCTTCTTTCTCAGTTTCCCTGATTCACAAGTAAAATTCGACCTGCGAATTTCACTCTCAACTGATCAGTTAGTCTGTCCCGGTGCACATAGGACTCGCCAGATCTCAGTCAAAAAATTATTTCACTCACTTTGACTCACACTTTGACTTGTCGACCACAACCGATTGACCTAATAAACCAGACAAATTACAACAAAAACCAAGTGTCTTATACACTTTTCAATAGACTCCGGAGTCTTAGATGCAGGGTCCGTACATAAACAACCACATGGACAATTTTTGACCACAAAGCGCCACACACATGTGAAGTTCGACGACTTCCCTTCTCTCACACTACCACACTCCTTTTACAACTTTAGTGGAAGTACACAAACTTAAACCCTCACAAATGTCACAATTCACCTGCAATTTGCATAAGCTGTGCAAGTGCAAAACCGACTTTATTCACACTGTCACTAGAACACGAGAACATCCTCAAACAACCATTGGCAAGCTCCAAGATTCTGGGAAAGTCATTTTAAGTACTCATGGGAACATTTTCTCTCTAATCTGTATCATTGAATCTAGAAAAATCCAAAATTTCACCAATTTTCCACCCAGTCTGTGAATTATTTTGTTTTCTGTAGAATATTAACCCTCACCCTACTACCATTTCTGAGGACATCTGTTATTTCTCTGCTACTATCTCCAGGACCAAATACTCTGCTACCTCTCTTTCTGGACTATATGATGTTCTCTTAAGGAGACAAACCTGTACCAGGCATCTATGATGGGCTCTTAAGGAGACAAATCTGTACCTAGCATCTATGATTGGCTCTTAAGGAGAGAAACCACCAATCTCGGCTATCATCTCTGTTAGCGCGTCAGACCTTCTTAAGTAAACTTACAAGGGAGATGCGATTAGGCTGATGAACCTTTTGACTCACTTTGAGGTTTTCCACCATATATCCCGTACATGAACTGATCAATAAATAACAATCAATAACATCAATAATCATTAGGAGTTAGTAATTTTCACTCACCATGACCTTACAGTCATGAATAACCACACCTTTATGCAAAAGTTAGAATATTAATTTCCCTACATTACCAACACTAGGTTAATCTAAAAATCAAATGATAAACATACAGAAACAACACTCGTTATCCCAAGCAGCAAAAGAATCGCAATCTAATCAAGGATTGAGCATCTACACACTCCAAAGTTACAGTACAAATTAATAATAATAATAATAAGAGAATAACTGCGCAAACGATATTACATACATTTAGATTCAGCAAAGAAAAGAGATCAGTTGTTATTAAAAGTAGCGAACTTCATCAGTGAGAACCCTAACTAACACCAAATTAGAATTAGCATGTTTGGGCTTCATGCAAAACAATTTAGTCAACATATTTTGGAAAAACATCTAACTATGGCTCTATCAAAATAGCGGTTGGTACCTAGAAACAAATAGACATAGCAAACAATATCATAGTCAGTATACCTCTCCTTAGTAAGGATCAGAAAGCTGTGACAGTCTTCGTCATCAGAACATCAGTCTGGTCAGCAAGGCATCAGGATTCAGCATCAAAGTTCAGAAAAAGTAAAGTCTTTAAGCAGTAAAGTAAAGCATGTCTCTTCTCAAGAGGATCAAGAAAGTAATGGCAGCCTTTACAGCAAGATAAAAAATGGGCAAATGGTCTAATAAACTCTCAAGAAGAATTGGGGAGAATGGCGAATCTGGACAGTCCGAAAGAAAAGAGCTAATGGCGTATCTTCTCTTGGTGCAGTCTGGCTAAGTTAGATTTCCTAAAACTACTTCCCACATCCTAATTGATCAAGGAATCGCATGTTCACACTTTGTCCAATGAATCTAAAACTTCAAATCCACATTTCTACTAGTACATGGTTCACATGTCGACAATTGGCTCCTCTTGTCCTGCTCTTGTCATTCGGTTTGTCAGGTAACAATATTGTTGCAGCTTATACTACAGTGAGAGTCTCCATTGTGCTCTCCTAGGAAAGTCAGTCTCACGCATACTACATTAAATATTGTTGTATTAGAAAGTACAGCATCTTCTAGCAAGCAGTTCTCATGAGAACTAACTTCAGCTACAAGCACATGGACAGTACATTGGAAAATCACAATTGAATTCTCTAAGCAGACATTTTATTAAACACCTAAGAAATGCAGCTTGACATGAGGCTGTGCAACTAGGCCAAGACCTTGCTAAGTTAAGGCCTACGATTAATAAAGCTAATACATAATGATTAACCCTTAATATGACATATTACCACATTATTCAAAAATAAGCTCAACATTTCATATGAATAAGCCATTAATAAGTAGAAGAAACGGGTGCCCTCAGTCCGTATCAGGCGGGATTTAGAAAGGGAGTTTCTACAGTGGACCAGGTTTTTCGTCTGAACGTTATCTATTGGAGGGCAGCAATATTGGAAGGGGGTAGTTTATATACTATATTTGTGGACCTGAGGGCTGCGTTCGACCTCGTGCCCAGAGGGAAACTCTGGAGTGTTCTGGCTGAGATGGGGGTCCCCCCAGACATCCTGATAATTTTAAAGAGATTGCAACATAATAACTATGCCCGGGTCAGGTGCGGGAAACATGGGGAATTAACGGACAGATTCCCCGTTGACAGGGGGGTTAGACAGGGCTGTGTATTGGCACCGACCCTGTTCTGCCTCTTCGTCAACGGGGTAATCGCCCATCTCAATGGAACTGAATACACTGATGCCCCAAAATTGAATGGCAGCAGGGTGCCTGCAATCATGTTTGCAGATGACACCCTGCTGCTGTCCAAAACCCCCATGGGGATACAGAGGATCCTTGATTCTTTTGTGGCTTTTTGCACAGGTAGGGGGTTAGAAATCAATGCTAACAAAACCAAGTTTATGGTTATGAACCCAACCCCAAGATCACGCCCGAACCCCTTACTGGGAGCTTCACGTTTAGAGAGAGTCTCCACCTTTGAATATCTAGGTGTAACGTTGAATGAAACCATGTCCTGGGGAACTCACCAGACTAGGGTTAATCTTAAATTAGTGCAGACCACTGGCGGCATTGCTCGGTTGATGAGAAGCTCCACATATCGACCGCTGGGGCCGCTTATCCAGATATTCAAGGCACAGGCTAGAGGAGCTCTGATGTACGGGGCGGAACTGTGGGGTCACACAGCTTCCTGCAGTTTGTCTATAACTGAGAACAACTTCATTAGACAGATAGTAGCACTCCCGTCCAGTACTCCGCTCCTCCCCCTGAGGATGGATCTGGGTCTGAGACCAATAGCAGATGAATTAGGCCTCAGACCCATAGTCTTCTGGCGAAGGCTATGGAGCACCGAAGAACTCTCTTCTTATAGGGCGGAACTGTGGGAGTTTTTAACCCACCCTAAAGCTCTACAGATCCCGTGGATAAAATATATAAAAAAGTCCTGTATGGGATTGGGCCTCCCTGACCTGTGGTCGGATCCAGCTAACGCCTCACTAAGGATCCCACGAACAGCTTTGGTCAGTGCTTACCACGAGCAGAAATTAGCTATGGCCCTAGACTGCAAGAATGAGGGGTCATTAACATCTGTATTCGCGCAAAGCAATGACTCATACCGCCTGGAGAGGGTTCTGGATGCTATGTCTCCTGTGCTGGCCAGGAAGCTATTTCTCCAATGGATATATGGCACATTGCCTCTGCGATCTTACACCTGCTCCTGGTCAACACTGCCATCTACCAAGCTATGTCCGACATGTGTGGGAGCAGAGGAAAGCGACCTGCATGTGGTCTTGTTTTGTCCAACTTACACGGCCGCCAGGAAATATTGGCTCCTACCACTTATTAGAAACCTTGATTTTAGGGAGTACCTCCCGGTGTACAGAATTTTAAAAACTGATGTTTCAGGTCCAATTGTGTTTGCACTAGCCAAATTCCTTACCAATGTCTGGCATATTCGTACCCGTATTTTAAAGTTGCAGGCTCCTATCTAACTTTAAGTTTTTATTTTAATTGTATGGTCTTTTATCTGATGTGTTTCCTGTTTACTTTTCCTTGATGGTTTTACATGTTCATATGTGTGTTTTTTGTGTACATCTTTTATGGCCAAATTGGCCGAAATAAAGATTAATTGATTGATTGATTAATAAGTACACTTCTTGAACATAAGGCCACTCATGCAGTCGCACCTCCAAATGCTTGCATTATTTTTCTCTAAGCTATTACATTTCTTACGCAAATCCAACACTCAAAATACATGAATATTCATTAATACTCATTAAAAATTCTGCATTAAAACTAGCGCCAAAAATGATGGCACTTGTCCTGCAGAGAGGGCCATTTTAATAAACAGTATGCTTCCTTTTAACACCTGCTCAGAGCAGGTGTTAAAAAAGGCAGCTGGAAATGGCGGAAAAAAATCTTTTGGATTTCATTGCGCCTTTTTTCAGCCCCTCTAACGGAGGAACGCCCCCCTCGAATACATTATGCAGAATGTGGCAAGGGGCTACAGAGTGGCACAATGCATGCAATGCGCCACCTTGAGAAAATGGCCCTGCAATTTTTGAAGACTGATGTCTCAGTAGAGTTTTTAAAAAGTATGCTAATGTGACGCTTGAGCTTCTTAAACCTGAGCCCTAATGGGCACCCTAACTCTAAGGATAACCAGCAGAAAAGATAACAGGTTTCTCTTTATCTTACAGATCTCCCTCCCAACTGTTCCCTCTCCAGCACCCTTTATCTTCCCCAGCAGACCAAGCTTCTGTGCCACTACGGCCAACAGAATTGGTGGTGGCAGGAGATTGACCTCTTTAGCATCACACTAATCGGGGGGAGCAGAGTTACTGACAGGAGCTTTGCAAAGAGCAACATGTAGTATTGGATTACTTCCGGGCACTATATTAGGTTATTTGGATTCATATGAAAGAAGAAGTATGGAATTAAGGAGTCTGATGGAATGGGAAGCAGATGAGTCAGTGCATTGTTCAATTCAAAACAACTCTAAATAGTTCAGTTTTCCAAAATTTCCAAAGCTGCCTGTTATTGGGTTTGGATCTAAGGTTGTGGTTAGGAGGCTTTTACATCCTTGGTCCATGAACCTCAAAGGATCTACCTCCATGTTTTATGCTCTGGAAGGTCTGTAAATTGATCAGATGAGCAGATGTTGAAAAGAGTTTTTGAGACAGCGTGTAATGAGATGCCAGTTTTTGCAGATACCTTGGGTCTTTGCCCCTGTACACTTATGGATAGGGCAAAGGACCTTATCTTTAATCATGGCGTGAGCAGAGCGCTAGTTGAGAGCTTTGAATGAAGGTCTGATGTGATCATGTTTACAGAGGTTTAAGCACAATCTCATAACCTTGTTCTGTAGTCTCCATATTTACTGACGAGTCTCTTGAGGAGACCAGTTTAAATGATATGATGGGGTCAATGTGCTCAAAGAGTATTTCTAGGCGTCTTAAAGAGAATTATAGGGCAGTGGTTCTTAACCTTTTTGAGGACCAACACTGAATCACTCACTATTGGACCTCAGCATATGCAATTTCTATGAGTCGAATTAAAAAAATCACAAATACACAATACTACTGAAACAAGTACACATCAAACAAATATTATGATACGTTCTTCAATTCATAAATATTTTTTTTTTAAATCAAAATTTTAATTTTAATGGGAAGGTTGGAGCTTTCCAAAATGTGTTTTTATCTCTTAAAGGTAAAATGTTATGCTACATCCTAGAATATCACTTTGTCATTTTTTCTCGTTATACATCCCCTCTCTTTTTATTTAACAAATACTAGTGATTCAATCGAGGTGAACAACTGTCCTTACTACTGTTTGCTGTACTTAAGCTGCTCCCGCATATCAAGTTAAGGATACCAACCTATTTTTTTGCCTCCAATTGTAAATAACTTAATCTTTACACATTATTTTCAATTTTTCAAATTTATCCTTTGCTTCTTCATTTCTATATACATTATTAATTTAGTTTAATAATGTCATTTTGTTCTAAATTGTTATGGACACCCGAGTTGGCTTTTTTGGACCTCCATGTGTCCACAGATGACAAGTTAAGAGCCACTATTACATGGGATTCCAAGGCCTGGGATAAACAAATAGTAGTGAGTAAGGGTGGCAGTTTTTTCTCCCATCATACAGAGAATGTTTTCTCTAGAAAAATACACAGTTAAAGCAATAGGTTATGTTGGTTGCTGTCAGAGGAAGGAGCAGATTTACAAAGATGTATTGCAATACAATACAGTAAACAAAGTTGCTGCAATGCATTGTGTCAGATGGAGAGAGCACAAAAGAGTCATATCTACTATGATACTGTAGTTACCTGCTCTCGCCCTATTGCTGGCACACAATCAGATTGTCTAGAGCCATGCACACAACTTTGCACCATAGTTCAAAGGTGTCTGTGTCATATCTAGTATAGTTTTAGCACTGGTATTTTCCAGTACAAAATAATATGCCTAGACAAACTTGAATAGTTTACCTACTTTGGGTGTGAGCTGTACAATGCAGCACACAAACACATTCAGAAATGTTTGGAGAAATAAAAACATTTCTCAAATTTTACACAGTTCCCAATTTGTTGTCCCAAATACATGTCTACTGTTGTTAATCAATAGTGTGTTGTGTCATAAACTTAATGGGTGTGACCACAATCATTTTGGGGTAGTATAGCACCTTAAGAGCTTTGTTTTTTGAACTGCATTGGCACGAAAGCCAAAAAATATGTTGACAACACACATGATAATTGAAAGCTACAAAAGAACAAGATGTTTAACATACTGTGGTGTTCTTACTACCCATCAACGATAGGATGCACAACTATATCTAGCATTAAATGCTCACAAACTGTTTTTTTAGATTCTTGCCCTAGAAACTGCCTATAGAGAATATGCATAGCTCTCTTACATGTAATTAAATAACTTCCACTATTCTCTCAAATAGGAAATATTTTAAGTTCATTCTGTGCTCCAAGAACATCTCAATTAACACACTGAGAATGCTCCAAAGGGAACAATTTCCATCCACACCTGGTGTAGAAGAAGAAAAGAAAAGTACTACTTCATCATTGCACATGCTAAACGTCTCCAGAAAGACAATGGGAGTGTAAAACTGCAAAACTTACTGGTATCCAAAAAGGTAGAGTTGCAGCACTCAAAGCTATCAAACATGCAGCAATGGCATTAATGATTAATATATGACAATATGAACACATGCTATCAATCCTAAAGTCCTTCTACTGGCACATCATAGAGGGAGGCTCACTTTATGATTAAAGGTATGCATACAGGTATATGGTTCTTATGTAGTGTGACCCTAGCTAAAAAACTCATGGGCCATGGGCTCATGGGCAAAGACCAAGTAAAGGTCGAAATTGTAGGGTAGCTGGTTTCTAAGAGTTAATGTGGACTGCTACTGTGTCCTGATGTAGTGTTATTTAAAGAGTTGTATCCAGCATTTTTGTATATTGGAGCAGAGTTGCAGTTGAACTGATGGATGCAGGGATGTTGTTACAGAACTTGGGGGCATAGATGGAGAAGGCTTGTTGCCTTATTTTCTTTTTTGCTTTTCGAGCTTCTTCGTCTCCAGTCTGATGACATCACAACTGTGGGTGTGCAGCTAGCCACACAAAAACCTGACCTTTTCAGCCAGCTAGGCAGAGGTGTTGCCAGCAATGGCTTTGTGGATGATGCAACTCGTTTGGAACATGGTACAGGCTGGCAACCGTGGCCAGTGGAGTTTCATCAGATATGGGCTGATGTGGCCATTTGTTTTCCTTGGTGAGGCATGCTGTATGGCTGGGTTTCCTCAAGGGGAGCTAGTGTGCTGTCTGAAAGACCATAGAGCTGGGCATTGTCACCATTAAGCTACTAGAGTATAAGAGCTTTAACAACAGTTCTAAAGTCACTTTTTTGGAGGAATGGTTTGTCTTTTTGCATAGTGAAAGCTGTTAATAGGATGTCTTGGTTTTCATAGGGATGTCTTTCGTAAAGGTGAGGTTGAAGTCCATAGTGAATGAATCCAAGGGAAAATTCGTTGAGTAAAAACTTTCATTCAAATTCATCTAGGTTCATGTTGTTGTACAATGTTTGGACTAGTTGTTACTTCCTGTACTTGGTGAACATTGTGAATTCTGTTTTGGTGGGGTTAAGCTACAGTAGGTGCTGCCAATCCAGATATGGACAAGGTATAAGGAGTGTTCGAGGCATTAGATGTGTGGAGAAAAGCATACCTTTAAGTCTTGGATGGGAATTTGTATATCAAGCATCTCTTATAGATGAATATCACTGACACAATCCCATTATAAAAATAACATTAGTCTTTCTCTGGATGTGGTTCTAAAAGGAGGAACTTACTTTCCCCTGATTGGAGCTTAGTCCAGATTGCCTGCAGTTCTGAAAAAAGTTTAAAAGTTTTTCTTCATAAATATAATTCCAATGAAACATAAGTAACGGAAGAGCAGTTCAGCTAGGATGCTGTAACACAACTGAAAATAAATTGGTCCATTGTGCATCACGAAATTAATGTGCCCTTGAATATATGTATGTAAAGATTTCATTTTGTATGGCCATATGTGACCCCTAAAATGTTTTGCTACAGAGAGTACATACATGGCAAGCATCTGTATGTGGTATGTCCAGCACTGGATATTCAAAGTCAATGTTTCTTCATTTTTAGATTACATAACCTAAAATATAGGGACATACCCAAATCAATGCCAACCTGTGCTAATTCGCAAACGGTTTTAAGATTAATGTGTAGAATCAGTTTGCGTAACTGGGACAGATGCAAGACACAGCAGCCTGGATTTACAGAGATTCATGCAATGCAATACTGCATGGAAAATTGCAGTGCTGCATTCCGCAATCAGTAAAACATTCCACAGCTCCATATTTACTGCACACTGCGTACTATTATGTCACATGTCACACTAATAATGGCTAGGTTGTTTAAGCTAAACACAATTTAATGTTACGCCATACAGAATGGTGAGTGAGCAGTGTCTTGAGTGAACTTTGTACTAGATCCAACTATCCATGGGCAAATGGCAAACATTCGACATACTACACGTATAAACATGTGATTTATCTTTTGCCCATTTATTCCATTTGTTTTCATTTGGCATTACCACTCCAGGCATTACATGACTTCAGCTGATCTGGTTTTGCTTGGAATCCTATGGGTATTTACTCTGTTCTTGCCTATTGCTTAGATGATCGAGTGTTTTGAGCTCCACGATGCAAAGTTGGTTCGCACTGCATCAACCTTCAATGCTAAAATCTTTTTTGTGCTCGAAATTTGACAGACAGTCATGTGCGCTGCTCTGTACTACGCAGCATCCTATTTTGTCGCAAAAGCACCCATTCTATAGGTTAGTAAATGGGTGCTGGTGTATGATAGTGTTTAGGTACATATTTTGGTAGCTCAAAGGTTTTTGTATAATTAACATTCCACAAATTCAGTGTAAAGAAAATATGCCTATTCCTCTGCAGAAGTGTAAAACGAACTTGTATGTCTTTTTGTTAGCTGAGTTATACTAAGTCAGCATATGTACACATTAAGGGCCAGATGTACCAAAGGATTTTACCCATTCTGTGTCTATGGGAAAATGCTTTAGTACATATGGCCCTAAGAGAGTTATTTCCTGAAATGCATATTTTATGTATGCCTTTCATATTATTGCATATGACTGATCTTTTTTTTAATTTTAATTTATGGAAGTGGGGCTCTTTATGGAGTTTATGACAATAACTTCATGCTCTTTGACAGAAGGCTAAAAGTGAGCCAACAACCTCATGACCGACTCTGTAGCCGTGCCTTAACCTTTCTACAATCAAAAACCATGCCTATTTTAGTCTTATACTGTACTTTTTCAGGTGTGGAACATCAGTTTTAAGAGTTTGCATTTATGTGTAGAAATTAGATATTTGCAGATTGCTAATAAATTGCAAATGATGTCACTAGGAAGGGCTTAAAATCAGCCTTGGGGCATTTATATCCTAAAAATACACGACTTTTAATAAAGCCTAATTGTTTAAAGGTGCGATAGGGCCTGTTCAGCCTGAAGTTCTGTCATATTTCAAGTTCCAACAGGATCTTTATGCAATGCTCCATGTTTAATTATTTCAGTTCAAGTTCTCATAAAAAGATATCACTAGTCTTTGAAATCCAAACCTCCAAGAGACTTTTTGAAATTTGCGAGTTCTTTATTGCATTTGAAGTGACCGCAACCTCCCTGCTCAGAGTAACTCAGTACGGAATAATAATGTTTCCAGTGGTGCCAGCACAAACAGCTTAATGGTTTCCATTTCAGGTCACATCAAATAGTTGCCTTTTCAGATTAAAATCTAAAATAAAAAAAGTATTTTGTAAACATGTTACCAAGGACTTCGAAAAAAATAGGGAACACATCATGACCACAAAGAAGTCCTCTGTTACAAATATTAGAAATAAAGACTTTCTTCTATTTTCTTTTTATAGTGTACAGTTAGTTAAGTTTTTTTTGTCCTCCATGAAACAGGCTCCTTTCGACTACATTTAGGGCCTGCTTATGGTTTGGATTGTTAAATTCGACCAGTAAGTAAACCGCTGTTTACATAAGGGTTTGAATTATAAGTTGTTAGGTATTTAAAGTATGGATAATTATGTGTTAAATAACTAAACATTAATGAAATTTCAGCAGGTCAAAACTGACAAAATTTAACTGAGGAGAAACATATGGTATTTATTGTGTCATGCGGATTTTGGTGCATTGAACACTGAATTCTGCATGTTATTCTCCAACGAGTTGTAATAGGTGGTATTTATCATACTGAATAAGTAAGGTATCCATTGGTATTATTTATCATGTGCGATAAATACCATCTGCACTCATAATCAGGGCCGAAGTGAGCTCAGGGTCATTGTGAATAATAATTAATAACTTGTTTCGATAAAGTACTTCATTCTACACTTCTGCCATTTCTAAGCACTAGAAATAAAATGTAGTAGTATTACTCAACCTGTGACACTCCAACCTCGAAAGCATGGACAGCTAAGTCAGTGGCATAAAAAAACTTGAGGGGGGGGTCTGCAAAGTACATGGAGGGGCCCCTCCAAACTCACTCAGGAGCTCTCAGGCCAGGGTACTGTGCTGAGGGGGAGCTCTGGAGTCCCCACACTACGGGTGCAGCATGTGCATTTGTTACACAATTGTGCTAAACGCGCTTTGCTGTTATTCAAATCTATTCTTACAGATCACCATGTTGCTGAAAATGTCGAGTACTTAATGCACTCAGAAGGCCTGACCACTAAAATAAAAAAAATTGGCAATATCCTTTGTCTGAATCAGACGAATTCAGCTGCAATATCCAGAGGAGGGCATGCCACAAGGCTGTAAAGGGTACAAAAATGCATCAGCAAGATCTGAAACAGCGCACAAAGGACATTTACAAAGAATTTCAGAAAATGACCAACTCCGAACTGAAAATAATTTCCCCCTTTATCTCTCAGGAACAATGGGAGCGTCTGTTCAACTTCTTTAAGGCTAAGACCTCTAAATGATAGCCCCCGCTCTAGAAACTGAGCACAGCCTCCTCTTACACCACTTATTCACTCACCTCTCCAATTCACCCACTCCTCCATTTCAACTTTTCCTTCCTCAACCCCATGTCAGAAGAAGAAGTGATAGAAATGGCCAAGAAAACAAAGCCCGACCGTCGTGTGGCACCTTGCACAGCTGGATTTATGAAAACGTTGTCTACTCCGAAATAAGGATTCAGCAGGCCAGAGTTGAGACGTACTCATTTATGCAGATAATGCACAAATACACAGTTACTATGAGGAAAGTGTGCATGCCTAGTTCATATCTTCTTTTTAATGGAGGAATCTTACCTGTGTCTGAAAGACCTAACTCCTGGTCAGTGGAGACATTGGTTTAAAGCCACCTCTTGTCATCTGGCCATTTAAATATACAAAATTTCAGAATAAATACATATATTTTAAAGGTCAATTGTGTGGAAATAGATATTATTAGTCATCTTGGACTGGAACACTAGTCCCAGGTAACTCCAAAACGTATACTGTTACTCCATTGCTATGTGTGTGTGTATGTATGTTGCATATATATATATACCTCACAACTAGCGTAAATGCAGAGGAGAGCTGTACAGGGTCAAAGGACTGTTACAACATCATGGTGTAGTATTTTAAAAGAAAAGTGAATATTCCACTATTTTCTAAATTGGAGCTGGGCTGGACCTGGATTGGAGTGATAGCCAGATGGATATATGGATATTGCTCCAGAAACCTCAGTGCATACATGGAGAACGAAGTTTGCCTCGTTTTCTTTTCCTTTTTTTGTACTTCTTCCTCTCCAATCAAGGTGTCCTGACTGCAGCATGCAAAAGTTACTAGGAATGGTGAGCTTGTCATCCAAGAAGCCTGAGGAGCCGGTTGTGATGGCTTTGTAGATGATGCAGCTAGTTTTTAAGGTTATGTGGGCTAGCAAAGGGAGCTTGTGGAATTCTATCAAAGTGGGGTGATGTGGTCATATTTCTTCAGGTGCTAATGAGGAGTCCTGCTGCATGTAGGATGCCCTTAAGGGGAGGCCTGTGTGGATTAAAATTTCACCATGGTTTCCTAGAAACCCCAAGCAAAATAAGGAGTGTGACACAAAAGATCTTTGAGTTTTGAACAAGACAAATATAAAAACAAATTGAAAGATTTCAAACTAGCTTGACTTATATTTAAAGGCATCACACAAGTATCTGTAAAATTAGGCAATGTCATCTAGTGAGATAAATGTGAGTTCAGATAAATTTACAATTTTATTTGAAAGATTATAAAGTATAAGGGAGAGCTGTGAAAAGAAAATTGGATTGCTGTATAAGAAAAACATTATTATTTAGGGTTTTCTCTGAGCATGATTAGTGTTCTGAGATTTTTCAGCCGACACCTACATTGTTATGTGAAACTTCCAGAATACACTGATATGCAAGCTAAAACGGATCGATGGCACGTGCTCTGGGCCATGGCTATAAGACCCCTAGAGGTCCCCTCTACAAATATTTAAAAGTACTGATTCTTACTATTAGCATACACTGAGGTAGTTCCAGAGAGCATTTCCTTTTATAAATTAGCATGATGCAGATTAATGTAAGAGCTTTGAGTTATATCTCCTGGTGCCTGCACACAATGATTTTTCGTAATATTGCAGCACACCTTGACAGCACACATCTAAAATCAATGAAAAGAAGCTGCAGTCCTGGCTCATTATTCAACCCCAGTCCTTGGCACTCAAGTGCTGAACTATGGCAGCAATACCCATGGGAGGGAAGTCAGCCCAATAGGGTTGTCACCTGGCCTGTAGTTTTAGGACTAAACCAAAAGAACAAAATTGATAAAGTAGGAAAAGCTGGCATTTTTCTAGGTTTTCTATAATAGGATCAATGCTGATTTGCACATGGATGGTCGATGTCCGTAACGCACTGAGCAAAACAGCAATGCCTGGGATGCATAGTTACCACACTACAACTTTTTCTTCTTCTCATTGAAACTCCTTAAGTGTGATGGATATGCCCTGATATGGGCCTTTTGGCTCACTGGGCCTTAGGACGCAATCTGCACCTCACTGAGGAGTCCTAACAAAGTTGAAACCAGCTAGGGTTGCTTGTGTTTCAGTTGAGAGGTGATATGTGTGGACAGATGCTATTTGAGTGGGTGCAACACAGATTTTGATGAAATTGGCCCACAACACTAGTAACACAATGAATAAAACACATGAACTGGAATGCCTTCTAATTAATGACCCATTTCGGAAATGAATTAAAACATCCCTTCCATCATTTTTTTCATTTCTCACCACAGCAAAAAGACAACATTTTCAAGAACATTTCTTGGTGTATATACCTACGTAGAACAAAATATCCTTAGTTCTTGAATTTAAATCTCTCATATTGGAAGTTCTCAGAATATAAAGACAATTGGATATAAATTAGGACATAAATAAAAGATCATAATTTATCTACATAACTGCCATACATAAACTTAAAATCAGGGAATTCAAAAAAAGCTACCTCTCTGATCGTATCTGCCAAACTTTGATCCGGCCATGGTCTGATGCTGTGAGGCTCAGGGGAAGAGACCTCAATGAACTGGGCATGACAGCCATTGTCTAGCACTGTGAGGTCCTAGGGCGGAGAGCCGCCTATCCTGATCAACAATCTCCCACAGGCCTCGGAGATATGACCCAACACTGTGAGGTTCAAGGCCATCTAGCCATGATCCAGCTTTGCTAGGCACGTGGGAAGGGAACCTATTCACCTAGGCCCTCCAGCCATGATCCAGCTTTGCTACACACATGGAAAGGGAACCTATCATTCTTTACAGCATAATCTGTGATTTGGTGCTGTGAGGTCTAGAGTTAGCTCTGTGATGCCCAGAGGAGGGCGCTGCTCCCATGGGGTTCTCAGTGCTATTCCATGGCAGAGAGGTCTGCAGAAAAGGGACACATAGCCCAGCAATTGTGCCATGGGTCCTTGGTGCAAAGTAAAAGCACTCCTCAGTACTGGATGCACAGTAAAAACAGCCATAATTTGGGTGCATGAGGCACCTCATGCCCCTGGGACCGAGTGGTACTGCAAGTGGTGGATCACTGATGTCTATGCCTCTGACATTGAACCATGCACGTAGCCATGGTACTGCATCCATACTTAGATGAAGAAACCCAGAAGCTTGCTAGGCAGAAGACTTAAGAAATGTTTTTTTCTGATTTGTGATTTCCCAGATCAGCATACGTCTATTCTTTATTACGCTAGCTAGATTCAAAATTCACTATGGTTTAAAATGCAGATTTTATTATACTGATGAGGAAGATAGGTCTGCCTTGAAAACAAATTCACCAACTGAATATCAAGGGTCATACTTCTGATATAGTCAAATAGGGAATGGGGCTTAAATGTATTATATGTTTGAGCAGGAACTCGCATGACACATAGCAGTGCTTTGAAGCACAAACAACTGAGTCAATCAATACTCATGAACAAAAACTATAACTATTTTGCTTTGAAAGTTGACGTGAAAGCTATGCAAAATTACTTTGCACAGTGGAGCGTCAGACCTTCCTGTGATCTAGGCAAAGGGCACATAACGGGCACCAACATTGCAAATGCCAACAGGTTTGATACAAAGCTAGACACAGTAAAATAGTGTGAGCTGGCTTTTTGTGAAATAATAACGCCAAACGAAAACAGACGCAGACAGGGAATGAGTGGAATTGAGTGTGATAGTCCTACACATATCAAGCGTTAATTATTGCAAACTGCACATTTTACTCAATATTGTAGTTTGAGTAGAGATTCCAAAGAAGGCATCGATGCTTCGCTCTTGCACCATACAACAATGCCTAGCATTGCACTAAACCTACATTTTTGTTGTATGGTCATCGCCAAAAACATACTCGTCACTCCAGTTTTGTAGATTTGGCGCTGCTCAGTTTTATCACTTTTGCACAGTACAACACTGCGACTTTTCATGCAGCACTCCGTTACCCGAGCCAGGGTCTCTGAAACACTGCATCAAGGGGTCCCAGAGCAGTGCCCCACAATGTTGTTAACGAAGTAAGGAAGTAGTATTGCTGTACTGTTCATATAGGAAGGAGCCTAACACTGGAAGCTATCATCAGCCCTATGGGGAATCAGGTAGATAACAAACTTGTAAACTGACAAGGGAATTTAACCTCAAAGAAATAAAGGGAAGTGAAAAAATGTTACCATTAAAAATGGAATCAAAAGCCTTCAATGAAGAAATTGCAGGTTCATAAAACAACGGTAAAACGTTGCAATCCCCCTACTTTCAAAACATAGAATGAAACTCACAGAATGTATCCTAGTGCTCTCCAAATCTCATATTCTACCTACAGACAGAAGAAAGCTCCCAGAAGAGATGGTGGGAGAAACAGAGAGATCCCCATTACTGTTAACAAACACTTCCCTCCCTTGCCTACAGGCAGCTGGATGCTTTGTTTAACTTGTAGAGTAGACCTGTCTTTACAAAGGCCACATCGATTGATTGTTATATAAAGCTAATTTACTCAATGAAGAAAGCCTCAGAACTCAAATCTTTGTTGTTCAGCTGGAACCAGCAGAAACATGCCACCTCTGCTTTTATGTACATGCCTATTGAAAATTTCCAAATAAGGCCATTATGAGCGTACAGAAGACACCATTAAGGGGTATATTTACAAGCCCCTAGTACTTTTTGTGAAGCCCAGGTGACGCTGTGCAGTGAGCTGCATTTACAAGGCAGCGTTAAGCCACTTTTTGTGACCTAACGCCACCTTGTAAATATGGCCCCTTCACATGCAGCATTTTGCTTGGAAGGGGTGTTCAATGGGTACTGCTGTGAGCGTTCCACAGCAACACCCATTGCATTTTGACGCTGCCCCAGATTTATGAGATTTTGTAAATCTGAGGCTGCACCAAAAACTAATGCCACCCCAGAGATGGCGTTAGCATAGCACAACGAGGAGAAATGCTTTAATTTCTCCTCATTTTTTGCTCTTTCTATACGTGCTGCCTTATGCAGCACACATAGAAACAGCAAATCGCCATTGAAGATTGATTTTGTGCAGGAAGGGACACCTTCCTGCACAAAAACAACCCCCGCAACACAGCCATCCTTGCACCATGGTGCAAGGGTGGCTGCATTGGAGCTTGGCAGCAAATCTAGCACCGGCACAGGGGAAAACACAAGTATGCGCCATATTCTTTTGCTGCAAATTTTGGCACAGCACCATTCAGCTTAAGTTCATTGTAAATCTGGACCATGGTTTCTTAAGAGATAGCTAGGGTTATTTGTAGACATATCTCCAGTTTAAATGGTAACAATACAAAAGGATATATAAAATATGAATTCAATCTTTCATTCTGAGATAGTTCTCAGTAAGGGTGGTTTAGCCAGCTTATTATTTCCCCGCTTTGTGAGCTTGCCCCTTGAGAGAACACACGGATGAAAATATAAGGTAAGTATTAACGAAGCATGAGCGTTTGTTCTTTTGCCTCTTTTTCTATACTTTCTTCACTTCATTTCCTTTTCTACTCTCCCCTTAGCCTCATAACAATTCTCTGCAAAGTCCATTCAGTATTTTCTATTTTATCTTTGTTTTTCCTTTATCTCCTTTTGATCAGATAGCTTTTTCTTATTTGTACCTTTATGTTGTTTCAAATAGTTTTTCCATCTTCATCTGAACTTAAAAATATTGTCACGACCAAGATTCTACTGTGTTTTTCAGCTTCACCACTGCCGCTTGCCCTATTCAGCTTCCCGCCCCGTCACCTGCCTTGCTTGGTCCGCCCTCAGATCGTGAAGTGACTTAAGTCGTGTCTCCTCTGAATTCACCAGTTGTAAGTATCAGCTGAAACTTAAAAGACTCTATCATGGTCCTCTGTCTGCCTCATTCTCTCATGTCAAATCCTGTCTAACTCCCTTCCCTTAGACAATCTCCCGAAGCAGCATCTCTATGAGGCCTCTCCTTGTGCTTTCCTCCTCAGTTCCTGCTTCTTCCACTCCTCACGTGCCTTCCACTTCCTGTTGCCTGCTTATGATCGTCCTCTCTTTTTTTTCTTCCAAATTGTCTCCACCTCTTTGAGATTATCGTCATGTATCCCAAGTAAGTATTTCCCAGGCAATCATTTATTGCATCATTAATTATAGCAATGCACTAAAATTAGCCCTGCTGGTGCCCAGTCATTGTGGTATTCATGTCACCTTAGAAAGACATTGCAAGTTGCTTTTTGTAACATTTTGATAAGAGGAAGTAAGACTGTGGCCAGATATGAGCTACGTGGATAACGACTTTAGCTGCCAGTAACAAAGGCAGGTTGCAAATTAAGCAAAGGTTGTCTTTTGACAAAGTCAATCAGTTTGATGACAAAAGCACTTAGATTTTATTAGTATTGAGATCAGGTGTTTTCGCCACAGACTCATACTAATTATATGGCATTCATGGCGTGGCCCTATTACCAATACTCTTAGGCCTGCAAGCACCAGCAACCGACTATGTTGTTGCTACTGGATCGGTCATTAATTGACTTAATAGAATACTTACCCAGGATGTCTTAACCACTGTATAACTGCGGGGTGCTTCTCCGTCACTTCTGGATGCTTGCAACCAGTGCATGAGAGGGCTACCTCTCTATCGTTTCTAGATGGACCCTAGAGGGATTATAGAATATATTTGTCTGTAATAAGTGCATGCCAAACGACTGCCCTACTGTTACTCCAGGGTAGACCCAAGAAGGCAAATCTGAAACAATGATATTTGTATTGGTTGAGCATTAGGTAATAGCTTTCTTGAGTGGTAGCATACCACATTTGTTTGCCTATCTTTATCTAGGGTCTTTGAGGGTCAGGACTCTCATTTGTGACCTTGGCATACTGGTTTTTGGCAGCTAATGGCTTTCTGTATCAAGTGCTTGCAATTGGCTGCTACTGTATCGACCATATAGCACAAAAATCCTGGCTATGTGTACTCAGTGCAGGCTCATGAGCCAATCTACCTTGCTGCTGCTTGCACACTATAGAGTTTTTACTCTGGCTCCCTATGACCACTGCATACGTGTGAGTTGCTCTTCCCTTAATTTCTGCTTGGTCCCTGAAGAGCATTAACTATGGATGCACGTCTCTTGTGCATGCCTGTGGGTTACTCCTCGTTGTTCCTGGATGGACTGTTGAGATCATTTACCAAGGCATGCCTATGCATCTCTCAAATGTTACTCCTAGGGCTTGATATAGAGCACCTGCTATTACTGCTTGCATTCAATACATGACATGGGCCCCTCCTCTGTAGGTAAATTCTATAAAGACCACTTCAATCAGCCCCACAATTAAATTAATGTATCGTGCAGGTGTTGTATAGCTGATGCATTTTCTCACCATTAAATGCCTAGGCCCAGCAATCCGAGTTAGCATAGCTCCGGTCACGGTTGCATGACACCAAAACGCTTCACACATAAGCTGCACTGTGGATCAAGCACTGTTCCAGCCAAGCACTCCACCATGGTGTAGTGTGCTACTTGTCCGCTGAGCCACTTGGCAACCAAGTCAGGGGTATGACACACTATGTAAATGTTATTGCAATACATCCTTATTTGGCAGCTGGCTCACTACTTTGGTTAGTGGTTAATTAATGTTTTGGGTTGTAGTCGTTTGGTGCGTTCAGTGCCCTCTGAAGACCGACCCTTGTGTGATCTAATATAACTAGGTCATCTGCATGAGGGCGATTTTCTGTACTCCTCTCTTTGAA
Organism: Pleurodeles waltl; assembly: GCF_031143425.1. NCBI lineage: Eukaryota > Metazoa > Chordata > Amphibia > Caudata > Salamandridae > Pleurodeles > Pleurodeles waltl. The sequence continues at coordinate 584,620,624 of NC_090438.1, read as the reverse complement.
CTGGCTAGATGTACTCTTCCTCCAGACTGGGTATACCTTCCCAACAAAAGTGTATTGGAGAGATATCAGTAAGTGATGTACCTAATGTTTACCATTCCAACACAGCAAACAATTAAACTGTTGACACCGAGACCCGTTTGTTTCTCCACAGAGGGCTCTAATATTGATTAATATTTGTTGAGGTAACTATCACGATAGTTGCTTTCTCAACAGTCTCCGAATTCATTCTCCCCAAGTAAAGAACAGAGGTGGAATAAAGTAAATCTATTGTCAGAATCAGGCCTTACAACAAAAAATGTTCTCTGTTGGATCCAATATCGGATTTCAGTGTTGAACGTGCCCGGCTTAGCTATCCATCTAGTGTGACCCAACACCAGCTATAAAACATGAAATTTAATTAAACATCACGAACAAGGGAAAGATGTCTGTCTTCAGAGGAGATAAAATATAATGATTTTTGCAAAACATGTCACTTACGAGTGTTTCATTGCTATCTGTTACCTATTATAGCACAAAGAGCACTCAGGCGGTGGATAAGCAAGAAAGGGGCCTGCAGGCCTGGCGGGAGAGGTCTTGGCGCGCGCATCAAGTAGAACGCTTGCACGTGTTCTCCGGCCAATGACAGCGAGCAAAACAACACAAGGCCCAAAAGCAAATATCCACGGGACTCGTTTATACACTTGCTTGCAGATGAGACAATCTAATAAAATTTGAATCCAGAGGGTGCCAAGCAGTAAATCGTTGCCTGCAGTTCACACTGCGATACTGCTAACTGTGAACTGATATCATATTCACCCTCAGTGAAATGAACTTCTCAGAGCCACAGGTTTCCTGAAAGGCATCCAAGAAATAACAAAGCCAATGCCGAGTGCGGCTAAAACGAAAACACTCTTCTACTATTTACATATTCAGAAATCTCCAGAAATGCTTACGTTGGTCCTCAGTTCCCAGGATCTCTTATGTTTTTTTGACTAGCTGATTTCTCCCGGGCCCCACCCGGTACTCATGCATATCCCAGGGGAGAGATAGGTGGTGAGTTATGATTCATTCTAGTCCATAATGTTGTTTTTTGTCTGAAAAAGAATATTATTTTTGTTAGAAGTTCGAAGAAAAGGAAACATACTTACTGAAATGCGCCCATTCTTCGTTTACAAGGGTCAAACCACGCAGGATAATATATACTTGTATAGTTTCACACACATTCAAACATATTGATATATGGCTATTTTTATGGCCCCTTTTTATAGTCTGCATGTAAGTTTCAGAAATGATGAACCTCAGTCCTAAGCACTATTGACTGAGGGGAGGATGTTGCGCAAAATGTCTGTCTCGGATTGACACCCTGCCCCAAATGAAGGGTAGTTCATATTTATTTTGCAGAATTAACAAAGCATGGAGTTATATTATTATTTTATCTTAAATGCTACCGTTTTGCACGGATTGAAAACCTATCTATGAAACGTATTTTGTTTCATATTATAAAGTATTAGACAAAACGGCGCTCAGTCTTACCATGGCTAAATAGATTGCTTACGCTAAAATTGCATTAAAATCTCAGTTTTAAAATGTTTGATTGCTAAAGACATCCTTGTTGTTTAGCAGTAAACGTTCCGTACTTTATGAATACATAATGAACGAAAATGAATGTTACATCCTTTCAGCCTATCAAAAATAAACCTACCTCTCTTTCACAGTGCCCAAACCCAGAGGCTGACCATTTGTTAGGCAATACCCTATCCCATTGACCCAGAGACTGGTTGCTAGTATCCATGATTAGATAATTATTTTCATAAGCACTAATGAAAAACTTTCTTTTAGAGTCCCTGAAACCCTATCCTTTTGATTGTCACTGATAGGGATGTGACAAACGGAAATAGAAGATGGAGGCCAAAGACATCTTGACTTAAACCTGGAAAGGAGCCACCACTGTTCCCATCTCTTTTTTTACTTACTGCAGTTTTATATAGCACAAACTCGACCTGAAGGTATTGGAGCGCTTTACATGAGCACCATTTACATTACACAAGGGCATGTTCTATTTTGCTAGGTAGGGGGTGATTAAATGATTTGCTCAGAATCACAGGTTGTTGAGCCGACGCCCAGACTCAAACCTTATACCCAATTCCAAAGTCGTCGGTTCTGGTAGTTTGGCCACATCCTCTCTCATTCTGTCTCATTCCCACCAAAGCCTGGTTCAAAAATTAAAAGAGATAAACTTCCTAAAATTCCAAACAAACTTTGCATGGTTATACCATTAACTAACTACATGATCGACAAAACATCAGTCAATCTATGAAAATACTCAAATCTCGATCACCTGCTCCCAAGCAAAGCACGCAGTCTAGAAACTCCTGGGCTGTGAAAGATTCATGCCTTAATTATGGCAATTAATTACCAGAATGTCAGGAGATCAGTAATTAAAGTTCAGCATTTCCGATCACTTCTCACTACACATCCACATACTACCAATCATTTGTTCTGCCATTTCAGTCCTTCCCAAATGAAAATAAAAGGCAATGAGTGAATGCAACACTTAAAATAAAATGATGGATGGAGTGTTGAAACTTTTCAACCACTCACCCCCAGTCACAGATCTGGGTTTAATTCATTGTAATTTTTTTTGCCACGTCACCCCTGTTTGGACCCAGCCATATGCGGACCAATCTTGACCCTGCTCTCCATGGGAACAGTGCAGCCCAAACTGCCAAGCCAGGTCCTCCCTGTACCGGAAACAAGCATCCTGGGACCGGTTTTGGGGTATAACCCCTCATCAGCCAGGCTGGCTTGAATCCAGTGGTGCAGCAAGCAAGGGGCCCACATCTGGGCATACCCTATCCACTGAGTGAATGCTACACATTGTTGGTAAACCCAGATGAAGGAGCAATCTGAAAAATAAACTAACCCCTCTCTGAAGGAGCACCCATTTACCACCAACATGCAGGACCCTTAATTGGGCCAGGCACATAGAACTCAGGGGCTTCAAAAGACTTTGTTGTCTCACAGGACTCCCTCAAGTCCAGACCCTTACTTGAGTCATAAGCATGGGGCTGAGAGTCTTAATAAGACTCTGGCACCTCATTGTTCTCCCATGGGTCTGGTTGCCAATTGTGGGCTCCTCTGTCAGGGATGAGGAAGGCCATGATGGAAAGGAGAGAAATGCAGCAGAGTTGAACCTGGGACCAATAAGATAACCTCCATGGAAAATGTGGTAATGGTGGTTTAAGTTTCAGAACACAGTACCCTGCGGGGTACAAGTGGTCATCATATCTGTCATTGTAACTGCAGAAATGGGAGAGGCTACTCCAGCAGAGGGGGTGAGGCTTAAAAGAAATAGGGGGAGTAAATAACCCTTCCATGTAATTTGAAATCACTAATGAGAGCCTACAATCCACTCCTGACAGGGATTATCCTTACAATTCTATCTAATCAGAAAGGAAGTGAAGGTGCTTAACTACACCTACTTACCAGGGGTCTGTGTATAATGCCCGTGCTGTCACAGAAACACAGGTGTTTCCTTGCACTCCTGTCAGGTTAGTTGTATTGTTTTCATTTGTAATTACATTTATATCCTGCTTACTAACCTGGAGGTACTTTGCAAATTAGCATGGTACTCCAGAATCCAAGATTAGTGATTAATCCCTTGTTTATTGGTCACTGTTGACTAATGGGATTAGTTTTGTGGTCTCAACTGAATCATTCCACACATTTACCCCAGTTTCTTTGCGGCAGTGGAGGTGTGATATTTAGTGGGGGCTCTGTGAGTTCATGGAAATAATTGGTAGGATAAAAAGATAGGCCAGAGGAGATAACAGATTGTTGGTATGCAGGGATATGGTTTCAAAGAAGAACCAGGGGTGAACTTTGAAATAAGGTGTGTCAATTTGCAGAAATACAATAATGGAGATTAAGGCAGACGGGCATGAGACTTAGAGTAGGCTATACTCAGGAACTGAAGGCATGATGAAGATGGAAGGCAAGGAATAGGTTATTCTGAGAACTGAAAGAAGAGGGAAAAATCTCATTATTGACATCCTCTTAATGTCCTCTCTCTGCCTACATGCTGGTGCACACTCGTTCTGACTATTCCATCCCATCACATCTGCTCCATGCCACTCTCCTACACACAACCTGTATGTATGTACGTATGTATGTATGTATAAGGTATTTCTATAGTGCAAATCTATCCAAAAAGGCAGCAGAGGGACGTATAGTGTCAATGATAAGGATAAAATAAATGATAAATAGGAGAAGTAGCTGTGTTATGGACAGTTATTCCATTATGGTGCAGTGTTCTTGAAAGAGGTCAGTCGTCAGCTCTTGCCTACAAATGAGCAGATTCAGGGTGGTCCTCATGGATACTGGATGTTGTTCCAGATCCTGGGTGCATACATACAAAAGGCCGACTGCCTTATTTTTCCTTTTGTGCACTTCTTAGTCTGCAGTCTGAAGGTGCCCTGACTGTGCCAGAACTACCAGAGATGGTGATTGTGTCTGCAAGATATGTGGAGGCACTGGTTGGGATGACTTTGTAACTGATGAACCTAGCTATCTAGATGTAGGAGCCAGCAATGGAACCCATGAAATTCCATCAGGAAGGCAGTGATATGATCATATTTCTTCAGTCTCTGGATGAGATGTGCTGCAAAATGTGTGATGCCCTTGAAGGCTGTGAGCATGGAATCTGGGAGGCCATGGTGTAGGGTATAGCCACTATCCAGATGCATGTGTTCAAGGGCTTATTCACCAATTTTGAGGTCACTTTCTGAAAGAAACAGTTTTGCTTTCTTTAGAAGAGAAAGTTGGTAGTAGGCCATCATTGTTTTCTTGGCAATGTCTTCCTAAAGATTGAGGTTGGTGTTCAAGGCAAATCCAGGTGACTTGGCATTATGTGAAAGTTGGGATTCAAAGCTGTCAAGATTCATGTCATTGAGTCAGATATTCTATTTTTTGCACTTAGCAAATAACAAGAATTCTGTCTTGGTTGGGTTGAGCTTCAGGTAGGTGCTGGACATCCTGGTCTGGATGATGGGCAGGCAGTGTTTGAGACACTGAATGTTTGAAGCAGAAGAAACCTATAAGTACAGGTGCATATCATAGTCATATTGGTGAATCCTTATGCTGTCATGTGTGAGCAAAGCACCAAGAGGCACCATGTAGAGATTGAAGATGAAAGGAGACAGTATGGAGCCCTGGGGTACTCTGCACGTGATAGGGATGACTTGGGACTTGGAGGTGCCCATGTGAGCAAGCACTGACAAAGCAAAAAGCTGGCAGCCAAACTCAGAACTATTGGCTCTGCCAATGCTTGTTAAAGAATGGTAAGCTTCTGCCCCTGCTCCACGTTATTCTCAAAAATCTATGGCCCTGTCTCTGAATATTAAGTCTGCACTTTCACTCTTTGGATTTTGGAATGCTGAACCCCGTCCTAAGTAAATGATCAGCAAAGGGTCGTGGTGAGTACATGTGTTTGAAATGGGGTCTCTAGTTGGCAGTCAGCTTGCACCATGTCCAAGTGGAGGACCTCACTCTAGTCAGAGAAATGGAGGCACACTCCTAAGAAAATCCCTACTCACCCCCCTGGTAGCTTGGTACGAGCAGTCAGGCTCATCTCAGAAGCAATGTGTTAAGTATTTGTACCCAAACACAGTAACACTGTGAAAACACTACAAATGGACACCACACCAGTTTAGAAAAATAGTTAAAATGTATCTAAGTAAAACAAGACCAAAACAACAAAAATCCTACACGCACAAGCAAAGATAGGAATTTTTAAAGATTGAATCCAAATAAAGCACTTAGAAACACAATAGCTCCAACTGGTTCTATCACGGAGGTGTGACGGTGTGACTCGCAAGGGAGTGTGGCACCGGTCACGGAGATGCACGGATCCCAGGTACTGTTTCATAGAAATGAGGCAGAGTCAAAGCTGTAGTGCGGAGACGGGGAGGTGAGGCATCGCTGGAGCTGGTATTGCCTCATTTCTGTGCTGCTACGCAGCAGATGAGGCGTCAGTTCCTTACAGAGGTGAGGTGTTGGCTCCTTGTAGAGGCAGCGGATGTGAGGTGGCAGTGAGGCATTAGTTCCTGACGATCCGGAGGGGTGGAAGAGTCCAGCGGGTCAAGACACAATGAGGTGACTTCACAGGGTTGTGGCCAGACCAAGTGGCCGCAGGCGGTGCTGCGGAGTCATGTGTAAAAGGCATTGGTGACATGGCACTCAGGACTCACAATGTCGAGGGACTTTAGAGGTGCTGCGGTGGCGATGGGGCAGCGGCAACAGGCCTGCAGCATCGGTTGTGGTCATCGCACTTCAGCTGGGACCACAGCTTTGAGTGCAGGCAGCAGCGCAGAGTTGGGCAGCAGCACAGGTTCTGGAGTCATCATGTTTTATGGCCAGATTTCACTCCAAAGGGCCAAGGAACTGGAGTGAGCACCACCTGGCAAGTTAGGGTCCTCAGCACGAGAACCCAGAGGCCGGTAGGTGAAGTCTTGGCTGTCCCTGAGACTTCTTAATAGGAGGCAAGCTCAGTTTAAATCCTTGGAGAAACGTCACAAGCAGGATACACAGCAAAGTCCAGTCTTTGTCCTCTCCACAGCAGAAGCAGCAACTGCAGGCCACCCCAGCAAATCACACCCAGCAAAAGGGCAGTACTCCTCCTCACAGCTCTCCAGCTCTTCTCCTTGGCATGTCTTCTCTTAATCCAGATGTGTTCTAAAAGTCTAGGGCTTTGGGTCCAATATTTATTTCTGCCTTAGAAGTAGTACAGAAGACCCTGCATTTCCTGCCCTGGTCCCAGACACACTCTAGGGGGTCGAAACTGCAGTTTTGTAAGGACATACACAGCCCTATTCAGGTGCAAGTGCCAGCTCCTCCCACCACTCTAGCCCAGGAAGACCTATCAGGGTATGCAGGGTACACCTCTGCTCCCTTAGTGTGACTGTTTAGAATGAATTTACAACCAGCCCAGCTGTCATCCTGACCCAGACACGTATTCTACAGCCAGGCAGTAGGAAAGTAGGATTTTCAAACACCCAACTTAAAAACCACCTTCATTAAAAGATGTATTTTTAAATTGTGAGTTCAGAGACCCTAAATTCCATATCGCTATCAGCTCCCAATGGGAAATTACACTAAAAAGATATTTCAAGCCAATCCTCATGTCAACCTATGGGAGAAATAGGCCTTGCAATAGTGAAACCCGAATTTAGCAATATTTCACTATCAGGATATGTAAAACATAGTAGTAAATGTCTTACCTTTCAAATACACTGCACCCTGTCCATGGGGCTGCCTTGAGCATTACCTAGGGCTAACTTACATGTAGTAAAATGGAAAGTTTGGGCCTGGCAAGTGGATGCACTTGCCAGGTCGACATGGCAGCTTAAACCTGCGCACCAGACACTGCAATGGCAGGTCTAAGACATGTTTACATAGTTACTTCTGTGGGTGGCACAATCAGTGCTGCAGGCCCACTAGTAGTATCTGGTTTACAGGCCCTGGGCACATATGGTGCACTATATTGGCGACTTTCTAGTAAATCAAATATGCCAGTCATGGATAAACCAATCACCAATACAATTTAGACAGAGGGCATATGCACTTTAGCACTGGTCAGCAGTAGTAAAGTGCCCAGAGCCTTAGAACCAACAAAAACAGATCAGAAAAAATAAGAGGAAGGAGGCAAAACATTTGGGGTTGACCCTGCAGAAAGGGCCAGGTCCAAAACGTGTATCAGATGAAACACATGATTGTTCGAGTGCTCTTTTTTATTGATATTATGGTTTCCTTCCAGTTTCTTCTCTCGAGTCAATATCATTTGTTTCTTATTGTCTTACATATATTTTCACTCTAGGTATAATGGAGGACATGAAACTATATTTAATTTGCTAACACCATTGAAGGATGTACTCGATCTGGCGATGTCTTATGTTGCAGGATGAACACCTACTGGGTGACCTAGACATAAGAGGACATTGTGAGTATGTAATGTTTGTACTGCACTACATCTTATGGCTTTTGTTTGAAAAAATCAATAAAACAATCTAAAATAATAGTAAAAATAATAAAATGTGATCTGAAATGTGTGCCGTGTGATCAAGTTGCGGGCAAAGGTTTTTGACTCTGGATGTCTGAAGCAAAGGAGACTTTCAGGTAGAGTTGCATATCATCAACATTTTGGTGAATCTTTCTGTTATCCTCTGCGAGTAGAGTGCCAAGTGGCTCCATGTAGATATTGAAGAAGGCAGTATAGAACCCCAAAGGACTATACAGATGGTATGGATCTCTTGGGACCTGGAAGTGCCCATATCTATAGACAGGTGAGAGATTATTGAGGAAAACAAATATACTTGTTAAACTGGAGAAGTAGCTAAGACCAGAAAAATTACACCGACGTTTAGGAGATCATAGATTGAGAAGTCAAAGGAATAACTCTCATAACTGTTTATCAAGGAATATTTGTACTACACATTCCAGTAAATAGAGCGTGCATTGGAAAGGCCTGAAATTAGAAACAAATCTCAATTATAAAAGAAAAGGAAAACCTGGAAGTGAAGAGAGAAGCTGAAAGAATAAACAAAATGTCAGGATTTAGAGAATTTGATGTCCACGAGCTGTATTATTTTTTGGTTTTGGTAATAAACAATACACAAAACGGAGAAACATTGTAATCCATTATTACAGTGAACACTTAACTTCCTCCCAAATGAAGGCCAGTATTACACAGCTGATAATTGCAAGTGGCAACATGCCCAACTTGTTTGCCAGTTACCACCCCCAGGCCCAGATTTACTGCCTATTTGCACCATTCATTGCATGAAGCAAGATGGGACTTTGTCTGCAAAGCGGTGCAAGCTGCAGACCCAGTCATCTTTCATGCACAATAACTGGTTCCTGACAAAAGCTGACCAGAGCACTGCACATAAATCCCTTTGCATTATGAAACAGCAGCAGCACCACTGTACTTTATGCAAAAGGGGCATAACAGGATAAAATTGGTGCAACTATGGTAAGGTTTTCATTCAAATTTCATGCATTTTTATAGGAATTGCCCTTGAACGGTTGCTAGCACTGAAATTTGTACCTGAAGATGTACCTCAAATACAAATCTTGCCTTTGTACCGTAGCGCAACTTCTAAAGCCTAATTTATGAGCACTTTAAACCTGTACAAAGCCACCAAAACGGATGCAAAGTGTTGAATTGGGAGCTTTTTTCAGAGAAAAACGATTTTGCATTGGAAACTTGCCTAAAGTAATGCAAAGTAGGACTTTGAATTACTTTGCACTACTCTTCACCATTTGGGCATCCGACGGGTGGTACATGGGCATTTCAATGCAACCACCCATGGGTTTTTTGATGCAAAACCCAATGTACTAATATTTGTTGGCATGGCTTTGCATCAGAATATTACTCTCCCTTTAGGTACGTGGAAAGGAGGAGAAAAAGTTATTTTCTGCAATATATATCTGTATGTGTGTTGTTCTATTCAGCACACATACAAAGTGGGAAAGGTTTAAAAGTAAGTCTAAGCACAGGATTTCGAACTGGAAGGGTACCCCTCCAGTAGAAAACTTATATAAGGTGTTTACATGGTGCTTGGCAGCCAGAAGATATACCAGCACTTTGGAAGATAGAAGCAGTGCCGCATCTTTGTTGATATGGCACTCTCCATTCATGCTACATTCTGCAGCAAATTTAGTTGTTGAGTTGGGTTAGGTGAAAAAATAGTAATTGTGCCAACAAGTGGGGCTCTAAAAGTGCTTTTGTAGCTAGACCAGTGACATAATCAGCTCACGACTTTTGATAAATCTTGCACTATGTAGTATTGTTTTCCCATTCATACAGTGGCACTGATTTTCGCACATCTCTGTACTGCACGAATGCTGGTAAGTCTAGGTGGTCATATGATTGAACAACGCATGCGGGAACAACGCATGCTTTAACAAGGCAGTTGGAACAACGACTGCGTTGTTTCCACACATGCCTTTACCACCCATGACTTTACAATGATTTTTCATTGTAAAAGCATGCCTAGTAAAGGCATGTGTTGAACCGGCATGCGTGGTTCTATCATGCTACCCCCCTCCCGCCCTATGGCCCAAAGGTATTCCATTGCTAATACTTAAACTACCCCGATGGCCCACCCGCCTTAAAAATGAAATTACCCTGACTCCCCCTTCCCGCCCCTAAAAACAAAAATACCGTGACCCCCACACCTACCCAAAAGTACCCTGCCCCTAATACTTAAACTACCCGAACCCCCACCCGCCCTAAAAACAAAACTACCCGACCCCATCCCTAAAAACAAAACTACTCCGACCCCCCCAACTGCCCTAAAAATTAAACTACCCCCACCCGCTCTAAAAACAAAACTACCCCCACACCGCCACGATAAATTGAACTATCCCAACACCCCCACACACCCTGACCAAACCTACCCCTGCCCCCAAAAACAAAACTAACCTGAACCACCCTCCCCCACCTCTATAACCAAAACTACCTCAACACCCCCACCCTGCCTCTAAAAACTGAGCTACCCTGACACCCCCACCCACCTTGAGCAGTAAAAACCTTCCCTGACCCCACCACCCACCCTAAAAACAAAACTACCCTGACCACCCCACTCGCACCCATAAAAACAAAACTACCCCGACCTCCACCCCTAAAAAGAAAACTACCCTGACCCCCTACCCACCCTAAAAAGAAAATTACCCAGACCCTAAAAAAAATAGCCCAACACCCCACCTCAAGCCCTTAATCTACCCCACCCCTAAAAACTACTCCCAACCCTGCCTCATCCCCACTTACCTGACCGTGTCCTCTCCCGATCCATTCTGCCTTAACCACGCATATGCGTAGTTCAGCAAATGCGTGGTTAAGGCAGAGACAAAGCTGTGCGTTGTTCTGGCAAGCATGGTTATGCTTGCGTTCGAAATGTCTGCGTTGTTCCCAACACGTTGTTCAGGACGTTTCCCATTCTAGGCGCCACTGCAGAACAAAAGACCTGCATTCACATCTGTCCAATATCTGCTAGGCATAACTACTTCAATATTCAAGGTACTTCCCTAGGCAACACAATCCCTGATCTTCCCAGCCCTCCTATTGTTTGATACAATGAAACATTCTTCTGAAGCGGTTTTCTGTCTGAAGCTCTCCCAACACCTACAAAACAGCTCAGTCCCCATTGTAGCACTCACTGAAGAACCAAACAAGATAAAAACTAGAGCGACTGCTGTGTCAGTGACCAAAATGTCACTGCTTTTCTCAAAAACACTAAAATATTTATTTTTAAAACTAAAAAAGGTCTACAAAATACTAGAAAGGGGCTGTAACAGACCAAGCAAAAGTTTATATCCTTACAATAAGATTTTGTCAGCTTCTTAAAGGCACTTCTATGGAAACACTTCTATATTCCTATTGCATGCTCCCTCCTATATTGTCCTCTGTTAAATACTTGTCATTAAGAAAATAAAACCACAGAGGCTGAGCCCAGTCCTTTATGGGGAGTTTGCCCCAATTTGCAACATAAAGAAATGGTGGTAAACCTGCCGCACATATTTGGGCGATGAAGGAAGCTGCTGTTGACAATCACCAGAGGGACTATATACAGCATGCACCAAGTTGGCACTTCTACCCATGAAGCCATCATTATCCACAAAGCTTGTTAAGACTTCTACTAACAGATAGAGATCACCGGTCGCACCAGGGAAATACTCCATACTGTTAAAACCCATAACCCTTATCAGTGATATCAGAAAATAAGACCAAAGTCTACAAAACAAATACTGTCTTAAAAAAACGTTTAGCCATTCGACTAATGCTGGAAAAATATGATATCAGTATTGAGCTGTTGAACCCAATTATAAAGCTAGTTGCTAATAATAGCAATAAAACAGAATATCGCGATCTGTCAGATCCTGAAAAACTCTTCGCTGGCTAAAAATAAAAACTTTGAATACACAAAAACATAAACTACAAAAGTGAAATAACCCAGAACCAGAATCACAGCCCAAAAAAATATGATGTCCCTGTAAGAAAACTTTCTGTAGAAAGGGATCCGCCTTGATCCGCCATGAAGGACCCCAATCATTCTCACAACTACAGAACCTAATTGGCTATTATTCTAAAAAAACACTAACATAGGAGCTATTCCTCTTTCATATATGGGATTTCCCTCAACGACCCTCATAGGCTACAGTACCGGGATTACTCTAGACATTCATAATGGAACAGTTCGCTGGATGCAAATCAGCTTCAAGTTAGCACATCATTCAAAGATACACTTTCGTTTTTCTGTATTCAGTGGTTTCTACACTGTCTCCACTGGTGCATATTTTACTTACTTTTCTAATCCACCCCATCAATACAAATGTAAAGATCCTCGAAAAAACATTAGCAAAAAAGGCTGAAGAAATATATTCCCCTTCTTGTTCATCTTAATCCAGTAAGCTTTGTGCCAGGGAGTTCTCCCAGTACCCACATGAGATCTTGCTATGTAAAGTATAGGAATAAGTAAATAAGTGTTATAAACTGTAAAATATTTATTGAAGAACAATGCACGTAAATTATTATTGTAAATTAACTGTATATATTTGTGTAATGTACAATAAACTCTAAAAGAATGCACCAGCACTATTAACCGAATCTAAACTTAAAATGTAATATTTTTCAATATATTACATTTTTCTTTTTTTTTTTTTAAGTTAAATTAAAACTACCTAAGGACCTAAAGTATGTGATTTTACATGGATTAATAATTACTTGAGGTGATGTATAACATTAATTTAAAGTATTTTTTATATATCTATATCGTATAACAGGTTTATGCTATATTCATTTTTAAATGAAATAGGTATTTAAAATATTTTAAAATAAAATGATAAATGTTTTATTTTTAGATTTTGTTAACAGTAATGTATTTACATTAGTTTAAATAAAGTAATTTAATTTAGTATAATTTCCTAGGCAGTGATTATTTTCAGTCCCTGTCTCCATTTTCTTCTTTGGAAGGGTTTAGCAGTACTAGGGGTCTGGCCTGGTGTGGTAGTTGACTTACTTCAGCTCCATGGGTGTATGTCTCTCTGTAAACACCTTCCATATAGTAGTAAGTATGTCCCTTTCTACTGCCACTCCCCCAGGTCCCTCCCACATTTACTACTATGTAGTAAACTTACATATCTGAGGACCTTCCAGTAGAAAAGATAAGAGAGGTGAAGGTAGAGAGGTACATTCTTAGATTTGTGAATTCCATTTGTGGTAAGTAAGTAGTACAAATTTAGTACTTAGTTTATCTACTACAAAATAGTTTGTAAGTCCGGCCCAATATTTTTGTCAGATGTTATTTAGTCCAAAGTATTCTGGTGTCATACGTTTTGGATAACCACATTAAAAACACAATCAATGTGGCACATTTCTCCTATCCCATAAACTTGTAGGACTGCACTGTTCTTCAGGGCAAATGGTGTAAGAGAGACATCTCACTCAAGCAGTGTGCTTGGCCAGAGAACCCTTTCAACCTTCCATTTTAACTAAGCTTTCCAAATCCTGACATGAGATCATTACATTCCTATTGAAACCAGTCAATTTCAGTATGTGGTCAACAATTATTCAGACCACACCTCCTCCTGAAAAAAAAACTAAAGTTGATTCCTCTAAAGCCAATAACTTTTCCTCTAAAACCAACAACTTTAGTTCCATCACTGGCCATTTTTTTTGCCACCTAGGCAAAACATAAAAAGCTTTGTTGCCTTACAACTAAACCAGGTTATCTCCAAAACATGTGTTGGGAGTTGTCAATTGAATGCTAATCATGATGTGGATAGCAACCTCTAACATAAAGGTTGTAGAAGATGCATTGCATTTTCTTGACAGAAAAGAAAGTGTCTACTCTGCTTTGCAAACTCTTTGGCCCATATTTACACTTTTTTAGCGGCACATTTGCGCTGCTTTTTGACGCAAAAATGGCGCAAACTTACAAAATACAATTGTATTTTGCAAGTTTGCGCTGCTCTAGCGTACAAAAAATGACACAAATGCGGCGCTAAAAAAAGTATAAATATGGGCCTTTGTTTCTTGTAAGGGACTCCACTAACAAAAACATTTCATAATTATGATGTGCGACACAGATATCAGTGGCTTTATTCTTAAATAGGTTACTGCAGTTATGCAGTATCATGCCCAGGGTGTCATAATCAAAGGCTTGACAAAGCCACACTACTTGTTGTCCAGAAAGGTTTATTCCTCTGCTGAACATATAAATGGAGTTCTTTTGTAACCTGGTTGGAAGCATAATAAATAATGTACGTCTTTCAGAAAATGTATCTCAAGGTGACCACTGAGTAAGGCATCACTTACAGAGATGTATCCATGATGTAAACTAAAAACCACTGGGTTCAACACCATCATCTTTTAATCAGTAAAAACAGTGGACCTACTTTTTTTACTCAATCACTGCACACCCTGCGACCATATACTGCTGCTGGATGGCTTCTTTCTCAGTTCTTTCTTTCAAATGCAAAATCATTTGACATCATTATAAACAACAGGCTACAGTTTAGCCTCCTTATCAAACACTTTGTGAAAGTAACACAGAATGACATGATACTTTTGAGGAACAACTAAATGTACATGTCTAAACAAGATCTACTTACAGTGATCTAAACACTAGCTCTATCTAGATTAGACAATGAAAACACTACTTTGGACCTGCTAAAGAGATGCAGCATTGAACAGCATGGATTATTTCTAAAACCCCTCATTCCAACCACATGGCCCCAAGCTTTATCACTATTTCCCCAAAACATGTGTGATATCACAACTTTGTACCTAGTTTATAAGCAAAATCTCCTTAAATCAGCAACATACCATGCAGACACATTGTCTTTCTTGGTAGGATCCTTAACTGCGCATAGGAAGCAGCAAACTCCACCTTCTAATGAAAAAGTTGAGGATCAGCTTCTTACCCTAGCCTTCTTAGGCAAGTCCTCAAGATTATTAATTATTCTCTTCACAGAGCTGCACTGCACCATATGCTGAATTGTCTTCCTAAAATACCTGAAAACCCTTCTTGTAGAGTTAATATAAGCTCCATCACATAGACTACCATATAAGGTAAACCCAAAGCTACAGTAAGCTGTGAACAAGGTTGAACCTCCAATTGTTTCAGGTTTCTATCAGACCTTCTGAATAGAGCTACTACACAGGCGTGCTTAGCTGTCCTCCCACAAAGCCATCTATGTAATATTATTTTATGTACTTTTTCTAGAGTGCTTATATTCCAAAAAGGTTACTTGATGGTTGTGGTAAGGACAGAACATACCTTTAAGTACATTTAGGGACAACCTAGGTCTTAAAAAAACGTTGAAATACCAAGTAGTAGGTACTGGATCGGAGCAGCAAACAAAGAGAGAACCACAGAAAGCCAACACAATAAATTACTTCCACCTACATGGGATTTTCTGAAGTCAGGAACCGACAAGACCACCAAAGAAGCCAATTTTAAAGACTTTCCAATGAAGTAGCATAGGAGTTGAATCTGCCATAGAACAATAGGTGTATGGTTCACATTCTGTTGAACTTAATGCAGATTTTGATTGGGAGCCAATAAAGAGCAGATGCAGGGGCATACTGTGTGAGATACCATCGACCTGATTTAAGAAAA
Organism: Pleurodeles waltl; assembly: GCF_031143425.1. Lineage (NCBI taxonomy): Eukaryota > Metazoa > Chordata > Amphibia > Caudata > Salamandridae > Pleurodeles > Pleurodeles waltl. The sequence continues at coordinate 584,604,965 of NC_090438.1, read as the reverse complement.
GTGGCGCTGCATCCACTGCAGAGCCACTTTTCTTGCACTTCTTAGCAGCCCCTTAATGCCACCATATGTCTGCTGTATTTACCATACGGCGCACCATGGCGGTAGTTAGGAAACTAGCTTCAAAAGTTTTGATGCTAGTTTGGTGCTTTGAGGATTAGCATCAACATTTTGATGCTAATCCTGCAAAGCACATTGAGGCCCATTGAAAACAATGGTGTCCCTCTTTTTTAAGACTGCTTTGTGCAGGCGTTAAAAATGCTGCTAAAAATGGTGCAATGAAATCTTTTAGATTTCATTGCACAATTTTTTCAGCCACCCTAATGGAGGAATGCTCCCCCTTGCTTTCATTATGCCTTGCGCATGCATAGTGTGGCGCAAGGGGATACAAAGTGGCGCAATGCATGTGTTGCGCAACTTTGCAAATCTGGTGCAACGATTTTGGCCTCGTGGGCTACATTAGCGTAAAAGAAAATTACGCTAATGTGTCACAAGAAGGCTCTAGGCCCTCTTAAATCTGGACATCAGAGTGCCAGTGATCACACCAGCTGCAGCATTCTGTGTCACCTGTAGTGCCTCTAAAAAAATACAAGCAGTTTCAAATCAAATTAACTAGTCTAGTCAAGGCGAGCACTAATAAAAGCTTACATAAAAAAGCTTTTACCATTTGGACTTAAAAAATGAAGCACTTTCCAGATGTAGCGCAAGCTATGGACATGGCTGGACATCAATGTTCAAATCTGAGAAGCAAGGCCAAGACATGCATTAGAGTTCACAATTTAACTGCAGAGAGTGCTATCAGGACATAGGAAAGAGCCCATTTGAGAGTAGCATAAGTGGTTTACGGTGGCAGGATTAGGAGTGCCTGCAATAAGGAATTCCTTCTTGCCTGTTTTCAGTTGAAAAAAATGGTCAGTTACTCAGTCCAGAATCAAGACCGAACAAGATTGGGACCGGTGGCCTGAGGCATCAAGCTAGATGAGGTTATCCAGAGACCCAACGTAAACATTTAAAAGGCAAGACGACAGAGCGCAGAGGGCAGGACATTGAAGAAGATGGCACTATGAGATCAATTGAACATAAACAATTGTGACGAATCTAAAGCTGTATTGATGATTTCTTTTGCTGCAAATATGTATAGAAAGAGGAGATGGTTTGACGCTGTCACTTGCCGCAGAGAGATCTATAAAGAATTAGACCACTCTCTCAGCCAGAGTCCATATCCACCAGAGAAACTTCCAATGCAGTCAGAAGAACTGTCTCAGTACTATGATGGAGTATAATTATCTTTGATGTTGGGTGAAAGGTAACTATTGTCTCATAAAAAGAAATTAGTACGCTTGCTATTAGACTTTACCAAAATTAGGACAAGCACAAAGGAGGGAGAATGGGAAGAACTACAGCATTTTTTTATTATTTAGGTACAGTGCAAAAAAATAGAAGAATTAAGAAGAAGATTCACAAGTTTTGGAACAACCTTTCAGATTTATTTTTGAAAATAGAGAACAGAAACGGATGCGAATGATCACCGGATCTTTGACTGAGTTAAGCTGCTTCCAAAGAGCAGAATCTTTCTGTGGATTCCACTTTTTATAACCAGTTCTGCTACATACTGATTGCAAATTCTATATTATGCTTTCTGGCCAATCATAATGATTCAATACGTAACGTTTGACTTCATAGAAATAGCATGATCCACAGCCTAACTAGTGCAAGTATTTAAATGGGACGTCTAAAAAGGACACATTGTTGATAGGATTACTAAAAACTGGTAAAGTGCGGAAACACAGAAAGAGTAGCATAGATGGAGAGGCTTTGGTTGAAGGGATCATAAACAGAAAACATGTATGCACCAATAAGCATGTACATTACCAGGGAAAGAGAGACATGCAGCTCTGCTTCTGTCTGCTTCCCACTTTTGTAGTAAGTGCACTGCAGAGTAGGTGAAGAGCAGTGAAGAGCTGAACTGTGACCTCTGTGCTAGTGCAGACGTGTCGAGGAGCGGCCATGATACCACTCCAAAGTCCACATTTAAAAGTGGCAAAGAATGTAACAAATATGCTATAGACCATTTACTTCAACTTGGTCCTATTAAAATGATCGAAAGTACTCTGTGACCATTTCACCTTTCTTGTCTCCCTCTACAAGCTACAAAGAGCTCGCTCTACACCAAGTCGTCTAAAAATAGAGGTTCCAGTGCATAATTTGTAAAAGAATGGGTGCTGGTGCCCAAAGCTCTACTCCAGCTGTGCTATTAAAAATCGGTGTGCCAAATACCAAGGCTGCATAGTCTTGAATTCACCATAGGACTCTCTAAGTCACTTCTAGACTCTGCTGCCTCTGTATCTCACTTTCGCCGGGCTCTGTTTTCCCACTTTCTTCAGGTGCTTCCTTCTTTCTCTTCTTTCCTCTATGCATGTTTTTCCCCTCTCTTGCTCACAGTCATTATCTAATGAGGAAAAATAGGTGCAGGGCCCAAAATTAGCTCAAGTTAAGCACAGAGTGACTCCCACAGGCTGGCACAGCTACTACCACATAGGCCCTCATTTGAAACTCAGCAGTCTTTTCACAAGACCACCGAGGTTCCGCCAGGCTGAAGACCGCCAGTGGTGGCGGTCTTCCACCCACCATATTATGACTGCTGTCAGCCCTCTGCCCTTTTTTGGACAGAGAGCCGCCAGCAGTCATTCTGGCGGTCAGCGGTGAAGTGGAGGCTGCTCCACCATCACCGCCACGTCATCAGAACACCGCCCACCGTAATACGACCCAGTATTCGGCGTGGCAGTGTTCTGGTGACGGGGTGCTGGCGGTGGACAGCCTCCATGGATCTTGTTCCCTCCTGGAGGATCACCTGAACTGGTAAGGTGATCGTCCGTTAGGGGAGGGGGTGGGAGGGAGTTGTGTGGTGTGTGCGTGCATGGGGGTGTTCCGGTGAGTGTGTAGAGGGGTTGTGTGAGTGCGTGTATGCATGCTGGGGTGTAATGTGTGTATGAGAAATGTAACATGTATTTATGTGTGCATGTGTGCATGTATATGCGTGTGTATGTGTGTGTGTGGTGTGAGCGTGCGTGTAGGGAGGTGTGGGGGGTATGTGTGTGGGTTTCCATGGGGGTGGGGAGGGGGTCCTACCACCTTTGGAGGGTGGTAGGGGGGTCGTGGGTGTTGAGGGAGGACTCAGGGGAGGGGGAGGAGGGAATTGAGACCCCAATCAGTGCCAGGGAATTAATTCCCTGGCACTGATGGTACATACAGCCATGGATTTTGTGGCGGTACAAAACCCCACGAAATCCATGGTGGTATGCGGGGTCCTGATACCACCGGCGGTCTAGTGGTGGCCGCCGGGCGGGAGACCGTTGTCTCCAGCCTGGTGGTCGTTACCACCGTGGCGGACGGTGCAGGACATTGGTGGTTTGGCACATGCCAAACCGCCAATGTTATAATGGGGCGGTAATGACTGCCGGCCTGTTTACGGTCTTACCGCCCTTTTTCTGCCATCCACCAGGGTTGTAATGAGGGCCACAGTGTCTTATCATGCTTGAGGTACATAGGGCCTCATTCCGAGTTTGGCGGAGGGGATTACTCCATTACAAACGTGACGGATATCCTGCCCGCCTTATTACAAGTTCCATTATATCCTATGGAACTTGTAAAACGTCAGACGGGATATCCGTCACGTATGTGACGGAGTAATCCTCTGCGCCAAACTCGTAATGAGGCCTATAGTGTCTGTCATAATATTACAGAAATGCGGAGGTGAAATTCATGATATTTCCTTAAAAAAACATTGACATATCTCTGCTCTCCTGCCCAGGTATGATAGGTTCATCTCTGCTGCATGCGATGAGATAACAGCATCCACAGTGCACACTCCTGCTTGCTGCTGCTGCCTAGTCTTTAGTTAAAGATGTTAACAACATCATCCCATACACAGCCATAAAAATGGCCCATCACAAGACAAAGTCAACCCGCATAGCCACAAAACCAGCCTTTACACTGACCTGTCAGGCTGGCTCATCTTGACGGCCAAATTGTCCAAGAGGCTAGTCCAACCCTGGTTTTCTAAAGAACTGAACTGGAAAAAAACTATGCTTTAAGATATCTTGGTACATTTTCCCTTTTACCCCTCTCATATCACCTTTGCAGAGTGGCAGATGTTTTATTATGAAATGATCTAGACTGACATAATGAATATGCCTTTTGGAAAAATTCTAAATAAGTTTTTAAGGTGGTATTGGTGGATTATACCTGTTTCTGTTTGAACAAAAATAACAGTTGGATCATCTTGACATTCTTCTGTCAGCTACTATGCAAAGAGTTAATGCATATTCACCTGTCAAGCAAAAATACAGAACATGTGAGCATTTTAACATCTTTCATTAAAACATTGAAATGGTAGTTTATATAATTGCAAATTCAAATCAGGGAGGTCACTTTATAAAGCTTGGAAACAATGGATAGAAAAGTAGAATTGATAGCATTAGGCAAAGTAAAAAAAAGAGCGTTCCCCCAAGTCTCCCGATAAAAATGGTACCTCACTTGTGTGGGTAGGCCTAGCGCCCGCAAAAGGAAATGCTCCAAAACACAACGTGGACACATCACATTATCACAAAGAATAGAGAGCTGTTTTTTTACAAAATGCTTAGCTGTGGATTTTGGCCTCTAGCTCAAACAGCACCTGGGGAAACCTAGCACACCAGCGCATTTTTGAAAACTAGACACCTAGGGGAATCCAAGATGGGGTGACTTGTGGGGCTCTCACCAGGTTCTGTTACCCAGAATCCTTTGCAAACCTCAAAAACTGGTCAAAAAAACACTTTTCCTCTCATTTCGGTGACAGAGAGTTCTGGAATCCGAGAGGAGCCTCAAATTTTCTTCCACTCAGCATTCCCCCAAGTCTCCCGATAAAAATGGTACACACCACATTTTCACAAACAGTGCTGTTTTCTACAAAGTGCCTAGCTGTTGATTTTGGCCTCTAGCTCACCAGGCACCTGGGGAAACCTAGTAAACCTGTGCATTTTTTAAAACTAGACACCTAGGGGAATCCAAGATGGGGTGACTTGTGGTGCTCTGACCAAGTTCTGTTACCCAGAATCCTTTGCAAACCTCAAAATTTGGCCACAAAAAACACCTTTTCCTCTAATTGTGGTGAGAGAAAGTTCTGGAATCGGAGAGGAGCCACAAAGTTCCTTCCACCCAGCGTTCCCCCAAGTCTCCCAATAAAAATGATACCTCACTTGTGTGGGTGGCCCAGGTGCCTGCAACAGAAAAATGCCAAAAACCTGTAGAGATTGAGGGGATAGCACAGCGACTTGATAAGCACATATTTTTCCTTTATACATCTTTTAGGCTGACTCTGCTTTGGGGACCCACACAAGTGAGGTATCATTTTACTTGGGAGACTGAGGGGAACTCTTGGTGGTAGGAAATGTGTGCCGCAGCGGTGATCCTACAAAGAAAAGTGAGGAAAATATGCTTTTTTAAGCAAATGTTGAGGTTTGCAGAGGAGTTTGGGTAAGAAAGTGTTGGGGGATCCAGGCAAGCCACACCTCCTTGGACTCTTTGGGGTGTCTATTTTTAAAACATGTCTGGGTTTGGTAGGTTTCCCTAGATGAAGGCCGCACCCGGGACCAAAAACATAGGTGGCCCCCCCAACACAGGTAGTTTTGCAATAGATAAATTTGATGTGTCCACCTACTTATGTGTTGTTCTAAACACTAAAATTGTGAAAAGAAACACACTGGTTATGTTAAAAAGACCCCTCACCCACCAACCAAGTTGGTGGCATGCTTCATCATCGGGGTCCCACCCGAGACACCTAGCGTGTCACAGGTGTGCTGCGACGCCTGATTACAGCAGAGCAGGTTTTGGCATTGTGACCACACTTACTGGTTGGATTTGGCACGAGGGTGAGTGATGGTTCAGTGGATCAAATTTTATTAACAAGAGATTTCACAAAAATGAAATGCACTGCTAATAACTGAAAGGCCAAAAAGATGAACCAATGACTCAAAGCTCATGAGCTGTAAAGCCACCACAAGGCACCAACCGTTTTACAGTCCATTTACACACCTTCCGTACATGACATGCACAAGACCATTCACGCCGCCAGCCACGGGCCCAGCACGTTACAACACTCGCATCGACAGACAGCGCCACTCAAGGGCCCATCACTTTCATACGCCCACATGCCTGATACAGCAATCACACCAGTTGATGAGTGTGTGAACTGGCATTTGGCTGGCACTGCCAGCCAAGCGCCATCCCACTCACACCACCAGCCAAGCGCCATCCCACTCACACCACCAGCCAAGCGCCACCCCACTCACACCGCCAGCCAAGCGCCCCCCCCACGCACACCGCCAGCCAAGCACCACCCCACTCACACCGCCAACCAAGCGCCACCCCACAGACACAGCCATCACTTTTTTTTTGTTTTTAAACAACAAAGAAACCACTAATTATAAATTACTACAAAACTACAAACACAAAAGCTCTAACTGAATACATGACAGGAATGCCAACTGTGAAACTGAACATATAAAGATATAAAACAGCAGTTTACGCTCACGGAATTTCCCAATAATTCTCCTGTGTGGTAACTCCTGAAACAGCCACCCACACACACACAGGCCAGGCTGTGAAGGACAATCGGGGCAGTACATCCTAGTCTCCTTCCTGATACCTCTTCGAGCACAGACTCTACATCTCTTAGCAGGAAAGTTTTTTTGGGCGGTGGGAGAAATGTGCTAAGCAAAGTGACGATCTTTCAATCTAGCCACATCCTCCACCACTGCTTCTCTAGGAACTCTTGCCTTTTCCAGCACAACAAGGCTCGCTCTGATAGACTCCTGAAATTTCACAAATGTCATCCTTGACTCTGGAGAACTATCCTTGAACACAACAAAAGCATTAAAAGTTGCCAAGCGGAACAGGTGAACCGCTAATTTCTTATACCAAACATAAGACTTATGAGCAGCAGTGTAAGGTTCCAACCTCTGATCAACACCACCCATGTGCTTATTATAGTCTAAAATGCACACAAATTTGGGCACTTCCGCAACTTGTCCCCAAACAGCCACAGGTGAAGTACTCTCATCATAGATGGTACTTAGCATGTACACATCCCTCTTGTCTACAAATTTCAGAGCTAGCAGGTCATCATTCTGCAAGGCACTGCACTGTCCCTTCTCAAGTATTTTACAGACAATGGGCCTGATTCTAACTTTGGAGGACGGTGTTAAACCGTCCCAAAAGTGGCGGATATACCACCTACCGTATTACGAGTTCCATAGGATATAATGGACTCGTAATACGGTAGGTGGTATATCCGCCACTTTTGGGACGGTTTAACACCGTCCTCCAAAGTTAGAATCAGGCCCAATCTCTCTTGGATAGCCTTTCCGATTAGAGTGGATTGTGCCACAAGCAACAGTGTCCACTCTGAACAACTCCTTGAACAACTGAACTCCAGTGTAGAAGTTATCTACATATAAATGGTGACCTTTGTTAAACAGTCGTCTACCAAGTTCCCACACAATTTTCTCACTAACTCCAATAGTGGGTGGACAACCAGGGGGGTCAATATTGGAATCTCTACCAGTGTAGCCCCTGAAATTACAATCATATCCTGTACTACTTTCAGACAGCATATACATCTTAATTTCATACCGTGCCCTCTTGCTAGGAATGTACTGCCTAAAAACCAAACGACCCTTGAACAGGACCAAAGACTCATCTACAGATTTTTTTTTGCCTGGAACATAGATCTCTGAAAACTGATCTACCAAATGATCAAGGACAGGTCTAATCTTAAAAAGATGGTCAGAATCAGGGTGATCTCGTGGCAAGGCTAATGTATTATCTACAAAATGCAACATCCAAAGAAAAAGCTCATACCGGTTACAACTCATGATGGCAGGAAATATAGCAGTTGCCATCAAGGGACTAGTAGACCAATATGAAGACAGTGATGGCTTCCTTATCAGCCCCATCAAAAAATTAAACCCAAGAAGTTTTTCAACTCTTCCAGATTTGTGGGAATCCACCGGCTTGCTCTAGAGTGTGGCCTAAGTCTGGCAGCGTTGTCCCTCAAAAACTGCTCTGCATACAAATTAATCTGCTCAACAATCTCTTCCAAAAATATATTGTCTATAAACAACTCAAAAAAGTTGACGGGCAAAAAGTTTTCCGTATTAACTCGACACCCTGGCAAACCAGTAAACGCAGGCAACTGTGGCTGCTCCATGTTTGGTGCAACCCACGTGTCAGGTCTTCCAATGGGAAGCCTTTCAGCCGCTGGCTCCTGTACCATCGGTACATCAGTGTCCTCCTCTGAAACAGGACCTTCGTCAGCACTGAGAGTGGCTTCATCATCAGATGATTCCAATCTGACAGAAAATTCAATCCAGAATCTTGCACTTCCTCCTCTGCCTCAGATGCATAGTCAGTCTCATAATCATGGTCAGAAGACGACTCAAAAAGCACACCAACAACCTGCTGAGCGGTCGTCCTACGGTTAACCATGATCCTTCCTACAAAAATTAACTGGACAAATGCACCACCAACAACCAGCACTGTGTAAGATAAGTAACAAACAAAGTGTAACTTTATCACTAAGAGTTATAGACTCAAAAACTATACCACTCATTTGCCTGAAAAAGCTTGACTCACCAGCAACTACTCTGCACAGCAATCACCAATGATATCCCACTAAAAAGAGAAAAAAAGCAAATTAGACATACAACAACACGATAATCATTGTGCATAAGTCTAAAGACGACTTCACACACAATCCTGCATCCAGTACACCACCTACAAACATGTTATTCATGCATGGCAACAATACTTCTTTTGAGTAAATATATTTACTTAGCTAAAACATGCAACTGCGCATACCTCAGGACAACCACTGCCAAAACTGCAACAAGCCACAGCAAAGGAAGCAAAAGCTTTGAACTAGAACAAAAAGAAGAAATAAACTGTTTTTATCATAAATGCAAATACTTCGCCAGTTGACAAACACCCCACCACCAACCATTTTTAAATGTTCCCTGGTGTCTAGTGTTCTCTGCTTGGGAGCAGATGGGACTAAAAAAAGTAGGCCAATCTGCCCCAAAGGGGGGCAGAAATGCCATAGAATATATTGCCCCATTTGGAGGGCAACCCTTGCCCAAGGGGCCACCCCCCCACACAATGATTCCTGGTGCTAAGTGGATTCTGCCCCTCTTGAGAGCAGATGGGCCTGAAAAAAGATTAAATAGGTTGATCTGCCCCCACGGGGGGCAGAACTGCTGAATAGTGCTTTTTGCCCCTTGGGGGTGACCCTTGCCCAAGGGGGTGCACCCCCAATACAAAAAAAAACAAAAGAAAAAAAAATACCTGGCGTCTTCATGGTTTTTGCCCCCCCGGGGGCAGAAGAGCCTAAACAAACTAGGCCAATCTACCCCCAAGGAGGGCAGAAATGGCCTAGATTACATTGCCCCCTTCGGGGGTGACCCTTGCCCATGGGGCCACCCCCTACACAAAGCACTCACACACACACATGATCCCTGGTGCTAAGTAGATTCTGCCCCCCTTTGGGGGCAGAAAGGCCTAAAAAAAATAGGCTGATCTGCCCCAAGGGGGCAGAAATGGCCTACATTACATTGCCCCCTTTGGGGAGCGACCCTTGCCCAAGGGCCCACCCCCCCCCACACAAAGCGCACACACACATGATCCCTGGCGCTAAGTGGATTCTGCCCCTCTTGGGGGCAGAAAGGCCTAAAAAATTAGGCCGCTCTGCCCCAAGGAGGGCAGAACTGCCCAATAGTACTTATGAGCCCTTGGGGGCGACCCTTGCCCAAGGGGCCACCCCCAACACAAAAAAACAAACACCAAAAAACAATCCCTTGTGTCTAGTGGCCCCTAGGGGGCAGATCGGCCTACAAATAAGGCCAATCTGATGGCAAAAAAAGCATTGCCCCCAAAGGAGAGCGACCCTTGCCCAAGGGGTCACTCTTGCAAACAGTAAACACACACAGGTTCACACAAACTAATTCCCTGGTGTCTAGTGGTCATTCCTGCTGCCCGATCGCAACGCGATCGGGCAGCAGGAATGCTCAAAGATACATCGAGGGAAAGGAAAACCCTTTCCTTTACCTCGATGCCTCTTTTACAGGCATCCCCCCCGGAGGTAAAACTTACCCCCTTCCTCGTAGACGCGCTGGAAGCAAATAGCTTCCACCGCGTCTTTCCTCCCTTTCATGATGTCAGCACGCGATCGCTCGCTGAAGTCATGGGGGGACGGTGGGTGTGGGGTGGAAGGGGAAGGGATTCCCCTTCCAGTCCTGGCCTGGGGGGGTAGAGGGGTGGCCCTCGGGGGAGCACTAGCGCTTCTCCCGAGGGCTGTTCAATGGACGTAATGGTTACGTCCCTGGCGCTTCACAGGCACAGCCATGGACGTAACCATTACATCCATGGCAGACAAGGGGTTAAAGTCTGCTGACTGTGTCCTTGTCAGCTCTTGACCAAACAAAGCAGATGATCTAGAGGTTAATCCCAAACCTCCCTGCAGCCCTGACCCAAACCAAAGATGAGACTTTTGATCAAAGGTAAGGTTCATGTAAAAGTGAAAGAGAGGAACAGTGATCTATAGGTAGCGCAGTTTGGGTTCTGCCAATGGAGATGACACACCTCAATGGCTGAGGTGATGGTGAACTGGCAGACAGCACCAAGGATATCACTCACTGTAACCAAAATTAGTAAAGGGTAGTCCCAATATTATCATGGAGAGCCAAATTTTCTTTCTGCTGGGTCGCTGCAGTGAGAGGCCTACAAGAATATCTGGCTATCTTCTTGAAAGCTGATAACAAGCTGGGAGTTATGGCCTCCAAAGAGAAGGATAAAGTAGAGGAACAATGCAGCAAAACCTGTAACCTCAGGGGAAGCAGACAAACTAAAATAAAAACAGTAAAGTGTAGTGACTCAGATACCAGTGCAAGCTAGTACAAAGGTACGAAGTCTTAGAACAAACACAAAGTTTCCAGTTGCCATGCTTTGTGCGTGTAAACTACTTACAATGTCTCTGCTTGCCTTCAATGTGCTGGATAACCGTGCTGTCCTGCTGAATCCCTGTCCCCAGCCTGTGTCCCAGGTGCCAGTAGTCAGTCCTTCAGCAACACCACTGCCTGAAGCCTGCTGTGAATAACCTAATACGGTGCCTAGTTGATGTGTTTGTTCTTCTATTGTGTTCCTGTTGCTTTGTTGCTCTCTTGGTGCAAATCCGTTATTCTGCCACTTTTGGTTTTTTTGTAACTTCACATGGGACTCTATACACATGATAATCCCTTCTGCATCCTTCTTCATTGTAATTTAGGCAGGGCAGATTGCTGTCTCTTGATACACCAAATAAAGTTTGATACATTATTTAAGATATCGACTTCCTTAAAAAGTACCTAACCTTTGAGGTGTCATGCTTATTAAGTTAGTGTTGTTTTGAAAGATGCAACCCAGCCCATGAGCTGAGATACATAGGTGACCATTTGAGTGACATGTCTTTAATCTCTTGCATCAAAAATTGGCTGTATAATTGGATTGTTTCGTCCCTACAATTTTGGACCAGTAGTCCCACACATTTCATGCAGCCCATTTTAGATCTCACATATAGACAGGTTTTGCTGTCTGGCAATGGCTCATGACATCACACAACACATACAGCAAACACATGTAGACACATACAGAAACAGAGAGGGACTTCTGAATAGCCTCTCTCAGCCATTGCCATTGACTACTATGGTACAGCTGGCTTCAGGCTTTGGCTGACAGGACTGTCCATCAGTACTGGTACCAGCCCATGGCATTGCGTCCCACCATTCACTGGTAACTTCTTTCTGGTGCTCTGCTGCCATCCTGCTCCATTTTATTTTTCTTTCTTACATATTTTCTCTTATGGGCTCTACTGCTGCAAGGTGGTATGAGTTCCCTGGATTCACTTTAAAGTGCTCAGTAAAGTGTATTTTCCTTTTAGCATACAATTTGGACAAAGCCAAGTCAAAACAATAACCATTCTAAATGTTGAGCCATACAGTTAATGTGATGTTCATTTTTATAGTGTTTTCACTTCATTGGGTGGGGCATGCTTTGGTGTTTGTTCTCAGAGCCAGAGGCATATGGATTGTCAGGACCTGGAAACAGTGGCTTTTGTAACTCTTCTTTGTCTAGTGCAGCAGGATTCAGGAAAACCATTGGAGCATGAATTTATTTAAGGTAAGGCACCTTGACGCTCACCAGCCAGATTTCTACTGCGGCCTTCCATATGTGGTCATAACAGATCAGAGATGCAGTATATTGCATTATGGAGAGGCATAGTCCAGTTCTCTTAGGTATTACTATGCACAGAAGTGGAATGGGTGATAGAAAAGGTTACAAGATAGGAGACACAAAGGTGAGTTATTGTCAGAGTCACCAGATCCTCGGGGTCTGCGCACGTTCCCAACACATCCACCACAAGACAGCTCCAATACTCTGATTAGAATGTCACAGAGTCTAAGAGAGTCCAAGTGTGGAAAAGGGGATTAGGTAGGGAACAGCTGGGAAGGAGACCTGTAGGAAGCAAAAGGGTAAAACACACAATATCAAAATTATATCATGTTAATCATTACTAGACTATGATTCTAAGCATTGTCATACTGGAAACATGAATAACTTAAGCATGGACTAAATAACTAGGCCTCAAGATGTCTGGTAACCTGTGAAGGAATCAAGAAGGATTAATACAAACTTTCCAATGAACCTCTCAATGAAATGTTACACATGGATTAGAAACATGAGAACCTTCTAGAATTACGTTTTCAAATTCAAGCATAGTCTTTTGCATGAGGACAACAAAATAATCTGAATGAATTCTAGAACACCATAGGAATTGTACTTAAGGGACTTATTATGCACATACAATATAACATCTAGAATTCTAGCATTTTAGTTTCTTAAAATGCAGGAACATGAATTGCGCACATTGCGGATTTCTACAAGAGTTTGTAAATGTCATGAAATGGTTGCGCACAATGAATAACATGAGTTAAGCACAAGAAATGAATCGCTCATCTTGCTGATTCGAATACCACCATCTGAATGCCACGAAATGGTAGCGCACAATGAGTAACATGAGTTCAGCACAAGAAATTAATCGCGCGTCTTGCCGATTCGAATGTCACCACGTAAATGCCATGAAATGGTAACACACAATGAATATCATGAATTAAGCACAAGAAATGAATCACGCGTTTTGCCGATTCGAATGCTACCTTGTGAATGCCATGAAATGGCAGCGCATACTGAATATTCATGAATTAAGCACAAGGAATGAATTGCGCGTCTTGCCGATTCAAAGGCCACCATGTAAATGCCATGAAATAGTAGCGCAAAATGAATAACATGAATTAAGCACAAGAAATGAATTGCGCGTCTTGCCGATTCGAATGCCACCATGTGAATGCCAGGAAATGGTAGCGCACCATGATTAGCATGAATTAAGCACAAGAAATTAATTGCGCGTCTTGCCGATTCGAATGCCACCATGTGAATGCCATGAAATGGTAGCACATCATGAATAACATGAATTAAGCACAAGAAATTAATTGTGAGTCTTGCCGATTCGAATGCTTCCTTGTAAATGCCATGAAATGGTAGCCCACAATGAATAACATGAATTAGGCACAAGAAATGAATCGCGTGTCTTGTCGATTCGAATGCCACCATGTGAATGCCATGAAATGGTAGCGAACCATGATTAACATGAATTAAGCCCAAGAAATGAATCGCGCGTCTTGCTGATTCGAATGCCACCATGTGAATGCCATGAAATGGTAGCGCATCATGAATAACATGAATTAAGCACAAGAAATTAATCGCGTATCTTGCCGATTCGAATGCTACCTTGTAAATGCCATAAAATGGTAGCGAACAATGAGTAACACGGATTAAGCACAAGAAATGAATCACGCGTCTTGCTGATTCAAATGCTACCTTGTAAATGCTATAAAATGGTAGCGCACAATGAATATCAAGAGTTGTACACAAGGAAAGAATCGCGCATCTTGCCGATTCGAGTGTCAGAATGTAAATGCCATGAAACACCAAGCACACATTCACACGTACAAGAGCAAAATTGTTTTATCATGCAAATTAGGCCCAAGAACTTGAAAGCCTTCAAAAAACGGGATCGGGGGCCCACCCTGACCTCCGTCTTACCGCACTGATCAGGAATCACCAACAAAATGAAAGGGCAAGGCCTGGAAGATCAAAGTAGGCCTCTGGAACAGGAGCTCAGGAAGTTGCTGCTGCTCTGCACCGGGACCTCTGAATAGTGAGCACGTGGAGCTGGGCTGGCTCCCTTATATAGAGTCTTGGCCCAGCCCACAAACCACACCCAGGCATGCTGCAGGGAAAGCTTCTAGAAGGCCCTGGAAAGGGACCACACCCTGACGCACTCTGAAAGCCTGCAGAAAAACATTGCAAATGAACAGTATTTATAAGCACCTTGAACATAAATCTTCAGGATTAAACTCTGCAATGCAAAAGGAAAAACAACAGCACACCAGCACAATGCATACATTATGTTATCTTGAAAGTGCTGGGTTTTTGCATTTTAGTCGCATGTAGAGCGCGCACTGCCCTGATGTTGACAGTTGTAGAGTAGAGTTGAAGTTGTCACCGCTAATGTGAGAACTGCACTGTGGCAAAGTTCATAGGCAACAGTCAGCATGTTTATGGTTCACAGTATTGCTTGATCATCTACCCTGTTGACACCTTTATATGTACTAGTTGCAAATTCTGACCTTGAGTAGACTAAACATAAGGTACTAGCACATCTTGTTTGTGCAAAGTGGTCTGAGCGTGTTGGGAATTTGCACTTCCTATATGGTCACCCAAGATTTTTGCCTTCTTTTACTGGACCCGTTTATTTGGCCTTAAGCATTTGCACATTTTACTCCTGCTAACCAGTGGTAAAGTGGTTGTGCTCTCACTTCCAAACAATGAGAAAATGGGTATCTATTTAATGTATTAATTATTCCCAAGTACATGGTACTGGACATACCCAGGACTTGTAAATTAAATGGAACAAGTGGGCTGTAGCACTCATTGTGCCACACACTGATGTAACACTATAAAGCATCTGAGGCCTGCCACTGCAGCCAGTGTTTAAAACTACAATTTCAACCTGGTAACACAAGCCTAAGGCATTTTTAATACCTATAAGGCATACCTAGGGGATGCTGTAGAGGCTCATAGGGCAGGGTGCATGTTATTTAAAAAGTAGGACATGTATGCCTAAGTTCTACATGTCCTGGCAGTGACCTCCCTCCCCAACCACCCCAAGTCGTTTTTTCATTGCACCAACCACAACCACAGACAAACACTGGGTTACTTTATTGCATCGACTGAGTGACATCTTCTGTTTGGGAACAGCTAGAGAAATCCTTTATCCACTCTTAGACCTATTTGAAATGTAATTTTATTTTTTTAATGGTAATGTTGAATTTTAAATTAATACTTTGAAATTGCCACTTTTAGAAAGGTGATATTTTTCTTCCATAACCCAAATGTGGCTTTCTGCCAGTGTCCAGGGTCACATGACTGTTAATATCGCTCCTGTGGTGTGATATGTATTCCCTTCAGATGGGGGACAAAAGGACCTTGGGTGTGCGTAAGGGTACTCCTATGCTGAGCAGAATGGTCTGGGGGTGTAGCCACCCCTTTCTGAGCTACCAGGGGTAGCCTGAGGACGATTCCCAGCCTTTTCCTGATTTCTGAAGAGATCTGTCTTGTCACTGTAAAATGCAGCCCATACCTGGGCCTACCTGCCCATTATTTCCCTAGACATGCTGGAGCCAAACCCAGGGAAAAGGAGAGAAATTACCATAACAAGTTTAGAGGGAGACAAAAAGGGCACCCCCTGCACAGGCCAGTGCTGGATATAAAAGAGCTACCTCAGAATAACTCACCATCACACTCCTGGACCTCTAGACACTCAGATAAAGGATTGCCCTGCCGTCTGAATCCTGAAGGAAGAGTGGACCTGCTTGTCTTGAATCCAGGACCCCAGAAACGACTCCAAAGGTCAGTTGGCTGACCCATTGCTTGAGCTACAAGGACACAACAAGCTTCTAGAAGCCTTTCTCTGTGACTATCTAGCTGGCCAGCATTAACTTGACCTTCCTCGACCCTGCTGCTGGCCTGCTCTGGAGTTAGTCCTACCCCCAAGATGTACCCCAAGGCCCTGGACCCCTGGCTGGTGTTAGAGTGTCCTCCCCCAACCTAAAAATGGAAGGAACTGGACTTCAAGTGAAAAACCAGAGGCTCTAGGCACTTTGCATTGGAGAGAACTTTCACCGGTCTCCTAGGGAACACTAGAAGACTTCACAAAAGACAACGCAGGACCCGCATCAGACTGCTGATGAGACCTTCTCCGATACAGACCCAAGACTTTGCCTCCCAGAGCACTTTGCTTTGACAACAACCACCTTGTGTTTCAAGCCAACGTTAAGTTTCGATAGTTGACCAGCTCTTTGCACCAACAATGACCGTACCACGAATATATGGTGTCCCTTGAGATGTGGGATGTCAGCAAACCACAGTTGACGAGCCCCTCTCCAGAGTCAGCCTGCAGCTGGAGCTCTGATGATCCTGTTGAAGAGTGACTCTTGCATGAAAATGGACTAAGTTAGAAGGTAAACTTTCCACCGGGATGAACTTGGTTTCAAGGACAGTGACTTCAGAGAAATATAGGTAATGTCTGCAGCACTCAAAGGTCTCATTATAGGTCTTGTCTGCAGGCTGCTTTAGGTGTCCGCTGGTACCTCATGACTTCACACAACATTCATATAAACATACCTAGATACAGTTATGGCTTTTAGAGAGCCCCTTAAGCCAATTACTACAGCCAATCATATGGCTTTAGTTACTGACACACAAGGCTGTAAATTAACATTGGTGTCAATCCACAGTATTTCACAGGTGAACACCCTAAAAAAGTAGTTCACACACATATAGGTATTCATTATTTCTTTTACCCTATGGGACCACCAACTCCATTCATCTATTGTTCCCTTAAGCAGCCCAGTCCCTTTCCTCATTTTTTTATTTGTATTTTTATTTTATTTCTTTTCAAGGGTCTTGTAGCTGCTAAGTGCAACTAAACAAATCACTTCCGTTTATGAGCTCCCACAGGCAAATTTTTTGGATTTTTCTTTTCCCATTCTAAAATGGCAGTCATGGCAGTCAATCATGTTGGAATGATAAAGTAAAAAAAAAAGGCAAAATGACCGTCAGTGCATCACAGTATATGCATTGTATATGCACGCATGTAAGCGCAGGGTGACCGTCATGGAATTAAAACAATTCCAAGATAATTGCAGTGTGTTCGCATGAGTAGGTGTCGTAATGCATGCCTTTGCACATGTGGGGACGTACCAACATTCTGGCTTTTTTACCTTACTGTTCCAATGTAGCTGACAGCCATTTTAGAATGGTAAAATAAGAATTAAAAAGTAATAAAATAAAAAACATAGGCAAGGCCATCACATCTTTAGTTACTTGCTAAAATCAAGACCTATTTGCTCAGCAATCCTTGTTCTAACTCAAGTCAGATTTCTCTGTTATTGGTTTGTGACATAGAATGTTTATTGGCATGGACTTCGACTTAGCTTTATTTAAGGTGTACCCACTGGCAGAAGAAAAGGTTTTAATACTGTCAAATAAAGCTAGATTAAAAGTATGAACCTGAGATACAAACAATATGATGTCTGTTAGAAATGAAGTCTCTAGGTGGCGGTGGTTTGCACCCTGTCCAAGTAGGGACCCTCACCCTAGTCAGGATAAGGGAGCCACACGGCTAAGATGACCCCTGCTCAGTTTCTTAGTAGCTTGGATCAAGCAGTGAGGCTTATCTCAAAGGCAATGTGTAAAGTATTTGTGCACAAACACACACAGTAACACAGTGAAAATAAGTAAAAAGTATTCCACACCAGTTTAGAAAGATAGCCAATATTTATCTGAGTAAAACAAAACCAAAACAACAAAAATCCTACATACATAAGTAAGGATACGAATTTTCAAAGATTATTTCTTAGTATAGCGCTAAAAACCAAAATAGGTCAAACTGTGCTTATCACAGCATTTTGATGAAGTCGTTTCCAACAGCCCAACGCCACTTGTGAGGGGGTGTGGGCCGGTCATGGAGTTGCACAGACCCCAGGTATAGTGCCTTGGAAAACTATGAGTATGCATGGAGTTGAGGAGGTGAGACATTGCTGGAGCCGGTGAAGCATCAGTTCCTTACTGCTACCAAGGAAGTGACATGTCGGTTTCTTACTGCTAGGGAGAGGAGACATCTGTTCCTTACGGTTGCAGGGGAGGTGATACAGCATTGGTGGCAAGTTCAGTTCAAGCCTTGGAGAACCTTGGAAAGCAGGATGTAGAAAGCAAAGTCCAGTCCTTTTACTCCCAGGACAGAAGCAGGAAGCAGCAGGCCAGATCAACAAACTAATAGACAGAGGGGGTCATTCCGACCCCGGCGGGCGGCGGGCGCCGCCCGCCTGGCGGAAACCGCCCAAACACCGCCCCGCGGTCAAATGACCGCGGGGAGCATTCCGACTTTCCCGCTGGGCCGGCGGGCGATCTTCAAAAGATCGCCCGCTGGCCCAGCGGGAACGCCCCTGCAACGAGGATGCCGGCTCCGAATGGAGCCGGCGGATTTGCTGGGGTGCGACGGGTGCAGTTGCACCCGTCGCGATTTTCAGTGTCTGCCAAGCAGACACTGAAAATCTTAATGGGGCCCTGTTAGGGGGCCCCTGCGGTGCCCATGCCAGTGGCATGGGCACCGCAGGGGCCCCCAGGGGCCCCAAGACACCCGTTCCCGCCAGCCTCTTCCTGGCGGTGTAAACCGCCAGGAACAGGCTGGCGGGAAGGGGGTCGGAATCCCCATGGCATGGAGGATTCCCTGGGCCAGGGGAAAACCGGCGGGAAACCGCTGGTTCCCCTTTTCTGACCGCGGCTTTAACGCCGCGGTCAGAATTGCCCCGGAAGCACCGCCAGCCTGTTGGCGGTGCTTCCTCTGCCCTCTGCCCTGGCGGTTAGAAACCGCCAGGGTCAGAATGAGGGCCAGAGTGGCTTTGTAAGGACTCTCCTATCTCTATGCTTGATTAGGGGCAGCAGCACCTTGGTTTGTCGGTGACTGATTCACTCCTACATCTATTGGCAGCTGTCGGCCAAATCCTTCTGGCTTTCTAGTAGCACCTCACCATCACACAGATAGTAAAGGTGATTTCTGGCAGCCTAGCGCATGGACTCTGAGATTTTCTCAGGGAAAAATCATGGTGGAACAAGTTGTTTCCTTTTCTCTCACTAGCAATAAGTCTCTTAAACACACACAGGCAAAAAAAGGACATGCAGGATAGTTTCCAAGACATATTTTGAAAAGACTGCAATCTATGATAAAATACTTCAGCTGAAATGATTAGGGTAATGACAAGAGACAAAATCAGGATTGTGAGAGTTAGTAATGTGAATATGAACAATTCCATCATTTTGTAATAAACATAAATACACAAACTCCTCCCTAAAGAGTATTGGCTACTCTAAAGAGAGCAAGGCATGATAAACCAAATCTGCTCAAGCCATGTCTATGAGAAACACTCAACACCCGCCTTCGAACAAGGTCGGCCTTCGGTCTCCAAATCAGGCAGTGTAGAGACACAAAGGCTGAGGTCTGCTGCAAAGTGACGTGCAGTATGGATGGAATTTCCTGGGTGGAACCCCCTATAATGACCTTGATCTCACAGAGTGTTTTTATAAGGCCCATGGTATTGTCTGTGTAGACATCCTGATGTGGGTATGTACCAAAGCGTTGTTGTGTGCGCAAGCGTGGATCAGCAGTATCATAACAAAATACCAGACATGTTCACATTCTCTTCTTGTCTAACGTGAAGCAAAGAGGCATGATGACAATCCAATATGTACATTACTGATAATGATGTTTTCATGGAGTGGCGACTGATTATAAAATCAAAACATTTCTCCTAAAATGCAAGAACAGCAAGCAGTGCTAAAATGAATAAAACTGAATGATAAAACACAGCATGTTTATCTAGATAAAAAGGGCACAGGCCTGCAAACCGAAGCTAAGCTAAACTCTTGTATCCAGGCAAACTAAACTGGAACCACAACAGTGGTACTCCCTCCCACATCATTCAACTCTTCCTGGCAGAATATCCCTTGTCCAGAAGTATTCTAACTATGTGGGGTCAGAGGTCTAGTACTTATACCCATTTCTGTCTTTGAAGTAGGCAAACTTCAAAGAGAAGTCTATGTAGTGGACAAGGCCATGCCTTTCTCTGCTCTGGCCCCAGACACACTCCAAAGGGGTGGAGACTGCTTTGTGTGATGACAGACACAGCCCTATTCAGATGCAAGTGTCATCTACTCTCACCACTCTAGCTCAAGAACACCCATCATCCTGGTCCATCAGGATATGCACAACACACCTCAGGTCCTTTTGTGTGACTATGTAGAGTGAATGCACAAACAACCCAACTGTCATCCTGACCATGTATGTATTCCACAAATAGGCTGAGGCACAGAATGGTTAAGCAAGAAAATGCCCACTGTCTAAAAGTGGATTTTACAATTCAAAAACCAACTTCACCAAAAGTTGTATATTTAGATTGTGAGTTCAGAGACCCAAACTCTACATCTCTATCTGCTCCCACAGGGAAATTACACTGAAAAGATATGTCAAGCCAATCCCGATGTTAGCCTATGGGAGAGATAGTCCTTGCAATAGTGAAAATGAATTCAGCAGTGTTTCACTATCAGGGCATTTAAAAAACACCAGTACATGGCCCACCTCTTAAATACACTGCACCCTGCCCATGGGACTGCCTTGGGCCTATTTTAGGGCTGCCTTACATATACTTAAAGAGGATGTCTGGTCGAAATGGCAGTTTAAAACTGTACACACTGACACTGCAGTGGCAGGTCTGAGACATGTTTGGATATATCCTTTTAAATAGAAGTACATTAGGGTCATCTGAGTTTAATTTGAGGCAATTAGCATTAATCCAGGTGACAAACTGTGCCATACAATTGTTGAACTGTTTGGCCACCTCTCAATATCACACAAGACAGAGACTACAATCTGTATGTCGTCAGTGTAGGAAATCACTGGGAAACCACAAGAACAAATGAGGTTCACTAAATGGGTGACATAGACATTGAAAAGAGTGGGGCTCACTGATGATCCCTGAGACACTGCACATGGAAGGGAAAAAGGCTCAGACGTAAAATGCCCCAAAGTCACCACTTGCTCTCTGTATGATAGTAGTGATTTTAAGAGGGAGAGGGCATAATCCCCAATGCCACTGCATTCCAGCCGGTAGATTAGCAATGCGTGGTTGACAGTATAGCACAAGGCAGATAGGTCCAGAAGAATTAGAGCTGCATTACCACCCTTGTCCATTATGGATCTGATTTCTTCCGTAGCATCTGTAACTGATGTCTACATTTTTCCTGATTGTCCTTTTGAATAGCAGGGGGCAGAAGGCATCCTCCTATGGGTTTTACTCATCATTACAGGGGCTAGCTAAGAGACTGGGGAGTAAATCCAGTTTATGTAATTAGTAGCAACTGTATCAATGTAATTTTCAAATGTTGGATGGTACTTCAAAAGAGTAATCTTCAATTTAGTGTCATCAATTTTATTCCAGGAGCAGAATTTAGTTAACATGGTCGTGCAAGGGCTTCGACTGATATTAGTAGGGACCTTCAGGGCGAGAAACAGTGCTTTGTGGTCAGTCCACATAAGGGGCAGTTCTCTCTCAAAACTTAGGGACTGATTTAGATCATGGCAGAAGGAATAATCCATCTCAAACATGACAGATATCCTGTCCACCTTACTACGATCTCCAGGGGATATCATAGGATTGTAATAAGGAGGACAGTATATCTGTCATGTTTGTGATGGAGTATTCCCTTTGCCCAGATCTAAATCAGGCCCTTAGTTCCTTTTTCTAGTAAAAACCCCATCAAGGGTGTGATTTGCCAGATGGGTTGCTACATTAATTATTTGAGTGAGTTCAAAGCTAAGCAAGCTGTCAACACATGTTGCATGTCTTTATTATCTCAGATCTCTAAGTGAAAATTGAAATCCCCAAGAACTGTAAATTTAGGGAGATCCATACAGGATTCAGTGAACTTGACTCATGTTTGAACACATTTTGCTCCGGGCCCTGGGGATCGATAGATTAGAACACCGTTAAAGGTGACCACATTGTTCAATTTAAAATTGAGCATAAGGGATTCATAATTGAGATGAATGATGGGCTGAAATGATGCTTTCTGATGATCCCTAAAAATGATAGCAAGTCCACCCCTGCATTTAGCTAGCCATTCCAGTCTGGAAATGTTGTATCCTACTGGAATGGTAATTTGTAAATCAAAGTCTGATGTGGGATCAGCCCAGGTTTCTGTTACAAAGATAATATCCGGAGAGTAACCTTCTACAAATTCCAAAATGTTGTATTTGTTTTTAATAAGAGACCGCATGTTAAGGAGAACACATGAAAGGAAGCCTGGTGATGGCGTGGAGTTTGGGGTTGATAGCAGAGATTGTTGTAAAGTACCCACTTTCATTTGGAAAGACCTGTTTGGTGTAAGTGTGAATGAATATAGGGACTGCTAAAATATACTACACACTGCTAAAATGTAAGGCTATTTTTATACACAAGGGTAACTATTGCCATGATTTTGTTATCAGTTCATGACATTTTATTAGAAAGGCACTGATTACTCTTTAGAGAGTAAAGACAATTAAGATTGATCTTCAAAAACATTTTTGGATGTGATGGATTTATTTTTTTTGTGGACATTTATGAAATGGCAATCCCAGACTCAAAGGACAGAAGAGCATTAAGATACAAGCATGAAGGTATTGTTGCATTTATAATTTCAATACCTGCATACTAGACTCAGAGAAGATCAGAAATATTGTACCACAGTGAGGAGAGTGAAGGGAAGGAACTGTTACAGTCTAAGATCAAAACATTGAGAGGTGTGTTTTGAAACAGTTTGTAAACTGCACCAAAGAAGGAGCAAGTCCGAGGTACAAAAGGATGCCTTTCTCAAGCCTGATAGCATGTATTCTTTGTGAGTATCTTAGACTGTTGACTGCCATTGAGAATGAGGAGTTTAGAATCATTCTAGTCAGGTAAAGGAATGGAATGGAATGCAAAAAGGTACCTGTAAAGTGCAGCTCTTACCCAATTGTCATCTTAATGCTAAGAAACACACAGCTGTTAAAGAGAGACCAGACAGGAGTCTCACTAATAGAACAGAAACATGTTTAGTGCTTTTCTAAATTAGAGAATGGAAAAAATGAGTTTTTTGAAACCCAGAGGCTATGAATTCCAAAGATAGGGCTCAAAGACAGAAAGAGAAAGTGAAAGAGTGGCTTTCCATCCACTTTTTTAACCTTAGGATAACAGAAAGAATGTATAGTTTAAAGCAGGTGGCTAATTGAAATTTCTCCAATCCGTAGGAGACACTTTGCATTATAGAGAGGGCCCTAAGGGCACAGGAAGCCAATGCAATTCAATCATGCCCCATGAATGTGATCTCTGTTCCATAACCTGCAAGTGACAGTTGCTGAGAAATTATGCACTCTCCTCACCTGATACAGAGAGAAATCTGGAAGACCCAGATAAAGATGTTTGCAGTAATCTATCTTAGACAGAATGCAGCATGCAATATCTTGACAATTGAGAAGGAAATAGAGCACCTTTTTAAATAGTCTGAGCTGCATAAAGCAAGAAGAAAATAACACCTTTATCTGGTGTGTCAAAGAAAGTTAAGAGTCAAAGTAGACACCAAGGGCCAGATGTATCAAGCGTTTTTGTATTCGCAAACGGTGCGAATATCCGTTTGCGAATGCAAAAATGCATTTTACGATGTATGAAAGGCATTTGCAGTGTGAAATTAAGAAATCTCAAAAATAATGTTTTTTTGTGAATGAGACACAAATTAGCGTGTGGCAAACAGCGTATCATAAATAGCGATATGATTTACCAAATCGCATTTTGCGAAATGCTAATTGAGCTACGGATTAGCGATTCGCAGATAGCGATCCACTAAATCATGCCGCAATTTGCGATATGCATATTGCGACACGCAAAAACTGATTCGCAATGCGATGTAGCGAAAAATCGCCGTTTGCACATGCAATTTACCACAAACTGAAACCAGGTGGTAACTAGGTGCAACCTATATTAAGAGGCCCAGAATGCCTCAGCCCCTCTTCCACAATGGCTGCACTCTGTGTCATGGCGAGGAGAATGAGAATCTTGGCAGGTTTGAGGAGAGAGAGGAGGAGACAGGAGTGCATTTTTAGAGTGCGCATAACCCTTTTTGACCAGACTAAGGAGGAAAGTTATGAGAAGTACAGGTTAAGCTCAGCCATGATACTTGACCTGATAGCTGAGCTACAACTCATGCTTTAGCGCACAACACACAGGACCAATAGCATACCCAACCATGTGCAAGTATTATGCTCTCTGCACCTACTAGTCACAGGGAGCTATCAAGGGGTCATAGCAGCAGCTGGAGGGGAATCACAGAGTGCCCTCTCTAGATTTTTCAACGCATTTCTCAATGCCATGCTGAGCAGAATACAACTGTACATATGATTACCCAACACCCCACAGGTATTACAACAAACTAAAGTTAATTTCTACCAGATAGCACAGTTCCCACATGTCCTAAGTGCCATTGATGGGACACATGTAGCAATCTGTCCACCATCGGCCAGAGAGTATGTGTATCGCAACCGTAAAAACCATCATACTATGAGCATACAGGTGATATGCAATGCCTCCTACATCATTACCGATCTCTTGGCCCTATACCCAGGGAGCACACATGACTCCTACATCTTTCGCTACAGCGAGATACACACAAAACTGGTAGCTGGGGAGTTTGGTGAGGGATATCTAGTAGGTAATTTGATAGTTCGGAATAATGCATTGATGTAAGCATGACGTCAGACAGCAAATGTACTCATTTTACTCTCTGTGCATTCAGGAGACAGTGCCCATGCAGTGCGCACCTATATGCTAATGCCCTACCTGAGCCCTGCAACCCCAGTAGAGAGGAGGTACAATGCTGCACATAGGGCTATCCGCAATGTGGTGGAGCGCACTTTTGGGCTGCTGAAGAGCCGTTCCAGGTGCATCCATAACAGTGGAGGTGCACTACAGTACAGCCCTGAGACAACATGCAAAATTGTGGCCACATGTGCTATCTTGCACAACATAGCAACCACCAGGGGCATACCAGTGGAACTCACGGAGCCAGACTCAGATAAGGATGATGATCCCTTACCACCCCTTCTACCAGCAGATAGGACCAGTGCAGCAGAGGGCAGGCAAAGATGTGCTGACATCACGTGCAACCATTTTTGGTGTAAGTAATGACAAATCCACTTAAATGAAATGTATTACAGGAGTTAGCATCTTTATTACCTTGACTTCAGGTTAACATTGTGTCATTAGGACATAGCTATTCACAATGGCCAGACATGAACTATTAACAGTGTCACACTATTAGCATCATAGCATGACTGTATTTCTACATGTTTAGGTGGTCCCCTGTAGCCCTCAACATCCCTTCTTACGTCCACCCACTCCACTTGAGTGCTCAGTGCCCTCGCTGGCACCTCTAGTAGCAGGTTCACAAGCAGTCCTGTGTCTAGCACTGTGACGCCTCAGACCAATCACAGGGACTGTCAGACTGCTGAGGCTAGAGGACTCCTCACTGTCCCCAACACCCAGTTCGCTGGTTGTGGCACTGTGTGCTGTTTACATGGCATCCACTACGTTGGTAATTTGCACCGGTCCCTGTGCAATGTCCCGACTGTAATGTGCCATCTCTACCTGTGTGGCAACGGCACGCCGTGATATCAGGGCTGTTGAACTTGCAAGCTGATTGACGGATCTACAGATGCTATCAAACTTTCCCAAATATTGGTGATGGCGCCTGCGCTGGCTGACGCGCTCCTGCCGTATCTCAGTGCAGAGTTCCCCAATGGCCTGTGTCAACTCCTTGGTGTTTTCCGCAGCTCTTTGCTGTCCCTCAATCAGGGTCTCCAAGTGCTTGTTTTGTAATCTCCATGCTATTGTGAGACACAAACTATCTGTGAAGTGACTTCAAATGTTTGCATTGCAGGCGCTGCACCTTCAGCATAGAAACTTCCAGGCCACCAAAGATTGATGGGCCCACTCCTTCTTCTGTGCCCTGTCTGCCTGCATTGTGGCGCCTCCTGAGGAGAGTTGACTGATGCTGACGCTGGTGCAGGGGCTGCTGTCTTCCTGTGGGACTTTCCTCTGGTGGTGGTGTGGGTTCGTATTCTAGCATCTCATCTGAGTCCAGGTTATTCTCTGGCATTGGTAACACCCTTGCCCTTCATCTAGTCGGAACAATACTGTATGACTCACTGGTATTTGAGTCAGACTGTGGCTGTGTTTCTGCTATCCCCACTTTTTCAGGTCCTGCAGCAGCAGGGACTGAGTCATCTGCAAGGACAATGTGCAGCATGTCAGTTCTAGCATTTGTCACAGATTTCCAGTGTTGTTTTAAATGTACATTTAAATTGTGTCACCCTGAGTCGTTTGTGGTGTTTCTCTATGTGGCTGACTACTATCTTGCTATTTATGCTGTGTATTCACCTTAGGGCTATGTACTACTACTCCCATAAGGCACTGTTGTGTTGTATATAATATGTGACATGGACTACTTTTCACTGTGCATCAAGCTATGTTCTATTTCCTAAGGGGCATGTGTACATGCACATGTGGGGATACACATAATCACTGGCCTTACCCATGCTGGTGGTGGGTGTCCCTGAGGTATCAATGTCAGCTACACCACTGACAGCTTCTGGCAGCAATGTGGAATCCACCAGGTCTTCCATAGGGTGGACGGTGTGTGGGTGGATGGTCCACCTCCGGTGCTCCTCGCCTCCCTAAGCCTGCTGGCCACCCTCTCCTTGGCACGGGACCGCAATTCGTACCATCGATTCCGTATCTCCTCCACAGAGCGCTGTGCAACACCCACTGCGCATATTTTTGTCTGGATGTCAGACCAGAGTTTCCGCTTCTCACTCTCAGGTACTTGGAGTGAGTTTTTTCCAAATAGTCTATCATGGTTCCCAACAACCTCCTCAGTGAGCACCTTCAATTCTTGCTCACTGAATTTTAGTTTTCTCTTCCTGTCTCCCTTCTCCTTCCCATTTCCAGCATTGGCCATGTTGCAGTTTGGTCCTGGCTTACACACAATGCTGACTCCCTGGTGCTGGGCTGTGTCTCTCTCTCTGCTCCTGTGGGTGTGTCTTCTGGAAACAGTATGGGCTGACTCACTTCCTGGTTGTGATGTCATCAGGCTGTTCCGGTATGGCGTTTTCGCTATTTGCAATTTTCAATTACCGAATTGCAAAAACTTTTGCGACTCAGTATTTGCATCTCGCAAATTGCGTTTGCGAATTTTAAGAAATCGCTATTAGCGATTTTCAAATTTGATACATCAATTTCTTAAATTGCAATTTCTTAAAAATCGAAATTTGGAAATCGCTAACTGGAAAATTGATACATCTGGCCCCAAGAGATTTCACACTGTCGAGAGCACCGGTACATTATCCAAAGAAATTGGGCAGAGGGAATTACGCAATCTGTCTGGATTTCAGCTCATTAATAAGAATTCCATCGTATTAGGATTAGATTACAAAACACTTTAGGACATCCTGTGCTAACAGATAAAATGTGGATAAGTGCACAGCAGAACTGGGCAATTACTGTGCAATTGAATGATGATCTGAGTGTTGTCTGTATAAAAGATGACAGAGCAGCAATAAGATTTTATAGGAGGGATCAGATGTGGAAGTAGTTATTGAAAAGCACTGGAGAAAGGAAGGAAACCTGGAGAACACCACAAGAGATCATTTATAACTGAGAATAAAAAGGAGGTAAAGCACCAACTGTGAATGACTGTTCCAGAAGGAGTCTATTAGGCAAGAACCTTCTTTCTAAGGTCGACCACTTCCAAACATACAAACAAGATGTCATGATCTATGGTATTTGCTCAGTTAGAATGAAATGATACACCTGACTGCAAAACGGATTCTAAAAGAGGCAACTAATACAGTTCTTTCAAGGAAAGAGTATGGCCCTCATTCTGACCTTGTCCCGCCGTCAGGTTACCGTTCCGCGGTCGAAAGACCGCGGCGGTAATTCTGACTTTCCCGCTGGGCTGGCGGGCGGTCGCCTTCAGACCGCCAGCCAGCCCAGCGGGAAAGAGGCTTCCACGATGAAGCCGGCTCGGAATCGAGCCGGCGGAGTGGAAGCTGTGCGACGGGTGCAGTTGCACCCGTCGCGTATTTCACTGTCTGCGCAGCAGACAGTGAAATACATGTAGGGGCCCTCTTACGGGGGCCCCTGCAATGCCCATGCCAGTGGCATGGGCACTGCAGGGGCCCCCTGGGGCCCCGCGACCCCCCCTACCGCCATCCGGATCTCGGCGGTCCGACCGCCGGGATCTGGATGGCGGTAGGGGGGGTCGGAATCCCCGCGGCGGTGCAGCAAGCTGCGCCGCCGCGGAGGATTCAATGGGGCCGCGGTACACTGGCGGGACCCCGCCAGTGGTGCCGTTCCGACCGCGGCTTTACCGCCGCGGTCGGAATCCCCATTGGAGCACCGCCGGCCTGTCGGCGGTGCTCCCGCGGTCCTCCGCCCTGGCGGTCAAAGACCGCCAGGGTCAGAATGACCACCTATGTGCCTTAGCTTACATCGGTTGGAAATTAGTCGCATGCAGAGGAGCTTTAGTTACTAATAAGGAAGACTCTGCAAGGCCACTGATCAAACCATTGCCTTTCTCAAGTAGTGATAAGACAAAAGACTAAATGATAGACCAGATGCTCTTGGGAGCAAAGAAGAACTTGATTTTACAGTAAAGTGATGTAAGCTGGAACCATACTCTGTGTTCTTTCTTGCTATCATAGTTGAACGATGGGGAAAAGCCAAAGAGAACCAGACGAAAAGAGATCCATCTGTGAACATATATTTCAGGTGCTCTAGATAATGGGCCTGAGGATGTATCTGTTAATTAGTATGAACTCAAACTTATTTTGTTAAGTTTCATATAGACTGTGGACCTCTAAGTTTGTATGACAGCAAGGCAGGTTCAGATATTAAGAATTTGATTAGAAGATGATTCTTCAAGGTATGGCCGTGTTTCATTAGCAAACTGAATTTACTGTATACAACAATCTAAACTGAAAAGCAAAAAAGCAATGAAGCAGGGGAGGGAGCCTAGAGGTAGGAGTCAGATCATTTACACTGAGACAGGTAACAGGTAATTACTGCTATGCCAGGAGGGTAAAGCTCCTTAAAGAGATGTGTCTTTCCTCCACGTTAGCTGTTGACTGTAACTGGATTCAAGTGGTTCTGATATCTGTATGGATGCTGTTCCAGATCCAAGGTGCAAAATGGAGAATATTGTCTTCTGTTTTTTTTTCCCTTTTTGTATAGCTGTATTTAGGCATTTTTAGACTGCTGATGTTCTCTTGAGGCAGTGAGTTTCTTGGCAAGGTATGTTGTGGCATCATTTGTTTTTGGTCTTGCAAGTGTTGTGTTTGGCCTTGACAATGCTATGGGCCTGGAGAGGATGCCAGTGCCGTTCCTTCTCAGTTGAAGGGTAGCAATGTCTTATTGACTGAATTTAAAATGAAAACATATGATGCTATCTTTAACCAAGCAGGGATTATCGTCGCCTTGCCTGATTAGCGTACACATTCTGTGATGTAATTTACTTGGGGATAGTACATTAAAAACATGCACCAAAAGACTTCACAAACTACCTTGAGTATGTAGAGTTGAAAACAGATCAATAAATATTGATTGAATGTTACAGTATAAGTCCATACTGTTTCTGCATATTCAGTCAAGGGATTTGTTCTTCTTTCACATATTCTTTAATTTACATTGCATCTGTGGTAATCAGAAAAAATCTGTAAGTATTTATGAATCAAGGTACTTTGGAAACTTTACCATGCAACTGAAGGCTGTTCGCATATCGGCAAAATAAATGTGAAGTGTGATTTAAAAGCAGATACTTAAAGAAGTCAGTAATTGCATGTATTTGCAAATCAAAGTGTAGTGTCAATTGTTACATAGTGATCATCAAATGAAACAGTGATGCTTATTTACTGAACCATTTAGCAGATAAATGATGGAGGACAGTGATAACAAAAAACTGATCTTTCAGTACTTATTGAATTTTGAAATATATCCTTCTTGTCAGCATTCAACAGTGAATAAACTATTAACATTTTTCCTTTAATTAATTCATATACTTCGAAACAGAATGTTTCCTGCCTATGGGGGTCATTACAACATTGGCATTAAAAGCCGCTTACCACCGTGCAGAAGACCGCCAGCACACCGCCGCAGCAGAGGAATTCTGCCACGGTCATTATGACCCACAGCTTCGAATCTGCCAAAATTTAGACACCCACACAAGTCCACCACACCAAAGGTCAGTGATAAACTGGCGATAACAAAACCTCCACTGTCACGCCAACAGGAATACGCCCACAGTATCACGACCCACGAATCCACGTGGCGGTCTTTCAACTGCGGTATTCCATTGGCGGTACACACTGCTGCGCTCAAAATACACACACACTTACAAAATACTACCACATTGGACAATTCCAAGTACACACACCTGATACACATACAGACACCACTCCCACACACCCAATACAATATAAAACACACACCCACATCACCCACAAACCCCTACTGCCAAAAATTCTGAAAGAAGGCCAGAGAGAGGCACCACAATCTACAAACAAGAATCCACAGGCACTCAACACCATCACCCACATAACATCCACGCACCTCACACAACACACCACTAAATATCACCCCACACATCACAACACACACCACCCCACACATCCCCCACACCACCCCATGGTACGGCAAAGACACCCCAGGTTCTCTGAGGAGAAGCTCAGGGTCATGGTGGAGAACATTTTCTGGGTAGAGCCACAGGTATTCGGAGCACAGGTGCAGCACACCTCCATAGCTAGGAAGATGGAGCTATGGCGAAGAATAGTGGACAAGGTCAACGCAGTGGGACAGCACCCAAGAAATAGGGATGGCATCAGGAAGAGGTGGAACGACCTATGGGGGAAGGTGCGTGCTGTGGTCTCATGACACCACCTTGCGTACAGAGGACTGGCGGCGGACCCCCACCTCCTCCCCCAGAACTAACAACATTAGAGGAGCAAGTCTTGGCTATTCTGCATCCTGAGGGCCTCGCAGGAGTAGCTGGAGGAATGGACTCTGGTAAGTCAAATC
The DNA here is from genome assembly GCF_031143425.1 of Pleurodeles waltl. Classification (NCBI taxonomy): domain Eukaryota; kingdom Metazoa; phylum Chordata; class Amphibia; order Caudata; family Salamandridae; genus Pleurodeles; species Pleurodeles waltl. The sequence goes on along the minus strand of NC_090438.1, from coordinate 584,573,523 downwards.
TTTAATACTATATCCCCCACCCTACCTGCATGCCATCACATACCCCCACCCTCGCCCTCACCCCCATCACTCCAACTCCTCACAAATGTTCCAATATCACAAACCACACATCCCATCACCAAGCCCTGCATGCAACAACAAAGCATGGACACCCATCACCAAAGCATGGCCACTGCACATACCCATACACCCCCCATAACCATCATCACACAAGGCCTCACACAGGAATGCAAGCACTGGGGTACACGGTCACCCACCGATTGCACACCATGGCACACACAGATGCAATAATCATGCTTTTACACCCCTGCAGGACCCCTACCCGAGGTCACCGGACAGGAGGGTCCAGACATGTCCACACCACCAACAGAAGAGGCCCACAGTGATGACAGCAGCTCTGTCCAACTGGATCTAGACGACCAGCCCGGTCCATCTGGGACCTCTGGACAGTCGATTCCCCTCACACAGTCACAGGCCACCACAGAGCTTCTCCCCTCTGGAAACACCAACACAGCACGCACCCAGCGGGCCCATACCTCTGTCCCCAGGACACATCAATCAGCAGTGTGTCCACCACTACAGGGAACCTAGGATAACACACCACCCCAACAACAACAGGGACCTGGGAGCAGTGGCAGAGGGCACACGGTTCAGGGGACAGAGGCCCAGGGAAACAGGGGAACTGGGAGGTCTGCTGTGCGACAGGGGGAGGACAGGCCCAGGGAACCCACTCTCCACGAGGCCCTCTCCAACATCATGGGAGCGTACCATCATTCCCAGGAGACGATGGCAACGGTTCTGGCCAAGTTTCAGGAGACCCAGCGGCTGCAGGAGGAACAGTATTTGGGCTTCAGGGAGGAACTCATATCCATCAATTCCACCCTGGGCACCATCGTAGGGGTGCTGAAGGAAGTCCTTAACACCAGGAGGGACACTGTGGCACAACAAGGGGCCCCTGACACTAGCCTGGACGATGAACTGGCCACCACCTCCGCCTGTGCTAGTGGACAGGAGGCACCGCCACAGGACCACCACACCAGCACCCCACCCCTGCAGATGGAGAACCACCCCGCAAGCGGTCCCTGAGATCCAGGACAAAGACAGAGAACAAGGCCCCGCCAAGAAATGAGACAACCCTGATTGTCATCCTTTGGTCCCACCTTGTCACCCTGTCCATCCTCAAACTGCCCCAGCTCCACTTCCTATGCCCCTTTGGACAATGCACCTGTGAGACTAATAGCTTGGACTCTGCCATGGATATTCCTCCACCATCACCCCTCACCATGTAACAACACCCTCCAATATTGGGCACTTAAATAAACACCCTTAAAGCACAAAACAATCTGGAGTCTGTCTGTGATTTCGAATTAATATATTAGCAATTACAGTGACAAAATGCTCTTTCAATTGTAATGTCAACATACCTATGTCACACAGCTCTAGTCCATGAGGAAACAAAGCAGATGTCACACAGTGGGACCCACATCTGTGAAATCGTAAGAGAAAGTGAAAACTCAGTGACCATACACTGGGTGAAAAGGACAGACAGTAGAGAGGTAGTAGTGTTAAAGTACATCTGGACCATCCTCCTGCAGAAAAGGCACCTGTAGTCGCAAAGCCAAGTTGTGAAGCATACAGCAGGCCCCGATGATCTGGCACACCTTCTTTGGTGAGTAGAATAGGGAACCACCTGTCGTATGGAGGCACCGGAACCTGGCCTTCAAGAGGCCGAAGGTCCGCTCTATAATCCTCCTAGTTCGCCCATGAGCCTCATTGTAGCGTTCCTCTGCCCTTGTCCTGGGATTCCTCACTGGGGTCAGTAGCCATGACAGGTTGGGGTAACCAGAGTCACCTGCAAATGGCGAGGGACAACTGTTAGACACGCACTAACCTGTAGGGATATCCCCAGACCCAGACAACCATTCCCACTAATTTGGTTCCAGGTGCTCACCTGGTAGCCACACACGGTGCCTCTGGAGTTGCCCCATCACATAAGGGATGCTGCTATTCCGCAGGATGTAAGCACCATGGACTGAGCTAGGGAATTTGGCATTAACATGGGAGATGTACTGGTCTGCCAAACACACCATCTGCACATTCTTCGAATGGTAACTCTTCCGGTTTCTGTACACCTGTTCACTCCTGCGGGGGGGACCAAGGCCACATGTGTCCCATCAATGGCACCTATGATGTTGGGGATATGTCCCAGGGCATAGAAGTCACATTTCACTGTTGGCAAATCCTCCACCTGAGGGAAAATGATGTAGCTCAACATGTGTTTCAGCAGGGCAGACAACACTCTGGACAACACGTTGGAAAACAAAAGCTGGGACATCCCTGATGCTATGGCCACTGTTGTTTGAAATGACCCACTTGCAAGGAAATGGAGTACTGACAGCACCTGCACTTGAGGGGCGATTCCTGTGGGATGGCGGATAGCTGACATCAGGTCTGGCTCCAACTGGGCACACAGTTCCAGGATTGTGGCACGATCAAGCCTGTAGGTGATGATTACATGTCTTTCCTCCATTGTCGACAGGTCCACCAGCGCTCTGTACACCGGAGGATGCCGCCATCTCCTCACATGTCCGAGTGGACGGTGCCTGTGGAGGACAACAGCGAGCACAGAGTCAACCAACACAGAGGTACGTAAACACATCTTACTCAGAAAACTATTCATAACCCGAAATTTGTCTGTATGAGTGTTGAGCCAAGGCCTAGGTATGTGTGACACAGTTAAAAATAAAGCCATGTGGGCCCCTGAAATGGCGGCTTCCTGACCTGTAAAGTGGGACAATGGGATATGAGGTAACTGCGCTGGCATTGTACACCGTCACGGTAGGCGGTCAAAGACCGCAGCGCAATTCTGCATTGGTTAACATTGGACCCAAAGGGTCCGAGGAGCCAATGACGATGTACGCCGGCGGTGACGGTACGCACCGCCGCGGACGTGACCGCCATTTTCTATCTGTTCAATCACTCGATACCTGATCTTCGACAGGGGAGGACCTACACTGCAAGTGCTGCTGTGACCTCAGTCTGGAAGAGACAATGGCTCGTGTGTCTGGGGAAAGGGCACCTGCCTTCAGCACAGAGGAGTTGGAGAAACTCGTGGATGAGGTCCTCCCCCAGTACACACTACTCTACGGTCCTCCAGACAAACAGGTAAGTACACTGTGTGCATGCTGTATGGGCAATGCCTGTTTGGAGTGGTGTGGATGAAAGATAGGGGGGGGGAGAATGAGGCGTGCATGAAACAACAGTGAGTGCATGTGCCACATGGCAAGGGTAGGGATGCGGGCCAATGACTGTGACGGTGTAGTTGGTAATAACTTCTCTTTTTCCCCTGTACAATTCCTGTAGGTTAGCGCTCACCAGAAGAAGGATATTTGGCGTGCCATCGCTAAGGACGTCCGGACCCTGGGGGTCTACCACAGACAGAGCACCCACTGCCGTAAAAGATGGGAGGACATTCGCGGCTGGAGCAAGAAGATGGCGGAGGCCCAGCTGGGGATGGCCTCCCAACATGGGAGTGGTGCCCGTCGCACCATGAACCCCCTGATGTTCAGGATCCTGGCGGTGGCATATCCGGAGTTGGATGGGCGCTTGAGGGCATCACAGCAGCAACAAGGGGGTGAGTACACTCTCATTCTGCTGATTCAGCGCTCAGTGGAGGTGTCTGGGCTGGGGAGGAGGGCTGCGGGTTCCCCTAAGCCAGGGCGAGTGTGCTAGTTAAGTCCCCTTTTTCAGGCAGACCCATTGGCACCCCACCCCACCTGGGTACAGTGTCAACCACACCTACTCAGGCTCCTGTGACATCCATGTGTGCATATATCGGCCATAGCCTTGTAGGTCATGTCCCAGGGATTGAATAGTGGACCCCAAGTGCGCGGCGTAGTGCAGGGGGCTTCTGTGTCTGTCGTGTCTGCCAACGGTAGCGGTAATGCATGCACTCAACATGTCTTTCTTCTGTCTCCCCCCCCACCTTTTTGTGGTCCCACTGTACTTGTGTGCATTAGCATCATCAGGCGGAGGAGCAGTGGCACTGGAGCAGGAGGGAGCTGCATCCCACATGGCCCTGGAGGGCGAGACTACGGACTCCGAATTCACCAGTGGGACGGAGGGCGAGGGGAGCTCCGCGGCGGGGACAGGAGCTGACACCAGTGATATGGACTCCTCCTCTGATGGGAGCTCCCTTGCGGTGGCGGGCCCATCTGTGCCCCCCGCATCTACAGGTACAGCCGCCACCACCCCCTCCAGCACTGCCCTCCCAGCAGCCCCTCAGCCTTTGCCCCCTGCCCGCTCACCCAGGAGGGTGGGCATCACCTTCGCCCCAGGCACCTCAGGCCCTGCCCCAGTCACCCCTGCTGCCCTCAGTGAGGAGGCCATTGACCTCCTCAGGTCCCTCACTTTTGGGCAGTCTACCATTTTGAATGCCATCCAGGGGTAGAGAGGCAGTTGCAACAAACCAATGCATTCCTGAAGGGCATTCATTCTGGTCAGGCAGCCCTTCAGCAAGCTTTTCAGACTCTGGCCTCAGCACTGATAGCAGCCATTGTCCCTGTCTATAGCCTCCCCCCTCCAACTTCCTCCACCCAGACCCACACCCCTGTACCTCAGCCTGTCCCAAGCACACCATCAGACCAGCATGCACACACCTCAACACATAAAGGAAGTTCTGGCAAACATAAGCACCACACATCCCACAGGCACTCACGCAAGCATCACACACATGCAGACATACCAACATCCACTGCCTCCACTGTGTCCCCCTCCTCCTCGTCTCCCTCATCCCTCCCAGTCTCGTCTCCACTCACACCTGCATGCACTACATCTTCAGCCACTACGTCCATCACCAGCACACCCACCACCACACCCCGCTCACGTGCAGTCACCACCCCCACTACCATTCACACATCCCCTGTGTCCTCTCCCAGTGTGTCTGTGAGGCCACCTCCCAAGGTACACAAATGCAGCCACACACCCACCCAAACAGCCATCCACCTCTCAACAGCTTCTAGCCCATGCAACTTCACCCAAAGTCAGCAAACGGACACCTCCTACGACCACTTCCTCTTCCTCCACTCCCAAACCCCCTCCATCTACCCGTCCCAGTGTTCCTAAGAAACATTTCCTGGCCACCCTTGACCTCTTTCCCTCACCTCCCCCACCCCGTCAGTCTCCTAGGGCCCGACTCTCCAGTCCCAACCTAGCACCTCAGCCACAACATCGGCAGGACCAGTGGTGCCAGTAGTCACCGGATTATGGAGTGCACCAGGCAGCAGGGCAGCCAGTGTGGCAAGGAGCCACAGCACGGACAGTCCCCCACCTGTCAAAAGTTGGCCAGTGCCCGGCGGGAGAGGGGGAAGACACCAGCCACCAAAGCGGCTCCCAGGAGTACAGGTGGGAGTGTGGAGTCAGCTGCGACACCTTCCAAGGTGGGGAAGGGGCACAAGATAACCCGCAAGTCTGGGAAGATCAGCACGGACGAGAAGACCGCCATCAGCCCCGCTGCCCAGGAGGCGACCGCCAGCAGCAGCCCCGCTGCCCAAGACAGGACCGCCAGCAGCAGCCCGGCTGCCCAAGTCAGGACCGCCATCAGCCCCGCTGCCCAGAAGTCGACCGCCAGCAGCAGCCCCGCTGCCCAAGACAGGACCGCCAGCAGCCCCGCTGCCCAGGAGGCGACCGCCAGCAGCAGCCCCGCTGCCCAAGACAGGACCGCCAGCAGCAGCCCCGCTGCCCATGACAGGACTGCCAGCAGCGCCACTGCCCAGGCGGCGACCGCCAGCAGCCCTGCTGCCCAAGACAGGACTGCCAGCAGCAGCCCCGCTGCCCAAGACAGGACCGCCAGCAGCCCTGCTTCCCAGAAGGCGACCGCCAGCAGCCCCGCTGCCCAAGACAGGACTGCCAGCAGCAGCCCCGCTGCCCAGGAGGCGACCGCCAGCAGCCCCGCTGCCCAAGACAGGACCGCCAGCAGCAGCCCCGCTGCCCAGGAGGTGACCGCCAGCAGCAGCCCCGCTGCCCAAGACAGGACCGCCAGCAGCTGAACCACTGGCAAAGACACCGCCGCCACAAGCACCGCTGGCAAAGACACCGCCGCCACAAGCACCGCTGCCAAAAACACCGCAGCCACAAGCACCGCTGCCAAGGACACCGCCGCAAAAAGTACCGCTGCCAAGGACACCGCTGCAACAAGCACTGCAGACCCATGAGCGCCAAAAGCCCTGAAGCTACTGAGGCCGCCACGAGCAGGATGAAGCACTCTGGGCACAAGGCCCCCTCCAGAACCAGTGGAGAAAGACATCCTCTACCTCTGTCCTTGGCAGGATGAAGCACTCTGAGCACAAGGCCTCCTCCAGAACCAGTGGAGAAAGACATCCACTACCTCTGTCCTTGGCAGGATGAAGCACTCTGGGCACAAGATCCCCTCCAGAACCAGTGGAGATTGAAATCCACTTGAGAGACTGTAGCTTTGCACTCCCCAGGATTGAACAGAGGGCAAACCACCCACTTGGGAGACTTGAGAGGCTGTGGCTTTGCACTCCCAAGGATTGAACAGTGGGCAAACCACCCACTGTAGATACTTGAGAGACTGTGGCTTTGCACTCCCCAGGATTGAACAGTTGGCAAACCACCCACTGTAGAGACTTGTGAGTCTGTGGCTTTGCACTCCCTAGGAATTAACAGTGGGCATGGGGCCCCCTCGTAGATTTGGCGTCGTGCACTCAACCGGCTGAGGTGCCCACCCTTTTCCTTCCCCCTGAGGTGCCTGTTTTATTTCTTTCTGATGCCCCTGCAGTATTCTCTCCGTCTTGTTCGGGTATCTTGTGTGGGCCTCACCCATGCATTTTGGGCCCAGCGGTCCACGGACTTTAATGGTGGAATACCTTGGACTAATATTAATGGTGTGTATATTTGTAAATAGTGTATGTATATTTTTTGACTACTGAATTTAAAATATTACAATTGTTCACCTCATTTCCTTTTGTCTTTGCATTCTTCTGGGGGGCTTGGGGGATGTAATTGTAATGTATCATGCTGTATTAGCGTGTGTGTTGTAGTGGGTGAGGGTCGGGGTGGGGGTGTTGCGTGTGTGTGTCACTGTTTTTTCCCTCACCCCTTCCCTGTATCATAGGTGCAGTACTCACCGTGGTCTTCGCCGCCGGCGTTCGTGCTCCTGGTAGAGGAGCAAGAAGATAAAACCTGGAAAAATGTGGAGCTCTGGTTCCATGGCGTCCTGGTTCCTCGTGGGGTGTGCAGAGGTGAGCGTTTTCCCTTCGAAGTCCTGTTTCCGCCGTGTTTTTGTTCGCGGTGAATCTGCCCCGGAAAAGGTGGCAGATTGGTAGGTTGTAATTCTGTGGGCGGTACATTGTCCTCCGCCTGTCTGTTGGTGGTGACCGCCGATGTGTTTGTTTGTACCGCCGTGGCGGTCGGAGTGTTAAAGTGGCTGTCTATGTTGGCGGTTTCCGCCACGCTCGTAATTCCATTTTTTTTCCCTCCGGCCTGTTGGCGGTCTTGCCGCCACTTTAACACCGACCGCCAGGGTTGTAATGACCACCTATAACTCTGCAATGTTAGGAAATATGTAGAATTGACCTCAAACATGAAAACTTGTTTCTCTCACTGGAAATCCTGTGCCAATCTCAGTTATATTACATCTCAAGTATATCTGCTCAACTAGTATTTTTAGAATCCGAAAAGACCAATTTAAAACAAATTAGTAAGGAAAACATGTACTGTGCGATGGGATATAATTTGGGGGCTTTCACTCGCAGAGAAGCAAGTGTACATAACATCCTAAAACTGATCTAAGCCTGCCAAGTGAATCTACAAACTGAAATTTTGGATTGAAATTCCCAAATCAAAATGAATAGCGGTGTGCATGCTTTGCTTAATCCTCATTTCTTCCAAAGAGTTTGCTGCAAATGCCCGTGGTGAAATAAAAAATGGGTGATCCCGAGGAATGGAATGGGGGTTTCTTAACTACAGAAGTGGTGACACATTTAGTTAAAAGTAATTTCATAAGTCTCACTTTTCACAGACATTATTTTGAGTCAGTGCTTCTTTTTTTTTTTCTTTTTTTTTTATTGACAGCCTTGTGCAGATACATTACAGGAATGTAGGATGACAGGGACCAAGACAAGTACATTTTTAATTTGTAAAAGTATACATGCCGGGGCCCAAACTTGGGCACAGAATACCGCAGCTGACGTTATTGAAGGTCGGGGTACCGAATACCAAGCTGTATAGTCTTAATTCAACTTTATGCATCTTCAATGCACCACCAGACACTTCCTTCCTCTTTACTCTCTTTCAGGTTCTTTTTCATCCTGGGTTTCTCCCTTTGTCACTGTATTTCCGTCTTTCTCGTCCTTGATTTGTCCACCTTTTGTGTTTTTCTCTCTCTTGCTGCGTTCACCAAACCTTTATGTTTATTGAGAAATAATAAGTGCCAGTTCTCAAAAATGGGTGCCAGGGGCCCAGACCTCCAATCACTGGTTCAAATTAAGCATTGTTTTGAGTTACTCAAAAAAGAGTTAACACTGACTTATATCTGAGTTTCTTCCACATGTGTATTATGGTGTACCTGTTCAAAGTCATCTACCTCAGCTAAGTAGTTCAAAAGCATCAAAATATCTGTAAACTCCAATTTGCAATTTTAGAAAAAAACAAAATTAAACAGCTGCCATATATTTGATACGAATATGCAACTCTACTTTTACAGTAATGGTGTGAGGTTCGTGCCTATTAAAGGTCAACAAATGTTAGTCCATCATTCACAATATGACCCATATTCCTCCGCCTTATTTCCCTAGTATTTACACAAGTTATTGAGTGCAAGAGTCACTCCACCAGATGTTCATAAAACAGAATGGAGAACCCATTGACTTGTGATTGTAATTCAGTAAGTTAGTTTAGAAGTAGCATCATACATTACAAATATAACACTGGGTAGTATGCATACTAAAAACCTTAACCGAGAAAATAGTCATCCAGCTGCATTACCAGGAGAGGAAATACCGTCAGACTACATTTTTTAAAAAAGTACAATTATCAAAATCGTAATATAAAATAATTCCATTATCTGATGATAAATATACCTCTATGTTCTTCTATAATTCCACAACTTTGTTTGGTCTCTCACTTGTCTGTACTGTAAAGGTATGGAACAATTTTGGATTAATGTGCCAAATGTTTTTTCCACGTGCCCACATACCAGGGCTCGACAAACTGAGACTTCTAACCAAATTTTCTCACATTTTTTATTCATTAGACTAAGCTACTAAGAGGATGCAAATGACATATGTTATGTGAAGTTAAGTTTGTCTAGTGCCACATGTATGGTCATGTGTCACCAAAGTTGTTGGTTTTTGTTTCAATGTGGTTTAACAAATTCCATTTCAGACCGGTATATGGTGAGGTTTGTGAGTTGTAATTTTTAGGAGACAATATGAATATAGCTCTTGCATTGTTGTTGATTATTCGATTTGTTGTGAGTTTGTGACTAGAGGTTTAGCCAACAGCTGTCAAAGAGAAAAGAGCCTTCCAGCTGCATTACTAGTATAGTAAATGTATATTAGAAGAGTTCAGTTATGAAAATCTGAACATGAAATAACTCCATTATGTGATAATAAATTTACCTTCATGTTCATCTCATATAATTCCCCAACTTTCCTTGGTCTCTTACATGTCTGTGCACTGAAAAGGCCTGGAACATATTTGGATTGTTTAGTTCCTTCTTGTTGTGGTTTCACAAATTCCATTTCAAACCTGTATGTGGTGGTGTTTGTGAGTTGGAATTTGTAGGAGACAATATGACGATAGCTCTTGCTTTTTGTTGATAATTCAACTTGTTGTAAGTTTGGTGGGTATCGCAAGAGGTTCAGTCAAGATGGCTATGTAGCATCTATTTTATTTGGCTTGTGAATTGCCCTGCAAGGTTGTATTTGTGTGTATTAACTTGAACTCCTTGATGGAGCTCAATAGCTGTGAAGTTCATCAACCGAAGTTTCTGACTGTGTTGGATGGTGGTGTTAATAAATTACTTACAGTACAAACTATCCTAAAAATACTTTCTCTACTGATACAACATAGACAGTCATGTAATGGGTACACTTGGCCTTTTGGAAATTGGAGGAGGGGGCTTAATAAATATGTTTTACCCATAGCTGAAGAGTTGCACCCTCTTAAAGTTATATTGTATGCAAAGAAAACACCACAGGTAAAAAAGTGAGTGATAATGTATGATAGGATAAACCTTCACTGTGTGGTTCATATCGTCATATTTTTGTAAAAAAATTGTTGCCAAACCCTACTTAAAGTCACTCTGTACTCTAGCCCTGTTTAGCGGGAATGTATTTAAGCAATAACTGGCAACAGCCTTCATGCCATTGCTTGAAGTGATTAGAATAGTATATTTCACACACTTCTGTTCAATATTATTGTCCCTCACTGTTCTTTATTCCCCTCATTATTCTGGAGATTAAGAATTCCCTCCTAAGAGGCCACCTGTTATTGGACTTCCTGTGACTCAGCTTAGAGTTTATATCCTTCTTAGTTGTTGCACCATTTTTCTTCATACTCCCTCATTATTGAACCACTAGCCTGGCTACCATTTTACAGACTAAGGACCTTATTTATAATTCAGTGCTGTTGGACACTTGTCAAAAAGTGCCAGATTCCTCATCCTCTGTATTTAGAGTTTCATTGACATCAATGCATTGTATTGTGGTGGACAGAAGTCCACATCAACCCAGCTCTAAATAAGCGGCTGAGGACCTTAGAGTTGTTTAAAAATAAGCAACTGTGATATGGCACCAATAGTCCCTTTGAGGTGAAAGTGCACTTTACAAATGCACAGTTTCTAAAGTGGTATCATGCATGCCCAGAACATAATTCATATGGGACTCTCTGCCCACAATAACTTGTCTTGGTGAGGTTTTTTCTTGGCTCCTGCACTTGCAGGGACAAACACACAGCATCAAAGTTGGTAGTGCATGTGATCTCTGCTACCCAGGACAGTTGGCACTCAGTCTGCAGGTGAAATTCGCCCTGATGTATCTTTTTCCACAGAATCGAGAAAAAGCAGATAAAGCCTGGCTCAAAAAGGTACTGTAGGCCTAAGTCAGGATAAAATACAACAAACAATTATAGCTGAAATAACGATGTGAATGCCCAGGTACACTTGGGAATTTTAGTGAATTAATAATGTCTCAACATTTATACATTTATTTAGAGAGGAAAAGGTGATCAAATAGCAAAAAAGGTAATTGAATCACAATACCCAATGAAACGGTAATGTGCATGGATGTCAATTCAATAAAATGCCATTGTCAGTTACAGTGACATCACAAGCACATTGACCTCTAATGCCATCACAGAGTTGATCTTTTGTTCTAAACTTAGCCGCTCAGCAGCCTCTAAATTCGCTCCTAAAGGCATTAGAAAAGGGCAAGCAATGAAAACTACAGAAAGTGATCAGGACACAATGGATTGGCGATTTTTTATTTGTGTAATAGCTTATATACAGTGATAATCTACGTCGGGCAGTCAAAGAACTTTACAATGAATAATAAACCTTTAGACATAATTCAAAGACATACATTTAAGAAGAGAAAAATTAACATCAGCTTGTCACTTTTGAAATGTAACAAGAACGTGCAGGGTGGAATGTATGGAGAGGAACAGGAAGACAAAGGGAAGAAAGATAATAATACATTGGGAGACTGAGAAGAGGGAATGGGGTAGGTGTGAAATATAAGAATTAATCTGTGCTATATGCATATACTACGCCAGCAGTTGTATTTACGGCATAGAGATCCCTCCCAGGGAGGTGAAAGCTGGGCCTCTATCGACTCGACTAGCCTGTCGGGGTACACACTATACTGTAAAGGAGCCCCCTGTGTTTTTGTAGCTCTATGAGTGGTGGATGAAGCTCTTTACTAGGCCTTAGAAAGGTACAAGAGCCGCTGCATGTTTACTGCATGGCGCACAGTAATACACGGGGTATTGGGTCAGTCAGGGCAACACGGTTTTCAACCACTCAAGTGCCTGGTTGTGCCTGGTTGCAGGGGGGTCAGTTGGCGAGAGTTACAGATGACTTGATGTACAGTTTCACGGTGGGCACAATAGTACCAATAAGAAACATAAATAAGGCATACCGGTCTCTCATCACTTCTCAGGTTAGTGCCAATGTCTGACAAAATGGACCCAAACCAAAGAGTGGCTTTTTTATAGAGGACCTGCAATACATACAGGCTTAGATGTGGCTCTTTATCAGTATAAAGATTAAGTTCTCCAGTCTTTTCCTTACAATTTTTCTTACAATGTATTTTCCTTTAGTAGTTAAACTCAAGTTTAATGAGAGGTTAAACAAAAAACACACCTGGAATAAAACCATACAGTGGAACTAAATGGAAAATTAAGTCATCTCTGAAGTGCAAATAACATTTTCTCAGAGTTAAATGTATCTGTCCCCCATAACGCCAAGAAACTTGAACGACAGTGCACAAGCCGAGCACATGCAACAGATTCTTTTCTCAAAGTGATTTAATTTTCTTATCAAGTGATCCAGTGCAAGGCGGAAATATACTTCAACCAGAGAACAGCAGACACCACCAAGTGTTTCAACATTTCAGACAACGTGCTTTCTCATATGTTACTCTACACCACTGGAGACTTCACACTTGGATACTACTAATCCACGCTGCTGGTCGAACAACCCAACATTTATTAGCACTTACTGTTTTTTTTCACAAAACCCTTGAAATGTTGGGGCACATTACCCAGTAAACTACATACGAATTGCCTGTTGTTAATATATAGCGTAAATTGATAGAATTATCTGTGCACGGCTTTCTTTGTTAGCATCTTCAGGTCCTTCTACCACTAAAGCAGAGTTGTCGATTCAGAGCCGAAGGTGCAGAGCGGATGGCAGTCCAGTGACAGCCTAGAACTCAGTGCCAGCAAGCTGGCTTCGACTGTTTCCAAGCTGGTCAAGACAGCAGGATCCACGGGGCCACTATTACAAACTGTCTTAACTGTAAATGTAGGTCTGCTAAAACAGTAGGAAATATACTTTATCCATAAAAACTACACATCACAGGGCGCACCCAGTGCCCTCTGACAAGAGATTTAACGTCCATATCAAGGTACAGGCAAAGTCTGCGCACACCCATGGTTTAGCTAGACGGATGCAATAATGTCAAAAGTTTGTTCTAACCGCTTCATAAATGATTTAAACACCACTTTGTGGCCCTAAAAGTGTCAAATAGTCGCAGCTATGTCTTCCCTGTGACGCTGGAGGTGATTTTATCAGGGCTCGGCTACAAGCAGCCACCACACTCATCCCTTAAAGTAGCTCAAAAATGCGAAGCCTAGTGTCAGCTGGCAGACTCCTGGAAGAGTAAGATTGGCACGATCAGGTGAGGAAACTAACAGAACTCCAATGTAATCACCAATAAGCGACATGTAAAGAACAATAAGCCGCCCTAACTAAGAGCAATCACTAAACAGAGGATGATAATAGTTCTGCACAACCAGAAGAATGGGCTCTTACCAAGGGTAGATCTTTTCGAAGTTGGTGCAAGAGTCAAGTAGAGCATAAGTCCTTCTTATAAGGCAAAAAACGGGAGGCCTCATTTACAAAGTTTTGGTACAGGGCATTGTCACAAGCCTTTTTGCTGCATTGCCGTGCATCAAATCAAAAGGGCAGAATTGCTCCATATTTACAAGATACAGCACAATCCTGACCTTGTCCCCTGCTCTGGTGCACACATTGCTGCCATGCACCAACACAGGTTCCCATGCAATATGTTGCAAGGGTGCCTGTGTGGCAGGGATGATTGTTTTTGTGCAGAAAGGCACACCTTCCTGCACAAAAACAATCACAAGAGGCATTTTACTCCTTCTACGTGTGCTGCTGAATCCAACAAACATTGAAAGAGGAAAAAATGGGGAGAAAAAATGTTATTTCTCCCTGGTATGCTACCCTTACCCCACCCCTGGGGTGGAGTAGGAATCTGACACATTCCCAGGTTTACGAAATCTTATGAATCTGGGAGTGCGTCACATTCCATGGGTGTTACCTGGAAACACCCACAGCAACACCCATGGAATGCCCCTTTCATGCAGAGCAATGCGTAAAAGGGAGCCATATCAACAAGGCCATGTACAGCTACGTAAAGTGGGTTTGCGCGGCCTTGTAGATATGGACCTGCAGCCTGCACTGCCAGTGCATCGAAAAAGTGATGCACCGGTGGCACAGGCCGCTTGTAAATGAGGCCCTGGATGTTGAATGTAGTCTTCCTTAATAGCCCTAACCACCATCCTTAACAAATGCAGAAGTACCCCTCTCCTCAGGAACTAACTGCTCGGCTGAAGCAACATTAGGGAGCTCTTTACCAGTGAAGAAAAATACCACCCCTGAGTCCAGTGTTGGACTGACCAGTCTGGCACTGACAGAAGGACCAGCTTGAAATGGCAGCAGGTGCGTGGGCTGTTTGTTCTGTGCCCACCATGGCCCACAGGATAAAAAAAAATAAAGGTCCATTCACTGGCCCCTTCAAGCTGTCCCATCTGGCAGTGCCAGACTGCATGCAAGGCCTGTCCATCACTGCATATGTCTCTTTAGTCTGAAATGCAATAAGAGTCCCACCAGCCCTAGATGTATCCTGTGCCTTGCCCCAGAACAGAAGCCCTCAGGAGCAGCTGAGCAATCTGTGACTGTGAGTCTTACTACCCCCGTACAGGCCAAGACCCTCTCCCCTACAGGAAACGTCCACATCAGCCACAACACTAGCCAACATTTTCCGGCCTCAGACAGATGTGTCCCAATACCAGTGCAAATCGTCACAAAGTTAGCCTGAGCAAATAAATAGATAGAAGGGTCATGGCTGTGAAGATACCCTCTTACAACCCAGATGTGCTGGAAAAGCCCCACCCAAACACAGAGTTAAAAGCCGATCAGGTGTGCCCACATACCCCCAATTTTGACAGACATAGGAAGGTGCCTGAAATGCATGCTTTGCAAAATGAAATCCAATTTCAGTATGTTGCTATCAGGGGCATCTTAAGGATTTTGGGCCCCCTGGCCCAGATGTATTTTGAGGTCCCCTGTTAGGAACAGCGTTGAATTTATGAGCCAGTTTCAGCTCTTTCATGTCCTCTTTGGCCAGGTCATTGGCAGTGCACTGGTCCAAATTATAAATGTGTTTACATCTAAAAATCAGAGATAGTGACCTTAGATTGTTATTACTGTAACACAGCAGCACCTCACTCATTTTACTGCAAGTAATCTCTATGACACCGTCCCATTTCTCATATATGAGATCCTGTTTTGGTCTAATAGAAACTTTTGTGTGGATGTTGAATGAAACATATATACAACATTTCTCTGCAAAATGTTTGTAATAGACTCTCACACACCACCCACATTAAAATAAATTAAAGTACAGCAGTATTTAAAACAATCTGTTTAAGAATTATTAAGGGGCGCCACGGTAAGACTCTGCAGAACAGAGTTGGCTCTACCAGGGGGGGCCCTGAAAGGCTAGGGCCCTGGGCCAGAGCCCACTATGCCCCTGCCTTAAAACGTATCTGGTTACTATCTCTGGGCTCTACCAAATTAAAAACAATCTTTTTTAGATGTTTGATTACAGTGAGCACAGTCTGCATATTGGCTAACCTGAAGTCTTGGTAAGAAACACGACGGCTTATATCAAGTGTACTTCTGTTGTTGTTCGGACTGACTGTCAGTGGTAGCAAATTTAAAATATCATGATGAGGCTCGTTTTTAACAAAGGCAAACGAACAATTGAAGTTTTTTTTTTATTTGAAGCAGTTTTTTACGTCTGGTGCAGTAACATCTTTAGTCACAAGCAATACACAGAAAGTTGCTTTAGATCAGCTCCCTTCATCCATTGACTTTCTTGTATGAGCTCCTTCAGCCATTGTTTCTCTAATGTGTCTTTTACTTTTTGTATCATCCCACAGGCGTATTGCAGTTTTTCATTTTGCATTGGTGACTGGCAAAGTAGACCATTATTGCAGCTGATCATTGATGAGCACCTTCACAGCAGCTACGCAGAGAACAGCTGCAAGCAGTGGCCACTAACACCTTGGCCTGTTGTGCACCACTGTGGAGCTCTTCTAGAGGGCAAAAAACAGCTGCCAATGACAATATGCCTCTCTCTCTCCACACATGAAGTTGGGTCAAGGCTGATCCTGCACAGAGGTGCCTAACTGCTTATCTCTGTACATCCTAGTGATGCGAGCTCCGTGCAGCTATAAGGATTCATGACAGCCATCTTAAAATGAGGTTTACCAAAAAAGGTCAAGAAAGTCCCGTTCTAAAGTGCTGCAGAACTGTAGCGCGATCAAAGTGCAGAATGTGTGTAGAAAGAGCCAGCAATGACGTGGAGAGAGGCAGATGGCTTTCAACCCCTGCTCCCTCCATATGCTGGTGCAAAAGCAGTCTGTTCAGAGCTGCTAGTGGAAGCACCACACGCAAGACTTTCCTTCCTCATCAGTGAAAATAGTATCCTCATAGGAAGGCGTACAGGTTTGTTTCTCTATATGTGATTTAAATTCAACCATATGATGCCATGCCACATTGCGGCTGCTAAGTAGAGCTAATTTCTACTGATTGTCAACTACTCACATTGATCACTGATTTGGTGGATAGAGGAGAGGCAGGGGCAAAATGATCTATAAGGAAGAAGATGCACTCCCATGTGACAAATAGGAGCAGAAATGTGTATACTCAGTTGTTAAATGGCACTAAAAGACGGATACCAAGATAATGCTTTGATGGAAGGTCATTCTTAGCGCAATGGTTAAAAGGATGTGACCAGGATGCAACTGCTCACAATCTGGCTTTGCCTGACCCGTACTTCTGGGGGGGTGAGGATGGCCAGCATTGGCAACTGGTAGTGGCAGTGTCCCTGAAACAGCACACCCTCTACATCCATCCCCGCTGATGTGCATTTAATACCATCACAGCATTTCCTAGCGGCTGGCCAGCAGCATGGAGGGCACTTAAAGGCCCGAAGTTAACATACCAATATTTTTACTTTAGCTCAGCTATATGATTATTTTACGCTGTAGCACACTGTTTCCAGCAACAATTATGCCCTCACACCTCTCCCAATAACAGACCACAATGGCAAAACCATTTCAACATCTGCCTCCTCAAGCACAGCATCAATGAAGTGAACGTGTTTGAAGAAACAGCCACAAAGCTATCCCATGCAAAGCCGTTAAAAGCACCTTCACTCAAACTTTCCAGATCTCTTTATTCTCTGCCAAACAATTATACTTGAAGTGTTTGGACTGATAGAAATTACAATGCAAGATGTCCGAGAAGACCGAGACCGTTTCAATCCAGCACTGGCAAACCAGTAAGTCTGGCTTGAATATGCTAATGCCAGCAAACTATGCCGAGCCCAATGCTGTTTGCATCCATAAGAAAATTAATCCCAACCCACTGACTCTGCCAATTATTGTTTATATTTGTAGTTATTCCCACAATTATGAGGATGGCAGATCTTAGTAGGAAATTAAGAAAAACACTGACCTGTGACAAGGTGAATGTAAGCCCAGCAAAACCTCATCTGAGGGCTCACGATTCTGGTGCTAGTCCTGAAATAATAATTAATCTATCATTCACCTTAAATGGAAGATGCATTGGCAGGTCCCGGTGTGTCTGTACAATGAAAGATTACAGATGCTTGGCCTCTGGAACTGGAAAGTGGCACAGGTGGTTCTTGATAACAATGTCCTGGCAGTTTCAACAGTTTTGTTGTTAATTGCTTATTGGTTGCTTCACTCACATACCACTTTGCTTTGTTGTTCCAAGCATCATCATGCTTAAGTTGAGTGAACAAGGCACTTAAATATGTTGCATTCCATTTCATGTCATGATAGTATACCAACCCAGCTGGTGGTGTCTAATGCACTAATTACTTGACATCAAATAGTCTCTGAGCTGAACAGTGAGCACCTGCATAGCTTTTCTTCTCAGGGAAGCAGGCCCATCAGGTTCACTGTCACCTACTGAAGGTTCTGTTTTATCAACTGTGGGATTGTAGCAAGAACCTGTGCTCTTAGAAGCACAAATATGCATCAGTGACACAACACAATGGCCCATATTTATACTTTTTGACGCACAACTGCGCCAACGCAGTTGTGCGTCAAAAATTTTAACGCCGGCTAATGCCATTCCAAAGCGCCATGCGGGCGCCTTATTTATGGAATGACGTTAGCCGGCGCAGCTGACTGGTGTGCGTAAAAAAAAATGACCCACACCAGGCAGCGCCGGCGTAGGGGAAAATGGAGCTTGGGCGTCAAAAAATGGGGCAAGTCAGGGCTGAGGCAAAATATTGGCCTCAACCCGATTTGCGCCATTTTTTTTTACTCCCAACCCCCATTGAAATGACTCCTGTCTTAGCACAGACAAGAGTCATGCCCCCTTGCCCAATGGCCATGCCCAGGGGAATTATGTCCCCTGGGCATGGTCATTGGGCATAGTGGCATGTAGGGGGGCACAAATCAGGCCCCCTATGCCACAAAAAAAAAATATATACTTACCTGAACTTACCTTAAGTTCCCTGGGATGGGTCCCTCCATCCTTGGGCGTCCTCCTGGGGTGGGCAAGGGTGGCATGGGGTGTCCCTGGGGGCATGGGAGGGCACCTCTGGGCTCCTTCCGAGCCCACAGGTCCCTTAACGCCTGCCCTGACCAGGCGTTAAAAAATGACGCAAAAGCGGCTGGATGTCATTTTTTTGGACCCGCCCACTCCCGTGCGTCATTTTTGCACGGGAGTTTAAATAAGGCGCACATGCCTTGGAGTCATTTTTTAGACGGGAACGCCTACCTTGCATATCATTAACGCAAGGTAGGTGTCCATGCTAAAAAATGACGCAAACTCCAAGATCTTTGGTGCTAGACGGGTCTAACGCCAAAGTATAAATATGGAGTTAGCTTTGCGTCGGATTTGCGTAAAAAAAAACGACGCAATTCCGGCGCAAACAGAGTATAAATATGCCCCAATGTGAGGAAGGGTACTCAACCCTTGCCATTGAAAAAGAGTGAGACTGCCAGGATTTGTTTGTAGCATGGATCTAAACATTATGGGAGCAACATAATTAATCCAAAAATGTAGACACCCTAAAATTTACCCCAATCAGGGTTCCCACATTTCATTGAATCAGAGGCCATGTTAAACCTCAATTTCATATGGGAATGTGTCCCCCTGTTAAGGCACCTCCCAAAGCATCATAAATCAGAAGTACAATTTAGTAAGTAAATGAGATGGATTAAATGGGCTCACTCGATAACTTAGGGCCAGATGTATCTATGATCCTTTCTGCGATTACCCAATTGTGATTTTTTGAGGAATTGCAACTAGGTAATCACAAATTGGTATGTATGTATTTTGAAATGACTAATTTTGCAACTTGTAATTCTTGCGAGTTACAGTTTTGGAAATCACATTTTGCGATTTCCAAAATTGTGATCATGGTTGCAAATTGCAAATGTAATGTTAAACACACAGACACATTTCCTGGTTCAGAAGTTTAGCCCCTAGGGTCAAAAGCCTGAATCAGGAAGTGCTTCTCATTGCCTGCCAGTGAAACAGAGGGAGAGGAGGTGCTGCAAACTGCTGGTGAAACCTGTTTGTTTGGTGGCTTGGTGAAACTCCCCTGCCTCACCCCCCCAAAAAATACAACGGCAAGCTGGGAAGGAAATAAGGAGACAGGGGGTCAGAAAAAAATGAAGTTTTCTGAGCAGGAGATTGAGAGCCTAACAGAGAAAGGATGTAGTCATCATGATTTGCTGGTTTGGAAGGCCCCCATGACTATCCCAGAGACACAAAAACAGAAGACCTGGATAGATGTGCAGGCGAAAATCAATGCAGTCGGAGTCATACAGCGCTCTGTTGAAGAAATCCGAAAGAAATGGTACAACCTCAGATTGAGGACCAAAGAAAAGGTGGCCACACACCAGAGAGTCGTACTACAGTGGGAGCACCATACAGAGTATTCCCACCTACAGCCATCAAAACAATGGTGGAAGGCATCCTTGAGCCATAGGCACTTGGTAGATTTGGCCAAATAGATACCACGACTTCAGGACACAACCAAAGTAAGCATAGCATATCCTTTCTACATGAATTTTTTTATACATCTAAAGACACATGTTAAGGTTGCACAGATTACAGCCATACCAGTGCTTTATGGAACATGTAGTACATAAAACATAGTGATTTTTCTTCTCAAGTTTATTGTGATCTAACCAACAAAGGTATGTTGGGTGTATTAAATCATACACAAAAGAAGGAGTTGTATGTTTCTTCTACACACAGATGAAGCTACACAGCCCACAGAATGAGCGGAATCAGAGGGAGGTAAGGTAACTCACATGGATGAGGAGTAAGACCCAATCAATACCTACAGTGGAGCCTCCACATCACACGGGCATACCACAAGTACTGTCTTTTCACCCAAGCCTGAGGCACAAGAGGAGGATGAGGGCCTACCACAGCTGAGTCCTGCAATTTCTTCTGTAGTGAAACCATGCCATCTGCATATTTTGGTACATGGTCAACAAAGACATAAGCCAAGACCTGTGCTACAAACATTGCATTAAATCCACAATAAACAGAGGACACACAGTTGTTTGGACGGCTGAAAAAGTCCATGTTAAATATTCAACGCCTGCAATACAGGCAGATTAAAACTATTAATGGGAAGTTGCAGAGCATGCAGCACAATATCTCTTTGGGAATTTGT
Organism: Pleurodeles waltl; assembly: GCF_031143425.1. NCBI lineage: Eukaryota > Metazoa > Chordata > Amphibia > Caudata > Salamandridae > Pleurodeles > Pleurodeles waltl. The sequence continues at coordinate 584,552,731 of NC_090438.1, read as the reverse complement.
AATGTTGCCAGACACATGGCCAAAAACTAGAGAAAAATGGGCCAAAAGTATGGACACCCTAAGCCTTTCTTTCTGAAGACTAGCACATGCAACATCAGAAGTACTGTAAATTTACATGGCGAAAAAGGCACCTTAGTGGTGATGTGTCAAAGGGGTAGCAAAAAATTATGTCTGAAGTTGAGGCAATATAGACTGACCACATTGCAGGAGGTACAGTTAGAGAAAGTCAGGATAGCGGGCCAATCTGTCATTAGCAGTGTGTCCACTACAGATGCCAGGTCAATGAGAGGTAGCAGCAGCCAGGCTCATGCTGCAACACAACCTGAAAGTACCCTGTCGGTCAACAGGAGCAGCAAACATTGATTTTTGATCTTTATTCCATTATGATGTTTCAATTTACTCATACTTGGTGACTTAACCAGCAGAGCAGTATTTGCTGTTTTTCTGTTTGTTTTGTTTAACACCTAAATACATACCTGACATTAAAGGACATTTTGGTTACATACATCAACATGGTTTGTGTTTCTTGAAAATGCACAATACATTTTTATTGTTGACTTACCTCCCAAAGTAATGTGGGGCAATGTGGTCCTTGCGGTGCCTCACCTCTCCTGCTCTGCTCTCATCTGTAGGCTGCTGAACCGGTGGTCCAGGATCTTTATTCTCTGGATCTGAGACTGAAACCTCAATGTGTAAGCCTCTCTTGGTGGCTATGTTGGGTAGTATGGGCCACATTGCTACTATCTTACTTGCAATTTCTGGTACATATTGTAATGCTCCCTCACTCTTGTGTAGTCACCGGCACCAAGCTTTAAGTGGGGAAAATGTCCGCTCAATCCCACTCCTGTTGTGACAATGTGCAATGTGTGGGTGCTTCCTGGATATTGTGAAACAATATCAGTTATTATATGGTGGGCATTACATACTGCTTGAATAAAAATGGAATATGTATTTTTCCTCTTCCTCAAAAGATATTAAAGTGGGATGAAGAACATATAGGCACGTGTCCCATCTATATATCCTATGACCTTTGGAAAATTGGCAATCCTCTAAAATTGCAATTTGGTACTTTGCATTTCCTGAGCATTCCTGGGTAGGTATATGTGGCAGTTGACATAGAGCAGCATGGTATCTAGGAATGGATGGAAGAAACGTGAAAGCACACTTTGAGACACCCCTCCTGCAACAACAATCACACCATGGTAACTGCCAGAGGTCAGTAGGTGAGGTGCACAACACCTGAACATGTGTTGGAATAGAATTGCTGCTCAGAGTACTGCTTTCTAGGTGTGGCTGTAAGAGGGCAATAATCTCTAATATGACATTGCTACTTAGCTTGTATTTGTCATACATTTCTTCCACTGTTCGTTGGAAAATGGCCAGCCCAACTTAACAAATCCTCTTTTGCATCCACATCCTCCTCTGCTGAGCAGCCAGTATTTGCATCCTTCTCACAGTTTTGTAGAGACCAGCCACTGTGGACAACCCTGATGCACTCTGGGCCTGTTTTTGTACTTTGCACCCAGTTACTACCTGCTTTGAATCAGTGGTAAAGTGCATGTGAAAACTGGCCTTTTTGCGACTACACGCCATTTGCAACTGTCTCCAACATACTGTTTGTGAATCGCAATTAGGGACTTCTTACTACTGATTCATTATTTTAGGTTGCAAAAAATACTGACCTATTCGGAGTTCCCAACTGGAAAACGAGGCACAGCATGTATGATTGATTTTTAACTCGATTAACTGCACGTTTTGACTTATTTCTGAGAATGTTCTGCTAAACATCGGCAGGTCGGACCTGCCAGAATTTATCAGGGCAAAACTGCGAATGGTGAAATACTTATCACACAAATCGTAATGCGCTCCCTGAGTGTGCACCTGTGCACAAGGATTTATAAGGAGGGTCTTCATCTTTTAAGCTATTATTCATCATTCCTCTTGTATTCTAGTGGAAGGATAGTCACCCCGCCACGTTTTTAAATTATTCATATTGGACCCCAGCAGTCTTGCCGAGTATCATCATCGTTGGTACTGTTCTAGTGTCTATCATACAGCAATATCTGTTTAACATCGTACATTTTATAGTCACGTGAAGATAAATGGCTACGGATGCATCCAGAGGAATTTCTGTTCATAACTTACCGCTTATATCTCACATGCACTCACCCTTTGGTAACTGTCCAGAGCGATGTCTTCACATATTCCCATAGAATCCACCTATTGTTGTCTTAATGAAAGTCATTGCCAGCGGAAGTCACTGCTCACCCCAGCCGCATTGGATCGGATCCGCTCTGCTTTGAGCAGCAGTTCATCGGCCTCGCGTCCTCTGCTGGAACATGTACAATGTCTTAGTACATGGGTACTCGCACACATTCTCTAGAGGGCCCAAAAGTTTGGCGTGTCATGTGATCGACGGCCACATAGATGCTAGCAGGGTGCCAGGTGTTGTCCATGTACAATAGCAGATCCGGCCACTCAAACAGTGAACATAACAACTGACTTGTCTCCTAGCTCATTGTTTCCAGGGTTGGGGGGAAACATTAATTTCTTTAAATTCATGTTTGCAAACTATCACTAAGGCAAAATGTTTCTGCATGTTAACCAAGTGCACTTTTTTGATTTTAGTAGAGACTTTCAAATTTTGTTCACATATGTTGCAGGATTCTTTAAAAAAGAATGTGTTTCTAAAGTTAGGTGGTGCAGGACACCTTTACTTCTTTTTTTCTGACTTTAGTTAATGTGTTAGTTTAGTTGAAAATAATGGCTTGCCCTTTTAGTTAAAATCTTTTGGAATATTAGTGCTCCCTCAAGGAAAGAGCAGCTCAGTGTTGCTGTTTATCATGGGGCCACGTTTAAAGGTCAGGAGGGCCGCAAGAGGCCCCCGGGCCGTACTTTGAGTATCACTGTCTTAGTATGAGTATGATGGAAAGCCTCACAGAGGCTCTTTGCTCATTTCCTCACCAGCCTCCACGACCTGGGAGTCGAGTGTTTTCCTCGTGGTGTGTTACGTCCGCATTTACAATACCAAATGGTCTTCGAAGTGCATTTAGGCAATATTCAGCATTATAGAAACTGCCGGCTTTAATGGGAAAGACTGTTTCAGTGAACTGTACGTAAATTCGTCGCAAGCAAATATAAGTACGTTTCTTCACTAAAACGTCATGGGTAGGGAAAGTGGCACCACACACCATTTAACGTCCCCCAACACGCCCCCCACCCGATGACGAAGACACAGATTTGAAAACTAGTCCCATTCTTAGTTCAACAACAGCGTTCTATTTGCTGCTGTCACTCTATGGGAAGGACATAGAACGGAAACCATTGAAGCCCCGTTCACTTTGAGTTCCGTCTTCTACCTTCGTGAGCGCGGTACCCGGGGTAGCAAGGGCAGTGCCAAAGTAACAGAAGCGGAAGCAAGGATCAACAGGTGCCCCTTCCTACTCCTAAGTGACGTCTATAAGTATATATTACAAACATATTCAGGAACAGTGAGGGCTTTCAACAGTTCGAACAATGGCAGCGCCAAGTCCAGGCCACGCACCACGCATGAATGCGAGATCAAGAAATAAGGAGGCTTCAGGTTGAGGGCACTTTTTCCCAGAGACTGGAAAATGTGATCAAGCAGGGTGTATTACAGCACTAGTTCCAAGATAAATTGGATACAAATATGTGGTTTTTACGGACAATTCTGAGCGGGCGCTCACACACTATTTCATTTCGTCATAGTCTGCCTAAGGAGTCTGATAAATGCCATGGGGGTCCTTGAGGGTGTTCTTTCAAGAAACTTTGGAATGCCAGGTTTCAAGGTCTGCCTTTTATTGCACATGCTCCGCACGCAATCAATTAACTGTCAAGGTTTTCACAGACAGATAAAAAGGTCTAGATTTGCAATATTTCAGACCACACATTCTTTTTCAAAGTACATGAAGATCTTGCTTTACAATGATTTTGCGTTGAGGTTGCATCACTTTTGTGGTGCAGCGCCAACACAAAATAATTTTGATATTTATAAGGCATGCAAAGCCACTGTATGTGGTTTGGTAAATATAAAGTAACACCCTGCATTACTTGTATGGGATAGGCCTTACATGGGTGGAGCATGGGCATCTTTGCCACACATTCCTTTACCATACATGTCATTACAAAGACATGCCTTTAGGGAAAGGGGCGTTAGTCTTTAAAGTCCAATGGTTTCGCTACTGTTGTACAGATTGGAGTTGAAAGAGTAAATTATACCGCTCCAATATTGTTGAAAAATGGGTTGTTGGTAGAGGTAAGTATGAACCGACCCCTGGCATTAAGGCCAGTAACCAAATATAGGTTCAGTCAAGGTCTCAGTAAATTAGCCCCTTTCTCAACCCATGGTAGGTGTAACCGCGCAGACAGACCAAACTTAGGAGACAAGAGCGTAAAGCATTCAAAAACACCAAAACAGTAAATAAGTGAGACACAACACACAATACAAATCCCACACCAATTGGTTGCTTGGGGAGAATGCTGGAGAACTGATATCCGACTGCAAAGCTTCTCTGAGGTATGTGGGGATAATATATTGCTTGGCAAAATATAGAAACAAGTGATTCTATCAATTCCGCCAAAACCATAGTTGGAAGGCTAGCTATGATAAAGGTACAAAAAAAGGTAAGGTTTAGACTAATCACTTTGGGCAGTAAGAATGGGCAACATAAAATGGCTTAGGTTTTTAACATTTGTTTTGTTTTACATGGTGGTGGCTGAAATGATAATAATATTAATAATAATAATAATAATAATAATAATAATAATAATAATAATAATAATAATAGTAATAATTACACAATACCGATAATAATAATTTTATATGGTTCCTACTAAGATGAGGACAAAAGAGACCCGTTAAATAAGTACCTGACTTATGAACATTGGTGGCGCCATGATATATGGTTCGTACTACGATAACAGGACTTCGTATTAGGATGACAGAACTCCAGAATGTGGGAAACTAAGTCCGTCCACACCATTAGGAACTGTCGGCCCAATTCCTGGCTAGCTCACAGTGACTCACCTACACCCCTAACCTTACAAGGGTGGAAGGTGATTGTGGCAACCCAAACATGACACTCCATCTCCCAAATAAGTCATTGATATAAATCTTACCCATTTGTTGTATTACTCATGCATGCCCAGGGGAAACACAAGAGAGATACAAGATACGTTTTCAATTCATTTTTTGAAACAATCATAGTTTTGCATAGAGAGAATGCACTGCAATAATTAGGCAGATGTAACAAAGCAATGTTACCAGCACTACTAACATAGTAAAGAAAAGAAACAATTCAACAATGGTATATTATTTCTAGATATTTGTGCAGAACCCTAAGCCTATACTGAGAGAATAGTGGGTGCCTTTGCCCGATCTAAAAGGCTAGCCTTAGTCCCATACCTGTGGAATAGTGTCAGGAGTCAGCCAGTAGTCGGGAAGCTGGTAGATTAGCACCAGTAGAGCTGCATGTCAAACACAGCATTCATTCCGGACGGTCCCAGCTGGAGTGCCGAAGTGCCCCTCTTCCCCTCCGGGTCAGTACATCCCTTATAAAATAAAAGCTACACTGTGTTAGAAGCACATCTCTGATGCAACAATGTGTCTATATATTAGAAACTGTTTCTAAACGGGCAACACAGGCACTAGGACATCATGTATTGTGTTTCTAGCCTTGCACAAAATGTACTGATTAAATGTTGAGAAAAGGCTAACTAAAACAATCAACTCGTACAATATATTTCTAGAATAATATCATGCAAGAAAGTGTGTAAAATGTCACTACCAAAAGTGATGCAGCTAAAACATGAAAAATATAAAATATAAAACAGAGCTTAAAATGAGGAACCAACTTAGGTCCAACAGGGCCTCACTACACCCTCCCCTTGGCCATGAAAAGACAGATTCTAAAAAACATACTATTGAAGAAATAAAAGGAATAAAACATTCACTGCAACAAGCAAAGCAAACAAACTGCATTAAAAATGAGCCAATAAACATCTTAAAATCCTTCAAAACTATTTCCATAAAAATATGGGCAACATTTAAAAGTTAAAGGATGTCATGCATATTGTCAGTTTCAATGGAATCCAGAATTGATCCCACTTCGCAGATGACAGAACCACACTGGCCTCAGTGAGCAAGTCAAAGGAACAGCCACCAATGAGGTAGTTGTGTTCTGTGTAGTGCCCACAGTAGGAGACCCAGAATTAAGGAATCCTGGATCTGCAGCATCCATATACATAAAGTAAAATGGCTCATAGAAGGTATCCTGAAGCAATGGCAGTCTTATAGGACAACATCTGAAATGGACCCTCAACGAGGACATCAGCAGATCCATGACCATAGATTGTACTAATTGCTTCGCAAGACAGACATCCAGTGCACGCTCGAAAGGGCACCAAAGAAAAAGGAACCGGCTGCACACAGCAGAACCACACTGGCCGAAAAGACGAAGACCAGTTTTCCTTTAGTTACTCCAGGAAAGGGATGCCAAAGTACTGAATCAGGCATTCATGACACAGCTGGATGTGCAGTAGTTTCATCACAATTTGGCCTCGAGGTAAGAAGGCTATTGAAGAATAGCAGAAATAGAAATGAAATACCAACAATTAGTAATAGCCCTAGTGGTATGCCTTCAAATACACTGGAAAACAAAGATTTTATTAATGATGGTATCACTCCAAAAACAGTCTGGAATGTCCTGAAAAAGCCAGACCCAACTGCCTCAAAAAAGTGCACACCACGTGTGGTGTTGGAAACATTAAAGATATGACTCAGAAGTTCACCAAAATGTTGAGGAAAGTTGGTGTCTAACAGTGATTGTATTTCAGAGGACCACCTTGCAACTTGCAGTTCAAATGATTCATAGGACGCAGTAAGCACAATGTTTTTCTGAACCAATAGTGGTTTCAGCCTTCTCAGCTTGTCAATACTAACATTAGAAGTAGGAATGGAGGGTCACAAACTAACTAAGCTAGTCTCATGTATGGGAGGAAAAAGTATAATATTACAGTATTACAACAGGTCCCTATTTGAAAAACAGAGACCATGTAGGGGGACACCTGCTCTCATCCCACAACAGCCTTGATCATTCAACATCAAATAACCTCCCTTAGAAAATAACTGAAACACAGGTTGAATATAGCATCTTTCATTGCTATTATTTGTTGTTTATGTATCAGATTAAAAGGCAAAAGCAATTCTGTTGCGTTCAAGTGTTTCCAGGGCATGTGGTACAATTTCAAGACTTGCAATTTCCAATTCATCTGCGTAATAGATCTAAGGTGACGTTTCCCATGTTGTAAAAAAGACATGCCATTTTGTATAATTTCAGTTGCAGAAGATACAATGTTATTTAACACGTAAATACGAGTGGACAATGTATTCATTCCAAGATCAACAAGAGCCAATGCCTTTTCTACATTAGCCTGATCTATTTGCCTTAAACAAGCAGCAGCTTCCATTTGGAAAAGCTTCCAAAGTTCACAATAAATGGCATAAAGGCATCTTTTAGAATGCAGTGACCTAGGACCTAACAAGAAATCCTGCACATCCATGTAAGTGGAGAGGAAAGAGAAGTGTTCTTTTACTGCTGATAGAGTGGAATGTTGTAATGGTTGCTAACATAATGTCCCTACGCTTTAGGTTGTTATTACCCCTGAGTGCTCTGACTGAATATAACAAGGGTCCAGTCTGCTTGCTTTAAAACCCTGTGAAGAGTTTAAAAGTTCATTTGGGACCTGAAAGTATAGAGTTAAATGTACCATTCTGTATCTTACCATTGAGCTGTTCTTCAGTGTAATTCACAAAATTCGACCAGTTCTCAAAACATGTAATTGATGGAATACTAGGCACATTCATTCCTTTAATTTTTGGTAGATCAAGGCAAGTGATTTGCTGCACTATGTCATTCAGAAAAATCATCTCTGGTGGCATTAGACAGGCTTTGAATAAGGCATCCATGCCCTGCACTTACCAATGTTTTGTTCCCCAAACTGATTTTAAACCAATTGTGTCTTTCCAATAGTCATAGCCTTTAATTGATAGGTGGGAAATGAACAAATTTGAATACATTATTTTGCGTGGGTATGCATATTTTTCTTCCCTTTTGAAGGTGTTAGTTTAAATAATAGGAAACAAAATCCAAATGATCCTTCCCAGAAAAGTATATGAATTTGTCTGAATATGTTTTGGAACTTCCCACTGGTGGAGTCAGGGAATTTTTCTATTATGTATAATTGAAAACTGTACATGGAGTACTGGTTCTATGTAGGTAATGGTGTGCATAGTGATGATAACAAAACATTAGAGGTGCTGAGAGTGCGCAGGGAGGCAGACCTGGGATCCTCGATTTCTGAAAAGGTCTGGGATGACATTCTGGAGAGAACCCCAAAGGTATCCAGGTATCCAGATTCAAACTAATTAGCTTCAACATTCTCCATAGGGCTTACTTCACCCCCACCCCCTAGAAATGAAAGGTATTTTGGGTCCAATTAGGCTTGCTGCCTTAGATGTGGACCTGTGAGTGCAGTCTTCCATCATATGTTATGGTCATGCAAAAGCTTAACCCCTTACTGGGAAGGGGTCTTGAGTCTGCTCACAGCAGTGATTGAAAAAAGAGGTCCCTAATACACCCAACCATTGCTTGCTTCACTTGTACCTCAACATAAGCAGAAATAAAGTATCTAGCAAATTCCAAGACATAGGGCTGATATTAGCTAAGGAAGGGCCCGAGGGGCTAGAAATTACCCGATGGCACAATTAGAGAGGTGGGCAGAGTGTGAGGGAACCCTAATGCTACACAAAGTTTGGAAAGCATTGGCAAATTAGAAACAGCACGAGCATGGCAGCTAAGGGTGGACAGTCTTAAGCACCTAGATCAACCCTTGCAAACGCTGACACCCTTGGCCTCCCCTTGCAGAGATCCTTCCATTTCACACTCCAGTGAGCAGCGCCCCTCTGACTCTCGAGTACTCCAAGTAATGCCCCCTGTCAAAACCATATGAGAATTAATCCTGGGATTCCCTTATTAATAGGCGACCTTCATGTGCACTATAACACAACAGCTGTGAGAGCTTGTACGCAGACTGGGGGGGATGGGGGAAGGAGGGGAGGATACTTGAGGACCAGAGATGGGGGACAAGGTCATGTGGCCCCACTCCCAATTGTGACAAATATTTCCACTCCATCGCTTGCCAATTTTTGTTGGTTTGTTTTATCTGTAAAATCAATAAAATCTGTTTCCAAAAAAAACCATATATATGCAGCAAGGGAACATTATAGATTATGAATCCCAGGTGGGATTGTTAGAACATCTGTAGTCAATCTGTACGGCCAAGGCAACTCAGTTGGAAATGCTTTTAGAAGATTTCAATCATAAATTAGATCCCACCATCAGTGATGAAAATGAATAAAGATTTGTTGGCTGCCGCGCAGGTGTCCCGCATATTTTTCTTAGATCAGATAATACGACACATGATGTAACTGTAGAAAAAATCCTAGGATCCATACGGCTGTTCTGTGTCAAGGGATGGGTGGACACAGACCGTCCCCCAAGTCAGACCTTTTAAATAGGCAATCAGATTTGTCCAATTGACTATGTTTTTATAAATGCCAAGCACTTCTCCGAGGTAGAGGGGTTTGAAGAGTTACAATTGGAGGGCAGCGATCACTGGCCCCTACAGGTAGAGTATTAAAAACAAAGTTTCACGGTGTGCACGTCTCTTACCACAGTTGGCTGAAGAACTTGAAGGAACACCCGGTCTTCTAATGGTTTTGGACTCGTCAAGATAGGGGCGACCCTTTCTAGTAGCTACTCTGCTGCTGTCTGGAAAAGACGCAAAGGCAGACCGTACCCTACAGAAGGAGTCCCAGAGGAAAAACCCAAAAGTTTGGGGAAAAAACATGTATCACAGGAACCCCTGAAAAAGAGGAAAAAGAAACAATGAAAAAAGGAAAAATAGAATGAATCTTGCAGGAAAAAACAGGAAATCAGAAAACACGGAAAAACAAGAGCGAGGATCATCATCAGAGCGGAAGTGTTTGCAACGCAAGGAAGAAAATAACTGAAGTGCTTTTATACCAGAAAACAGGAAGTGGCACAACAGGAAGAAAGTGCGACACCATCTTGGATTGGGAAAGACCATATAGAAAAGAATAGCTAAAAAGACCAAGTAGAAAAGGAAAATGAAAAAGGCACGCTGGGAAGCAGAACACCAAGAAGGAAGACAACATGGACACCAAGAAAAAAGAAGAAAAGAGGATGGAAGAAAAAGAAGAAGAAAAGGAGGAAAGAAGAGGAGAAACCCAAGGAGGTAAGTATGGGTAAATTCAGCGATGTTGGCAGGGGCTGCAGCGCGACCCAGAGCACGAAATGTGCCTCATGGGCCGCACCGTGGAAACATGCAGACAGAGAAATGGGTCACGGCGGTGCCAGCGTCCTGAAACTCGGAGCGCCGGCCCGACCACGGTCTGATAACGAGACACAGCAGTAGTGTGCGGTGTCAGAGTAGGCCCCCTTCCCAAGGCCCCAGGATTATCAGGAAAAAGAGAAAAGAAAGTGCGAACCAAACGGAGTGCATGCACTGAGGAAGCATCCTCCCATGAACAGTCACAGAGGGGATAACCTTTCCAGTGGATCAGGAATTGTAGTTTGTTTCAAAAGATTCGTAAATCACAGATCTCTTGTACCTCATATTCAGGATGGCCTTGCACAGAAAGGGGAGGAGGACATTGGAAATGCCTACGGTATGCATCAAGAACAAAAGGTTGAAGCTGTGAGACATGAAAAACTGGATGAACCTTCCAAGTCTGTCGTAAACTTGGACGAACAGCAACATGATTCAATAACTGCAGTATGCAAAGAGGACCATACAAATGGGTTTGAACTTGTTTTGAGAAAAACAAATGGGTAGAAATTTAGATGAAAGCCACACTTTGGCTCCTGGTTGATAAGATGGTGCCACCTGACGTTGGTGATCAGCCTTTCTTTTCATAGTTTTCTTAGAAGCCGAAAGAGTAGTACGGATCAGGTCTTGAATATGGCAGAGTCATCGTGCAAATGATGGAACCGCAGAAACAGAAGGCAACACACGAGGGATAGTTGAAAAAGTCTTGGGATGGAAACCAAAGATGCAGTAAAAAGGTGTTGATCCTGCTGCACTATGCACCATATTATTGTAGGAAAACTCAGCTAAAGAATGATATCTGACCAGTTACTTTGAGAGGCATTACAGAAACAACGTAAATATTGTTGGAATTCCTGATTCAAGCGTTCAGTTTGACCGTTGGTTTGTGGATGAAATCCTGATGAATGGGAGACATCAAAATGCAGTAAAGTAGAAAACGCTTTCCAAAAACGTGACAAGTATTGGGGTCCTCGGTCTGAAATAATCACTTGTGGAAGTCCATGTAGGTGAAATATATCTTGCATGAAAATATGACTCATTTCTTGAGCTGTAGGCAATTTCTTTAATGCTGTGAAATGCACCATGTTGGTAAAAGAATCAACAGTTATTATGATTACATGATTCCCTGAAGAAGACGTTAATGAACATATGAAATCTGTAGACAGGGTGTGCCATGGAACAGAGGGAACAGGCAGGGGCATCAATAATCCTTCTGGCTTGGTTCGAGGTGTCTTGGTTTGGGCACATATAGGACATGATGTTACATAGGATTCGGCATCATTCTTAAGAGTTGGCCACCAAAAGGAACGTAGAAGCAGCTCCTGTGTCTTTTTAATTCCACGTTATCTAGCTACGGGAGAATCATGGCACATCTGTAACACCTTGGTTTCTACTTTCTTAGTTGACAAAAAGAGGGTGTTTTGATAATAGAAGTAGTCCTGATCCTTTTGTAGTTGGGGACTCAATTTCTTCCATTCCTTTAGTGGGAGATACTGGTATTCTGATTTATCACAATCAAGAAAGGACTGAGTAACCCCAGTGATTCGACTGGATTCAATGATATTTAGAGAGAAAGAGTTAGTGCTTTCTGGATATCGACGGGATAACGCATCAGCTACTAAGTTTTGTGATCCGGGAATGTAGGTTACAATGAAGTTATAATGGCTAAAAAAGAAGGCTCATCTTGCTTGACGGCTGTTTCGACATTGGAAATTCCAGAGATATTGTAAATTACGATGATCAGTTCTTGCTTCAAACAGTTCTTTGGTACCCATTAGGAAATGTCTCCATTCTTTACAGGCAGCCTTGAGAGCAAGTAATTCCCATTCTAACACCAAATAATTACATTCAGCTTCTGTCAGTATGTGGGATAAGTAAAAGATAGGATGTTCCAAATCGTCGTCTTCTTGTTTCTGAAGCAAGACTGCACAAATAGGTCTCTCAGAGGCGTCAGTAACTACTATAAACTTCTTAGTAGTATCTGGGTGTCGTAATATAGGAGCTTGGGTAAAGGCCCAATTTTAGATTTTGAAAGGCCCTTTCAGCACTGTCAGTCCAGACAAATCCCTTCTTCAGATTTTCTCCCTTGATGGTCTGGGTGATAAATATTTGTTGATGGGCAAAGCCTTATATAAATTGTTGATAAAAGTTTGAGAGACCTAGGAAGCATTGGGTTTCCTTAACAGAAGAGGGAGAGGGCCAATTCAAAATGGCTTGTACTTTGTCTGGATCCATAGCTATTCCAGTCTGATTGATGCAGAACCCAAGATACTGTACTTTAGTCTTGTTAAATTCGCATTTCTCTGGTTTACAATATAACTGATTCTGCTTGAGTCATTCCAAAACCTGAAGTACATGTTCAATATGCTGTTGAGGTTCACAAGAGTATACTAGGATATAGTCCAGAGAAATCACCACACTATGATTCATTAAGTCAGAAAACACGGAATCCATGAATCGTTGAAATATGGAAGGTACATTGGTTAAACCAAAAGGCATGACACGGTATTCATAATGGAAGAATGGAGCATGAAATGCAGTTTTCCATTCATCTCCTTCCTTGACACTTAAGAGATGATAGGCACCCCTCAAATCCAATTTTGTAAACCTCTTGGCACCTTGGACGGTGTCCAGTATATCACTAATAAGGGGTAATGGATAACGATACTTGATGGTTATCTTGTTAAGTCCACGAAAATCAACACAGGGATACAGATCTTTTGTTCTCTTTGAAACAAAGAAAAAAGGAGCCGCTGCAGGAGATGAAGAAGGGGTGATTAAACCATTCTAGATTATCATCTAGGTATTCTTTAAGTACCTTCTTTTTATGTTCAGTCAACGAATACATCCGACCAAAGGGAACCACTTCTCCCGGAATCAAAGGAATGGCGCAGTCATAGACACGGTGAGGGGGTAAAACGGGTTTGCAAGGCTTCTGGAATACATCATAGTATTCTTGGTAACAACTTGGTACTCCCTGTATCGTGTTGATAGAGCAGTTGGTATCTTTGGGAGAAAGACTTAACCCTTTTGGAGACCAGTAAGAGTTCATGGAGTAGCAGTTCTGTTGGCAAAACTGTGATGATAAAGATATTGTTTTTGTCTCCCAGTTGATATAAGGGTTATGCCGAATTAACCAGGGCATTCCTTATATCATGGTGTGATTTGGAGAGGATATGAGATCAAAGGTAATGTGTTCCTGGTGCCTTCCAAAACGCAGACAGAGAGTAGGTGTAGAATCCTCCACTGGTCCTGAGGTTAAAGGGGAACTATCAGCTGTGTGAACTTGTTCCGGCGTTTCTTTAGGAACTCATGGGATACCTCTTTCTTTGGCCCAGGTCTCATCCAAATATATTCCGCTGGCTCCACAATCCAACAAAGCAAAAACCTGCTCTTCTTGACTTTGGGAACACTGTACCGTAACAGATAGAATAAACAGAGCAGAGATATTCTCTCTGGAGGAACATATTGAAGGTAAGTCTACTCCTCCTGTCCCTTCCTCCTCACAGGGGACGGGAGCTGGCATTTCCCCAAGGTCTGGAAGGGCAGACAGGACACATCCGGATCAAATGACCAGCTTTGCCACAGTATAAACAAAGACCCTTTCACTGCCTATCCTCTCTTTCTGAGTCAGACAAAGGACCACGGACTAGATCAATCTGCATGGATTCTTCTTCTGTAGACTTAGTTGCTTCAAGATGGACTTCATCAGACCATCGGTTTGTAGTACTGGGTACTCCAGACTGGTAATGTAAGCAAGTCTTTCGCCTTTCCATCTGACGTTCTTGCAATCTATACTCTATATTCAATGCTTGATCCATCAGTTCTTTCAGAGATCTAAATTGAGTGGAATGTTCCAATTCATCTTTTACTTTTTCTCGAAGTCCTTGGTGAAACAGGGATACAAAAGTGCGTTCTACCCAAGTGGTCTCAGCTGCTAGCTGTTAAACCGGGTTTTATATTGTAATACATCCTGATTGCCTTGCTGTATATCACATAATGCTTCTTCAGCAGCTGCCTCCAACCTGGGTTACTTGAACATCTGCTTAAAGAGTTTAAGAAAGGTAGGATAATTAGCTAAGACAGGATCTTCAGTAGAGACCAAGGGGGCCGCCCAAGCTACTGTGGGGCTAGACATGGCACTGATCAAATAACCCACCTTCGTTTGTCAGATGAGAATTGTAAGGGTTGAAAGGCAAAGAAGACTGTCAAAGAGACCAAAAATTCCTTTATCTTATGCGGATCTCTGGAATGTCGAGGTAGACACAGGAGCAATATCCACAGGTCTGGAAGACAAGGCTTGTCGTAGTGCTGTATTCTCTGCCCACAGTAGTTGTAATACTTGAGCTTGTTGTTGCACAGTATGGAGCATGGATTGTGCATTTTCTGCAACATCATCCTGTGGTCCTTCCATGGTCGACACGCAACACAGATTCTTTTGGCATTGCAATCTGTCATGGTCGGCACGTCTCTTATCACTGTTGGCTGAAGAACTTGAAGTAACACCCGGTCTTCCACTGGTTTTGGACTGGCCAAGATAGCGGCGACCCTCTCTAGTAGCCACAGTGCTGCTGACTGGAAAAGACACCAAGGCAGACTGTATCCTCCAGAAGGAGTCCCAGAGGAAAAACCCCAAAGTTTGGGAAAAAACCTCTATCACAGGAACTACTGAAAAAGAGGAAAAAAAAACAATGAAAAAAGGAAAAATAGAATAAATCTTGCAGGACAAAATAGGAACGCAGAAAACACAGAAAAAGTGGAGCGAGGATCACCACCAGAGCAGATGTGTTTGCAACGCAAGGAAGAAAAGAACTGAAGTTCTTATCTACCAGAAAACAGGAAGTGACACAACAGGAAGAAAGTGCGTCACCATCTTGGATTGGGAAAGACCACATAGAAAAGAATAGGGAAAAAGACCAAGTAGAAAAGGAAAAGGAAAAAGGCATGCTGGGAAGAAGAACACCAAGGAGGAAGACAACATGGACACCAAGAAAAAAGAAGAAACGAAGATGGAAGAAAAAGAAGAAGAAAAGGAGGAAAGAAGAGGAAAAACCCAAGGAGGTAAGTATGGGTAAATTCAGGGAGGCTGGCAGGAGCCGGGGTGCGACCCAGAGCACGAAATGTGCCTTCTGGGCTGCACAGCAGAAACATGCAGACAGAGAAACGGGCCGCGGCAGAGCAGTCGTCCCGAAACCCGGACCGCCGGCCCGACTGCGGTCCAATAAAGAGACGCCGCAGTAGTGCGCAGCGTCACACAAAGAGATAGAGTTGTTTCTCTACACATAGAGTATCCTTGTCGCATAACTACCTGCATCACAGAGGACGGTTTAAAGTTGTCAACGACCTGATGGTAAATTACAAGTTACTCAGTTTGACTCAGGATCAGAATAATGCCCTGATAGGGTACAGTAGGGCAATTAAAGAAGTGGTAAACTGCTTGAGGGTAAAAGTTAAACCAGTGGGATTGAATAAGGAACAGGATCATGATAAGTGGGACAAGAGAAATGATGGGTTCAACCATGAGTGTAGCAGTCTGAAACTAAGGGCACAAAAATGTGAAAGAGTATCTAAAATTGAGTACAAAAATATGTTAAGGGAAAGAAAATTAGAGTATATAAATACTAACTGGCACATTATGCTGAAAGTGATAAATACAAATAATATTAGAAAGTTCTGGCAGTTGGTGCGTGACGGGAATGTGCCAGGGGATATGAGGTGCTCAGTAGGAGAAGATGATTGGATTAACTATTTGGGTAACTTGTATGGTTGTAAGAATGCTGTGGAGGATTTAGAGAACAAAGATGAGGTAGGTGTTAATATTAAGTTGTATTTTCCCTCCAAAAGATAAGAGAAACCATGCTGTCCTTTAAATTAACTAAAGCAGCTGGCCGAGATAACCTACTAACAGTTATAACAAAAAATAATGTGGATTGGTGGAAAAGTCTTTTTCACATCTCCTTCGAAAAAGTTTTGGTTTCTGGGTGTTTTCCTAAGAGTTGGAAAGGGGCAATAATTAGGCCAATACTTAAGAAGGATGATGCCACACAGCCTAATAACTATCACCTAATTAGTTTGCTGGATGGGGGGGGAGGAGAAAGTATTTGCTAAATTGTTATTAGGTTTCATAAAGTCTTAAGTAGAGCAAAATAACCTAATCCAAGTAGAGCAACGTGGCTTCAAGGAAGGCCATTAAATAATAGACCATTGCCTTAGTTTATGGGCAATGGCAAAAAAGTCAATTTAGCTGTAAGGCAGGTGATTTTGTTTCCTTGTGGATTTCTGAGCCGCCTTTGATCTGGTTGATCGGAAGCTGCTGTGGGATATGTTGAGGCAGCTGGAAATCAGCAAGGTGCTGCTCTCACTTATTGAGGAATTGCATAGTCAAAATTGGGCCCGAGTGATCTTAAGTACCTGTCGGACCTTATCAAAGAGAATGCAGATAAAGAATGTCCTATGGCAGGGCTGTGTTTTGCCCCCTATTGTTTTCTTTATTATTGTCCGACCTACTAAATAGTTTAAATGGTTTGATCCCAAATTAAGTTGGAGAGAACACATCACATCACTAAAATCAACTGCATTATCGTTGGTATGGGGCTAAAACTGTTTAGTCAGAAGTATGGAGCGCAGTCCCTACGTCCTATATTGTCTGCCTTCAATACAATGGTGCACCCACAATTCAAGTTCAGGGTGGAAGTGTTAACTTTAGCTAGGTGGTTGGATTGGAATATTGAAGAAGGTAAATATGTGCTTGCACTCCCACCTTCAAGCATGATCCAGGCCATAAGGACTGAATGCCAGCTTGCGGCATGAAGTTATCAGGGGATGCAAGCAACACTGAAATTTTGGCAGAGATTGAATGGAGACGGTAACCCTAAAATAGCATACTTCTGTAAAAGGGAGATAGAGAAAAGTGATTTAAATTGGGCCTCCCAAATTAGATGCTTGTTAGGGAAGCTTTGTGCTAACTTGTCTTTAATGATCACCCAGTGGAAGACAGGGCAACAGACCCCTAAGCAGGAGTTACGTACCATTGTAAGTAAAAGTGCTATTTAGGAGGATCTGCGCTTTCCGTAAGGAAAAATATCCACCCATTTTTTGGTGAAAGGCTGGAGGAATGAGGGCATGTTTCCTTATATTGAGGCCCTGCCAAGCCCAAAGCTTAGGAATGCTGTGCTAAGATTCAGGGTCAGAATAAATCCATGTTATGGAGACATGCAAATAAAAGCAGTAATGAGAAATGGGCAGGGCTTGAGTATATGTGGGCTGAACGTAAAATGTAGTGGGATACATATTTTACTGGATTGTGTATGGTTTCTGTGTGATCAAATGGAATTTTTAAACCCAGTTTTCATTGTGTATGTGCTATAGGGAGATTTTTTTAATGCAACATGGGAGTCCCTAAACAGGATGTCAGATAAGCTGTGAGGGGTTAGGTGGTTGGCAGGAGGTTTTTATTCAACGGATTCACTGTAAACTTTCTTATATGCACTGAGGCACGCTTTTAACTGTTTTTAAACAAGAAAAGACCATGTAAGTTAAATCCAGCTTAGGTGCCTCAGCTTGTTAAGTATTGATTATGCTCCTCCATGAATCTTAGCGATCTGCACTTTATAGAATATGATGTCTTTTTAGTTAGGTTTATATCAGAACCATGGGATATGATGATATTTTATTTTGTTTTTATCAACTTGGTATACTGTTTTAAAAATGTGTATTTGTGTTTTTAAGATGTGATTTACAGTGTTTTTATCTTTGTTTGTATATCATACATCTTTAAGGCCTATGGCTGAATAAAGGTTTTTTTTACTCAGTAGTGGGCGGCTGTGGTCCAGATACAATGATTGGAGCAGTTTATTTAAGACTAAGACGGATCTCTGATGTGGGTGTGCAATGGTGGAGCTTTTAATTTGTGGGCAAATGTCACAACTAAGGACATACTGCTTTCTCTGTTTGAGCAGACCATGCCACCAATAGTGTTTTTGTAAGAGAGAGACTGTAGCTGCCACACAAGCATGGGCAGATGCTACACTCTCATGTGCTGCTTTAATTAATTCTAGTCTGTGATCCTGGTTGGTTATCACTCGATCACCCACTCCTGGAATGGTAACAAAAGGAATGTTTTTGGCACTTAAGTGGTAGGAATATTTTATTGGATATGCTTTTGGTAAAGGCGTGCCATTGCCCAAAGCATTATCGGCAGCCATTATTTCTTCATTTACCCTCCTATGATAACGAGTAATCACAGCTACACTAGCAGTCTTAACTTCAGATTTGGCTGCTTCACCACCCAGTGTATTCACTACAACTTGTATCCCAACACATTGGTGACGCAGAGTATGAATAACATGAGCCTCCTTTGCTAACTCATATCCTAAAAAAAAGATACAGAGAAAAGTAAATTTTAGGTTGAGCGTTAGCGTTCGGCCTGCTGTATACTAAAGTATACAATAGAGTGAGTTCCAACGTTCTGATTTGTTAGTAGCAGTGTCCTTCAAAAATCCTTGCTTGCTAGTGGTCAGTTTGCCTCTTTGTCCTGCCTTTTTTCACTTTTGGACCAGCACAAAGTACTGTGTAATTACACTATGTCGTGTTTATCTCTTTTGTAAGGGACTTTTTTTTGGCATTTGCCTGTTTCATCTAAACAGTGTGGGTGCTTGTTCAGTCCCTCCTCCCCACCAGCTTCCTCTGTAAACATAAACCATCATCAGAGGGGGGCTTTTCCAGGGCCAGCTCGCTCTCTTCCTCTTGTTATTTTCCGTCTGTGTGGCAATAAAAGTCCAGTCAGTAATTTACAACGCTCTGAGCTCTAACTCGAGCAAACATGAGACTATTACATTCCAAATGCTTGTTGGTTCTTAAGATCTGGTCACACTACCTCAGACCCACCCACTGTTGAAAAACGTGCCTTCCTTTCTCGCTCCTGGCTTCCGTGGCTCTTTTCCTTCACACTTTCTCCCACTGCCCCCGCCCCCACTGGAATCCTGACGGATTGTTTTATTTGTTTTGACATCCTGTGTTCTCAGAGCGATCGCTCTCTAGGGTCTGCCTGGGCTTTTATGGAGACGGCATTGTAGCTGAATCAGTCATTTAACAGTGCCCGTGGACAAGCTTCAGAAATCTGCGTGCAACAGAAGCAGCCCTTTCTGAAATGCCAATTTTCAGCCTATACTGATTGTGAGTTGTAATTGTCTTGTGCCTGTGTAGTCGACACTTTGCGCTGGAATCCGCCCAGTGAATCCCAGCGAATAGTTTTTTTCCCATACGCCTAACCCTGAAAAATGGGGCAAGGGTAGGTTTATAATTAGAACGAACTATGCGCCCAAGAAACACCTTTCACTAAATGCTTGACCTACAGAATTCTTTGCCTTCTTGGACCCACTTTATTAATTTGTAGGACCTTCCTTTCCTCCCCCCCAAACAATAAAAAGTGTTGGTGGGCTAAAAGGTGCATAGAAAGAAAGAGACCAACCTGGCATTTTCGCTGTGAACTCCAATTTCCATCCCTTTATCTACTTGCATAGCCACCCGCCCATCGACCCCCAAACACACTAAGCAACACCACACAGGGCTCCTCTGTTTATGATGCAAACTGAGCCACCAGAGCAGCGCTCTACAGCTGTGTTAACTAAGGGAATACACGTGACACCGACCACAAGAGATGCTAATATGCGAGCCAAAGACCCTGGACGGTTTAAAGAAAGTTAATTTCCTAGTGAGTAACCAGAGCTCGTGTGCCTGTTATCCACTGATTCCTTCCAATGGTGTTTGGCTAAATAATTCCACCACCAGACAGCGTTTCTGAGGAGTTCAAATTGCCACACATTTATGATCAATATTTTGGTCACTGCTTAAAAACCGGTTGCTCAGAGCCAAATTCTGTCAAGTATTTCTCTCCATTTTCTCCTAAGTTAAGTAAATGAAATCAGATGTAAATAGCAGATAGTGTGTTCGGTTCTTGGCAGGTTGAGTTTAGTCCGTTTTAGGGTAACCCCCTACAGAAGCTAGGCTTAACTCGCGACACACACACACACCCCTTCTCCCTCACGCTACTTTGCAGCTCCCCTGCTGCATAGCATCCCGTGGCTTACTGCGGGCCATCTTTGTGGCCGGGGTCGTTATTTCCCGGAGTCGTTTTTTAGGGTCGAGCCTGCGTTGCATGCGCTTGCGCATGCATTTCGCTACCGAGACGCTTTACGGATTACTAAGGGCTCGGAGCCCGTCCACATGACGTCAGTGTCTTTCATTGGTTCGTGGGCTTGCCTGATAGAATCTATTTGATTTCATTAGTGGAAGGCACACATACGTCATGCCTTTTCCGGTGGTTAGCCCTCCTCGAGCGCATCGACCAAGTACAGAAAACATGCGAGGCTCGCTGTTTTCCATTCAGTTTGTGGGCTACTTTTTCTCTATTTTCACAACGCGATCTCGCTTGGCAAAAGTCGAGCGATTTGCATAATATCGACCCTGTTACACAGTTAATTGCACTTTTTCCTGTTACATACGTGGTTTATGTCGCAATAAAAGTCCGGTTAGGATTTTACAATGCTATTAGCTCTAACACGAGCAAACGCGAGACCCGTTGCATTGCAAATGCTTGTTGTTTTTGTTTTAAATCAAATTTGCAGCCAAGTTCAGCAAATCCCAAAACAATGCGATCTATCCTGGTTAGGTGTGTGTTTAACTCATCATCCGTGAGATATATATTGTTAACATAGAACAATCCCTTTGACTCAATATCATGAATTATTGATGTTACACAGGCCGCAAACTGTCCTGGACTGTTCTTACACCATTGAGAGATCCACCAAAAATGGAGTTAAGAGCCTAGCCCAGAAAAAGTGGTGGGATCTCTGCTTTTGGCCATTATGTTTTGGCAGAAAAGCCCATTGGAAATATCCAAGGTTGTTGTGTATCTTTTATGGACAATATTTTTCATTAAGGCACTACAATGTGAATTATGTACTGTAAAGATGTGTGTACGACTGTTTAGGTGTCAATAATCCAAGACTAGTCTATAGGAGTGGTCCAGCTTAACTACTGGAAACAAAGGGTTATTCTTGGAGATAGACAGGGTTCAGTTACTCCCTGGTACTCCAGTTGGGAGAGAATCTCACTCACTGGAGATTTTGCTTCATATTTAATAGGGTATTGAGGTTACACTTGAGGGCTGGACCTAATGGGTATAATGTGATAAGATGAGTTCTTATCACAGCCCACATGGTTGCAGTATAATGTCGGGGCTGATGCAAGATCCCATTCTGTGACTTATACTTGTTTTACTTCTTCTAGAATAATGAACGAGAAAGATGGTAATATTACATCTTCCCCTTGTGGGACGGTTCCTCTTGTGGAAATGTCTTAGCTAAGTGTTACATTTCCTCAGACTATAACTTTAATAGTGTACATTATGTCACCCTCAATCAGTATATTTTTTTTGTATAGTCTGTCAGGAGGGGTGTCCCGCTGATCTCGGGTTTTGACTTCTAAGAAGTCATCAGTTGCTTTGGCATCGAGAAACTCTTGAAAACTCTTGCGAACTATCATGACCTCTGCTGCTCTGTCTTGTAGAGTCACTGCCCACGTCCTGTTCTGAAGTAACATTCTCAATATGTGCGGCATAATTTGCAACCTTATTCTTTTTGAATTGGGGTTTTTGTTGAGGAAGTTTCTAATGCTTTTTTATGATGATTTCAGAAGAGCATTGTGAGTCCTTTTTCAGTCTCATATCTTCTTGTCTGTGCTCTGATCACCCTGGTCTCTCAGACTATTTGCCATCAGAGTCCTGAAAGGAACAAGAAGGGTCTGTATTAGAATACTGATACCTGTCAGGTTGTTTTAAAGTATCACAGTTACTTAAATTATATTGTTTTTCAGAGCTATCCGGTTGCACAGACTTTACATGTGACTTTGTTTTTTCTTTATTGTTTCTTTGTTTATCCCAGCGTTTCTTAGAGGACTCTGGTGCTAGCTTAGTATTGTCCTTGTCAGAACTACCTTTACGCTGTGGCTTCTTTGGTCTGGCTCCCAAATTTTCTCGACCTATAGATGAACTGGTGTTTACAATAATTTTTGGTAACTCCCACACCTAGTCTACCAATAGAACCTGTGTGAGAGGTTGTCGAATTGCCAGTGCTGCTGCTTCCTCTTCAATAGTTCCTAAAATAATTCAGGAGACTGTGGCAAAGTTGCCAATTAATTTCATCCACAAGTCCGGGTCAGAGGCATCTCCTTATTAATTTTAGATCTGTTTAAACACATCAGGTAAAACAGTGAATGATGTTGTACCATGAGTTATGGTATATATCGCAACAAAAACTGTACCCCATGTGGCACAGTCATCTCTACAGTGTATCATTCTATGCAAGCACATGGTGAAAATTCCATGTTTATCTTGGGGTCCTATATGGGGAAACACTGCTTCAAGTTGGTTTGTTTTTTGAGCAATGCAGAATGGAATATTTTCCCATCAGGTGGGTACATTACCCAAGATAGCATTGATAGTTAATGGGGTAAATCCAAGGCTTAGCCAATTGTGGTCTGACAGCTTGAGCAGCCCTCCGCTGGGACAGATGGTATTGTACGCATAACAAACTGAATTAAATGCTTGCATATTTAAACTACATTATTATATAAAATGTGCAAATCACCCACAGCTAAATTCTGTATGTTAGGATATATTATAAATCCAGATAGAACTGGGAATGCGGACCTGTCATTAAAAGGGGACCCAATCTAAAGTTTTCTCAAACATGTGGTATAGCACCCTGGTACCAATTATGTAAAGCTGCATGTCGAACATAGCATTCATCATAGGGTGGTCGCAACTGGGGGGCCCCTCTGGCACCCTCAAGTCAATATATCCCTTATATCATAAAAGCTACACTGTGTTAGAAGCACAGCTCTGATGCAATGATGTGTCTAGATATTAGGAACTTTCCCTAAAAGGGCATCGCAAGCACTGGAATATTGTGTACTTTGTTCCTAGTCTTGGGCAGGAATGTACTGATTATATATCGAGAAAAGGCTAACTAAAACAAGGCTTGTTTCTGGTTCAGGGAGGCTGGATTGTTCCCATGAGGAACAGGGTCAAGACTGATTTGCAAATGGCTGGGTCCATACTGGGGTGCAGGGTGAGCTAAAGAACAATGGATTAAACCCAGATCTGTGACTGGGCTTGAGTGTTTGAAAAGTTTCAGCACTCTGCCCACCTCATTTTGTGTTGCTAAAGTTGCTCTAAGTGGGAAGGGTATGCCCAGACATGGGTCCCTTGCTCACAGGGCCACTGGATTCAAGCTAGCATGACTGATGAAGGGTGATACTGTGAAACCGGTCCCAGGATGCTTGTTTCTGGTCCAGGCAGGGCCTGGCCTGGCAGTTTGGGCTGGACTGTTCCCATGGGGAACATGGTCAAGACTGATTTGCATATGGCTGGGTCCAAACTGGGGTGGCATGGTGAGCAAAAGAGTGATAGATTAAACCCAGATCCGTGACTGCGGTGAGTGTTTGAAAAGTTTCAGCACCTCGTCCATCATAATTTTGTGTTGCTAAAGTTGCCCTATGTGGAAAGTGTATGTCCAGACATGGGTCCTGTGCTCACTGTGCCACTGGATTCAAGCTAGCCTGGCTGATGAAGGGTGATACTCTGAAACCGGTCCCAGGATGCTTGTTTCTGGTCCAGGGAGGACCTCACCTGACAGTTCGGGCTGGACTGTTCCCATGGGAAATAGGGTCAAGACTTGTTTGCATATGGCTGGGTCCAAACTAGGGTGGCCTGGTGAGCAAAAGAATGATGGATTAAACCCAGATCTGTGACTGGGGTGAGTGTTTGATAAGTTCCAGTACTCTGTCCATTATCATTTTGTGTTGCTATAAATAAAACAAGCAACTCGTACAATGTATCCCTAAAATATTATCATGCAAGCAAAGTGTGTAAAATGTCACTACTAAAAGCAATACAGCTAAAATGTGTAAAACATCCAATATAAAATGAAACTAAAAATGGGGAACCATCTTAGGCTCAAGAGAGCCTCACTATAACAATAATAAAAAGAATCATAAAAATCATGATAATGATAAATACTATAATACTAAGAAGAAGAAGAAATGTTCTTATTATGCACAAAGTGTGTGTGCTGATTATACATGATAAATAGCTCTTTATCATAAAAACAAATTGTTGTGTGTTTCTGTTACTTTTAGGAATCACATTATGGATCGGAGCAACTTCAAATAACCCCTGCAGATAGGAGTGTCTCTGACAGGGGTTGTCTAACTCACAACACTCTTCAGCTAGATAGGCCTAATTCATTACAGAAAAGAGTGAGACACTCTTGCCTGTTTTCCTTTTCTCAAAACTGGGGCAATAAGCAAGTAATACCTTGAGTCTAAGGAAATCTATTCAGGTATGCCTCACATATTGCAGGTCTCATGACAGAGGAATGGTGGTTTCCTAACCTCCCCTGTGAAATCCCATGTCCTGCTACAGCCTGAGGACAAGTCGTACTAATTCCAGTTGGGTCCACAGACAGGGCTCAATTATGATAGAGAGACGGACCATGAAAATACTTTGAAGGCATCATAAGGGGAAGGAAGGTAGGAAAAGTGAAGCACACCGGACCTACGAGTCATTTGCAAGACCAGCACTAGACCAGAAGAAAGGTGAAAAATGAAGAGAAAACATTAGAGTCTACTTTCCTCCTATAAAAAGACAGGAAAGACAGGAGCCAGTGGAACTGATGGGTTTCTGCTTTAAAGGAGCAAACAAGAGGGAACCCTGACAGGCATTGCTCAGGCAGTACCATGATTTGTGTTATGAGTATTCTTCAATTTATTGTTTTTTAGGTCGAGTCTAGACAGCGCATGCACTGTCTCCTCGAGAAATGCTGTATTCATTCTGTGGGCTTACAACCCACCATTGCCTTTTTATTAGTCCCTTCGATTGTCGTTCAAAAAAGGCTTGCTTGTGAGTGGTAAATCCTCTCTGTTTGACCCTTTTTGTTTTTTGTTTCCGCTCACAGAGCACCACCCTATTATTTGTAGCTTTATGCTTCTGTGTTTATGTGTTGTTTTGGGGAATATTTGTTTCTTTAATTCCTGCTTCTGTTTGTTGTTGCTTTTCTAACTTGCTGCTCATGTCATGCTTCTTGTTTCCATTGTCCTCCCACCCCTCCATGCCATCCTTGTTTCCACCACTTCAGTGGTAACTGAGTTTTGCCTCGCCAATCTCCACTACAGAGAATCTGGTCTGAAAAGTGTGGAGTCACAGGTGCTCTGACATTTGAAATCAGGTTGCTGTGTATGGCCAATCTACTCCAGTAACGTAATCAAACAATTTTAGTTTTTTTGCTGGCTATTTTTAAAACTCTTACTTAAATGGCTCTACAAAATACCCCATATGAAAATGTTTTACCAACCCCCTTCATTTTCATGGTGTTAAAGGATCTTTGCAAGTGTAGCGTTGTTGTATTTTAAAAGCCAGTACACATTTCAAGATTCTGCTTGCCAGGTATTGGGAACAGATGCACCTGTCATTTATTATTTATACATATTGTTAAAACAATGCAAGGTGTACTTTAGTTGTATCAAAACAGCATCTCTCCATTTTCAGCATTCTATATCGCTCAGAAAGTCAGGTATTAAAAGCCACAGCAAACTGTAGCGCTTCCTAACACTGATCATGAGTTGAGCAGTCTGGAGTGATTACTGGACTTTGATAAATGCAAACCATAATGCGAAATGTGTGTGTGTGTAATACTAGAAACACCAACAAATAATCATTTGGGTGCACCTAGAAGACTGCATCAGTTGAATGGAAGTTAATGCACTTATAGTCTTGATTCATAGCTAAGGTTTTGTCTGTGCCACAATGCCCGCCATAATTATACGCCAATCAAGACCTGATAATAAACCAACATAATGTATCCTTTCAGCTTCCTTTATTGCAGTGTTGTTGCTAGTAGCACCATTGGGGGGATTTCGCTATCATTACCAATGTGTCCAGGACCTGGATTGATTTTGGTGGGATGCTGGGGTGGGGGGATGAGGAGTCAGACAAGCAAGCCCATACAAAACTGGACGGAAGGAGAATGCTGATGCCATTTCTTGATAGACGCAGAATTGTATTATTAACCTTGACTAAAACGTGTGGGGTATATCATGAGCTGGGAGGGAGTAGCACTGTCCCTGGCTGTGTTCTCCTACACCACCACTTGCCTCTCTTCACCCCCTCTTACTTTATGTTGTTTGATTACTGTGGCTTTTTGTCCCTGTTTGCTACATGTTTAACCCATTGCTTGCTGGTTGTTTGTTATTATAATCAAAGTAAGTGGCATTGTTTTACCTTCTGCTTACATCCTCAACTCTTTCAGGCCTCTATGTGGTGTGTCACGCTAGAAGATATTGACAGTTGGAGGTAACCTGAAAGTGGATAAGAAGGCTGAGGACCCTCCTTCTGGTAGGGTGTCCTTTTGACTTCAACATAACCTGAGTGTGAAGAATAATCTGCCATGTTTTTACACAGTGGCTTTCTTGATTCTTGTACAAGCAAGAACTTGGGGTCTTGGATTCATTTGGGCTCTGTAGTGGAAGTTGGTTCTAGTGAATTTCCACCAAATTAGTGTGATCATTGCACTAAGCGATTTCATTACTATGTGTCAGTTTCACTCTTTCGCAGTATGTGAGCTAATTGTCCCTTCTCATTTTATTCCGTATACCAGTGTGTGTCTTCCAGTGTCAGTTTCTCATCCCAATTTATTTCCTGAGAGTGTAATTCCATTCTTTCTTTCACCCCCAGTGTGTAGTAATTGTATAGCTTTTCAATATGCGGCAGCACAGCACCCAGAATAATGTGTTTGAATGGCAAAACATTTATAAGGTCCAAAAGGCAAGACCCATTGGCTACTCCAGTGTTTTTCTAATTACTGCTTACCTGCTGATTCACCAAGGGCTACAGAATCGCTCTCTAGGGGAGGGGCTGGAAACCAATGACATATCAGCCAGACCACGTGTGGAAATCAAGGACCAGGAAAGATGGACAGGTGATTCAGACACCTGAAAAGGAGAGAAGAAGGAGGACTTAAAATTTACGACAGTGTGAACATTGTTCTTTGCTGGATTACAATGCAGACGAGCTATATATTCAGATTGCAAATAATACTATATAAAATACCCAAGTGTTTGCCTGCTCCTTAATAAATCAAAATTTCACTCTCTGATTCCTCAACAGTGGAATTAGGTTATGCAACATCAAATGGAATATTATGGGGAATAGTAAGGCGCATTATATGGCAGCACAATTTCACTGTTTTGGCATTTCCACACATTTCCACACAGGCAGGGCCAAATGTTTCCTGCATTAGTAAATGTTTAACTCCTGAATACATATATCTGAAACTGAAAGTTGACCTGCTTACCTTTGCAAACTAGTTTTTAGTGGCTTTTGATCGCTATGAGTTAGAAACATTCTATTTGTTGAAACCTGCAAAGTATACAGTAGATGGTAGGTGATAGACAAATATGATACATCCATAATAATGCAGGAAATGCTGAGGCCACAGCATCACCTAATTCCATTGGTCTGCTATTAAGTAACCATGATGAACACTATCAGCATAAGGTCACATTTAAACTTAATTACTTTTGTTTACTTCTGCTTGTGCCTTGAGGCTGCTGAGAGGTGAGCAGATCCAGACCGCCTATTGTTTCCACTGGCCATTTTCCCGGGCATTTCCCAAATGGACTGGAACCATTGGAGGCCATTTTTAAGGCACAGTCTGCTGGTGACACCCCTGCCACTTTTTCAAGCAGCTTCTTTGAGTAATTACAGCAGGAACAGGGGGCTTCAGGAAAGAGAGAGAGAAAAGAGAGATGAGAGAGGAGGAAGGGAGCAGGACGTGTTTGAACATTTTTGCCAAAGCTGCTTTTACTGCTTTGGTTCCAGGCCTGTGTGTGAGTATGCTTGTTATTCTTTGTTTTTATGTACCCTTTACTGTGGATATGATTTCTCATTATTTGCTATTCCCATAGAATGACAATCGGTGTTTGGTCTCCATCCACCAGATGACTGTCTAACTCTCAGATTTGGGCCCCTACTTTTTAAATGTTTTGCGTCACCCTTGTGCCATGCAAGGGGGGTGCAAGTGTGACACAAAACCTAAGTGAGATTTAACAAGCCACGCTTGGGTGTTCCCATGCATCCACCCATGGATTTCACTGCATTCCCAGATTTGCCATTAGAGGTAGACCTGGGAATGTGTCACAATGCGATGACTCTCCAGGTGAGGCGTAAAAAGAATCTTTAGTTCTCATTTTTTCCTCTTTCTATTTGTGCTGCATTCTGCAGCACACATAAGAAGAGGAAAGTGCCTCTGAGGATTGCATTTGTGCAAGAAGGTGTCCCTTCCTGCACAAAAGCAATCCTGTCTACAACGTAGGCACCCTTGAACATGACGCAAGGATGCCTGTGTTGGCACTAGACAACCAAAAGAGCGCCAGTGCTAGGAAAGGACAGGAATGCATTTTAAAATGTTAAATACAGTGCATTCCTGTCACTTCACTTAGCACAAAGCAGCAAGGTGGCTGCCTGAAAGAATGATTCGTCTGCCCTAGGTGTCAATGCCCCTTTGTAAGAAAAAAATAAATTATGTACTGGACTGATGAAACTGAGAAGTGCAATGAGGAGAGAACTGCACAGAGTGAAACTGGTTTTCTGGAAGGTTCTAAAAGACTGATGCTTACTAGGCTGTGATGAATACTGCGGGCATCAGCTGCTACAGACATAATGAACAGCTTTTTCAGACAGCAGCTTGTTACACATCCAGCTGCTGGGGGCTAGTGTGCCAAAAGGAATAAACAGTGATTTCAGCAGTGATGTCTTTTAAGTGAGCCTCGTGAGTTCGGCACATAAATTTTCAGGGAATATGTGATGAAATCCTTCTGGGCCTTTTCCAAAAAATCTAAGAAAAAACCATGGAAGGACAAAAATAGAAATTCCCATGGATACATAACTAAATGCTCTGCATGCTTAAATATGCATAATTAGTGACATATATTCATATCTGTGCAACAGTGTTGGTGCGCTACCGAAAATGGCCAACTTTGGAGTGTGTGAGGAAAGTCATAGCACTTCCAAAACATGGAAACAAATTAAATTGGATTTTTTTCGAACGGAATCCTTGTGCGGAAAGGGGCAGATTACACATGTCACAATGCAGAGCAGCAACGAAATTTGCTATGATGTGTTTACTTGAGAGGCAGCGAGGAGCACAGTGTCTTGTCCACAAAAATATGGTGCTGTTTCAATCCTCTCCCTGAACTGGCGCAATTCGACCCTGCCTTGGGCCAATCACACACTCTCGGATGGGTTTGTCTGTTATATGTAGCATAGTTTTTGTATAGGAAGGGTCTCCTATGCCTCACTAACTTTAAACCTTTTCCCACATTGGATGCGTGCTGTGCAGTACAGCACACATGCAATGTTGATAAAGTTTGGAGAAATAAAGATAAATCTCCTTTTTAACCCCTGATTTTTTTAAGAAAAGCCCTCTTTACCATTTTTGGATAGATAGCGCTTTGCCTGAAACCCAAGGGTGGTTGCTCGTGATCGCCCATGTTGCACCCAAAGAACACCCTCTTGACGCAAAGTTATCTAAAGGAAAGTGAAATACTATTTGTGTTACTTTTTGATTATTTTCCAACACAAGGCTTGTGTCACATTGTCTATTACATCAATACTATGAAGTTATCATCATGGATTTTGCACTCTTTTCATTTCATTTATCATTTAAATTCATTAATCAGAACAGGGTTTAGAATAACCTATGCTGTAGTAGAAATCTTGACTTGTGATGTTTTGTGTGTACAAGATTAGCACTGTCTCAAAGTGAAATTTCCCATGTGATGCTAGAAAAACAAGTAGGGATTTGCAAGACAGTGGATTAATGCTGCGAAAAAACACTACTACACAGTTAGAAAAAACTATTGGAACTAATTTATAATTATTATTTAAAAAAGAAAGGAACGGTAAGTAAGCAAGTATCTGTAGCCAGCAGGCACAAACGATGTCTAAACGTAATACAGAAAAGCCAATTGCCTTGACAAAAGATACTTTGAGCAAACACATATATCTGTGTCTCTAAATGAGGGAAGTAATTACTAATGTTAAACGGAATATTTTGGCTTACTGATAATGTTTCAAGTGATTCGTCTGTATGTAGGGACAGCATTACACAAAGGAACCAAAGAATCAGTCAAACTTCAGTAGATTTTACATCATCACAAGCAAGAAGCACCATACCAAACATCATTCAGTTATCAATTTGCATCTCTGCAAGCACACTCAAAACAACCAGCATACCTCAACCTCCATGGCAAATCTCAAGGACACATGACACAGCAATGAACCTATACCTCGGGTCCTAATGTAGTGAGCGCAACCAAGTTCCTAAATACACCAGTCCTACACACTCAAACAGCCATATCACCACCAAAGGCCACACAGATATCAATGTGTTGCTTGCCAACAGCACTAATCACAAACAGACCCTCTCCACACCTCCAACACTGCCCAGAGTGTTTCTGCACACTATCATACAACACCACACCACTAAAGCCACTCAGTTGATGCTGGGTTACTTAGTCCTCATCTTATTGGACATTTAGAAAAAAAAACAATTATCTGGACCCTCAGTATGGATATTTATCTGAGAGTGGCTACAGGAATTGCACTTCTGCAACAACAATCCATCATTTAGCACATTAGGTCCCTCACGGTCAAATGAAGAAACCTTAAGAAGTTCTAAAATATTTATTTTAAGTAATTTAGTGTAGTTTATTAATCAAAAATATCAGGTTATGGAAACAAACATGAAGAGTGTCCCGAATCTGTCCCTACTCTCTTCGTCTCTGTCCCACAAATGTAGCATGTCTGTACAGCACTGTCTCTTAGGGGGTTATTCCAACCTTGGCGGTAAAAGCCGCTTACCGCTGTCAGAAGACCGCCAACATACCGCCGCGGCCGCGGTAAACCGCCACGGTCATTCTGACCCACAACAGGCAAACCGCCAAAATACAGACATCCACAAAAGTCCGCAAGACCAAAGGGCAGCGAGAAACTGGCGATGACCAAACCTCCACCGTCACGCCAACAGAAATTCGCCCACACTATCACGACACACGAATCCACGCGGCGGTCTTTCAACCGCGGTATACCATTGGCGGTACACACCGGCGCGCTCAAAATACACACACACTTACAAAACACAGCCACATTGGACAATTACAAATACACACACCTGATACACATACACACACCACTCCCACACACCCAACACAATATAAAACACACACCCACATCACCCTCAAACCCTCACTCCTACAGAATCGGGACCACGCACGGAGAAAAAGAGAACTGAGCATACAGACGCGAATTTTACTTTCACCCAGCAATATTTCCACGCACTTCACACAACACACCAATACACATCACCACACAATCCACCCCACACATCACCCACACCACCCCATGGCACCACAAAGACACCCCAGGTTCTCGGAGGATGAACTCAGGGTCATGGTGGAGGAAATTGTACGGGTAGAGCCACAGCTCTTCGGAACACAGGTGCAGCACACCACCATTGCCAGGAAGATGGAGCTATGGAGCAGAATAGTCGATAGGGTCAACGCTGTGGGACAGCACCCAAGAAATAGGGACGACATCAGGAAGCGGTGGAACGACCTGCGGGGGAAGGTGCGTTCAATGGTACCCAGGCACAACATCGCAGTGCAGCGGACTGGCGGCAGACCCCCACCTCCTCCCCCAGAATTTATAACATGGGAGGAGCAGGTCTTGGCAATCCTGCATCCTGAGGGCCTCGCAGGAGTATCTGGAGGAATGGACTCTGGTAAGTCTAATCTTCACTACTTCATCCCCCCACCCCCCCACCCCACCAGCATGCCAACTCATACCCCCACCCTCACCCTCACCCCCATCACATCCTGCTCCTTGCAAATGTCTCCCCATCACAGCCCACCCATCCCAACCTCAAGCCCTGCATGCGACCACAAAGCATGGACACCCATCAACAAAGCATGCCCACTGCACATACCCATCCCTCCCCAAACCACTGTCACAAAAGCCCCCACACAGGAATGCCAGCACTGGGGCACACGGGCACCCACCCATTACACGCTATGGCACACACAAATGCAATAACCATACTTTTATACCCCTGCAGGACCCGAACGCCACGTCACCGCGCAGGAGGGTCCACAAATGTCCACTCCACCCCCAGAAGAGGCCCACAGTGAGGACAGCAGCTCTGTCGACCTGGATCTAGATGACCAGCCCGGCCCATCGGGGACCTCTGGACAGTCGGTTCCCCTCAGACAGCCACAGCCCATAGCAGACCTTCCCCCCTCTGGGAACACCAGCACAGCACCCACCCAGCGGGCCCATACCTCTGTCCCCAGGACACGTCAATCAGCGGTGTGTCCACCACTATAGGGCACCCAGGTTAACCCACCACCCCAACAACAACAGGGACCTGGGGGCAGTGGTAGTGGGCACACGGTCCAGGGGATAGAGGCCCAGGGAAACAGGGGAACTGGGAGGGCTGCTGTGCGACAGGGGGCGGACAGGCCCAGGGAACCCACTCTCCACGAAGCCCTCTCCTCCATCATGGGAGCCTACCACCACTCCCAGGAGACGATGGCGATGGTCCTGTCCAGGTTTCAGGAGCTCCAGCTTCTGCAGGAGGAACAGTATTTGGGGTTCAGGGAGGAACTACGAAACATCAGTTCCGCCCTGGCCACCATTGTAGGGGCTCTGAATCAGGTAGTCACCACATTGCGGAACACTGTGGCACCACAAAGGGCCCCTGACACTAGCATGGACCAAGAACTGCCTACCACCTCTGCCGGCACTAGTGGACAGGAGGCCCCACCACAGGACCAACAGGCCACCAGCACCCCACCCCCTGCAGAAGGAGAACCACCCCGCAAGCGGGCCCTGAGATCCAGGAAGAAGACAGAGTAAGATGCCAAGACCCCCACCAGGAAAGGATACCTCCCTGATTGTCATCCCACTGTCCCACATTGACACCCTGTCCATCCTTATACTGCCCATGCTCCACTTTCCACAGGCATTTGGACAATGCACCTGTGATACTAATAGTCTGGACTCTGCCATGGACAATCCTCCACTATCACCCCTCACCGATTTGCAATCACCCACCAATATAGAGCACTGAAATAAACACAGTTATTGCACAAAACAATCAGGAGTCTGGCTGTGAGTTTGTACAAATGTATTAGACATTACCGTGCCAAAAATGCATATTTACATTGTGATGCCAACATGCCACTGTCACACAGATGTAGTCTATGGGGAAACAAAGCAGATGTCACGCAGTGGGGCCCACATCTCTGAAATTGGAAGGGAAAGTCACAACTCAGTTACCATACACTGGGGGAAAAGGTCAGACAGTAGAGAGGTAGTAGGGGTTAAGTATATGTAATATGCCGGGTTGGAATCTTACCTGTGTGTCATTGAAAATACTGCTGTATTACTGCGTTCCTGATGTCTATGTCGTCCTCTTCGGCTTCCTCGTCTTCACTCTCCACAGGCTCCACAGCTGCTACAACACCACCATCTGGACCATCCTCCTGCAGAAAAGGCACCTGGCGTCGCAAAGCCAGGTTGTGAAGCATACAGCAGGCCACAATGATCTGGCACACCTTCTTTGGTGAGTACAATAGGGATCCACCTGTCATATGGAGGCACCTGAACCTGGCCTTCAGGAGGCCGAAGGTCCGCTCGATCACCCTCCTAGTTCTCCCATGGGCCTCATTGTACCGTTCCTCTGCCCTTGTCCTGGGATTCCTCACTGGGGTCAGTAGCCATGACAGGTTGGGGTAACCCGAGTCACCAATTAGCCACACACGTTGCCTCTGGAGTTGACCCATCACGTAAGGGATGCTGCTATTCCGCATGATGTACGCATCATGCACTGAGCCAGGGAACTTAGCATTAACATGGGAGATGTACTGGTCTGCCAAACACACCATCTGTACATTCATAGAATGATAACTCTTCCTGTTTCTGTACACTTGTTCACTCCTGCTGGTGGGTACTAAAGCCACATGGGTCCCATCAATGGCACCTATGATGTTGGGGATATGTCCAAGGGCATAGAAATCACCCTTCACTGTAGGCAAATCCCCCACCTCAGGGAAAACGATGTAGCTCCGCATGTGTTTCAGCAGGGCAGACAACACTCTGGACAACACCTTGGAAAACATAGGCTGGGACATCCCTGATGATATGGCCACTGTTGTTTGAAATGACCCACTTGCAAAGAAATGGAGTACTGACAGCACCTGCACTAGAGGGGGGATCCCTGTGGGTTGGCGGATTGGTGACATCAGGTCTGGCTCCAGCTGGGCACACAGTTCATGAATAGTGGCTCGGTCAAGCCTGTATGTCAGTATGGCATGTCTTTCCTCCATTGTCAACAGGTCTACCAGCGGTCTGTACACGGGAAGATTCCTCCATCTCCTCGCATGTCCCAGCGGACGGTGCCTATGAAGGACAACAGCGAGCACAGAGTCAATCAACCCACAGGTACGTAACCACAGCTTGCACAAAACACGATTCCCAATGCATTGAATGGCTTGTATGAGTGTTGATGCAAGGCCTAGGTATGTGTGACGCAGTAAAAAGTAAGCTATGTGGGCCCTTGAAATGGCGGCTGCCTGACCTGTGAAGTGCGACAATGGGATGTGAGGTAAATGCGCTGGCGCGGCACACCGTGGCGGTCAAAGACCGCGGCGCTAAACAGCATTGGTTAACATTGAACCCTATGGGTCTCAGGAGCCAATGACGATGTGCGCCAGCGGTCGTGGTACGCACCGCCGCGGGCGTGACTGCCATTTTCTATCGGCTTTATCACTCGATACCTGATCTTCGACAGGAGAGGACCTACACTGCAAGTGCTGCTGTGACCTCGGTCTGGAAGAGACAATGGCTCATGCGACTGGGGTAAGGGCCCCTGCCTTCACTGCTCAGGAATTGGATAAACTCGTGGATGGGGTCCTCCCCCAGTATGCGCTACTCTACGGTCCTCCAGACCAACAGGTAAGTACACTTGGGCCATGCTTAGTGGCCAATGCCTGTGTTGAGTGGGGTGGATGAAAGATGGTGGGGAGGGGAGCGATTGAGGCATGCATCAAACGACGGATGAGAGCATGTGCCACATGGCAAGGGTAGGGATGGGGGGCCACTCACATTGAGGGTGCAGAAGGTGATGACTCTTTTTCTCCCCCTGTACATTTCACATAGGTCAGCGCCCACCAGAAGATTGATATTTGGTGTGCCATCGCCAAGGACGTCCGGACCCTGGGGGTCCACCACAGACGGGGCACCCACTGCCGGAAGAGATGGGAGGACATCCGACGCTGGAGCAGGAAGACGGCAGAGGCTCAGCTGGGGATGGCCTCCCAACGTGGGAGGGGTGCCCGACGGACTTTGACCCCCCTGATGTTCCGGATCCTGGCGGTGGCCTACCCCAATTTGGATGGGCGCGTGAGGACATCACAGCAGACACAAGGGGGTGAGTACACTCTTATTCTGGTGACTTTGCGCGCAGTGGAGATGTCTGGGTGGGGGAGGAGGGCTGTGGGTATCCCTAGGCCAGGGCGATTTCTGTAGGCAAGGCCCCTCCGTAAGGCATGGCCCTGTGCCCCCGCCCCCCACCTCTGTAGGGTGCCAAGTACAGCTATTCATGGCCCTGTGTCATCTATGTGTGCAGATGTCGTCCATAGGCTTGTAGGCCATGTCCCACGGATTGAGTAGTGGACCCCAAGAGCGCGGCGTAGTGCAGGGGGCTACTGTGTCTGTCCTGTCCGCCAACGGTGTCGCCAATGCATGCACTCAACATGTCTTTATTTTCTCCCCCCCCCCTTTTTTGTGGTTTTCTGTTCATGTGTGCATTAGCATCATCAGGCAGAGGAGAAGTGGCATCGGAGCACGAGGGAGCTGCTTCCCACATGGCCATGGAGGGCCATGCAACGGATTCCGATTTCACCAGTGGGACGGAGGGCGAGGGGAGCTCCACAGCGGGGACTCGGGCAGACATAAGTGACACGGACTCGTCCTCTGAAGGGAGCTCCCTTGTGGTGGCGGCAACATCTGTGCCCCCCGCAACAACAGGTACAGCCGCCACCCAGCGCACCAGCACCGCCCTCCCAGCAGCCCCTCAGTGTTTGCCCCGTGCCTGCTCACCCAGGAAGGTGGGCACCTCCTTCGCCCCAGGCACCTCAGGCCCTGCCCCAGTCACCCCTGCTGCCCTCAGTGAGGAGATCATTGACCTCCTGAGGACGCTCACTGTTGGGCAGTCTACCATATTCAATGCCATCCAGGGTGTCGAAAGAGAGGTGCACCAGAGTAATGCATACCTGGAGGGCATTCATTCTGGTCAGGCTGCCCTTCAGCGATCGTTCAACACTCTGGCCTCAGCACTGATGGCAGCCATTGTCCCTGTCTCTAGCCTCCCACCTCCAACTTCCTCCACCCAGACCCTATCACCTGTACCTCTGCCTATCCCAGACACACCATCAGACCAGCCTGCACACACTTCAACACCCCAGGGAAGCTCAGGCAGACATAAGCACCACACATCACACAGGCATTCACACAAGCAACATCCACATACAGACATACCAACACCCCACTGTGTCCCCCTCCTCCTCGTCTTCCGCCTCCCTCCCTGTCACATCTCCACTCACACCTGCATGCACTACATCTTCAGCCACTACGTCCATCACCAGCACACACACCAGAACCCCCGCACACGTGCAGTCACCACCCCCACTGTCATTTACACGTCCCCTGTGTCCTCTCCCAGTGTGTCTGTGACCCCCTCTTCCAAGATACACAAACGCAGGCAGCCACCCACCCAACAGCCATCCACCTCACGACAGCCTCCAGCCCAAGCACCTGCACCCAAAGACACCAGACTTCAAACTCCTACAACCACATCCTCTTCCTCCACTCGCATACCCACTACACCTACCCCTCCCATTGCTCCTAAAAAGCTTTTCCTGTCCAAACTTAACCTCTTTCCACCAACTCCCCCACCCCGTCCATGTCATAGGACTCCAGTCAGCACCTCAGCCACCACAAAACCGGGCCCTGTCATGACAGTCTGCCATGGACTATGGAGTCCCCCACCCTCCAGGGCAGCCAGTTCAGTACGGAGCCAAGGCACGGGCAGCCCACCCCCGGAGAAACAATCAAAGATAGGCAGTGGCCGGCGCGAGAGGGTGAAGACACCAGGCACAAAAACCCCTACCATGGCTCCGGCAGGAGTTGTGGAGACAGCTGTCACACCGCCCAAGGTGGGGAAGGGCCACAGGCGATCAGGGAAGGCTGGGAAGGGCAGCACGCCCGACAAGACCGCCATCAGCCCAGCTGGCCAGGAGGGCCCCGCCAGCCCCATCCCAGGTGAGCAGGAGGCCACCAACATGCCCGGCACTGCAGCCCAGGAGGGCCCCGCCAGCCACAGGACAGATGGGCAGGAAGGCACCGCCAGCCACAGGACAGGTGGCAAATGAGCTCCACGCCATGGCCAGATCCGCTGAACTGGGCTCTTCATATCACCGTCTCAAGCACCGCTGAACTGGGCACCGCCGTCTCAAGCACCGCTGAACTGGGCACCGCCGTCTCAAGCACCGCTGAACTGGGCCCTTCATCTCAAGCACCGCTGAACTGGGCCCTTCATCTCAAGCACCACTGAACTGGGCCCTTCATCTCAAGCACCGCTGAACTGGGCACCGCCGTCTCAAGCACCGCTGAACTGGGCACCGCCGTCTCAAGCACCGCTGAACCATGAGCGCCAGGGGCTGGCCCGCATCTTAGTCGGGCAGGGCTGCACGAAGCAGTCTGGGCACCAGGCCCCACCCAGAACCAGTGGAGACTGTTATCCACTTGTGAGACTGTGGCTTTGCACTCGCCAGGATTGAACAGTGGGCAACCCACCCACTTGTGAAACTTGACAGACTGTGGCTTTGTACTCCCCAGGATGGAACAGTGGGCAACCCACCCACTGTAGAGACTTGAGAGACTGTGGCTTTGCACTCCCCAGGATGTAACAGTGGGCAACCCACCCACTGTAGAGACTTGAGAGACTGTGGCTTTGCACTCCCCAGGATGTAACAGTGGGCAAGCCACCCACTGTAGAGACTTGAGAGACTGTGGCTTTGCACTCCCCAGGATTGAACAGTGGGCAACCCACCCACTGTCCGGACTTGAGAGACTGTGGCTTTGCACTCCCCAGGATTGAACAGTGGCCATGGAGGCCCCTCGTGGATCTGGCGTCGTGGACTCATCTGACTGAGGTGCCCCCCCTTCCCTTCCCCCTGAGGTGCCTGTAGTTTTGCTATCTGATGCCCCTGCAGTGTTCTCTCCATTGGAGTCAGGTATCTTGTGTGGGCTTTGCCCATGTGATTTGGGCCCAGTGGTCCATGGACAATACATGCTACAATGCTTGGACTTGTACATTTATGTATAAAACAGTTTTTGATGTAGAATTATATTTTTAAGCCAGTAATACAATATATTCCTATGTTTAGAATCATTTCCTTTTGTGTTTGCATTCTTCCGGGGGGTTTGGGAGGTGTCACTCTGATGTGTTGATACGCATTGATGTGTGTGTTGTAGTGGGTGAGGTTGAGGGTGGGTGTGTCGCGTATGTGTGTACCCGTAATATTTTCTCCACCCCCCTCCCCTGTGTCGTAGGTGCAGTACTCACCGTTGTCTTCTGCGCCGGCATTCATGCTCCTGGTAGAGGAGTAGGAACACAATCGCTGGGAGTATGTGGAGTTCGGGTTCCATGCTGTCCTTATTCCTCGTGGGCTGTATGGAGGTGAGCGTTTTCCCTTCGAAATGGCTGTTTCCGCCGTGTTTTTATCGGCGGGGCTACCGCCCCGGAAAAGGTGGCGGATTGGTAGGTTGTGATACAGTGGGTGGTACATTGTCTCCTGCCTGTCTGTTGGCGGTGACCGCCGCGCTGTTTGTTTGTGCCGCCGTGGCGGGCGGTGTGGTAATGTGGCGGTCTCTGTTGGCGGTTTACGCCAGGGTCCGAATTCCATTTTTTTTCCCGCCAGCCTGTTTGCGGTTTGGCCGCTGGTTTAACACCGACCGCCAGGGTTGGAATGACCACCTTAGTCTGTACAAGTTGGGAAAGAACATTCAATCTGTTACATTACACACAATTCTCACAGATAGCTGTCTCATGTGCTTTCAGTCATTGTACTATACTGAAACAATTTATCAGCTCTCTCTAATACCTAATACAATCTTTGCAGCGGAATGAATAGATCTGTTGTATCAAATAGCCCTGTAGCTAGACAGTTCTCACGAGATTCTCGACACTCAATTCTATTTACCAAAGCTAATGTAGACAACTCAGTATGGTATTTCTCTCCAAATCTCACTCTCTCTACAATTCATATTGCTCTCTAGTCACCTGTAGCTCTCAGCTCCAGCAACACAACAGCGACAGAATGATGGCTCGAAGGGCACAGTGGTCATCTCTCAGTCTCTCCCCAATGGTCTCTTTAGAAGATCTGCCCCCCTTTTCTTTCCCTCGGACACCTTTTTATAATTAATTGGATTAATACAGTTGTTTACAATGTTATAATATTCTGGAGATGTTGCAACAGTAGACATGGCATCAACTTGTTAGATGGCAAGGATTTAATACAGTTGCTTCCTTTCTCATATGCCTCTATTTCTGTAAGAACAATTTTTGCATACATAAGTATAATGCCTGCATTGTTCATCATTCATGTAATGTTGTTTTCATTCTTAAAGCAATGTTACTTTCTAAATACATGTCAGCGCATTCCAAAGCAGTTTAATGCGGGTATTAGCAATACTGGTTCTATTGTTTTAAAGAACTTGTGTAATTTTACAAGTCACGAAGGAGTTATAGAAGAAACATTAAAAAACAATTTGTGCCAGCCTAGTAAGTTTTGCAAGTCACACAGCAGAGGTTAGGCAAAGTTCAGAGCATGCTTTTAAAAGTTTAGGCAACAGCAGTTTAGGGCCTAGCAGTCCATTCATATCTTAGTGATTAGTACTACGATGTGTCACAGTGCCCTTTCCTCGGGATCTGCACGCTGCTGAACAAAAGGCCCACCTCCCGGCGTCACCAACTCAGAAAGCTATTATAGCACAGAGTTATGATGAAGCCAGGCGGGGGAAGGGAATTAGGGTAGGGAACTGCAGGAAGAGAGATCTGAAAAGAAAAGGTTAGAACAAATATGCATATACTCATTCATAGCAGTATGATTTATCAATAGACTCTTGAAATAAAGGCGTCTCCGTGATGTCAGATTGAGACCCTTTTGTGAAATGAGGGCAAAGCCCCTTCTTTGAATCATGGAACAAG
Source organism: Pleurodeles waltl (assembly GCF_031143425.1). Taxonomy (NCBI): domain Eukaryota; kingdom Metazoa; phylum Chordata; class Amphibia; order Caudata; family Salamandridae; genus Pleurodeles; species Pleurodeles waltl. The sequence goes on along the minus strand of NC_090438.1, from coordinate 584,511,851 downwards.
AAACAAGCTACAACCTCTGAGCCAAGAGATAGCAAGAGCTTTGGACTATGGTCATACTCTGAATATCAATCCTGTTACAACTATGCATTCATAACATAAACGTTTGATCACAACTTGGAAATTCTCAAAGACTTACATATATATCTCACATATTATGCTTTCTAAAAAGAACAATGAAACTATAATTTGCTTATCTCCGAAATGCTTTCACATTAACAACTATAGACCTGAAAATTTTACTCATTGAACTTGAAGAGCTTTATTTGTTGGGCAGAAGCGCCTTGTTTATTGTTCATGAAGCGCTTTGATTATTATACCAGAAAGTGCTTTTACTTGTCTTGTCTGAAGCGCTATGCTCGTTATGCTAAGGGGCGCTTTACTCATGTGGCCTGAATCACTTTGATTGTTGTGCCAAGGGTGTTTTACTCATGTGGACTGAAGCGCTTTGATTGCCGTACCATGGGCATTTTACTCATGTGGACTGAAGCGCTTTGATTGCCGTGCCAAGGGCGCTTTACTCATGTAGACTGAAGCACTTTGATTGCCGTGCCAAGGGCGCTTTACTCATGTGGACTGAAGCACTTTGATTGCCGTGCCAAGGGCGCCTTACTCATGTGGACTGAAGCGCATTGATTGCAGTGCCAAGGGCGCTTTACTCATGTGGACTGAAGCAATTTGATTGCCGTGCCTAGGGCTCTTTACTCATGTGGACTGAAGCGCTTTGATTGCCATTCCAAGAGCGCTTTAATCATGTGGACTGAACCGCTTTGCTCGTTGTGCTAAGGGCCGCTTTACTTCTGTGCTCCAAAGCGCTTTGATTGTCGCGCCAAGGCCGCTTTACTCTTTAAACTGAAAACGCTTTGCTCATTGTGCTAAGGGGCGCTTTACCTTTGGAAGTAACAACTCCCTTAAAGATTGGACTCATCAAGACCTTACCACTACGAGTACGACCTACTCATATCTGAATTCAACATGGAAACAAGGATACACTGATTTGCTGTCAATCTGCCATTCAGGAAATCTGCTCTTCTTCAGAGGAACCCCCAGGAGGTCTGACTGCATCGAAGTCTTAAAAATAATGAGCACTGTGCTTGGGTGTGGCTGGGCTTTATAGGCCTGCCAAACCCCAAAATGGCTGCTGCCTCTAAAAACATGGGAATTGTAGTCCCTTCATAGAATAGCACTGATAAGTGCATCTTGTCCACCAATGTCCTGACCCTGCAGCTACATGAGCTTTACCACAGGGCAGACAACGCTGATGACCACTCTTAAAACAATAGGGGCTGACAAGTGGTGCGCCTGAAGTGCCGTAAATCCACGCAGTGGAGTTTCGGGCTGGACCTGGACCGCGTACAGCCTTATTCCTGACAACGATGCTCAATTTTCAATTTTTTTGTTCTAAGGAGCCCTTATCAATCTCCCCTGTGATGGTCTGAAACCATCACAAAGCTACTTCAAAAACCATTCTTCAATTATTTCAAATCCTTGTCTTTTTCATTTCACATGTTCTCTTTCTTTTGTTTTCTTATATTCTTAACTAACATTTTCACTCATTTCAATATCCTTTTTCATTCTTCTTTTCAAATTGTTTTCTGTGTTTCTTTATTAATAATTTTATTGTTATACAGAAGCAATACATGCAAATTATCACCAGCATAATAGGGATTAGTATATAAATAAGGATTCCTTTTCCCAGACCCTTTAACCATATTCCTACTGCAGCAAAACTTTTAGAGATACTTTCAGCTATAGTCGTAGTTTCTAAAGGTTTTTAATCTAGTTTCAAATAAGTAATATTGTTTGTATGTGCTTCCAACTTTTTACTTTCATCTGGGACATACCGGCAGCAATTTTCAATTTTTATCATTTTACAGACTCCACCCTTTTGAGCTAAAAGAATGTCCAAAGCATATTAATAAGCTCCGTGTTTTCTAATAATATAGCTCTAGATGTACTTGTTGCTAATCTATCCGTAACTGTGGATAGGTTTCTTATTTTCTTGTCATTCAATGCTACTCCTACAGCTGGAATAACTGCTCCAAATATTGCTCTGATTATTTGTGTCCCTTCATTTACACATCTTGTAAATCTCTTAATTGCCGGTGTCATTGTTAGTGCATCTAAAGAATCAACATCGTACATTTTGGAAAAGATTAGTCCTAAATAACATATTCCTTCCCAAAAGGTAGGTAATTTAAAGTGAGGATTCATTCCACAAATAAAATGCACTCCTGGTATAGTTGGATCATCCTCCTGCAACATTTATTATTAACCTCCTGCTAATTCAAAAGAGTGTTCTCATCTACTCTTCCCCCCATATTTTCATTCCCTGTTTTTGTCGTTCATATACACATATTGTCCCAATCAATCTCTCATCCAACCTTAGTTTAGGTACAGTTATCTTTTTCCTAAATTCATCTTCCTTTCTCCTCCACACATTCTTTTATACATCATTTTAGTTATTCTCAGCCTTCATAAGCCTTTCATTTCTTTCTCCTAACATTTGTATAAAAACCTTCTCTTGTCTATTCATTTTGCATGTTACATTTTTCTTGTGTGCCTTAACAGTATTTATAGGCAAACAGGGTCTAAGCGGCCTTCATTACTATAGCTTTTGGGTGTAGATTCATGTCTTTCATTTATGGTACTTTTGGAAACTCCATTTCATAATTGGAAAAATAATATCCATATGTTGCAATGTATATGCTAAGCTAAGCAATATACTGCAAGACGTAGCATATGTGAGTGGGATGTGATGATTTGAGACTTGTTCATCTGCCAAAGAGGGCATGTGTGCACAAACATAGCAGTTCCTAACATCTTAGGCGCTAGTGTATTCTTGCACTAATCTTAAATAAACATTCACTGCATAATCATCTTTCATATAGTCTACAAAGGATGTTTTCAGTCTGTCTTTGTCTATTGTGGGTTGATTTGTTGCATTCTGTAGTAAAGATACTGTCTTCTCGGGCTCTGGTGTAAAGTAGATCACTATGTAAATTGCTATATCTATAAATACTATTAAAATAAGAAGTATCCCAAGGAATATCTTAACTGTGGCTTTGGTTATAGTACAGATTTGCTGTGCAATCAGATCGACTGCCAAAGTAATCTATTAGTAGCAGAAATGAGGAAAAATATATACATATATACATTTTTTTACTTAGTTCTAAAAAATCTTCATAGACAATCCCTAGCCCTATTCGATGTTCTTCTTATTTATTATCCCTACATTTATTCTTCTTAATCTCAGCTCAAGGAAAGTTTTCTTCTAGTTATTCTTATTTGTGATTCTTTTATTCATTGAATTTTCTTATGCAATTTGAAGTCTCTTTTTTTCTCTTTCAGGGTATTTTCTTTTCTTCAGGGAGGTTGAGGCTTTTCTGTGCTTCATTCAAGTATGTCAGAAAATGGTATGTTCAGCATTTGTACCAGATAGTATGTCCATTCAGGTGATGAATGTCTTTGACAAGGTACTCGTGCTCTTTTTTGACCTTTTGAGTGTGTGTGATGATTTTTCTGTCTCTTTGATTGTCTCCAGTGGTGGTAGGTTATTGCTCACATTCAAACTTTGTTTCTTTTTGCCACTCCTCTGACAGATCTCAGTTACTGTTCTTTTGTTATTGTGGCTGCACCGGAACTTGTACCTTCTCCTGGGTCTTTAAGTTTCCTTTATACTTCTGCGTTTCCTTCTGGTCCTTGGTTTCTAACAATTACAGTTTGCACCTCATAGTTATCACCACTCTGTGAGATGTCCGGCAATTGGACCACTTCACCTGTTAGAGTTTCTTCACCTCCATTTTCTCCTTGCTGACTCTGAGAATTGATTTCTTCTCGTGCAACATTCGGTGGCACATACACCAAAGCACTAAGCTCTATTTCTTCTTCTGGATTTCTTGCCTTTTGAGCGTTTGAGGCATGAATCCAGTTTGGAATTCCAGCACACTTCACTACAGTGTTTGTGATCATAACTTCCTGAAAGAGGCCTTTCTAACATGGCTCTAAAAAGGACTTTCTCACATGCTTCTTAATGTAAACCCAATCTCCAGGATTTAGATAATTTTATGTCCTTGGCTTGGGTTGTCGGTTGCAGCTTCAACCTGTCGAGACACAGAACGTACCACATCAACCAGACCTTCACAGTAGTCGAAAACCATGTTGTCTATTATATTCACAAGTAGTCAGTCAATCTTTACTGTGTGATTATTTAAAATATTTACAAACATGCAGAATCTTTCTAATTAAAATAAAAAAAAATAAAAAAAATGTAAAAGAGTTCATGATTAAAACTTGCCTAAATATTCCAAAAAGCAGATATAGGTAACAATCAGTTCTTATCACATTAAAATATCAGTAAGAATTAAAATCCCTTTTTTGTTTCTGAAGCACATTTGCTGGGACTGCAGCCAATCTCATTGCTCTCCCTTTCAATATTCCATGGGGAGACAACCCCGTTTTTCAATCTGGTGTGTTTCTCAAACCCATCAGGGCTAGGGATAAAGCATCTGGCCAATGATGTTGATGCACAGACCTTAACCAGTCTTGATTGAATAGTACAATTCATTTGCTCAACAATTCCCAAAGCTTCTGGACAGTAACTGCAATGAAGTTTCTGATCAATTCTCAAAGCTGCACACAACATTTTTATAATCTCACTGTTAAAGTGAGTACATCGATATAATTCCAGAGAAACAGGCATGCCATACTTTGGTATCAGCTATCTCTGTAGTAATTTAGCCACTGTTAGACTGTCATTTCTTCTTGTTGGATATACCTCCACCCTCTGGGAAAAGATGTAGACAATCACCAAAATGTACCTTAGCCCATTGCAAGGTGGCATTTCAATGAAATCCATTGGCATCCTGTTGAAGGGTCCTACAGATTTACCTACATGGTTCAGTGTCACACGTGGCCTTTTGTCCCACATTCATTTGCTGACATGCAACACATCTGTTGCAAAACTCTTCTCCTTGCGCTCTAAACTTTGAATTGTACCAATACTGCTCAAATGTTCAAATCATGGCATTTCTATCCAGATGGGCCTGACCATGCAGATGTTCTGTCATTGGAATCAGTAAACTGTCTGGTAATATTGGTTGCCCTTATAACAAAACCCACACATTATTGTCATCAATTCCACTCCTGCTTTGATCCAACCCTGATTTTCCTCAATCAGTGCATTCTCTTGACTTGGTCTCAATTCATCCCAATTATCTGCTGTTCTTTGAATCATTGCAGGAAAGCTCCCTTCCTGATTTCCTGTCATGAATGATCCGTTGTAAGTGCTTGATATAGTCGCACAGTAACATGCCACTTCATCAGCATTCCTGTTACCGCTAGTGACATAGCTACAGTCACTCCTATGTGCTACACATTTTACAAGGCTATTTCAATGGGTTCTCGTAAAGCGCCCAATAGATCTTTCACTTGTTGCCCATTTCTAAAAGGCATTTAAGCAGAGGTCATGAAATCTTGCTGTGACCACAATTGTCCATAGTCATGAACAACACAAAACCCATACTGACTGTGAACATTACCACACTTACTCCATTGGTTTGTCTGCAGGCTCTAGTAAGAGCACTCAATTCTGCGATTTTAGGAGATGTAATTCCCTGTAACCATGATGCTTCAACTATTTCTTGTATAGTGCAGATTGCATATGCTGCTCTTCAGCATTCCACATTTGGTCTTAAGCATCAGCCATCTACAAAAAGCACATAATCTGGATTAATCAAAGGCTTATCTTTACATGTGGTCTGGGTTTGGTTCACAAATCCATGACATCAAGGCAATCATGTTCATAATGATGAGATTCTCCTTCTTCAGGTATTGGCAGCATTGTACTGGAATTTAAAACATGACATCTTTTAGTAAGACATTATTTCCAGACAATATCAGTTGCTCATATTTGGTACGTCACGAATTTGTGAGGTGCTGTGTTTTAGTTTTGGTTAGTAACACCTCAACCGAATGCGGGACCATAGCAGTCAAGGAAAATTCCACCTCAGTGTTTTCACGTTTTTCAAGACTCGCACTCACTGCGACTACCGCTTTCAGACATCCAGGCAAACGGCTGCTACAGGATCAAAAGTCACAGAGAAGTATACAATTGGTCTTTTGTAATTTCCATAAATTTGGGTTAACACTGAGAGAGTGCACCCTTCCCTCTCACTGCAGAACAGAATAAACTCTTTGGTATAATCTGGCATTCCTAATTTAGGTGCGCAACAGACTTTCTCTCAATTCTAGGAGTGCTTTCATGTATTCTTTGTCCCATGGAATTAGATCAGTAATATCCTTTTGAGTCATTTTCAACAAGGGTTTTGCCACCAGCAAAAAGTTGGGTATCCACTGTTGACAGTAGCCAGCCATTCCAAGAAACATTCTGAACTCTTTTTGTCTTTTCGGGGTGTTCATTTTTAAAATCATTTAAATTCTGTCTTTATGCACCTTCCTTGTCCCTTTCTCAATTATGTGTTCCAAATATTGTACTTCTTTTTGATAATATTTCAATTTGTGTGGTGACACCTTGTGCACATTTTCAGCTAGATGGTTTAACAATGCTATGTAATCTTCCTGACAATTTTGGCAATTTCTGGCAAATTCAAAGGTTCTAGATCTTTCTTTAAAATCTGATTATAAAGCGATGGCCTTTCAGTATACCCCTGTGGGACACAACACCACATGATTACCTTCTCTTGGAACACAAAAGAAAATAAGAATTGGCTGTCTTTGTGTAAAGGTATTGAAAAGAATGCATTACATAGGTCAGTCACTGTGGACCATTCAGCTGTACATGGTATCGGGACAGCATGGAATCACTGTTTTCAAATCCTGCACTATTCTGTATTTGCCGTTTGGTTTACCTAATCCCATTATTGTTCATTTGCATGTACTCCCAATCAGTTCTTTTAATATTCCCGCCTCCAACATCTTGTTTATCAGGGGTGTAATTCCTGCCTTTTTTCTGGAGTCATTAGGTAGGAAAGGTGTTCCAGGGAAAATCGCATCTGGTTTAACTTTTACTCCTACTGGCTCAACTCCTTTTATTAATCCAATGTCTGATCCAGTAATGACCCAGACATCCGACTTCACCTTTTCCATCAACTTTTTGGGCCAGTGATTTAATACCAACATTGGAAATAATTCTGGGTTTTCTCTCAAACCTGGTCTAATTTCCACATTTTTGTCCTCATGAATCTGAAAAATAACTCAGTCTGGAGAACTGATGGTGCAGCATAACTTGCACAATAATTCCCTTCGTAAAAGGATAACAGGACTTGAATCACACACTACAAACTTTTGTTTGTCTCTGAAAGATCCTGTCCTTACCAGGACTACTTCAGAAATTGGATTAGTAACCAGTTTACTTGCAATGCCCATTACTTGTGTTATTTTCCTTGAGAGGTGTAGGTCTGGTACTTTCTCTGTTCTCACAGTGGAACTAGTAGCCCCAGTGTCTATTAAAAACACTACTAAGTGGCCATTTACAATTCCATCTATATATGGTCCATTCTGGTCTACCATTAAGATTGCATCACGCATGCAATCTGCCTACCTTCTCAGGCACTGTCATTGTGACATGCCAAAATTCAGTGCCCCATCCTCATCAAACACTGGGAATTGTGACAATGTTTTGGAATTCTGAGTTACATTTCAGATCATTTGAGGTAATTGATTTTGAATAATCGAGCTCCATTTACATTGGGCTGAATCACAGGGGGTTGCCTCATGGGCATTGATTTTGTTTCTTTATAGGGGTTTGTATTTGTCTCGTAGGGGTATTTGATAGGTGGGCTTGATTCATCCCTTGCACCTGATTACACTGATTCTTATCAGGATTAAATCTGCATTACCATTTCCAATGTCCCACCTCACTGTACACATGACATGCAGTTGTCTTCTTTAGCGTCATTATATCAATAATTGTGCCTGAATCATTATGAACTCCCTTTGCTCTTCCTAACAATGTCTGATTCCCTGTTTGCATTACTCCTCTCACCCCCCTGAATAGCTGTCACATTATCAACGCTCATGGGATTCTGAAACCCTCGCTGTGCAAACTTCGTCTAGGCTAGCATGGATTTCTCCTTAATCTTTTGCTGTATCATTTCCTGTTCATCACTACAATACCTCTGCATATTCCAAAATTTCATCCAAAGATCCAAAGATTTTGTCTGCCAACAAATGGCATTCTGCTGGTTATGCTGACAAATTTCAGTCCACAATCCAAGCAAACAATTCATAATAAAGAAACAAGGTATCTCATGGATCTAAATGCCTCTGTCCTGCATGTTGCTGAAAGGCTTTCATCAATTGTTCATAAAATTCATGTACAGTTTTCTTCAGTTCTTGCTGCATTCTAATTAATTTCAAATAATTTAAATCTCTTCAAAAATTAAATCGCCTCATTGTATTTTGTCATTACTACAGGAGACAGCACATTTGTACCAACATGCCCCCAAAGGCTCTGAGGTTGGCCATTGAACCGCTGCTTTGCATTTAGCCCACAAATCACTTGGCACCACTAACTCAAAGAAAATATCTAAATCAACCCACAAGGCTTTTGACAGCTTCACAAACCTTCAAAACCGGGTATTCCATTGCACTGGACTGTCACTCAATTTCAGGAAATTGTTAGTAAATGACGGAAGATCACAGCTGCTCCATGGCACACAAATGTATATTCCTTTTGCGTTTTCTTTCAAAGGATCTGCGGTTGTGGTTTCTTTCTTTTCTGACTGTTTTTATTTTTCTCCTCAGCTTCCTCAGCTAACTTCCTTTTCTTTTCCTGTTTCTGTTCCCAATTAATCTTCTACTTTTTCCATCTCACTCCATTTGCATACACACTTAGCCAGTTCCATAAGTTATGCTTGCAAAACTGGCGTGCACATGTTTTCAATGGAAATCTCATCTAACTGCACCCTAAAGCTCCTCTGAAGAGGCACGCTCCTTGAAATGTCCATATCATATTTCTTTGCTAACTCTGTCAACTGGTCATGCCTGTGTGCTGCTCTTCTGGTAATTTCTTAACAGTTTCACCAATTTATTTTCTTGATATAGTTCAATATACTCAATATTTAAAAATCCTCTCAAACTTTTATTCAATTCTGCTTTCAATTGTGGAATATTTATTGGTCTCTCTTTTTGGGTTTCTGGTATTGTTTCAGCACCAACTACACTAATGCTAGTACTCGGTTTCTTTTCTTCTTCTGTTTTCCCATATCTCTAATAACTTCCTGTATCCATTCTGGAACTCATCCTTCTATTGATATTTCCTGTCTCTTTCAGTTGTGCCAGAGAGACAAATCGAGTTCCCTCTCCTAATGCCGTACCATTCTGTGATAGTGTCCAAATCATGACTTGCGAATTCTGGGAAGTTGGAACACATCTGTTCCTAGATTGTCCTCCTGAAGCTTGCTGAATTTCTATAGTTGGTGTGACCTGTATAGATCCTGTTTGCCCTGACACTAGTCCAGAATGTGTGAGTAACCGTAACCTGACCAACTGATACATCAGCAGAAGTTAACAGCTGAGAAGTCCTAATTTGAACAGGAGTACTGACAATAGTTTCCTGTGTCAGAGGTTGCATAGCAACAGGCTTTGAAGCAATTGGTTGGGCTATTATTGCTTGTGGCAATATTTGCTGTTCCACTACTAATGGTCTATTTACAAGCATCAATGTTTCCATTAGGCTAGTAAGCTACAAAACTGCAGGATCCATTTCCAACATTCTCTACAGTCGATTCAGCATATGGTGAAGGACATGTTAATTCAATTCATTAAACTTCCTCCAATATATCGTCCCCTGATTCAGCATCTGTATCCGTCTTTTTTTTTTCCTGCGCTTTACTCTGTGGACCTTCATCATCTTTTAGTCTTTTCTGTTCTTCCTTTATACACATAGGGTATCATCCTGACCCTTCAGCTATGCTCTTTCTCCATACTTGTGCCTTTTGATCCCAAATAGCATCTTCATAATTCCCTACTCCTTTGTTAGTTCTTCTAACACATCTCTCTCTCTTTTATTCTTTCCCATTCACATAATGCTTCAAACTGGGAGGGTCTAGCAGGTGGTTTTAAATCACACAATGGCTCCCCTAACTGTCTTATTATTGCCAGATTAAATGTCCCACATCTTGGAAAACTCAAAACACCCTGCTTTTCTGTAATTCTACTCTATTCTCAAAGCCAAAGACATGTATGTAATCCTCTCTCCATCATCATGTGGGAACTTGGTGTTCCTTCTGAAGGTTTCTCTTCTCCCTCTCTAACTGCACTTACCACATCTCTGTTTATTATTATTCTTAATGTTTTTAAAATCTTCATTATTGTCAGAACTCAAGTTATTTACAGCAATCAGAAACAGAACGTCTCCTTAACCAAGCTTCTACAAATCACAGCACAAACCTTCACCAACCGACCAATAACAGTGCGGCACCTGAGTACATCAAAATTTACTCCTTGCAGCAGCTACTCCTCCTTTACAATTTTCTCCGTTCTAAACAAAAAAACACAAATATATATGAAGTGTGCTAGATCTTTGTCTGCTTCTCCTAAAGAAATCACAAGATAGTTTCTCAGCATCTCAGAGCAAGATCCTTTTAAAAGAAATCTACAAACGCTTTTATTCCCCAGTTCATCCAAGTGTGTTCTAAACCTGCAGGAAATCACCCTATTAGTGATGAGTCACCTTTGTGCATCAGGTTCTTCAATCACCAATACCTGCTAGTACATTTACACAGAATACAGTAATTCCCTAATTTTGTGTAATTGATGACGTCTCACGATATACACTTTACCCTAGCAGACAAAACAATTCCATTATTTTATCCAGGGATCTTAGACTACTTCTTAATCCAATAACCTCTTCTCATACTAGAACACAATCATTCAAAATTTCTATACTCATTGACGCAACAACCATATCAATACTTACATTCTCTGAAAGTCTTCTTTGGTTCAAGACCTGCCACTTGTGACCCCCATCAACCACTCCTCGTCCGCTCACTGAAGTTGGGTTTTGAGCATTACTTTCTATTATATGTCTCTCTCTTGCTTAGCTTCTAACATCTTTTAATCTGTTACAACTTATTTTTTTCTTTCTAGCACTCAATCATTCCCTCAAACATGTGACAGAACAACTAGGTCCTAAACAACTATAGCCTAACCCACTACTGCTAAACAACTAAAAAGTCTCTACAACTAAGTACCGAACAACTACTGTCTAAACAACAATTGTGCCTGAATAACAATTGCCTGAACAACAAATATATATATGTATATATATATATTCTAAACAACTAATAAACCCTAAAAACCAAAAAGAAAACCTTACCTTAAAATTTGTTGTTCAGGCAATTGTTATTCAGGCACAATTGTTGTTTAGACAGTAGTTGTTCAGTACTTAGTTGTAGAGACGTTTTAGTTGTTTAGCAGTAGTCGTTCAGGCAAGTAGTGGTTTAGACCTAGTTGTTCAGGATGTTTCCCCATTCCCTCTGCTACTAAAATTACTGCTGGGTTCGCCAACCCCTTTCAATATCTCTTTTAATTTTTATCTGTACCATCAGAATGGATCTTTATCTAAGAGTGGCTGCAAGAATTAAAATTCTGCAACAACAATCAATTATTTAGTACATTAGAGGCCAGATGCAGCAAAGGGTTTTTCCCATTCTGTGTCAATGGGAAAATGTGTTCGTACATATGGCCCTAGGTCCCTTAGAATCAAATTAGGAAACTTTTAGTAGTTCTGAAATATTTATTTTAAAGAATTTAGTATTGTTTATTAATCAATAATATCACGTTACAGAAACACACATGAACCTATTCTAGTCATCTCTGTCCCACAAATGTAGCACATCTGTATAACACTGTCAGTCTGTGCGAGTTAGGAAAGAGCATTCAATCTGTTACACTACACACAATTATCACAGTTATTTGTGTCATGTGCTTGCAGTTATCGTACTATACTGAGACAATTTATCAACTCTCTCTAAGACCTAATACAATCTCTGCAGCAGACTGAATAACTCTGTTGTTTCTAATAGCTCTGTAGCTAGCCAGTTCTCACAACATTCTCTACACTCAATTCTATTTCCTTAAGTTAATGTAGTTAACTTACTAGGGTCTTTCTCTAAAAATCTCAACCTTTCTATAATTCATATTGCTTCCTAGTCACCTGTAGCTCTCAGCTCCAGCAACAGCAGCAGCAAAGGAACAGTGGCTCGAATGGCACAGTGGCCGTCTCTCCGTCTCTCCGTCTCTCCGTCTCTCTCCAATGGTCTCCCTAGGAGATCTGCCCCCTTTCCCTTTCCCTAGGAAATCTTTTTATACTTAATTTGATTGATACAGTTGTTTAAAGTGTTATAATATTCTGGCGATGTTGCAACAGTAGACAATCCACCGTCTTGTTAGATGGCAAGGATCGGATACAGTTGCTTCCTTTTTCTCACGCCTCTATTTCTGTAAGAGCAATGTTTGCATATATAAGTATAATGCCTACGTTGCTCACATCATTCATTTAATGCTAATGATTCCATTCTTAAAGCAAAATTTTCTAAATACATGTCAGCATAGTCCAAAGCAGTTTAGTAGGTGAAGAAGGGTATATGCAACACTGGTTTTATTGTTTTGAAGAAACTTGTGTTGTTTCACAAGTCAAGAAGGGGTTATAGAAGAAACAATAAAGAAAAAAATTCTGTCAGCCTATCGAGTTTCCCATGTCATGCAGCACAGGTTAGGCAAAGCTCAGAGCATGCTTTTTAACGTTTAGGCAACAACAGTTTTGGGCCTAGCAGCTCATTCTCATGTTAGCGGTTAGTACTATGATGCTTAATTTTCCATTTTTACCATACCAGACATTTTGAAAACTAAATCTGATATTGTGAGGAGTGACCAACTGTCTCCTTAAAGAATGTGACATGAAATGGTTAAGCATGTGAGCTCGTCTTTTGTGCACTACACTCAGATATTAACATAACCGGCAGTTTCATACACCTTGTTTACATGAATCAGCCCACATATCCATATCATGAAGCAGCACAGTGGTCTACCTGCACAGCCGTTGAGTTTTTAAACAGAAAAGTACAACACAATGTAGATCACTCCAAGGCTACATCACACAGCGTATCCACCCACTACCACTCACAAAACATCTTACACAACACAACCTCTGCAAAATAAAATGGATCTGAAAAAAGCCCATTTCAGAAAACAAACAGCTCTATGAAGAAATTCCAATGGCTTATTTGCACCTTAAAGTACCAAATATAGCAGCTGAAAATACTTTTTATTGGATTACAAAGTGCACACTACAGTGTCATGTTGTAAAGCAAAGGTGCCTAGTGAATCAGGAAGATACTTTACCCCCTTTATGAAGCGGCCAGAAGCCCAATTCAACCAGTAACTGGAGATAATGGCTGAATTGGGATTAAAAGTTATTCAAAAACAAATACACAGCTCATCTTTACCTCAGGACAAACTTTACCTGCTAAGAGCAGATTGAATTTATCCTAGGACATGTTGCCAGAATCTAGGAATAATTGCAAAAAGATGGCACACTAGCACCAATTTCAGTGGTTATTACCCACTTTCATGCCTCACAACTCACAATAGTGCTGTAAATATGCACTTGGAAAGTACCACACCTTAGGGTACTGGGAATTCCAGCTTTGGGAATAACTCATCATTAGTCCTGCACCCCTATTCATGAATGCCTCAACACAAACTGGCTTTCAATGGGGCCTTACTCTCCATGATCTTTGGTTACATGCTTGTCCTTCTTCGTAATCGATAGTGTTTGTTTTGGTACCACAGTGGTTGCAATGACTAACCCACCACACACTTTAATTATTTCCTACTTTAAAAAGAGACCATCCATACAATGTTTTCAGTAAGCAATACTTCAAAGTCAGTCCTCAGTGGCATAGCATCCTGATGCTAAAACCATCTCAACATTTCAGCAAAAAAACAGAAAAAGATAGGTCAATAGAAAATATAGGGGGAATTCAGACTCAGAAAATAAGTGAAACTAGTGGATGAACCAATGTTTTAGAGATACTAGGGAACTTACAGAAGAAACAGAAAGATCTTAAAAACAAAATAGCATCCAAACAATGAACAATCTTTCTATCATAGCATGGAGAGGCCAATCAATGCAACTAGAAGTCCCCAGTCTGCAGAATGAAAGCCACTCAGGAGAGAATGCAATACCAAGTATGCCATCTGAGGGACTTAGTTAGGGCTTGTGATTCTTCTGCTCCACCTCTTCACAATTCATTCCCCCAGATCACTGAACAACAAGATAAAGAGAAAGAGACTTAGAAACCCAGACAAGATTATTTGCTGGCTGTTTCCCAAATACTGGCTGATGGAACCTAATGGCGTCCCTGTGGATGCACCTGAAATTTAAGTGTCTCCTGTTGGACCACAAGCGGGTGAAACACAAGGCGGCAACACAAGTTAGCATGGTGATGTGAGTGATGAATAGTTAACGACCAAGCAGAAGCACACAAACAGTTAAATAAAAGTTTGACACCACTACTATGAAGCAGGTTAGACAGAGAGTTTGTTAAGTTCTAGCGGGATGTAGAGACCCCTAGAAGCACAGTTCCATCATTATCTTGGATGCCTGTAAAAGACAGTAGATCAAGTGGCTAGGAATTGCATTCCTAGAGAGAGGGCAGAAGCATTCCCTCACTCTACCACTCAAAATAATAAAGAACTCATCCACCAATTTCTGACACCTTTTTTCATCAAGAGATTACCCTGCCTTGAAAAATTGAGTCACAGTCCATATCCCAGGGACCACTTCTGATATAATGCTTTAATAAGCAGTTTGTCAATATTCCCCAACCAGTATTTTCTGACTACTGCAACTTTTTTAAAGTTTACCACCCAAATTTGGCTAATGTGAATCTTTTTTTCATTCTGTGGCACCTAGTGAAGTGAGAGACCAATTGGTTGTAAAGTCAGCTTGGCCAAGATAGGACTCTAAGAACAATGGGGCACCAAATACGGAAAGGGTACATTATTGAATGCTGTTGTGACCATGGCCCCAGTGATAACAGATTCAAATTGCAAACACAATAAAGGTGTATCAGCAGCAGATTATCTAAACCGGATTAAGTATCTGTTTGAGAGACATTTGGGCATTGCTAATCTGACAGAGGTGGCTCGGGCATCTTTAGGTGCCAGTTTGGTGGAGGGATTGTTATCAAATGTAAGAAGCCAGTGGATGACAATTTGTATTGAATGGCAAACAAAGAAGTTGGCCGAATTGATGATGGTTGTAAATCATTGGGTGGCTTCACAAAAGAGAAAGAATGAGAATGTTGAATCTAAGTTGATATCTTTGAAACTACAGGACATGCAGCAGAGGTTGAAGGGGAGCAAGTGGATCACCCCCAAGGGGAAAACAAAATGGGGAACATGCATGAGGGAGAGGAGCAGAAGAGAAGCCCCAAGTGTGGGAGGGTCATGTTTTACTTGTGGGCAATGGGGCACTGGAGAGGGGATTGCCCTAACTCTGCTTCTAATGGTCTTTGTCTTGCCGGCCCGCCTGAATTTAATCAGATTACACAGAATTCTTATTTGAATCTTAAGACAGCGCCAGAGGAGGCAAACTCATAACTTGCCTTATTGACACTGGAACAAGCCACTCTGTCCTGAAAACCTTTGATTGCCCTTCTTTACCACTCTCTGAGTTGGCCAAAGAAGCAGTCGGTATTTCCAACCAACGTGTCTCTCACCACAATTTCTACCGTGTATCCATCACCCTTGGCCCCATCACTGATGAACATACTTTCCTGCTAAATCCTACATCACCAGACAAACTATTGGGTCGTGACATCTTGTGCAACCTCAACTGTATAGTGTTCTGTACACCTCATGTAGTGTATTTCAACATACTCCTGCACCGCAAGAATGGAGTGTTGGCTTTATGCTGTGAAATGACTTGTCAGCCTGTTGCAAACAGTACAGAAATGGCCAAGGATCTAACCAATGTATTATTCCAGATACCCTTCACTTTGTGGTCCACAGGGAACATGTGGGTGTATCACTTCTATAGACCGTGTGCAAAAAAATGAATCATTTAAAGTGTCTGCAATCGATGCCTCAGTACCCTCTAATGCTCAGGGCCAAGGCAGGAACCTGTCATGTCATTGAAAACATAATAAAGCAGATGTTTTTGGTTCTAGTTAGCAGGTGTGATACTCAACTTCTTCATATGAAAAAGGAGGGAAACACTAATGTGTACATATTTGTCCAAGATTTGATGCCCTTCAATAATGTGGTTATCACCAGTTTGCTCTGGTCTCCAACATTTTACTATGTGTTTTTGCATCCCCACTAATGCCAAATGATTTACTAGGGTTGAACTCTGTTCCACCTTCTTCTCCATACCCATACATTAAGAGAGTTAATTCCTCTTCACATTCTCATTCAGCGGATCTGAACTTTCATGACAGGCTCCCTCAAGAATTTATGGAGTCTCCATCAATCTTTTCCCAAGATTTATAGAAAGATTTTGATATTTTAGTGTTTCAGGGGGCTCTAATCATGTGAAGTACCTTGATATTTATTGTTGACATCAGTTACTTAGATCACTGCATGGTGGAGTCTGTCTACCTGATCACTGAATTGGCTAAGAAGGAGCACAAGGCTTGGAAGGAAAAATTGCAATTTTGATTCACGGGAGCTAAGTGATTTTGGCCATGAAATCTCTGAGGGAAAGCGGCATGTCACCAGAATGAGTTGAAGCCATCGGTAAGATGCCCCGTCCAGTGACAGTCCCTTCAGGTATGAACTTCCTTGGGTATGGCTCGTTACTGCAGACAGTGGATCTTGGATACACCACAATGGCAAAGCCTCCACAAGATTGTGTTTGAAAAGACACTCTGAAATCCATGCAGGAGTGTAAAGAAGTTGAAACCCAATTTGTGCAGATAAAACAACCCCTGGCATGTGCACCACCCTTGGGGCTCAATGATTATGCCAAACTCTTCACTCTGTATTGTCACAAATGCAATGGCTTTGCACTTTGGGTTCTGGTACAAGATCACTGGAGTCAGAAAAGGCCTTTAACCCTTCTGCCTTGGACCCAGTGCGGTTGGGCTCCCTCTATGTCTCGCCTCTGTAGCTGCTGATTTTGTTGAAGCCTCTAAAAATATTGCACTGAACTCTACTATAATTGTCTCGTTCCCCCATGCTGTTGTTGTCCTATGCCTCACCACTAAAACACAGCACATTTGCACTCCCAGGTTGTTCCAATTAAGAGTTTTGTTATTGCCTGCCTCTCACATTACCCTTGTCCGTTGCCCTACCTTGAACCTGACATTTGAAGAGGTAGAACTGCATAAATGTCTTGTGATGACTGAACAGGTAACAAAGCCCTGTATTGATCTTAAGGATGGTCCCATACCAACTAATGAATGAATGTATTTTGTTGATGGTACATGTCTCAGAAATGACAAAGGTGTGCTGATTGTGGGTTATCCTGTATGCATAATATATCAAGTTATTGACAGCCACGGAGTTTGGGGTTAACAGATAATGTGTACAGTTATAATAAAAGTTGCTGAAGTGGGTGTGTTCACATACGGGACCAAAAACCTATGAAGTTCAACTGTTGTTATAGGGTTTATTTGGAGAGCCCGGGAAAGCTCGGGTTGGATGGGTATTACTATTCAACATGCTGAGGGCGCAGGTCTAGTCGTTTCACTGTTTTTCTACAGAGTATTTGGAATGCCTCCACGATATGGATGCACTGCTCTTACGTGAAAAATCTCAATGAAAACAGTTTTAAAAAAGTTGTTGAGAACCACCGTTTGCCTGAGGCAAAGTCTACCCAAGTTGCTGAACAATTGCAGTCACTTCAGCCTCTGTTTCAGATGAGCAAAAGGTTGTGACTATATTCAGAGACTCAAAGTAAACATTTAGAGTCACGCATGGCTTTGAATTTGTAGGAAAGTGAAGTATTATATGGTGTGGGGGGGGTTAGTCCTCACTGTGTAATACTCTCAGAACACCCCAAAGATGGTCCTTGAATTCACACTGGTAAATCCTTAGCTCAGTCCTGGTAGTGTAGCAAAGGGCAGTCAGGTTTTACTTAGAGGAACATGTGTTAAGCATATCAGAGCACCAACATGGACAAAACGTAATTGACACAAAAGAAATTCAACACCAATTTATAGAACTAGAGCTTATTTTTATATAAATGTAGACACCAAAATGAACAGAATTGGATAAGTATTACTGGAGTTATAGATTTTAGAAGCAATATTAAATCAGAGCAGAACTGGCATGTAAACGTATTGAAGTCTATGAGAGAAATATTACTAGTTGCAAAAATACACTTAGAAAGCAAGTTGGGTGGAAACCTTTTGGGGTTAAGGTTGTGAAGTCCCTAGGACCAGAGCACGGCAGTCGGTGCAGTTTTACCTGGCCAGTGGTGTTTGGGTGCAGAGTTGTCCTGGCTGTCCGAGGTGCTGACTTATGTTGAAGTCAATGGCAGGGAGAGGTTGTGCAGCATGGAACCCTTGCAGGGCTAAGGTTGTGTGGGTCCTAGCACTAGGCCACAGCAGTCAGTTCACTTCTACCTGGTCTGTGGGGTGCAGAGTTGTCCTGGCTGTCCTTAGGGGTGAATCGGACTTGCACTGGTGCTGATTCTACCGCTTGCACAAAGGTGCTGACAAGAAGATGCAAACTCTCAGTTAAGGCTGGGTTACAGATGTCAGATGCAGGTTGCATGCTGTTCCCTGCATCTGCAGTGTCGAATGTTGGGGTTAGTTACAGGACTGGCAACCAACAAGTCTTGGCAGCAGTAAGGGTGCAGAAATCCTTTAGGAACTATCTGGGGAGTGAGGGAGAGGTGTAGTGCCCTGAATTTAGAGGGCGGCAGGACGCCCAGAAGGCACTGGACCCCCTGGTTTTCAGTGATCCCGCAGCAGGCCCAATGGCCGGTGAAGATTTGGAATCTACGGGTCTTTTTACCTGCAGTTTTCAGGGGACTCCTGCCACTAGTCCATGAGAGACTGAAGGTGCTTCTGGCTTCCACAGGGGTCCATCTCATGAGTTTCAGCAAAGGACGAGGGTCGATCACGCAGTTCCCTGTCTGTTGCCTAAGGGACAGAGTTTCTCTCTTTTGCTTTGATGAAGTGGGCAGAGTCCAGTTGTCAGTGATGCAGAGCTCCTTTGGGTCCTTGTTTGAGGTTGGTCAATCACATCTGAGGTTTTGGTGCCAGGGGGTGTCCCTTAAATCCTGGATTCAGGGGAGTCAGGGGTATGGAGACTAGTGGCCAATGGGCACCTAGCTCCTACAGCTAATCCACCCCTGAGGTGACCACATCTGGCGGGACATATCACCTTTAGTTACCCAGAACTCTCTATTCTGTCACTCTTAAGATCAAATTTTAGTGCACAGACAGGGCTACTCACCCTAGAAATGTGGTCAGCCTGCTAGGGGGGTGCACAGTCCTGCATACCTAATTTCCCACCTGTTCATGAGAAAATGTACCAGGGGGTGGGGGGAGGGCTATTTCCTTGCTAGGGGACAGCACAGATAGCAATCAGGGGTGGTGAAGTCTTTGAAGCTAACCACCAAGAAGGCTCTATTCACAAGCCTGGCTGGGGGGCGCGGCTAGAGGTGTGACGTTCTTCCTGCCTCAGCTTTTGATCTTGGCTCCTGGGAGCACCCAGCCTGCCCGGCAGGAGCTCAGAAACCTGTATTCATGGCAGAAAGCACGCAAAAAAGTATGGGTTGCTTGGCCAGAGCACAAAGAAGGGTGGCAAACAGGTGGGCAACCTCTAGTGTGGGACACCTAGGTGCATCCCAGCTGTCCATCAAAACACCAGATTCCTATTCAGGGAGAGAAAGCAAGTTGTTTGACATCAAACTCGACATCTCCAGGCAATTCTCATAATGGAGCTAGCAGCCCTGGTCTTCCGGTGTTTACATCCTATGTTATCCTATAGACTAGCCTGACTTATAGTGTACCTTAAAGGAAAATATGCTATAGAGACATAGAAGCTCAAACTTATATGTCTGCAACTTAAATATAATGCATGCTGCATCCTGGGGTGCAGAGGACCTTCCTTAGGGGTGTATGACATATATATAAGGCAGTGCATGGGACTGTGCAACTCATGGTGAGGGCACAGGTGAAATCAAGCAATTTACACTGCTCTGGTAGTATGTAATTGCAAGCCTGCAACCAGCAATTTTGCAGGGTCACCTAGGGTGGCACAAACACGTCCTGCAGCCCTAAGGACCCCTTTACCACCGAAACCCTGGGTATCCTGGGTACCATCTACTAAGGCTTTATAAGGTGGTAAAGTCTTGTCAATCAGGGATTTACCATGGTGACATAACAATTTAGGGAGAGTGCACAGGCACTGGGGCCTGGTTAGCAGGCTTCCAGTGCACTAACAGAGTCATACACTTCAGCATGTACCACTGCATGCAGAAGTATTGTCACCGGCTCTAATATGAGTTGGCGACAATGCTGCTGCATATTTCCCACTGGGCTGACGGGTAGGAACCTTGATTCCCACCTGTCAGCAGAGTGGGAAAGCTGTAATAGGACCAGTGGAGAGGTCACCAGTATGGCGGCAGCCACCCCGTCTAGAGTTTGGCGGACGGGTGTTCCTATCTGCCAAACTCATATTCAGCCTCTAAATTCATTTACTGGCATCACTGGTGCTGTGGTCACAGATTGGTGTGTAATCTGTAGCCACATGTCCAGTATCTCATAAAACAAAAACATGAGTGGGTAATGTGCCTGCTCTAGTGCATTCCATGTAATGTTGGAGCACAAATTTGTATTGTAAGTAAGACATGTCAAAGGGCTAATACTTTTGTTGGAGATAGTCTTAAAGATATCGTTATGGATATCTGTGACACATTCTCTGTGGGCCACACATGTGTAAGAGTCACACGGTATAAGGCCTGGGAGTTTTTAGCTTTGACTCAGCATCTCCTAGCTTCCCACATCTGGTCTGATCCACACTTATGGCTATCTCTGTTCCAACCATGTTCTTACATATAAGGAAATTAGGCGCCTTTCCACATTCCTTATCCATTGCCGGGTGAGGAGTTAAGGCATAACAAATCCTGCATGCATGCTTTGGGTACACTTGCAACAGAGTGTGTTTGAGAGAGAATGTCTTGTGTAAATGTGTGTGAGCTTGTGCAATATTGCATCACATGTGATAAAATCACTTGACCTCAGCACCAATGATTTAATCACAGGAAGATGATAGCACATGACACCGATCATATTAGAGGAAAGGATGTTATGATTCTGATCCACAATGACACCACAAGAGATCAAACATAACACATAAATGTTTGATTCAGAGCACCATGGGGGTCATTCGGCGGTAAAAGGCGCTTACTGCCGGTCAGAAGACCACCATAACACCGCCACAACAGGCAAACCGCCAAAAACCCGACATCCACAAAAGTCCGCCACACCAACGGCCAGCGAAAAACTGGCGATGACCAAACCTCCACCGTCACGCCAACAGAAATACGCCCATTCCATTCCGACCCACGAATCCACGCGGCGGTGTTTCAACCGCGGTATGCCATTGGCGGTACACACCGCCGCGGTCAAAATACACACACAGCTCCAAAACACTGCCACATTGGACATTTTGAAATACACACACCTAATACACATACAAACACCACTCCCACACACCCAACACAATATAAAACACACACCCACATCACCGCCAGAGAGAGACACCACCAGCTAGTACAGAGCATTCACAGGCACATTACACCATCACTCACACAACATCCACGCACAAAACACCACACACCACCACACTCACCACACTCATCACCACAAACACCACCCCACACCTCATCCACACCACCCCATGGCACCCCAAAGACACCCCAGGTTTTCAGACGCTGAACTCAGGGTCATGGTGGAGGAAATAGTTCGGGTAGAGCCCCAGCTCTTCGGGACACAGGTGCAGAACACCACCATTGCCAGGAAGATGGAGCTATGGCAAAGAATAGTGGACAGGGTCAACGCTGTGGGTCAGCATCCATGAAATCGGGACGACATCAGGAAGAGGTGGAACGACCTACGGGGGAAGGTGCGTTCCATGGTATCCAGACACAACATCGCGGTGCAGAAGACTGGCGGCGGACCCCCACCTCAACCCCCAGAATTTACAACATGGGAGGAACAGGTCTTGGCGATCCTACATCCTGAGGGCCTCGCAGGAGTAGGCGGATGAATGGACTCTGGTAAGTCTAATCTCAACTACTTTATCCCCCCCACCCACCGGCATGCCAAATCATACCCCCACCCTCCCCCCACACCCCCATCACACATCCTCCTTGCTAATGTCTCACCATCACAACCCACCCATCCCAACACCAAGCCCTGCATGCGACCACAAACCATGGACACCCATCACCTAAGCATGCCCTCTGCACATACCCACCCCCCACAAACCACCGTCACAACAGCCCCCACAAGGGAATGCCAGCACTGGGGTACACAGGCACCCACCCATTGCACGCTATGGCACACACAGAAGCAATAACCATACTCTTATACCCCTGCAGGACCCGAACGCCACGACACCGCCCAGGAGGGTCCAGAAATGTCCATTCCACCCCCAGAAGAGGCCCACAGTGATGACAGAAGCTCTGTCTCCCTGGACCCAGATGACCAGCCCGGCCCATCGGGGACCTCAGGACAGTCGGTTCCCCTCAGACAGCCACAGGCCACAGCAGACCTACCCCCATCTGGGAACACCAGCACAGCACCCACCCAGCGGGCCCATGCCTCTGTCTCCAGGACACGTCAAGCAGCGGTGTGTCCACCACTACAGGGCACCCAGGTTAACCCACCACCCCAACAACAACAGGGACCTGGGGGCAGTGGTAGTGGGCACACGGTCCAGGGGACAGAGGCCCAGGGAAACAGGGGAACTGGGAGGGCTACTGTGCGACAGGGGGGGGACAGGCCCAGGGAACCCACTCTCCACGAGGCCCTATCCTCCATCATGGGAGCATACCACCACTCCCAGGAGACGATGGCGACGGTCCTGGCCAGGTTCCAGGAGATCAAGGTACTGCAGGAGGAACAGTTTATGGGGTTCAGGGAAGAACTCAGAAACATCAGTTCCACAATGGGCACCATTGTTGTGGCTCTCAATCAGATTGTCAGCACATTGCGGGACCATGTGGCACCACAAAGGGCCCCTGTCACTAGCATGGACCAAGAACAGGCTACCACCTCCGCCGGCGCTAGTGGACAGGAGGCCCCGACACAAGAACAACAAGCCACCAGAACCCCACCCCCTGCAGAAGGAGAACCACCCCGCAAGCGGGGCCTGAGATCTAGGAAGAAGACAGAGTAGGATGCCAAGACCCCCGCCAGGAAAGGATACCCCCTGATTGTCATCCCACTGTCCCACATTGTCACCCTGTCCAACCTTAAACTGCCCCTGCTCCACCTTCCACAGGCATATGGACAATGCACCTGTGAGACTGAAAATCTGGACTCTGCCATGGACATTCCTCCACCATCACCCATCACCGAATTGCAATCATTACCCAAAATTGAGCACTTTAATAAACACACTTATTGCACAAAAATAATCTGGAGTCTGCCTGTATTTTTGAACAAATGTATTACACAGAACCGTGCCAAAATGTCCAGTTACATTGTGATGACAACATACCACTGTCACACAGCTGTAGTCCATGGGGAAACAAAGCAGAGGTCACGGAGTGGAGCCCACATCTCTGAAATTGGAAGGGAAAGTCACAACTCAGTTAACATACACTGGGGGGAAACTCAGACAGTAGAGAGGCAGGAGACATTAATTAAATGTAAAATGCCGTTGTTGATTCTTACCTGTATGTCATTGAAAATACTGCTGTATTACTGTGTCCCTGTTGTCTGTGTCGTCCTCTTCGTCTTCCTCCTCTTCACTCTCCGCAGGCTCCACAGCTGCCACAATACCACCATCTGGACCATCCTCCTGCAGGAAAGGCACCTGGCGTTGCAAAGCCAGGTTGTGAAGCATACAGCAGGCCACGATGATATGGCACACCTTCTTTGGTGAGTACATTAGGGATCCACCTGTCATATGGAGGCACCTAAACCTGGCCTTCAGGAGGCCGAACGTCCGCTCGATCACCCTCCTAGTATGCCCATGGGCCTCATTGTACCGTTCCTCTGCCCTTGTCCTGGGATTCCTCACTGGGGTCAGTAGCCATGACAGGTTGGGGTAACCAGAGTCACCAATTAGCCACACACTGTGTCTCTGAAGTAGTTCCATCACGTAACGGATGCTGCTATTTCGCATGATGTACGCGTCATGCACTGACCCAGGGAAATTGGCATTTACATGGGAGATGTACTGGTCAGCCAAACAGACCACCTGGACATTCATGGAATGATAACTTTTTCTGTTCCTGTACACCTGTTCACTCGTGCTGGGGGGGACCAAAGCAACATGTGTCTCATCAATTGCACCAATGATGTTGGGACTATGTCCAAGCGCATAGAAATCACCCTTCACTGTAGCCAAATCGCCCACCTCATGGAAAACAATGTAGCTCTGCATGTATTTCAGCAGGGCAGACAACACTCTGGACAACACCTTGGAAAACATAGGCTGAGACGTCCCTGATGAAATGGCCACTGTTGTTTGAAATGACCCACTTGCCAAAAAATGGAGTACTGACAGAACCTGCACTAGAGGGGGGATCCCTGTGGGTTGGCGGATGGGTGACATCAGGTCTGGCTCCAGCTGGGCACACAGTTCCTGTATAGTGGCTCTGTCAAACCTGTATGTCAGTATGACATGTCTTTCTTCCATTGTCGACAGGTCCACCAGCGGTCTGTACACAGGAAGATTCCTCCATCCCCTCGCAAGTCCCAGCGGACGGTGCCTAGGAAGGACAACATGGAGCACAGAGTCAATCAACCCACAGGTACGTTCCCACAGCTTGCACAGTACACGATTCTCAATGCATTGAATGGCTTGTATGAGTGTTGATGCAAGGCCTAGGCATGTGTGACGCAGTAGAAATTGAGATATGTGGGCCGTTGAAATGACGGCTGCCTGACCTGTGAAGTGCGACAGTGGGATGTAAGGTCAATGCGCTGGCGTGGCACACCGTGGCGGTAGGCAGTCGAAGACCGCGGCGCAAATCCGCATTGGTTAACATTGAACCCTATGGGTTTCAGGAGCCAACGACGATGTGCGCCGGCAGTCGCGGTACGCCCTGCCGCGGTACGCACCGCCGTGGGCGTGACCGCCATTTTCTATCTGCTTAATCACTCGATACCTGATCATCCACAGGAGAGGACCTATACTGCAAGTGCTGCTGTGACCTCGGTCTGGAAGAGACAATGGCTGCTGCGACTGGGGATAGGGCCCCTGCCTTCACTTCTGAAGAATTGGAGAAACTCGTGGATGGGGTCCTCTCCCAGTATGCGCTACTCTACGGTCCTCCAGACCAACAGGTAAGTACACTGGGACCATGCTTTGTGGCCAATGCCTGGGTTGAGTGGGGTGAATGAAAGATGGTGGGGAGGGGAGCGAATGAGGCATGCATCAAACGACAGATGAGAGCATGTGCCACATGGCAAGGGTGGGGATGGGGGGCCACTCACATCGAGCATGCAGAAGGTGATGATCTTTTATTTTCTCCCCCTGTACATGTCACATAGGTCAGCGCCCATCAGAAAATCGACATTTGGCGTGCCATCGCCAAGGACGTCCGGACCCTGGGGGTCCACAACAGACGGGGCACCCACTGCCGGAAGAGGTGGGAGGACATCCGCCGCGGGAGCAGGAAGACCGCGGAGGCTCTGCTGGGGATGGCCTCCCAACGTAGGAGGGGTGCCAGTCGTACCTTGACCCCCCTGATGTCCCGGATCCTGGCGGTGGCCTACCCCGATTTGGATGGGCGCGTGAGGACATCACAGCAGACACAAGGGGGTGAGTACAAGCACATTCTGCTAATTTTGCGCACATTGGAGGTGTCTGGGTGGGGGAGGAGGGCTGTGGGTATCCCTAGGCCAGGGCGATTTCTGTAGGCTAGGTCCCTCCGCTAGGCATGGCCCTGTGCCCCCGCGCCCCACCTCTGTAGGTTGCCTAGTACAGCTATTCATGGCCCTGTGTCACCTATGTGTGGAGTTGTCGTCCATAGGCTTGTAGGCCATGTCCCACGGATTGAGTAGTGTACCCCAAGTGCGCGGCGTAGTGCAGGGGGCTTCTGTGTCTGTCCTCTCCGCCAACGGTGTCGCCAATGCATGCACTCAACATGTCTTTGTTTCTCCACCCCCCCCCCCTTTTTTGGTGGTCTTCCTGTTCATGTGTGCATTAGCATCATCAGGCGGAGGAGAAGTGGCATCGGAGCACGAGGGAGCTGCATCTCACATGGCCATGGAGGGCCATGCAACTGACTCGGATTTCACCAGTGAGACGGAGGGCGAGGGGAGCTCCACAGCGGGGACACGTGGTGACACCAGCGACACAGACACGTCCTCGGAAGGGAGCTCCCTTGTGGTGGCGGCAACATCCATGCCCACCGCAACAACAGGTACAACCCAGCGCACCAGCTCCGCCCTCCCAGCAGCCCCTCAGTGTTCGCCCCGTGCCCACTCACCCAGGAAGGTGGACATCTCCTTCGCCCCAGGCACCTCAGGCCCTGCCTCAGTTACCCCTGCTGCCCTCAGTGAGGAGGTCATTGACCTCCTGAGGACCATCATTGTTGGGCAGTCTACCCTTTTAAATGCCATCCAGGGTGTAGAAAGGGAGGTGCACCGGAGTAATGCATACCTGGAGGGCATTCATTCGGGTCAGGCTGCCCATCAGCGATCGTTCAACGCTCTGGCCTCAGCACTGACGGCAGCCATTGTCCCTGTCTCCTGCCTCCCTCCTCCAACTTCCTCAACCCAGTCCCACTCCCCTGTACCTCTGCCTATCCCAGACACACCTACAGACCAGCCTGCACACACCTGAACACCCAAGGGAAGCTCATCCAGACATAAGCACCACACATCACACAAGCATTCACCCAAGCAACATCCACATGCAGACATGCCAATAGCCACTGCCTCCTCTGTGTCCCCCTCTTCCTCATCTCCCTCCTCCCTCCCTGTGACGTCTCCACTCACACTTGCATGCACAACATCTTCAGCCACTACGTCCATCACCAGCACACCCACCAGAACACTCCGCACACGTGCAGTCACCACCCCCACTACCATTTACACGTCCCCTGTGTCCTCTCCCAGTGTCTGTCACCCCCTCTTCCAAACCACACAAACGCAGGCAGCCACCCACCCAACAGCCATCCACCTCACGACAGCCTCCAGCACAAGCACCTGCACCCAAAGACACCAGACTTCACTCTCCTACAACCACATCCTCTTCCTCCACTCCCATACCCACTACAACTACCCGTCCCTGTCTTTCTAAATTGATTTTCCTTTCCAACCTTGACCTCTTTCCAACAACTGACCCACCCCCTCCATCTCATAAGACTCCAATCAGCACCTCAGCCACCACAAAACCTGGACCTGCCCACCCCCTGCAAAAAAAGCCAAGAAAGCCAGTGCCCGGCGCGACAGGCCAAAGACAGCAGGCTCCAAAAGCACTACCCTGGCACCGTCAGGGAGTGGGGTGCCACCTGGCACACCGCCAAAGGGAGGAAAGGGCCACAGACGAGCAGGGAAGGGTGGCAAGGGCAGCACGCCCGACAAGTCCGGCAGCAGGTGAGCTGCCCAGGAGGGCCCCACCAGCCCCATTCCAGGTGTGCAGGAGGACACCCACGGGCCCGGGACGGCAGCACAAGAGGGCCCCGCAAGCGAGAAGACAGATGTGCACGAAGGGCCCGGCAGCCACATGTCAGGTGGCGAGTGAAATCCAAGTAATGGCCGGATCTGGTGACCTGGACACACATGTCAAGCACCGCTGAACAGGGCCCTTCAAGTCAAGCACCGCTGAACAGGGCCCTTCAAGTCAAGAACCGCTGAGCAGGGCACCGCCGTCTCAAGAACCGCTGAACGGGGCCCTTCAAGTCAAGCACCGCTGAACAGGGCCCTTCAAGTCAAGAACCGCTGAACAGGGCCCTTCAAGTCAAGACCCGCTGAACAGGGCACCGCCGTCTCAAGAACCGCTGAACAGGGCCCTTCAAGTCAAGCGCCGCTGAACAGGGCCCTTCAAGCCAAGAACCGCTGAACAGGGCACCGCCGTCTCAAGAACCGCTGAACAGGGCCCTTCAAGTCAAGCACCGCTGAACAGGGCCCTTCAAGCCAAGAACCGCTAAACAGGGCACCGCCGTCTCAAGAACCTCTGAACAGGGCCCTTCAAGTCAAGCACCGCTGAACAGGGCCCTTCAAGCCAAGAACCGCTGAACAGGGCACCGCCGTCTCAAGAACCGCTGAACAGGGCCCTTCAAGTCAAGCACCGCTGAACAGGGCCCTTCAAGTCAAGAACCGCTGAACAGGGCACCGCCGTCTCAAGAACCGCTGAACAGGGCCCTTCATCTCAAGCACCGCTCCGCTGGGCACCGCCGTCTCTGCACCGCTCCGCTGGGCCCTTCATCTCAAGCACCGCTCCGCTGAGCACCGCCGTCTCTGCACCGCTCCGCTGGGCCCTTCATCTCAAGCACCGCTCCGCTGGGCACCGCCGTCTCTGCACCGCTCCGCTGGGCCCTTCAACTCAAGCACCGCTCCGCTGGGCACCGCCGTCTCTGCACCGCTCCGCTGGGCCCTTCATCTCAAGCACCGCTCTGCTGGGCACCGCCGTCTCTGCACCGCTCCGCTGGGCCCTTCATCTCAAGCACCGCTCCGCTGGGCACCGCCGTCTCAAGCACCGCTGGCCCATTGGCAAAAGGGGCAGGCCCGCATCTGTGTCGGGCAGGGCAGCACGAAGCACTCTGGGCACCATGCCTCCTCCAGAACCAGTGGAGTCTGTAATCCACTTGTGAGACTGTGGCTTTGCACTCCCCAGGATGGCACAGTGGGCAATCCACCCACTGTAGAGACTTGTGAGACTGTGGCTTTGCACTCCCCAGGATGGCACAGTGGGCAATCCACCCACTGTAGAGACTTGTGAGACTGTGGCTTTGCACTCCCCAGGATTGAACAGTGGCCATGGAGGCCCCTCGTGGATCTGGCATCGTGGACTCATCTGGCTGAGGTGCCCCCCCTTCCCTTCCCCCTGAGGTGCCTGTTGTTTTGCTATCTGATGCCCCTGCAGTGTTCTCTCCATTGGAGTTGGGTAGCCTGTTTGGGCTTTGCCCATGTCTTTAGGCCGATTGGCCCACGAACAATGGCTGATACCCAATTTGGACAGGACAATTTACATATGTATATATAGTTATAGATGTTTGATATATTTTTTTACTTAGCTGTACAATATACTTCAAATTTCATGGTCATTTTATTTTGTCTTTGCTTTCTTCCGGGGGGCTTGGGGGTGTCACTCTGAGTTGTTGCTCTGCATTGATGTGTATGTAGTTGTGGGTGAGGGTGAGGGTGGGTGTGTCGCGTATGTGTGTCCCCGTAATTTTTTGCCTCCCCTGTGTCGTAGGTGCAGTACTCACCGTTGTCTTCTGCGCCGGCGTTCGTGCTCCTGGTAGAGGAGCGGAAGACAATAGCTGGTAGGATGTGTAGTTCGGGTTCCATGCTGTCCAGATTCCTCGTGGAGTGTGTAGAGGTGAGCGTTTTCCGTTCCTAATGGCTGTTTCCGTCGTGTTTTTATCGGCGGGGCTACCGCCCCGGAAAAGGTGGCGGATTGGTGGGTTGTGATGGGGTGGGCGGTACATTGTCTCCCGCCTGTCTGTTGGCGGTCACCGCCGCGCTGTTTGTTTGTCCCGCCGTGGCGGTCGGAGTGTTAAAGTGGCGGTCTCTGTTGGCGGTTTCCGCCAGGGTCAGAATTCCATTTTTTTTACCGCCTGCCTGTTGGGGGGTTGGCCGCCGCTTTAACACCGACCGCCAGGGTTGGAATGTCACCCCATGTTTGGTCTTTTCCCCATTTAGATACCTGCTCACCGAACATATCAGTAATTTAAGCGGTCTAGCAGCTGGCAAGTGATGCATTAATTTAAAGGGATTGGGCATTTTTAAGAACGTTGTTTGAAGCTTGTCTTTCTGCTGTGGCTGCTAGCTGTATCTTCTTTGCAGTTTTGTTCACAGCTTTCTCAAGGCAGTAGGGGGGCTCCAAAAGGCCTATACGAGGAAACTTGGCAAGTATTTATAAGAAAAGTAAAAATCTACAAAGACAATGAATAGTGAAACTATATGAGTTGTTACACAGAGATTGACTACTGGACTTTTTACAGACTCTAGCTATGCTGCTTGATAACCAATCCTGGGTTGCCTCTCCTCATGCACTTGGTATTGAGTATGGTTGGCAGTTGGGGTATCAGCCTCTTGTGGGATGGTGCTTTTCAGCAAGATGCCGATGGTACTCTTTGGATGAGTGCACTCCTAAGATCCTACTAAGTGTGAAAGGGCTATCATCAAGAGCAGAAGTTTCCAATCAGATCTCCTGGCAGGGTCACCTCTTGCAGCCCTTTTTGGCACCTGGTCAACAGATATCTCCACTGTGTATGTATAACGTTTTGTACCTCACAGGCATCCTGAAAGCTTGCAGCACTGCTCTTGATATGGGAGGGTTGAGGTTGGAGGTCCAAGATATGGAGCCTTTGCACTTTTGGAGAGCAGTTTTTTGGCATATGTCTGTCCAACAGGTTGGTTCTGCATCAGTGTCATGTTGTTTATTTAGTTCAGGTTTGATTACATCATGAACCTAACATTCGTCTGTGACCAAAGAGATTGCATTTCCTTTCATATGCTTCTCTTCCATAGGACAACCCCATGTCCCACATGCCCTATTGCTCAGAACACCTACACCACATCAACAGTACAAATCATACACGATTCCTGGCACCATCCTGCACAAAAACAGCTCCAAACCCAGCCCCCATCTATGTGTTGGCTACCACTCCAGTGTAACTCCCTCATGACTCTACATACATGTGCTGCACATGGCACATACATTAAATATGTTCAGACAACGCTACTAGTGTCCTGCTATCAGTACAATACACCTAGAGAAAGTGGGGAGATTAAGCAGGTGCCACCCTGAACCTGGTTTTTGCCAGCACTAGATTAGATACTGGAACTAGAATCTGTCAAGTTTCCACTCATTGCCAGTGCTGATTGTGATCACACTATACCTGTCATGCAAACATAGCATAGGCGGGCACCCCATATTTTGCACTTAACTGACAGCTGCCCCTACCGACTGAATGTCATTTGGATCAGTTTACTCTTACATTGATTGTTTTGCTCACATCATTTTATATTCCTTTTAGACAGAAAGTTCCGGAATGCAAAGTGCTTATAGCTTAAACGCATGTTC
The DNA here is from genome assembly GCF_031143425.1 of Pleurodeles waltl. NCBI lineage: Eukaryota > Metazoa > Chordata > Amphibia > Caudata > Salamandridae > Pleurodeles > Pleurodeles waltl. The sequence continues at coordinate 584,480,423 of NC_090438.1, read as the reverse complement.
AGACATAAGGCCCAGCTGTACTCTTCCTCATATACTCAAGGCATCCTTCCATTGTCATTTCAATTATGACTATCTACACATCCATGAATAAACGTTCAGGTTCGAACAGTAAATTTAAATGTCTGCCGTTAATAATTTCTTGACGTCATTAAGTATGCAGCTCCCTTTGGCAACGGTCCGCATGGCAGGCTTGCTTCGTCACTGATACAGGTTCGCTGGATATTTTGTCATTTGTATTGGTCTGCATTACCTGACAAGGTTAGGTTCATCCAAGGCTCTTTAATGACAGTAAAATATCATGTTGTGATTATGCGAGGTCCCACCAATAAAATTCAACTGTTGTAACTGTTTAAATAAATGGAGATAATTCACTTGTGGATGAAGTTTGGAAAAATCAAAATGAAAGCTGCAAAGGCTGCATCTACCAGAATGCTATGGGCCCATAGTCTAGGAATTTCTACTAAACAACACGTCTGTGAACGATTCTTTGGGGCTTTGTATGAGTGGTGCCACACTCTGGACTAGGGCCCCAGCTTTCAAGGGGCGCCCCTGATAGAGCCAGCTCTGTTCTGCAAATAGTCTTCCCCTGATGACCTCGAAAAAAACATTCAGATTGTTTTAAATACTGTTTCCTTTTAATATTTTTTTAATTGAAGTGGTGTGTGAGAGTCTATTGCAGACATTTTGCAGAGAAATGCCGTGTTTCTTCTGTTTCATGTAACATCCATAAATAAAGGTTCTTTTAGATCTAAACAGGACCTCACATATTAGAAACGGGGGATGTCACAGAGAATATTTGCAACAATATTAGTGAGCTGCTACTGTATTACAATATTGAAAACATGTCAATATCCCCGAGTATTACATGTAACAACTTTAGAATTTGGACGTGTGCGCCTGTGCGCTGTCAGCAACCTGGTCAAAGAGGACATAAAAAGGTGCAATTGGGTCATAAATTCCAAGCTGTTCCGAACATGGGGCCCCCAAAATACGTTTGGCCCCGGGCCCTCGAAATCTTTAAGATGTCCCTGTTGGTATCTTTTTAGACTATGCTGCCTTGTCCTTAAGTAGAGGTGAAACATTTTAGTAGGAGTATACTGCACTTTGCAAACCAAATGCATAATTTGAGTCCAGTGTCATCTTGTGTTGTGGTTTATGTCTGTATGTATATATTGCTTTTACCAAGAATGCATTTTTTCCCAATTAACTATAAACTAAAGCCTCTACATTACCCATACACCAGTCCTTAGCCCTCTTCACCCTCCATTAACGCAGCCCACCCACTGTCCTTTTTAGTTGGGTCCGGGATACTGCCGGTTGGGAAATCTCAGTCACCTCCCCCTACCAATATTACTGATGAAGCTAAGTCTCTGTATCCGTGGAGCAAAGTACTGCACGAGCCCTACGTCAACGTCACGGTCCTTATTTCTCTCTCACGGAATGTAGCATTGATTGGTTCGTTGCCTTTTGTCCTTTGTCTGAAATGTCCTCGCAACCCTGTATATTCACAACGCCCAACCAGCACTGAGCGAGTTAACCCGTTTTCTGTAGCACTGGAGCGCTCCACTGACCCAGTGTAAGATGGGTTGAGCAACTTTCAATAGGGTTGCAGTCAACAGGAAAGTCGGAAGCAAAATAGGATTTAAGAAACAAAGCAAAACAAGTCGACAGCAGGAAATCAGCGCTTGGACGATTGTTCACTTTGTCGGGAGCCAGGACTGTGCTAATATCTGTGAGGTACAGTGCTGCGTCTGTGGTTTTTCGTCAGGGCAACGTCTAGTTTAATTAGCTGTAAAGTGGCCGTGGAATGAATCAATGTGCGGGCGGGGGTGTCGAAGACAAACACGTGTCTCTGATGTGTAGCCTACCTTTGGCTTTTCTAGGTAAAAATTAGGTGAAAAAGATAATTGACAGAAAAGGAAACCCATAAGGAAGGAGCTGGTCATAAAAATGTTTTATGATGACATTTGAAGTGGAAGTAAAGTCAACTAGCCGAGTTTTAACAAAACAGAACACAATTATACTTCTTAAAATGTGAAGCACACTTTGAAATATGGGAAACTGGTAATTGTCTGTTAGGTAAAGCGCCTAAACCAACAGTAGGAAATGCTACACTAAAAATAACTTGTGTTATTATTATCAATCATTTTTTAAGATTGGATTGACAGACGTAATCAACACACTTGAGCCCTTACCAAACTTACACACTGCGCAGCACAGCAAGTCACCTTGGAGCGCTGCACTGCGTGATAGAGAGAGGGGTGGAATGCTCCATATTTAACATTATATTGTGGGTCCTTTCCTTGAGCTGGTGCTCAAAGTGCTGCCTTGGGCCAATGCAGGGACCCTGGCACTATGGTGCCAGGATGCCTGCTTTACAGGCAGGATTGTTTTTGTGCAGTAAGGGGCTCCTTTCTGTTAAAAAAGATTCTTCTAAGGTAGAATCCAGCGCACTGAGAAAAAGGAACAAGCATTTTCAATGCAATAGGTCTTGCATTTAAGAGATTTACAGCTATTGACGTTTTAAATGCCTAATTGGACTTTTCTTACCACATAAATTGATTAACCCTGCCCAGGTTCCTAGCTTCAAGGGGGTAGTTTGGGGTTTTACACCCCCCTTAAAAAATGTATCCTGTAGTAAATAGTTGGGTGCACATACTTTCAGGCAGGTATGATGAGGTGTCTGTCGGTTTTCACCTGGGAAATTTACATACTAACACTTAGAAAAACACACTCACTCTATTGTTTCTCTGTTTTGAAGGCCTTAAAAATATTGGTTTGTTTGAAAAATATTATGTTTTAAGTATCCCTAACAATCGGCACTCCTTTCTCTTTCTACCACCCTTTAACCCCTTCGCTGCCAGGCCTTTTCCCCTCAGGTGCAGAGCCTTTTTTTTGGCAATTTGGGGTCGTTCGTGCTTAGACCCTCATAACATTTTGTCCACATAAGCTACTTATGCCAAATTTGCATCCGTTTTTTCTATCATCCTAGGGATTCTAGAGGTACCTGGATTTTGTGAATTCCCCTGGAGGAGTCCAAGAAATTAGCCAAAATACAGCTATAATTTCATTTTGTAAATGGAAAAAGGGCTACAGAAGAAAGCATGTGTTTTTCCCCTGAAAATGGCATCAAAAAAGGGTTTACAGTGTTAAATCACCATCTTCGCAGATTTCAGGAACACACAGACTTGAATCAGAAAACCAAATTTTTCAACAAAATTTTGGCATTTTACGGGGACATACCCCATTTTTACTAATTTTTGTGTGTTCAGCCTCCTTCTAGTTAGTGACAGATATGAGTGTGAAACCAATGCTGGATCCCAGACAGCTAAACATTTCTGAAAAGTAGACAAAACTCTGAATCCAGCAAGGGGTCATTTGTGTAGATCCTTTAAGGTTTTCCTACAGAAAGTAACAGCTAAAATAAACAAAATATTGAAATTGAGGTGAAATAAAGAGCCATTTCTGCCCACGTTTTCTTCAATAACTTTTTCGAGCTATAGCTGATTTTTTTAAGCAATATACCGTTACATCTAATAGACTCTTCTGGTTGCGGGGTTATTTAGGGCTTGTAGGTTCATCAAGAACCCTGGGTACCTAGAGCCAATAAATAAGCTGCACCTTGCAATGGGTTTTCTTTGTATACCAGGATTACAGCAATTTATTTTATGAAAAATAAAGAGTGAAAAATAGGTATCCAGGAAACCTTTGTATTTCCAAAATGGGTACAAGCTGAGGTGTTGACAAGCAGTGGTTATTTGCACATCTCTGAATTCTGGAGTCCCTATACTAGCATGTGAATTACAAGGCATTTCTCAAATAGACGTCTTTCTAACACACTGTCTTACATTTGGAAGGAAAAAATGTAGAGAAAGACCAGGGGCAATAACACTTGTTCTTCTATTCTGTGTTCCCCCACGTTTCCCGATACAAACAGTACCTCACTTGTGTGGGTAGGCCCAGTGCCCGTGACAGGAAACGCAACATATACACATCACATTTTTACATTGAAATCTGGCGTGTTTTTGGAGAGTGCCTAGCTGTGGATTTTGGCCTCTTGCTCAGCCGGCACCTAGGAAAACTTAGCAAACCTGGACATTTGTAAAAACTAGACACCTAGGGGAACCCAGGATGGGGTAACTTGTGGCACTCTCACCAGGTTCTGTTATCCAGAATCCTAAGAAAATCTCAAATTATTGTCAAAAGAACACTTTTTCCTCACATTTCGGAGCTGCAAAGTTCTGGAATCTGAGTGGAGCCGCATCCTTCTACCCAGCATTCCCCCACATCTCCTGATAAAAATGGTACCTCACTTGTGTGAATAGGCCTATTGCCCGCAGCAGGAAAAATTCCCCAAAACACCAAGTGGACACATCAAAATGATCAATTACAATACTATGGGGCTCATTTGGACCTCGGCGGTCTTTTTCAAAGACCGCTGAGGTACCACTGTGCTGAAGACCGCCAGGGCAGGCGGTTTTCCACCCAGTGTATCATGACTGCTGGCAGCCCTCTGCCCTTTTCCGGACGGAGAGCCGCCAGCAGCCATACTGGCGGTCGGCGGTGAAGTGGAGGCTGCTCCACCTCCACCGCCACGTCATCAGAACACCGCCCACCGAATCACAATCCAGGATTCGGTGTGGCAGTGTTCTGGTGACGGGGATCTGGTGGCGGAGCAGCCCCCATGGATCCCGTTCCCTCCCAGAGGATCACCGGACCAGGTAAGGTGATCGTCTGTTAGGGGAGGGGGGTGGGAGGGTGTTGTGTGCGTGCATTGGGGTGTGAATGTGAGTGTGTAGAGGGGTTGTGTGAGTGCGTGTATGCATGCGGGGGGGGGTGTTGTGTGTTTGGGAAATATGTGCATATATGTCTGTGTGCATGTGTGCATGTATGTGTGCGTGCATGTCTGCGTGTATGTGTCGTAGTTGTGTGAGTGTGCGTGTAGGGGGGTGAGGGGTGTGTGTCAATGTTTTGGGGGGGTGGGGAGTGGGGTCCTGCCACCTTTGGTGGGTGGTAGGGAGGTCGTGGGTTTGGGGGAGGACACTGGGGAGGGGGAGGGAGGTGGGTGAGACCACTATCAGTGGCAGGGAACAAATTTCCTGGCACTGATAGTGCCTACCACCATGGATTTCGTGGTTGTACAGAACCCCACGAAATCCATGGCGGTATGCAGTGTTGTAATACCGCCGGCGGTCTAGTGACGGCCACCGGGCTGGAGACCAAAGTCTCCAGCATAGCGGTCGTTACCACCCTGGCGGTCGGAGTGTAGAAGTGGCGGTTTGGCATGCTGGTAACCGCCATGCTTGTAATTTCATTTTTTTTACCGCCGGCCTGTTTGCAGTATTACCGCCACTTCTACACAGACCACCAGGGTTGTAATGAGCGCCTATGTGTTTTAAAGGGGGGGGCACCTGCATTTTTGGTCCTGGGCTCAGCAGCCATCTAGGAAAACCCACCAAACCCAGACATTTATGAAAATTTGACACCCGAGGGAGTCCAGGGAGGTGTGACTTGCATGGATCCCACAGTGTTTTCTTACCCAGAATCCTCAGCAAACCTCAAATTTAGCTTAAAAAAATCAAATTTTCCCCACATTTCTGGGGGGCGTCACCGCGCCGGCACACATTTCCTACCACCCAATGTTCCCCTCAGTCTGCTGATAAAAATGATACCTTACTTGTGTAGGTGGGCCAAGTGCCTGTGAGAGGGAAGAGCCAAAAACACGTTGAAATTGAGGGGGGACCAAAGCTGGTCCAAAAGGGCAGTTTGAAAAAAAAAACGTTTTTAGGATGACAAGTGGAGCAGAATTTTTATCGGTATAGATGCAACAATGCTGGGTGGTAGAAATTTTGCGGATTTCTGCAGATTCTGAATAGTTCCATCACAAAAAATGATGGGATGTGTGATTTCAAGCAAGGTTGGAGGTTTGCAGGGCATTGTGGGTAAGAAAATGGTGCAGGGCGCATGGGAAGCACACCACCCTGGACTCACCCAGATGTTTAGTTTTCAGATGTGTCTAGGTCTCATAGATTTCTCTACATGGTGGCATCCTAAAGTCCAAAAAGTGCAGCCTTTACCATTCTAAGTGGGACAATTTTGAGAGCTAGCCAAGCTCTCATGGCCCAAATGTAAAACCAAAACCCAAAATAATCAAATGTCCTCTTGCTTGCCATTGGGATAAGATCTTTTAGTGTGTGAGGAGAGACCTGAAAGACTGTTACACCCTTCAGTTGGGGCAGGGGCATAACCATGCCCATACTGGTTGGTAGCCACCACCCCACCATTTCTTTTTAATTCCCTGGCATCTAGTATCCTTTTTGCCTCCTGGGGGAGTGGATCAGGGGTAATTGCCCCATCGGCCCACCGCTGGGCAGAACAACTCTGTCCCCATTTATTTGTGGTGGGTGTATGGCCATACCCCAACCCTCTTTTTTATAAAGAAAATCTTCTCTGGTGTCTAGTGGGCTTTCTGCGCCCCCTGGGAGCAGATGGGTCTTATAAAAATAGGCCGATCTGCCAAATGGCCAACAGTAATGTGCCCCTATGGGGAGCGACCCTTGCCCAAGGGGCTGCCGCCCCCAAACAAAACACACAGCAATCCCTGGTGTCTAGTGGTTTCTGTCCCTCTTGGGGCAGATTTGCCTAAACAAAACAGGCCGATCTGCCCCCAAGAGAGGGGGCAGAAATGGCCTAAAATATATTTGCACCCCAGGGGAGCGATCCTTGCATAAAGGGTCGCTCCCCTTGCATGAAATTGGCATTAAAAAAAATCTCTGGTGTCCTGTGGTTTCTGCCCCCTTTGGGGGCAAATTGGCCTAATGAAAAAAGTCTGATCTGCCCCAATGGGGGCAGAAATGGCCTAAAATAAATTTGGCCTCCAGGGGAGCAACCCTTGCTTAAGTGGTCGCTCCCCTCCTGTAAAATAAACAAAAAAAATCCCTGGTATCTAGTGGTTTCTGACCCTCCTTGGGGACAGATCGGCCCAATTAAGATAAGCTGATCTGCCCCAAAGGGGGGGCAGAAATGGCCTAAAAATATTTTGGCCCCCTGGGGAGTGGCCCTTGCCTAAGGGGCCGTTCCCCTCATAGTGATGAACAAAAATCATCCCTATGCGGTCAGGCTTTAGTAAGGCTCAGAGAGACATGAAAAGGAAAGGAAAAACCTTTCCTTTCCTTTTCATGCCTCCCTGACCTCCCCTGCCCCCGGACCAAGGAGAAACTAATCCGTTTCTTCTTGGTCGCGCTGGAAGCCATGCTTCCAGCGCAATGGAGGCTACCTCTGATGGTCGAGGTCGGGAGTGGAAGCGATTCCCCTTCCATCCCTGCTCAGGGAAGGGGGTGGTGGGAGGCCCATGGAGGGAGCGCTAGTGCTCCCCCCATGGGCCAGGTACAGGATGTAATGGTAATGTCCTCGGCACCCGAGCAGTGAGGCCGAGGACGTAACCATTACGTCCCGGGCACACAAGGGGTTAAGCTCCCCTCATGTCCTGCTTCTCATATTATGCATTTTAACAAGCTAGGTCTATGCCTGATGGGAAATCTAAAGCTCGCACCCGCCCCAAACCGACTGACCAAGCTACGCCCCTGACCATGCCTCATAACTTGGTCTTTTTCTGCCACATAAAATCCACTGGCCTTGCATATAACTAAAGCACTTCCATTTACCTTCTTCCTCTATCTGCAGTAAAAAAATGGTGCCATTTAGCATCCTAATTTAAATCTGCCATGCTAATTACAATAGAATACCGCTTTAATCACAGCACCATCAGAGTTGCTGACTGGCTAACACAATTTCCAAAAAAAGACACAAGACAGCAACAGAGGAGAAACGAGAGAAATAAACTGGAAGGGTTATCCAAACATATCAAGAGTGTTCAAACCATCTTATTGTAATAAGGATGTTACGTTGGCCTGAATCATGGTCATAATTACAATAAGAAGAGATTAATAAAACATATTCGATCATCATGTAAACCCAGTAAAAACTAAGGTTTGTTCGAGCGAGCCCTAAAATATAACAATTAAAAACCACACATTCTGTGCCTTCTTATACCAGTCAATCTATGACTATGACAAGGCAACAGGTGTCTCAATACAGAAACTTGGATGTAGGTAAAATATCCATACCAATAGACGCTGACGTGTACTGGATTTCAAGTACAACTTAATCATTACATTTTGTGTACAATACACACCAAAGAAACTGTCTTAATCAAGATCTAGGCTAACATTAGGCAGAATGGAGAGGTTTTTTCTTAACAAAATCTTTCTGAGTATATTCTTTTGCAGCAAGGGTTATTTATATATTTGTGGGTGGAATATTTACATAATGATGGAAGACACAGTACAGTCTCCAGTGTTTAAGGCTACTGTGTGATCTAACATATTGTGCCAAGCTGGAACAGAGATACATTTCCAGACACCGAATACAAAGTGAGCGCTAGCAAATCTTACACTTACGCCCTCCTTAAAAGCGCAAATTTCAATTCCGGTCCATGGGCAAAAAATATATATGTATATATATATATATATCAAGGGGACTGGAATTACAAGTTATGTGATAATTACTTATTAGGGTACTCTGATCTTACCTGCTACTGGTATTCTCATCTTCAAGGTCTAACACAATAGCGTTCAGCAACCACCTAGGTATAACATGTATAACTATTAATTCTGCAATAATTAAGTAAGCTTAGCATATGTCTAACAAACTCACATTTGCATATACAAATACATTCATTCTGAATAGTTAAAAATTTTGAAGCAGCATTTTTAGGCAAACCAGGTTTGATGGCAGGCTAACGAGACATTAGGTCGCGATCAGATCTGCTCCCGGAGTACAAGTCGCTCCTTCAAAACTGAATGAAGATGGAAAAATAAGGAAGCAAGCATTTGTTATGGGTTGCGACTGCAGGGAAAGGCAGCATATGGCTTCTGCAGAATATGAAGTCACAGAGGCCCTCATTCCAAACCTGGCGGTCTCTGACCGCCAGGGCGGAGGGCAGCGGAAGCACCGCCAACAGGCTGGCGGTGCTTCCAGGGCTATTCTGACCGCAGCGGTAAAGCCGCGGTCAGAAAAGGGGAACCACGGTTTCCCGCCGGTTTTCCCCTGGCCCAGGGAATCCTCCATGGCGGCGCTGCTTGCAGAGCCGCCATGGGGATTCCGACCCCCTTCCCGCCAGCCTGTTTCTGGCGGTTTTCACCGCCAGAACCAGGATGGCGGGAACGGGTGTCGTGGGGCCCCTGGGGGCCCCTGCACTGCCCATGCCACTGGCACGGGCAGTGCAGGGGCCCCCTAACAGGGCCCCACAAAGATTTTCACTGTCTGCTTAGCAGACAGTGAAAATCGCGACGGGTGCCACTGCACCCGTCGCACCCCTGCAACTCCGCCGGCTCTATTCGGAGCCGACTTCATTGTTGCAGGGGCTTTTCCGCTGGGCCGGCGGGCGCTCTTTTGGAGGGCGCCCGCCGGGCCAGCGGGAAAGTTGGAATGGCCGCCGCGGTCTTTTGACCGCGGGGCGGTCATTCGGCGGCCAGATATTGAGGGCCAGAGAGTCTGTCACTTTGAGGGCTACTAACACGGATGCCAGGCATTTCCCCAAAGTGCCTGTGGTGGGAACAAGGGGTCGAAAGACAGATCTGAACTCTTAAGAAACAGGGGAGCACTGGTACTGGAAGTCACTAGTAGGGAAAAGAGCTATTGAAAATAAATGTCAAGCACTCACCAACCCGGAAGCAGCCAATATAGTTAATCTGTACGCGTGGACACACACAATGAGCATGTGCAGAAAAGCCCTTTCATGCTCAGTGTGCATGTGCGTTAAATAAGCATATCTAGTTCTCTACCAAGGGATGGCTGCAGGGCAAGAACTCGCACATGTGCCCAAATGTATCATAATCGCAGTTAGAAGAAAATATCAGGTCTCACTTCACAGAGATCGGTGCAAGCACTGTCCCTTCCTCAGATGGTCTTGTGCTTCATATGGCCTAATTTTACTAGCAGAGGCAGCTGCCATGTTAAACAAGCAGCAGTGCAGAAAGGACAACAGCAATGACGGGAGGGAGGGGGTGTAAGCGAGGAGGCAAAAGATGGCCAGACATGGCCAACAAAAAGGATAATTTTGAACAAGCAGCGATGAGGGCATTTGTTTTATGATCTCAGTGTTTGTATGCTTAGCAAATGTGGCCATGATAACAGGCTGATTTATAGCCCTGTTTCCTGAAACAGCGTTGCAGCAAAGCTAAGCTGAGGCCAAGAATGCTCTGCTCTGCAAATGAAAGGGGAAGGTTCACCGAACACAAGCAGGAAACAAAGGAAAAAAGTCCCCCAGAGAATAGATAAGCACAACAAAGCGTAATTATACAATACTCAGTCCCTGCTCCCAAAGAGAAAAAGGGGGGACAAAGAGGCATGACTACCACTAGCAAGAAAGGATTTTTAAATGACACTGAAATTAACAAATGAAATGGCTTTAAGCCTTCAGAAGTATACCTAAAAGTATACAAGAGGTCATACGATTACGCTCAACCTAAAAAATGAGGAGAAATAAAGATGTTTCTCCTTGTTAGCCCTTTCCTGGGAAGGCATCATTTTGACGCATTCCCAGATCTACCACTACTGGTAACTTTGGGAATGCACTGAAAAAACATGGGTGAATCCATGGGAACACTCCGCTCATGAAATGCTTCCTTGGGGCAGAGTAAAACTTTGCAGTAATTTGTGCTACCTTGTGTTACCCTAGATTTACCAAGCACTGCAAGGCTGCATTAGATAAATCTGACTTTAGTTTTGAGTTGTGTTACCTTGCGCAAAGCAAGGGCAATACAACACTGTGAAAAATCTGGCCCCAAATCTCTGTCAAATTATATTGGGAACTATGGATGCCTTTCTTAATGAGTTGCACTTCATGTATCTTCCTAACGTGCTTTGAAGCGAACGAAAAGCATTACGTAGTGCTTCAAAATTCTTTGAATAACTACGTTTACACATGTAGATCTATGGGATTGTATGCAATCCTATGACATAAATACCAGTTGTGACAGTTTGATTGTGAGGAGACATTCAGGCACATATTTATAAAAAATGCAGGCAACACTATGCAGCAACCCAACTTGCTGCCTTGTGCTGCATGAAAGTGAAAGGGCAGGAATGTGAAGTATTCACCGTTACCTGCCACATGCATGTCCTTTCCTAATGCTGGCATACTTTTTGCAACCTTGTGTCATGTTCTAAGGGCACGCAGGATAGTTTTTCTACAGGAAACGGCACCTTTCTGTGCAAAAACCATTTTCAGAGGCATATTCCTCTTTCTAAGTGTGCTACAGCGCACTTATCAAGGGGAAACAATGAAGAGAAATAAAGATATTTCTCCTTGTTGCACCTCTGGTGGAGAGGCATATAATTTTGATGCATTCCCAGGTCCACCGGTATTGGTAAATCTGGGGATGTGTCAGAATCCAGGGGTGGATGCGTGGGAACACCCACTCTCCACCCATGAAATTCCTTCCTAGGGCAGAGTAACGCAAGACAGCAATTTACGCTGCCTTGCGTGACTCTAGATTCATCAAGCCACTCAGGGCCATGCATAGTAGCCTTAAGTCGCTTGATAAATCTCATAGTTTTTGGGTTGTCCGCTCTCCCCCTTA